>NC_136413.1:100986000-101684500 GCF_051521515.1 Lactuca serriola | reverse complement strand
GGAGTTAAAGGTTTCTAGTTTTCTGACGTCAGTTGCGAGGTGAGTTATCCTCACTATACTAAGGGGTCTAAGGCACCAAGGCCGGCCCATTGGATTTGATAGCCTAATAGTTATTGTTATGTTGAGTTTGAGTTAGTAATGAATGCCAGTTGATATGCTAGTCGGGTAGATATGTAGGATTGCTTGTGATACTGTATGATTATCTGTATGTGCATTAGTCATGATACATGTCGACATGTTATGTGGGATGGGTTGAGGTTGTACTACTCCATGCGGTAACCAACAAACCCTAGAGTATTCCAGATATAAGTTGAGGGCCTGGTAGGCATTCCAGACTCATACTGAGGACTCGGGAGTATTCCAGATATGAGTTGAGGGCCCGATAGGCATTCCAGACTCGTACTAAGGGCTCGATGGCATTCTAGATACGAGTTGAGGGCCCGGTAGGCATTCTAGACTCGTACTGAGGGCCCAGGGGGTAGTCTAGCTTGTAAAGCTGTGGACCCAGTGCATGCTGTTCTGTTTTGATTGATATGATATGTTAATGTTGATATTGCTATGTGGACTGTATGCGTATCGGTGTTTTGGGGGTAACTCACTAAGCTTTCGGGCTTACAGTTTCAGTTTATTGTTTCAGGTACATCAGAGGATCGAGGCAAGGCCAAGGCGTGATCGTATAGCTCCTCCTATTGTGTTTATGTTTCTAGGAAAAACTCTGATAATCAATATTTTGAAAACAAAGTTGTAATGTTTTGATGAACCTTATATGTTTTAAAAAGTTTAAATTGGTTTGAAATTTTGGATGTTACAAGTTGGTATCAGAGCCTTGGTTTGAGTGAATTGGAGGAACATTCGTGTGAATCCAGTCTCAAATCAAGGAATGGTTTTCAAAAAAAAAATTCAAAATAAATAAAGGGGGATGCAGGGTGTACGATCAGTCGAAGCCAGTAAGCAAACCCCAAAATACCATACAGTTATTTGATTATGTGATATGTGAGAACAACATGTTGGTACTAGGCTAGGGATCTTCAGGAATTGCATGATAGAATTGTCTGATACATGATGCCTGCTAGCCTAGGGTTTTCCTTATATGAAATTGACATCATTATTGTAGTTATATAGTGTAGGAATCACGGTTGTACATAATTAAGATTTTATAGCCTGATAATGTTTGATTTAGACTTATTTTCTGTTCTTGTTTGATTGGGAGCTTAGGGTAGGATTGAATATTCGAAAGTCTATAGGGTCCAGCGTTATGTATGGCTAGCGTATGCTAGTGCTCTAGGGTTGGTGGAGGTTTCATGGGTGGATAGGTTATTTGGGAGGAGTCTGCCGGCTTCGAGGCATTTACCCTTCCTTTAGGAGTGAGGCTTGAGTGCTCTATATGATTATGTGTATTGTTAGGGCCTTGTGATGATACGTGGGACAAATACGGGTAGGTTTGGAAGTTAGTATGGGCCCGTACTACTGAAAGTAGAGGACCCATACGCGTAACAAGGAAGTCACAACCCCTAGGGTATTGTCGGGGGTTGGTCCCCAATTATTCGTATGAGTTATCTAATACCTTGTGTTGGGTTTCAGAATGGTGATGACCAGGCACTTTGTGACCAGATCCGGTTCGGGATCAGGATCATGATCAGGAGAGGGAGGACAGGGGGAGCTGACAGCACCCGAGACTATCAGCCAGATGAGTCCATATGAGATGGATGATAGGATCTGAGCGATCCTGCATGATGAGGTTGCTGCATTGTTCCGGGCCGAGTTGCCGAAGATGTTCAGGTTGATTAAGACAGCCATGGTGGAGTATTTTGATGAGCGCTACGCAACCCTTGTAGAGACAGTCGCCACATCAGCTGTATCTGTGACAGCTCCTGCATCTCTGCCGACGCCAATCGATAAGGCGCCTTAGCGATAGGGGTCGCACCTGGCACCAGGTCGATCTTGAACTCGACCTGACTTTCTGGAGGTATCCTTGGCAATTCCTTCGGAAACACATCTGCAAACTCCCTGACCATTGGTACATCGGAAACCGAGGTCTGGTCCCTGACTCGCGTATCTACCACATACACTAGATAACCCATACACCCATGCTGAATGTACTGTCGAGCCCTGGCAGCTGAACAAAACCGTGATCCTACTCTGGTGCCCTCACCATATATAACCAGTTCTCCCCCACTTAGGGTTCGAACTACCACTCGCTGGCCCTCGCAATCAATCATAGCACCGAACCGACCGAGCAAATCCATGCCCACAATCACGCACACCTCCCCCATGGGGATCAGAATCAGATATATCGGAAAAGACACCTCGAAAATCTCCAAGTCACATCCTCGATAAACTGAAGAAGCAGAAACCCCGTGTTCATTGGCGATAGACAATCGCAACGGACACTCTAACTCGCCCACTGGCGCACTAAACTATCTACTAAAAGACTGAGACATGAAGGACCGACTCGCCCCGAGTTAAATAAGACCAAAGCAGGAAAAGAGTTCACCAAAAATGTACCTAATTACAGGTACAACAGATAAGCGTACAATAGATAAATAAACCGAGATGAGGATAGAAATGTACCAACAACCACATCTGGTGCTGCTCTGGCATCCTCTTCCGTAAGCTGGAAAGCATGACCCTGAGCCTTCGGAGGCTCTGTCCTGAATGGTCTCCCATCCGTGATCCTCAAGGTAGCCGGCGCTGCAGCCTGCATCGGTTGGGCGGCAAGTAGTGGACAGTTGGCCCTCATGTGACTAGCCTGGTTGCAGTGATAACATAACTTCATACCCTGAACTGGGGCGGCCTAGTGACAATCCTTCGCGTAATGCCCCTCCTTGCCACACTTGTGGCACCCACTACCAGCCCGACATACACCAGAATGACGCTTGCCACACTTCCCATAAGTGCGACCCTGCTGACTCCCGGTCCTAGCATCAGCGGTCTTACACCGCTTCGGCGCTGGCTGTGACAGTGTCGGGGCCAGCCGCTACTCCCTTAGCTGCAGCTCAATCTCTAACTCCCGCCGTCTGGCGGCCTCCTGCAACTCCAGAAGAGTATCACATCGTTGGGTAGATACAAACTATCGAATATCAGTCTTGAGCATACTCATATAACGGGTCATCTGAGACTGCTCGGAAGCAAACTCTGGGCAGAACATCGCTCGCTCGGTGAACATACGGGTGATCTCCGTCACCGACTCTCCATCCTGTCTGAAACTCAGAAACTCCTGTGCCAAACGTTCCCGCTTAACCCTCGGAATGTAACGGGCGCGAAACATATCCCTGAACTGCTCCCAAGTAACAGCAGCTCTCTGATCATTAGTGTAAGCCCCAATCGCAAGTCTCCACCAGTCCTTGGCCCCGGACCTAAGTAGGTTCAGAGCACACCTGACCTTTTGGTCAGCAGGACACGAGCAGGTGAAGAAACACCCCTCCACATCTGAAACCCATCTCATAGCCTTGATGGGATCCTGCGTCCCATCAAAAGTACGGGGATTCGTGTTATTGAAGTCCCTGTATTGAAAACCCCTACCAACTCCTCCCCGTGTCCTTGAAGTTTTCCTTGAACGCGACGAGTTGTTAGAAAACTCGGTGAGTCGACTAAAGTTCCCTCGATTCTTGGACACACATAAGCTCGGCAAGTTAAAGGAGGACTTGATGAGCCAATCAAGGATTTCATGACTTCTCGAGTTCAGGAAGGACTCGACGAGTCGGTGAACTGCACTCGACGAGTTGAGTCAACATGGACTGTTGAAGTTTGCCTTGAACGCGACGAGCTGTTAGAAAACTCGGCGAGTCGACTAAAGTTCCCCCAATTCTTGGAGAGAAAAGAGCTTGGAGACCAAGCATTCAGAATCAAGGAGCTTAGAGGACCTAAGATCTACTATGGTTAGCATCTTCTGGAAGGTATAAATCGTTACCCTAACCTCATTCATTCTATAGGGCAACTTCTAGGGTTTTCATAGTGTGTTTGGAAGCTACTCTTCTTTGCAACCTCAGATCTGAAGTTGTAACTTCATAACTAAGCTCCTTTGGGCTTCTTAGTACATAAAGTTTCCAGCTTGTGCAAGAATGAGACTCTCCTAAGGTGTAAAACTCCATTGGAAGCATAGATTTGTCATTTAGAGCCTTTAGAACCTTGCATGTGCGTAAAGTTTGCAACTTTACGTGATAATCATGCATTAGAGGCTTGGATCTGTAATCTGGAGCCTTGCCATGGCTTAAAAAGCATCTGCATGGATGGAGGTCTGTGAGGACTCGGCGAGTTCGATGAACAACTGGGTGAGCCCGATGAATTTGGCCGTGAACTCGGCGAGTTGGATGAACAACTCGGCGAGCCCGATGAATTTGGCCATGAAATCGACGAGTTGTTCTATAGAATGAATGAGGTTAGGGTAACGATTTATACCTTCCAGAAGATGCTAACCATAGTAGATCTTAGTGATGGGTTTTGAGCATTCTAACACTTCCTAAGTGTACATGCAACCCTAATAAACCTTGGATCTATGTTTGTCTAAGATACATGCAAATAATTATTTTTCCAAGGCTTATATCCTAACTAGCATGGCATGGGGAACTTGAATCAAATAAAGCTAGTAGAAACACTTACCTTGTAGTTGTAGTTGATTCCTTGGAGTTTTAGAGCCTAGCACCAATAATGTGGATGCCTCAAATGAAAGTCACAAATCACCACAAACTTGGAACTTTGAGAGAATAGTCACACTTCTCTTGAAATCGGCCCTCACCTCAACATGTGTCAACTAGTGTGATTTCAAGAGCCAAAGCCTCCTTTATATAGTGTGGTGGATTAGGGTTACATCCATGTAAACCCTAATACCCATGTCTCTTCATTTCCATGAGATCCATGGGTTAAAGCTCCATGGAGTATCCATGGACTTCTCCATCCAGGCCTAGCCCGTTCCAAATAAGCATAAGCCCACACTATATAAATATAGAAGCCCATATTTAATTAGTAATATCTTTGATCACTAAATTAATCCTAGATTAATTATAGATCACTACTAATTAAATAATATGATCTTATATTAATATATTAGAACTTATAATATATTAATAAATCATAACTTGTACTATTCTCAAATATTATCCATAAATTGTTCGGGTGAAGTGCAACCCAAATGGACCATGCCGGGTCGGGTCAAGTACATACCAAATATAGTTATGGACTTAGACACTATATCCAACAGTCTCCCACTTGGATAAGTCTAGTAACTATATTTGCAAGTATAACTTCAGGAACCGATCAGCAATCGTAGCTCTTTAAACTCTGTTGAACTAGAACACGCCATTTAGATAAGTGATCATATAATCCTTTGTTCTAGATATCAGCCGGACAAACACATGGAACATTGTCTTGCTTATTGTCCAGCATTTGTTTCCCGATTTCCGATTTGTTTGACGTAGAACTCAACTGAACACATCAATTTAGTTCTGACCGGGCCCGGTACATAGGTCAAAACAAAATCATCGAGGGGCCCAGATATCAGCTTCTAATCCAAGAAGGAACAGATAAACTTCGACTCATATGTTTGTTCTACCACTCATTGAATTACACACAAAAGCACGTTTTATAACATCGAGTTACCAATGCGTTTACGTACAATCAATGCATAACCAACTCGTAAGTAACAAATCATATCTCTAGGTTTGAAGACTTATATGATATTACCGTCTCACGATCACTCGAGATAAAATTCCATGAAGTGATTCCAGTGAGCGTGGGTTGAGTCCAATGCTCAGAACTTATGAGCACTCATGATTGTTGTAGCCATGTCCAACACCTTAGGCCTCTGCAACCAATCATGACAGTCTTGATTCATACCTACTTCCGACATATGACCGACTGTGGAGGTTTGAATAATATGATATACCAAACATAATTATTCTGGAAGTCAAAACATGCAAAAGAAATATAGTAAAAGATCGACAAGAGATAGCAACACTTTACTCATAAATAAAACACCTTTTATTCATCATCAAATGTCAATTACACTTTACAAATTTCTGGGTTATCTAACTACTAAAACTTATATCATCCTTCAGCTCTATGCTCCAAGCATGCTGGAGATGCTTAACCCTACTCAGTCCCTTCGTGAGGGGATCTGCCGGGTTCTCATCCGATGATACCCTCTTCGCCATGAGGAGTCCTTCTTCAATTCGATGTCTGATAAAATGGTATTTTCTGTCGATGTGTCTGGATCTCCCGTGATCCCTTGGTTCCTTAGCTAAGGCAACCGCACTATTGCTGTCACAGAAAATCTCCATTGGCTCTTTTATAGCTGGTACAACTCCAAGGTCTCCGATGAAGTTCTTTAGCCATATCGCCTCCTTTGCTGCCTCGCTTGCTGCTATATACTCTGATTCACAAGTGGAATCAGCCACTGTCTCCTGCTTGGAACTTTTCCAAGAAATTGCTCCTCCGTTTAGGGTAAAGACCCAGCCTGACAGAGAGCGGAAATTATCCCTATCAGTCTGGAAGCTAGCATCACTATACCCTACAACTCTCAAGTCATCACTCCCACCGAAGGTAAGGACCCAGTCCTTAGTCCTTCGCAGGTACTTGAGGATATTCTTTACCGCGGTCCAGTGTTCCTTGCCAGGGTTTGCCTGATACATGCTAACCATGCTCAAAGAAAAAGCTACATCAGGTCGAGTACACGTCATGGCATACATGATCGATCCTACAGCTGAAGCATAAGGAAAACGACTCATTTCTGCTATCTCAGCCTCACTACTAGGGCTTTGTGTCTTACTCAATCTGGCGTTACACTGAATGGGTAACTCACCTTTCTTGGAGTTATGCATGTTGAATCTTTTCAACACTTTGTCCAAGTAGGTACTTTGGCTAAGTCCAATTAGCCTTTTACTCCTGTTTCTCAAAATCTTTATCCCTAGGATATAGGCAGCTTCACCAAGGTCCTTCATAGCGAAACACTTCCCAAGCCAGGACTTTACTTCCTGCAGGGTTGGGATGTCATTTCCTATGAGTAGTATGTCATCCACATACAGTACCAAAAAACTGACTATGCTCCCACTAGCCTTGATATAGACGCAAGATTCATCTTCACTCCTCGAAAAGCCAAATTCCTTGACTTTTTCATCAAAGCAAAGATTCCACCTGCGGGGTGCCTATTTCAATCCATAAATGGATTTCTCGAGCTTACACACTCTATTAGGGTACTCGTTGCTGACAAAACCCTCTGGCTAACTCATGTAAACATCTTCAGCCAACTTTCCATTAAGGAAAGCGGTTTTGACATCCATTTGCCATATTTCATAGTCATGAAATGCAGCTATGGCCAACAGAACCCGAATAGATTTAATCTTGGCTACTGGAGAAAAGGTCTCATCATAGTCCACTCCAGGAATTTGAGAGAAGCCCTTTGCAACCAGTCTCGCCTTATAAGTGTGTACTTTACCATCCATGTCGGTCTTCTTCTTGAAGACCCATTTGCACCCTACAGTCTTACGACCTGGTACATTCTCAACCAAGTTCCAAACTTGATTGTCATACATGGATTGTATCTCGCTATCCATGGCCTCTTTCCATTTAGCAGCCTCAGGGCCTGCCATGGCTTCCGTGTAGCTGTTAGGTTCATCCAGACCTACTAGTGTTTCATCACTAATAAGTGTCTCACCTTCCGTAGTAATATGGAAACCATAGTAATGCTCAGGTGCATTCCTAACTCTCGTGGAACGCCTCAGAGGTACAGGCTCATCAACTGGCTCAATAGGAGTTTCCTCCTCAAGTTGAGGGCTAGTGTTTGAAGTTCCTTCACCGCTTGATTCTTGAATTTCTTCAAGATCAATTTGCCTCCCACTGTCTCCTTGGCTTATAAATTCTCTCTCTCTCTCTCTCAAGACTCCTATTCTTGCTACAAAGACCACATTGTCACTAGGTCTGTAGAAGAGGTAACCAAAGGATTGCTGTGGGTAGCCGATGAAAATACACCTCTCGCTTCGAGGTTCGAGCTTATCATGAGTCTCGCGTCTCACAAAAGCCTCACAACCCCAAATCTTGATGTGGTCTAGCTTAGGTACTTTGCCAGTCCACATCTCGTGAGGAGTTTTGGCAACTTTCTTTGTAGGAACAAGATTAAGAATATGGGCGGAAGTCTCTAAGGAATACCCCCAGAATGAGATTGGTAGCGTAGCTCGACTCATCATGGAACGAACCATATCCAACAAGGTTCGATTACGCCTCTCAGCCACACCATTTAACTGTGGTGTCCGGGGAGGTGTCAATTGTGAGACAATCCCACATTCCCTAAGATAGTCGAGGAACTCTGAACTAAGATACTCACCTTCTCGATCGGATCGAAGCATCTTAATGTTCCTGCCCAATTGATTCTCGACTTCCTTTTTAAATTCCTTAAACCTCTCGAAAGTCTCTGACTTATGCTTGATTAAGTAGACATATCCATATCTACTATAATCATCAGTAAAAGTCAAATAATAACGATTAGCATCCCTTGTGGCATGTATGAATGGTCCACACACATCCGTGTGTATAAGGTCCAACAAACCTTCACCCCTCTCACACGAGCCTGTGAAGGGTGACTTTGTCATTTTTCCAAGTAAGCATGATTCGCAACTATCATCTGACTTTAGGTCAAACGACTCCAAGACTCCATCCTTTTGGAGTTGGCCTATGCGTTTCTTGCTTATATGCCCAAGACGACAATGCCATAATGATGCTTTATCCAAGTTATTATTATTAGTAGAATCAATACACAAAACATTATTTCCTAAGTTATCTACAACAGATACAGCTTCATACACACCATCACAAGGTAATGCTTTAAAATAAAAAACATTATTATAGAAAACATCTATAGAACCAACTTCATTATTAAATGAAAAGGTAAACCCTTGTTTGTACGAAGCATGAAAGGAAATAATATTTCTTTCCATTCCTGGCGAATAACAACATTTATTCAAATCTAAATTAAACCCACTGCTTAGCGATAAAGTATAAACTCCAATCTTGGTAACAGGTAAAGCTTTCCTATTCCCCATGATCAAGTTTATTCTTCTTTGCTCCACATTCTCACTTCTTCTTAGTCCCTGCAAGTCACAACAAATATGAATACCACAACCGGTATCAAGGACCCAAGATTTAGAATGAGGTGAGTTATTAGAAATGATAGTGTAAGTACCTGCATGGTTGGGTTTGACTTTCCCATCCTTCACATCCTGCTGGTACTTTGGGCAGGTCCGCTTCCAATGAGACTTTTCATGGCAATAGAAGCATTCAGCCTCTTTTGGGTCAGAAGAAGGAGTGACGAAACCTTTCTTGGTTCCACTTGAAGAAGAGCCATCAAGGGTCCGAGCCTTGGTACCCTTCGAGGACCTCTTTCTCTTCCTCCATCGACTTTTCCCAATTGCCAAAACCGGAGTTGAGTTTGGAGTAGGAGTGATAGCAACCGACTTCCCCTTAAGACCTGATTCTGCGGTCTTGAGAAGTCCCTGAAGTTTGCTGAGTGTGACCTCTTCCTTATTCATGTGATATGTCATGCGGAATTGATCATAGCACGATGGTAAGGAGTGCAAAATGATATCTATTGCAAGATCCTCAGGGAAGTTCACATTAAGCTTCAGCAAACGATCCACATACCTTTGCATTTTCTGCATGTGGCTCGTGACGGATTCCCCGTCCTTCATCATGGTTGTTATTATGGAGCAGATGATTTCATACCTCTCTTGTCTTGCACTTTGATGGTATCTTTCCATCAAATCTTGGTGCATTTCATAAGGGTAGAAATCCTCATAAGACTTTTGGAGTTCCGCTGTCATCGTGGCCATCATGATGCAAGCCACTTTCGTAGCATCCCTTTCATGTGCCCGAAATTCAGCGATCTCCTGAGGAGTTGCAGTGGTCTCATCAATCTCCTTAAGCTCCTTGTCAAGGACATATTCTTTGTCCTCGTAGCGGGTAATCATCTTGATGTTTCTGATCCACTCATTGAAGTTGGATCCATCAAAGGTGACTTTCCCACACAAGTTCATAAGGGTAAAGGAGCCATTAGGATTAGAGCCAGAAGCAGCATTGTTTGAAGACATCTAAAAAGATGAGAATAAGATTAGTTTAGATATAAGAGAGTCCTTAATAAAACACCCAAATGTAATATTAAGGCTAGGATCCAATCACAATATAATATAACTTAGAAGAGGTATGCCGTAATCTAAGCTATACCATATTTGAAAGGTAGGTGAATGACGATTCACCAATTTCCACCATGAAAACCGAAATATTTAAGTATTAGGTTTTTGATTGGTTCTTAGAAATTCCTAGATTCTTTGAGATTCAATGAACTTTTCAAAGGCATGTTTCAATCTCGAGTGTGCCCTCCAAGTTTTGTGACTGGGATGCCGAGGATCACAAAACGAGGTGTGAAGTAACCATGCAAATCACTTGGTACCCTTAAGGTTTATCACTCAATCGATGTGCCGGTAAACCACACACGCTCCATCGATACTATAATAAACCTTTAAGTCACCCTTTACCTACCTTGTTAAGTCCAAGTTAGTGTGCCGGTTAACCACACACGCTCCACCAACGACTTAAACAAAGTGTAAAGTGTAATTTCATGGATTAGCACCTTATTCACATTTTTCCTAAAGTAACTAAGATTGGGAATTTAATAAAACATTTAGTTACTTTATAATATTCATCATACTTTGAATGAGAATTTATAAGTCCTTGTCTTACCCGTTCGGCTAACGACCCTCCACCAGTCAAGCAAGCGGTGGGTGAGAGTGGACACCCATTAAGTCACCATTTTATAGGCAACAACCTTATACCCACCTTATAGAATGAGGCGTACTAGCGGTAAGACGACTTTGTTCTTATACATATATATATATATATATATATATATATATATATATATATTAAATCATAATAATATAAGTATAAGGGTTGAATTTTAACTTTTAAAATTCTAAGGATTGGAACTAAAGTTTGAACTTGACTTTACTTGTTCCAAAACTTGAGGGAAAGTTTTGTAAACTTTCAAAACTTTTCATATCTTGTAACTTATGAATTTAATAGAGTAATAAAATGAAGACTCTTCACTTTTCTAACTCTTGTGTTCTTTTAATGGTTTTCAATCCAAGAGACTTTTGGTTTTCCATAACTTGAGGACAAGTTATGGATTCCATTAAATAACATTATGATCAAGAATTAATCTACCACATAGGTTACAAATAATTCTTATGATCATCTAAACATCATAAGAACAAGATCATGAACATGAACACTTTCATATATCAAAATCACACTTTAATCTTTGTAATTTTGATAACTAGTTGTTGTAAATGAGTTAGAAAAGACATTACACCTTCTAAAACAAGTTTTCAAGTACCAAAACAGTTTAGGGTAATGTTTCTAATCCATTTCCAGCAACTAAAGTCGAAAAACTGCACTCTGTCGACCCTACTCGTCGAGTGCATGAACCTACTCGGCGAGTAGGTTGAAGATACAAGTGGACTCGACGAGTCCCCCCATGGACTCGGCGAGTCCATCAGTCAGACAGCAAGATTTCGACTTTTTCAAGCATATTGCAACAAGTATCAAACAAACAAGCCTAGGCTCTGATACCACTGATGGGTTTTGAGCATTCTAACACTTCCTAAGTGTACATGCAACCCTAATAAACCTTGGATCTATGTTTGTCTAAGATACATGCAAATAATTATTTTTCCAAGGCTTATATCCTAACTAGCATGGCATGGGGAACTTGAATCAAATAAAGCTAGTAGAAACACTTACCTTGTAGTTGTAGTTGATTCCTTGGAGTTTTAGAGCCTAGCACCAATAATGTGGATGCCTCAAATGAAAGTCACAAATCACCACAAACTTGGAACTTTGAGAGAATAGTCACACTTCTCTTGAAATCGGCCCTCACCTCAACATGTGTCAACTAGTGTGATTTCAAGAGCCAAAGCCTCCTTTATATAGTGTGGTGGATTAGGGTTACATCCATGTAAACCCTAATACCCATGTCTCTTCATTTCCATGAGATCCATGGGTTAAAGCTCCATGGAGTATCCATGGACTTCTCCATCCAGGCCTAGCCCATTCCAAATAAGCATAAGCCCACACTATATAAATATAGAAGCCCATATTTAATTAGTAATATCTTTGATCACTAAATTAATCCTAGATTAATTATAGATCACTACTAATTAAATAATATGATCTTATATTAATATATTAGAACTTATAATATATTAATAAATCATAACTTGTACTATTCTCAAAAATTATCCATAAATTGTTCGGGTGAAGTGCAACCCAAATGGACCATGCTGGGTCGGGTCAAGTACATACCAAATATAGTTATGGACTTAGACACTATATCCAACACTTAGGTCCTTCAAGCTCCTTGCTTCTAAATGGTCTCCAAGCTCTTTTCTCTCCAAGAATTTCTCCTTCAAGCTTAAAAATGAACAAGATGAGCTCACACACACGATTTGGACTTTAAAGGGACAAGGGGCAGTGAAGGGGAGGCCAGAGGGTGGCCAATGATCCTTTAAATAGGGTGAAATGCCCCGAAATTTAGGGTTTCATCTGCTAGCTCCTACTCGTCAAGTCCCTTTGTGGACTCGGCGAGTAGATCACTAAATTCGCGATCCCACCTCGCTGCTACTCGACGAGTAGGGCAGCCTTAACTCGTCGAGTAGGACTTAAAACTAAAGAAATTCTTTATTTAAATCCATACCTGAGAATTGGGGTGTTACAATTCTCCCCCACTTGAACTAGACTTCGCCCTCGAAGTCCTCTGACATAAACAACGATGGGTAGTGCTCGCGCATCTCTGCCTCCGGCTCCCATGTCTACTCGGATCCCCTCCGATGTTCCCACTGCACCTTCACCAAAGGTATTTCCTTGTTCTGCAAAAATCTTCTTCTTCCTTTCGAAGACGGCCACAGGCCTCTCCACGTAGTTCAGGCACTCATCGACTTGAATGTCATCCAGTGATACTACCGCCTCCTGGTCCGTGATGCACTTCCGTAACTGCGAAACATGGAACGTGCTGTGAATCCGGCTAAGCTCCTCCGGAAGCTTAACCCTATAAGACACTTTGCCAGCCCTGGCGATGATCCTGAATGACCCAATATACCGGGGCCCCAATTTTCCCCTCTTCCTGAAGCGGATCACACCCTTCCAGGGCGAGACCTTCAGAAGTACCATGTCATTTACCTGGAATTCCAACTCAGATCGACGTCTGTCGGCGTAACTTTTTTGCCGACTCTGAGCTGTCTCCAGTCGCTGCCTGATCTGATGAATCTTCTCGGTAGTCTGCAAGATCACCTCTGTCCGACCCATTACCCTGTGACCCACCTCGCCCCAACAAACCTGGGTGCAACACCTACGCCCGTACAACAGCTCGAATGGTGGGGCGCTAAGACTAGAATGATAGCTTTTGTTGTAGGCAAACTCTGCAAGCGGTAGGTGAAAGTCCCAACTCCCACCGAAGTCGATGGCACACGCCCTCAACATATCCTCAAGGGTCTGAATAGTCCGCTCGCTCTGGCCGTCTGTATGTGGGTGGAATGATGTGCTGAAGTGTAATTGCGTGCCCAGCTCCTCGTGAAACTTTTTCCAAAAGCGGGAGGTAAACCTGACATCCCAATCAGAGACAATGGAAACGGGAATCCCATGGCGAGACACGATCTCGCGAACGTACACTTCGGCTAACTTCTTGGCCGACGAACTCTCCCGTATGAATCTGTCCTAAGCGCACAACCAAACAAGGAATAGGAAATGAGGCGGAAAGCACACATCCAACTACCTATCAGGTATTAATTATATATAACCCTGATGTATAAACTAAGGTATTATAGAGTTAACCACCTAAGGTCCTTTAAGTTTATACTGGTTTAATAAAATGGATTAAACGCTTTACTAGTAAGTTTCTAGTTTTGTATATCAAATGTTCTAATTGAAAAGTTTGTTTTGTACTAGAAAAACGGTGCATTGAATTAGTGTCCTATGACCTGGTCCATACCTGGTACTCCTTATGATTACTTGGTATACACAAAATATATATATAAAGCTAAGATCGAATAGATAGTAGGCTGTGTGAATCTGCTCTAAGCCCACAACCAAATAAGGAACAAGAAATGAAGTGGAAAGCACACATCATACTACCTGTCGGATCCAATTAATATATATCTCTGATGTATACACTAAGGAATCATAATGTTAGCATTATATGCCCCCTTTCTACTGAATGTACTAGACTCGACTGTTCTGTTTGTCGTTTGTAAAATGTAAGTTTTCCCTAGTTTATAACTATCTTAACTCGAAAATAGTTTGCATTAACTTTCAAGTGGAATTGCACAATATGAAAGTAATGAGAAAATGTAAGTACACAGTTTTCTTTTGAATTGACATACTGATTACCTTAAAACATGTTTGTTTTATTAAAGTCATAATGTGATGGATAGTACCCATACTATACGCTCTCCCTGCAAGAGATTCTGGGGACCAAATGAGACTTCCGCAAACAAATTGCTAGGCCGTGTAAATTCACATTAAAGTTATATAATCATGTATACCCAATTTACTATCACCTTTTGTTTAGAACAATGAGTTAGTGATTATTGGTATAATTAGATCCTGTATTGTTCTTCTGCTATAGCATTTAGTATGTTCTTTCTATTATAGTATCTTAGTATGTTCCTCCCTGTTTTTCTTTATAGTATGTTCTCTATGTTATCGTGCATTGTATCTACCTCCCTGTTTTACTTTATAGTATGTTCTAGTATCTAGTATCAACTTGTAACACCCGGATTCCCAGGTATGATATTTTATTCTTTTATTTTTGGGTTTTGTGGGGGTACTCGGCGAGTTGGCGTCTAGACTCGTCGAGTATGGTCGCGGATTTGTATGCGAGTTCACAGCTGGACTCGGCCAGTTCATGAGTGGACTCGGCGAGTCCATGCTGTTTAATGAAACCCTAATTTCCAGGGTTTAAGACCTATTTAAAGGGCCTTATGGCCGTCATTTGTGGCCACCAACCCCCAGAGAGAAACCCTAAAGAGATCTAGAGCGTTTGTGAGGAAAGGAGAGGCAATCTTGAGTTTTTGTTGGTGAAATTTGAAATAGAAGGTGTCCAAGGCAAAGGGAGGCTGAAGGAAGTGCAAATCTAGTGTCTTCAGGGATCTAAGGCTTCATATTAAACTATCCCTTCGGACCTTCTCCAGTTTTGAGCTTTGATTCATAGAGTTAGGGTTTTTAAACCCTTTAGAAGAAGAGTATGTAGAGTATTTAGTCCCCTTTTCGAGTTTGTGCTTTGGATCTGGACTCAAAGAGGTCCAGAGACCTAAACCCTTGGAGCTTTATGATCCATTTTGGAAGTCATGAGCTTAGAATGTCATTTTTGGGGCTAAATCATCATTTTGGACCATTTCTATATTATATGTGTGTCAAAGTCCGAACTTTACGTGATTATCATGCTTGGGGAGGCCAGATCTATGATTGCATGGAACATATCTGACCTCAGGAGCTGTATAGAGTTTGTGCATGGCATGAACTCGCCGAGTCCGAAGACCAGACTCGGCGAGTAGTATGAAGATTGCCCGTTAATAATTCAGTGAGTGGACTAGCTGAGTTAGGGTATAAGTCAGTGAGTCAGGGAGAGTCGGGGGGGGGGGGGAGGGGGCACTGAGTTCAAGTGGAACTCGCCGAGTTGTTCTTGAGACTCGGCGAGTTGAGTCGGGGTGGCCCCTCGATTCATTTCAGGTGGAACTCGTCGAGTCAGGGGAAGAACTCGACGTGTCAAGAGAGGGATTAAGTGAGTCAGTGGACATGTGTGGACTCGCCGAGTTTCCTTTGTGCACTCGCCGAGTCGGGTCAAGTTCGACCGTGGACCTTGTTGACTTTAGGGTTGAGTACAGTTGTATTTATGAGAGTATTACTTTATGTGATTAAGCGAAGGCTAGGTCATACTTCTTCCGAGTAAGATATTCTTCGAGACATCGAGGTGAGTCTTCTCACTATATGTTACCTAGAGTGGTACTATCCGATGACCAGAGGGTCTTATTTGTTATGTATGAGATTATGTGCTATGTGATATTTGTATGTTGTATTATGATATAGACCGGACCGGAGGGTCCAACGAGCTATGACCGGACCTAAGGGTCTAACGAGCTACGGGACTAGAGGGTCCCGCTGAGACACAGCGACCGGAGGGTCGTATTATAGCCTTGAGTGGCGTATGTGCTGTATGTGGTATTTTGGGGAACTCACTAAGAATTTATGCTTACCGTTGTTGTGTTATGTGTTTTAGGTACTAGTGATGAGCGCGGGAAGGTGCCGATATGATTCGTACACACACACACATGCATTGGAGTTTTTACAGAGATTCTGGGGAAATGTTTTGATAATAACATTGATACAATGTGTTGACAACATTTAGGAATGAATGTTTTGAAAATGAAAAATTGTTTTGAAAATTTACGTTGTTACACAACTGAACCCCTAAAATATACCTATTATAGTTTACTAGTATCTTTACTTGAACTGTTATTAAAAAGACTCATTTATTTACTAAGTTGTGATTGTACTTTAAAAACGGAGTTTTATAAACTAGAAAGTAACATAACTTAAAAAGATTTTTTGGAATGTTTTGATCACTTATAAAAGACATAAGTAATATAAACAAACATTTACACAATTATCATTGTGTTCAACTTGTATTTGTTGGATTAGTGTCTAAGTCCATAACTATTTGGGTATGTACTTGACCCGATTGTGCATGGTTTTTTGGGTTGCCTTCACAATAGTGACTAGAAAGGATGATTGTTGAGGAGAGAGGTTGGTTTATTGTTAAGAATAATAAACTAGGATATAAATATGATTTGTTAATATATTAATGAATAATATATTAATTTGGAATCATATTATTAATTAGTATTTAATCAGAATTTAATTTAGAATTAATTTTGGGATTAAAGGAACTGACTGAAAGTGCAGGGGCTATTTTGTAATTATTCGATAGTTGAGGCTTTGGGCCATTCGATCACCTTTATTAAGGCTTGAAAAAAAATCCTAGAAGGATCTAGGAGTTTTCGTCCAAGGGCTTAAGGAAAGGAGTTCATGGACTTGCTTAGGCCCTAAGCTAAGGGATTAGGGTTTACACCTTGAAACCCTAGTTAGCCTTAAGTATAAATAGCACCCTAAGGCACTAAGATTTCGTCCAAGCCTTGGGAAACCCTAAAAGGGACGAAATCTAGGGCAAGATACCCTTCTCTCCTCTTGTGACAACCCGAAATTTATTCCGTCGTTGTAACCCGTTTCTGTTAATAGAATATTCTATTTTCATTATTATTATTAAGATTCCATTAACATTTGGGTTAGACAAACCAATTAATATTTTATTTTATTTTAGTGTCGATATGAAATAAATAAAACACGAGTGATACCCTCAAAATTTATTTAGAAAAATTATAGTTTACGACTAAGCCGGGTTACGACCATTTAATCGGGTAAAAATTTAAAACCCCGTTTAACGTCAGTATCGGGTAGAATCCCACCTGGCCACAAACCCAAACCCTATATAAGGGTTGAGTGGGAACTAAATGGAACTTTTTGCCACTCTAGTCACTCTCTCTCTACTCTCTCTCTTCAAGGCTCGGTTCTTCCAAAAATCCGCAAGTTTTAGCTCCCAAACTGTAAGTTCTCTTACCTTAGATTGTTCTAAAACTCATTACATGTCAACATAGCTTAAAAATCGTCCAAGAAGGCCAAGAATAAGGATTTTACGGCCCAAGAACACTCTTAGGCCGTAAACCCCTAAAAATGTGCCAATAATGCCCCAAATCCCTTCCTTAGGCTTAGAAACTAGCTTGGTTCTTACCCTTGAAGTGTTTTAGACATTGAACGTTATGTTTGGGGGCTTGGAAGAGGGTTTACGGCCCAAGAACATTCTTAGGCCGTAAACTCCCTCAAATGATGCAAAATGAGCCTAAATATCTTATTTAGCCTTGGCCCTTCACTTAGAAACTTGCATAAATGAACTAAGGACCCCAAATCACTAGATGGATGGAGTAGCCATGAATTTACTGCCGTAAACTCATGTGTTTACGGTAGTAAACTCCCATGAACCATTCAAGAACCGTAAACACCCCAAAAGGGGTGTTTTGATGACCCAACTCCCTATCTAGCATGATTTATGGACTAGGAACTTGCTTGGATGATCTAGGAACCCCAAAATTCGAAGTGGATGGACAAACCATGAGTTTACTGCCGGAAGCTCATGGGTTTACGGTAGTAAACTCCACAAAAAGGGTCCAAGGACCGTAAACTCCAATAAGTGGGCAATTTATGCCCTAACCACTTCCTAAACCTTTGAAATCAACCCTAGAACCTTCCTTAGTGAAGCATGAAGCTAAAAAGCACACAAATTCACCTCTTCCATGAGTTTACGGCCGTAAACTCATGGGGGAAAGGGTCCCTCAACCGTAAACTCACCTAAGGTGAGTATTTGAGGAGTAAACTCCATAGTGAGGTCATATGCTCCTTAGATGCAACCCTTGGTACTCCTAGCACTTAAAACAAACTGTTTTCATGCATTAGGCTGTAATTAATTACTTATTTATTGAATAAATAACTTATTAGACACCATTATGTGTCACTACCTATTCATAGGATTCGTGTGAATGTTCAAATTCTCATTTGACACCTAGCATCCTACCTGACATTTTCATCCGCTCAACTCACTGCAGGTGAGTTCATACCCCTTAAATAACCTTTTCAAATGTTTTCACATGTTTTAGGGGGGGGGGGATACAAGTTAAATGTAACAAGTTTTAGTATCAAATCATATGTGATTTAGAACTTGCAACTAAAAAGGATTTTTGATACTTTTAGCTACTTATGAATAAAACTATTTTAATTAATTATCAAGCGCATTTTCTAGGTTAAATTGTTGTTAAACTAATTTCAAACTATGTTTAAACTACTTTTCCTTTTAAACTATATCTACACCAATATATTTATATAAGTAAGACTTGAAAATTTTCGTTGTTACAAGTTGGTATCAGAGCCTTGGTTTGAGGGATTCAGATGCATCTTCGGGCGTATCTGAACTCAAATTGAGGATTTGAGGGAGAATTTTGATAATGAAATAAAACTTTTGAAAAGAGTAAAAAGAGTTTTGAGACAAACAGAGCAGATCCGCGTGTACGATCAGCCAGCGCCTGAACGGTGAATCCCCAAAAAGTACCCTTACTTTATGTGTTATGCGATATGTTATGTTATGAATGCTAGAGTAGGCTAGGTACACATATTAGGACTAGAGTGGCCAGATTTGCGATGCCTTAGCCTAGGAGATCTCTGCTACGGAGATGCTTTGAGAGTAGAGTACTTGTAATCCAAGATCCAAAGAGGAGGACTTGGAGTGAATACTGATGCGGTGTGGTTAGTAGTATTAGGCTTATACTACTAGAGACACCGAATCAGTGGGCATTTCAAGTAAGAATCTTTTGGACGACGGAGGACAAGTAGGGTTGTGTCATCGAGTATGTGTATTCTCGATTGAGTCTCTGATAATTTTTGTTGTATTTCAGAAGCATCATGGTTGGGACTCGACACACACCTGAGATTCCCGAGGTGTTTGGGGACATCAAGACCACATTGATTGAGACTTTTGACGAGCGGTATGCTGCATTGATTGAGGCTGCTGCAGCTGCAGCTACTGCTGCTGTTGCTGCTACCAGACCTCAGGGAGGTGACTCGCTGTTGTTCCGGGAGTTCAGCAACACGAAGCCACAAGAGTTCGACGGGACGAAGGACCCGATTGCCGCTATGAGGTGGATCTCCGACATCGAGGGATGTTTCTATACATGCTCTTGTCTAGAGCACTTGAGGGTTCGGTTCGCCTTGAACCAGATCCGCCTGGGAGCGAAGGATTGGTGGAAGTTCGTGACGACGAACTTCACTTTTGTTGAGATTTCTGAGGTGACCTAGGAGAGGTTCACCGCTATGTTCAGAGAGGAGTATGTTCCCCCGGTGGAAAGGGAACGGTTGATTCAGGAGTTTTTAACCCTCAAGCAGGGTACTGATTCTGTGGCAGTCATTACCAGGAAGTTTCATGAGAGGGCGATGTTTTGCCCTGAGCAGGTGTCATCTGAGCAGGCTCGTATGAGCCGTTATCTGAGTGTGCTGAGGAGAGATATTCGGGAGTTCGTGGCGAACTCGACTTATTGGACATTTGCTGAGCTCCAGGAAAATGCCCGGAAGAGGGAGATCGAGTTGGAGACTCGGGTCAGGGAGGAGGCCGAGTCTCAGAGGATGGATCGGCGGCTGGCTCAGTCTCAGCCGGCAGCCAAGCAGGCTAAACCCGTTGATTCGAGGTCTGGAGGCGCGAAGGGCCGCACTTGTGGGAAGTGCGGTAAGAGTCACGAGGGGACGTGCAAGGCTGGGGTGTGCTACAAGTGTGGGAAGGAGGGGCATATCGCGAGGGATTGCCCCAAGGGATTTTCGGTGTGCTTTCATTGCAACCAGACCGGCCATCGGAAGGCCGAGTCCCCGCAGCTTCTTCAGGGATCAGCGCAGGGATCTGCGCCTGCTGCTAGGGTTACCGAGATTCTGCCGGTGAAGGTCGAGGCCCCGAAGGCTCGTGGGAGGGCATTTCAGTTGACCGCGGAGGAGGTCCGCGCGGCGCCCAATGTTGTGGCTGGTATGTATTCTCTTTCCATCTTTTATTTGAGCTGAGTTTTTATGCTTATATGATTATATGCGTAGGTACTTTTCTTGTGAGTTTTGTGCCTGCATTGGTATTATTTGACTCGGGTGCGAGTGGGTCGTTTGTTTCCATAGCATTTAGTCAGCATATTAGTGTCCGTCGAGAGGCGTTGGATCAGCCTCTACGAGTTTCCATAGCTGATGAGTGAGTAGTGTATGCTTCGGACGTGATTCGAGGATGTGTCCTTGAGAACTTCGGTGTGGAGTTTCTGATAGATCTGGTTCAGATTGCGATGGGGGACGTGTGTGTTATAGTGGGTATGGATTGGTTGAGCCGATATGGAGCTGTGATAGATTGCGAGCGTCAGTTGGTGACGATTCGAGACCCTAATGGGGGAGTTCTTACAGTGCACGGTGAGGGTACCCGTGCAGGGTCAACATTTTGTTCGGCCGCTAGAGCGAGACAGAGTCTACAGCAGGGCTGTAGAGGAATTGTGGCATATGTGATGGATGCGAGGGTTGTTTCATGGAGACCGAAGTCAGTGGGTGAGGTTCCGATAGTGCGCGAGTTTCCGAATGTGTTTCCAGAAGAATTGCCAGGTGTGCCTCCATAGAGGCAGGTAGAGTTCGGTATTGAGTTGGTTCCAGGAGCTGCGCCTATCGCTAAGGCGCCGTATCGCCTTGCGCCTCTGGAAATGCAGGAGTTATCCTCGCAGCTTCAGGAGCTGCTGGGGAAGGGGTTTATCAGGCCGAGCAGTTCGCCTTGGGGGGCGCCTATCCTTTTTGTCAGGAAGAAGGATGGCTCGCTCCGGATGTGCATTGATTATCGTGAGCTGAATAAGCTAACAGTCAAGAACCGTTACCCGTTGCCGAGGATCGATGATTTGTTTGATCAGTTGAAGAGAGCATCTTGGTTCTCCAAGATCAATTTGAGGTATGGGTATCATCAGGTGAGGGTGCGGGAGGAGGATGTCCAGAAGACGGCATTCCGAACTCATTATGGGCATTACGAGTTCGTGGTGATGCCTTTTGGACTCACCAACGCACCGGCGGTGTTCATGGATCTCATGAACCGGGTGTGCAGACCGATGTTGGATCGCTCAGTGATCGTGTTCATCGACGACATTTTGGTGTATTCGAGATCCAGAGAGCACCATGAAGAGCATTTGAGGGAGATCCTCGGAGTTCTGAGATCGGAGAGGCTTTATGCCAAGTTCTCCAAATGTGAGTTCTGGTTGCGAGAGGTTTAGTTTCTGGGACACCTCGTTAACCAGAATGGGATATTGGTTGATTCGGCCAAGATTGAGGCGGTCATGAGATGGGAGGTGCCGAGATCACCCACCGAGATCAGAAGTTTTCTGGGTTTGGCCGGCTATTATCAGAGATTTATTAAGGATTTCTCAAAGATCGCCGTGCCACTCACCAAGTTGACCCGGAAGGGTATTGCGTTTTCTTAGGGTCCGAAGCAGTAGACCTCGTTTGAGACACTTCGCCAAAAATTATGCGAAGCACCAGTGTTGGCTCTTCCGGAAGGGATGGGAGATTTTGTGGTTTATTATGATGCATCGATATCCGAATTGGGAGCGGTGCTTATGCAGAGGGGGCATGTGATTGCTTATGCATCGAGGCAGCTTAAGCCTCATGAGTCGAGATATCCCACTCATGATTTGGAGTTGGGAGCAGTAGTGTTTGCTCTCAAGATCTGGCGACATTATCTGTATAGGGTTCGATGTACAATATACAGGGACCACAAGAGCTTGAAGTATTTGATGGATCAACCCAACCTGAATATGCGCCAGAGGAGGTGGTTGGACGTGGTCAAGGATTATGATTGTGAGATCCTGTACCACCCGGGCAAGGCTAATGTGGTAGCCGATGCATTGAGCCATAAGGCGGAAGGCGCCCCAATTCGAGATGTTTGTTTGAGATTGTCAGTGATGACCCCGGTGTTGGATGCTATTCGTGGGACCCAGGCTGAGGCTGTGAAGCCAGAGAGTCAGAAGAGGGAGCGAGTTGTCGGATTGGTATCGTAATTTGTTACCGACAGCCGGGGGCTTATGACATTTCAGGGCCGGATTTGGGTACCGTCTGTGGGTCGAACGCGTACCATTTTGATGGAAGAGGCTCATCGATCAAAATTCTCAATCCATCCCGGGGCCACTAAGATGTTTTTGGACCTAAAGAAGGATTATTGATGGCCCTGTATGAAGAGGGATGTCGCATGGTTTGTAGAGAGGTGCTTGACCTGTCGCAGGGTGAAGGCCGAGCACCAGCGTCCACATGGTAAGCTGCAACCATTGGAGATTCCTGAATGGAAATGGGAACAGATTACCATGGATTTCATCACCAAGTTGCCAAGAACCGCGAGGGGTGTCGATGCAATTTGGGTGATTGTGGACAGATTGACAAAGAGTGCTCACTTCCTGGCCATCAGTGAGAGCTCTTCCGCGGAGAAGTTGGCAGAGATGTAGGTGAGAGAGGTGGTATCGCGGCATGGAGTGCCGATCTCGATTGTCTCAGATCGAGATGTATGTTTCACTTCCAGATTCTGGAAGAAGTTTCATGAGGAATTGGGTACGAAACTGCATTTTAGTACCGCATACCACCCGCAGACTGACGGGCAGAGTGAGCGGACAATTCAGACGCTCGAGGACATGCTCCGGGCATGTGTGTTGGATTTCGGCGGGAGTTGGGAGACGTATTTTCCCTTGGCGGAGTTTTCTTATAACAGCAACCATCATTCGAGCATTGGCATGCCGCCCTTTGAGCTGTTGTATGGGAGGAGGTGTCAAACCCCTATTTGCTGGGGAGAAGTAGGGCAGCATGTGATGGGAAGCACCGAGATTGTGCTTCAGACGACGAAGCAGATCCAGCAGGTCAGGCAGAGGTTGTTGACCGCTCAGAGTCATCAGAAAAGTTATGCTGACAGACGCCGGTCCGAGCTCGAGTTTCAGGTTGGCGACTTCGTGCTCCTGAAGGTCTCTCCTTGGAAAGGAGTTATCCGATTCAGGAAGAGGGGCAAGTTGGGGCTCCGATATATTGGACCTTTCAGGTGATCGCGAGGGTAGGTAGGGTAGCCTACCGTTTGGAGTTGCCAGCAGAGTTGGGTCAGATTCATGACACTTTCCACGTGTCGCAGTTGCGAAAGTGTATAGCCGACGCGTCGGCAGTGGTGCCCTTAGAAGATATTCAGGTGGATGCAAGCCTGAATTATGCGGAGAGGCCGGTGGCGATTAGGGATCGGAAGATCAAGGTTTTGAGGAACAAGGAAGTGCCGCTGGTGCAGGTCCAGTGGCAACATCGGAAAGGGTCAGAGTTGACTTGGGAACCGGAGCGTAAGATGCGGGAGCAGCATCCCGAGCTGTTTGCAGAATGAGACTTCGAGGGCGAAGTCTGATTCTAGTGGGGGAGAATTGTAACACCCGGATTCCTAGGTATGATATTTTGTTCTTTTATTTTTAGGTTTTGTTGGGGTACTCGGCGAGTTGGCGTCTAGACTCGTCGAGTATGGTCGCGGATTTGTACGCGAGTTCACAGCTGGACTCGGCGAGTCCACACTGTTTAATGAAACCCTAATTTCCAGGGTTTAAGACCTATTTAAAGGGCCTTATGGCCGTCATTTGTGGCCACCAACCCCCAGAGAGAAACCCTAAAGAGATCTAGAGCGTTTGTGAGGAAAGGAGAGGCAATCTTGAGTTTTTGTTGGTGAAATTTGAAATAGAAGGTGTCCAAGGCAAAGGGAGGCTGAAGGAAGTGCAAATCTAGTGTCTTCAGGGATCTAAGGCCTCATATTAACGTATCCCTTCGGACTTTCTCCAGTTTTGAGCTTCGATTCATAGAGTTAGGGTTTTTAAACCCTTTAGAAGAAGAGTATGTAGAGTATTTAGTCCCCTTTTCGAGTTTGTGCTTTGGATCTGGACTCAAAGAGGTCCAGAGACCTAAACCCCTGGAGCTTTATGAGCCATTTTGGAAGTCATGAGCTTAGAATGTCATTTTTGGGGCTAAATCATCATTTTGGACCATCTATATATTATATGTGTGTCAAAGTCCGAACTTTACGTGATTATCATGCATGGGGAGGCTAGATCTATGATTGTATGGAACAGATCTGACCTCAGGAGCTGTATAGAGTTTGTGTATGGCATAAAGTCACCGAGTCCGAAGACCAGACTCAGCGAGTAGTATGAAGATTGCCCGTTAATCAATCAGTGAGTGGACTAGCTGAGTTAGGGTATAACTCAGTGAGTCAGGGAGAGTCGGGGGGGGGGGGACTGAGTTCAAGTGGAACTTGCCGAGTTGTTCTTGAGACTCGGCGAGTTGAGTCGGGGTGGCCCCTCGATTCATGTCAAGTGGAACTCGTCGAGTCAGGGGAAGAACTCGACGTGTCAAGAGAGGGATTAAGTGAGTCAGTGGACATGTGTGGACTCGCCGAGTTGCCCTTGTGCACTCGTTGAGTCGGGTCGAGTTCGACCGTGGTCCTTGTTGACTTTAGGGTTGAGTACAATTGTATTTATGAGAGTATTACTTTATGTGATTAGGTGGAGGCTAGGTCATACTTCTTCCGAGTAAGATATTCTCCGAGACATCGAGGTGAGTCTTCTCACTATATGTTACCTAGAGTGGTACTATGCGATAACCAAAGGGTCTTATTTGTTATGTATGAGATTATGTGCTATGTGATATTTGTATGTTGTATGATGATATAGACCGGACCGGAGGGTCTAATGAGCTATAACCGGACCTAAGGGTCCAACGAGCTACGAGACTGGAGGGTCTCGCTGAGACACAGCGACCGGAGGGTCGTATTATAGCCTTGAGTGACGTATGTGTTGTATGTGGTATTTTGGGGAACTCACTAAGCATTTATGCTTACCGTTGTTGTGTTATGTGTTTCAGGTACTAGTGATGAGCGTGGGAAGGCGCCGGCATGATTCGTACACAAACACGCATTGGAGTTTTTGTTGAGATTCTAGGGAAATGTTTTGATAATAACATTGATACAATGTGTTGACAATATTTATGAATGAATGTTTTGAAAATGAAAAATTGTTTTGAAAATTTACGTTGTTACACAACTGAACCCCTAAAATATACCTATTATAGTTTACTAGTATCTTTACTTGAACTGTTATTGAAAAGACTCATTTATTTACTAAGTTATGATTATACTTTAAAAACTGAGTTTTATAAACTAGAAAGTAACATAACTTAAAAAGATTTTTTGGAATGTTTTGACCACTTATAAAAGACATAAGTAATATAAACAAACATTTACACAATTATCATTGTGTTCAACTTGTATTTGTTGGATTAGTGTCTAAGTCCATAACTATTTAGGTGTGTACTTGACCCGATTGTGCATGGTCTTTTTGGGTTGCTTTCACACTTGTGACTAGACATGATGATTGTTGAGGAGAGAGGTTGGTTTATTGTTAAGAATAATAAACTAGGATATAAATATGATTTGTTAATATATTAATGAATAATATATTAATTTGGAATCATATTATTGATTAGTATTTAGTCAGAAATTAATTTAGAATTAATTTTGGGATTAAAGGAACTGACTGAAAGTGCAGGGGCTATTTTGTAATTATTCGATAGTTGAGGCTTTGGGCCATTCGATCACCTTTATTAAGGCTTGAACAAAAATCCTAGCAGGATCTAGGAGTTTTCGTCCAAGGGCTTAAGGAAAGGAGTCCATGGACTTGCTTAGGCCCTAAGCTAAGGGATTAGGGTTTACACCTTGAAACCCTAGTTAGCCTTAAGTATAAATAGCACCCTAAGGCACTAAGATTTCGTCCAAGCCTTGGGAAACCCTAAAAGGGACAAATCTAGGGCAAGATACCCTTCTCTCCTCTTCTGACAACCCGAAATTTATTCCGTCGTTGTAACCCGTTTACGTTAATAGAATATTCTATTTTTATTATTATTATTAAGATTTTGTTAACATTTGGGTTAGACAAACCAATTAATATTTTATTTTATTTTAGTGTCGATATGAAATAAATAAAACACGAGTGATACCCTCAAAATTTATTTAGAAAAATTATAGTTTACGACTAAGCCGGGTTACGACCATTTTATCGGGTAAAAATTGAAAACCCCGTTTAACGTCAGTATCGGGTAGAATCCCACCTGGCCACAAACCCAACCCCTATATAAGGGTTGAGTGGGAACTAAATGGAATTTTTTACCACTCTAGTCACTCTCTTTACTCTCTCTCTTCAAGGCTCGGTTCTTCCAAAAATCCGCAAGTTTTAGCTCCCAAACTGTAAGTTCTCTTACCCTAGATTGTTCTAAAACTCATTACATGTCAAAATAGCTTAAAAATCGTCCAAGAAGGCCAAGAATAAGGATTTTACGGCCCAAGAGCACTCTTAGGCCGTAAACCCCTAAAAATGTGCCAACAATGCCCCAAATCCCTTCCTTAGGCTTAGAAATAGCATGCATCTTACCCTTGAAGTGTTTTAGACATTGAACGTTATGTTTGGGGGCTTGGAAGAGGGTTTACGGCCCAAGAACATTCTTAGGCCGTAAACTCCCTCAAATGATGCAAAATGAGCCTAAACCTCTTATTTAGCCTTGGCCCTTCACTTAGAAACTTGCATAAATGAACTAAGGACCCCAAATCACTAGATGGATGGAGTAGCCATGAGTTTACTGCCGTAAACTCATGTGTTTACGGTAGTAAACTCCCATCAACCATTCAAGAACCGTAAATACCCCAAAAAGGGGTGTTTTGATGACCCAACTCCCTATCTAGCATGATTTATGGACTAGGAACTTGCTTAGATGATCTAGGAACCCCAAAATTTGAAGTGGATGGACAAACCATGAGTTTTCTGCCGGAAGCTCATGGGTTTACGGTAGTAAACTCCACAAAAAGGGTCCAAGGACCGTAAACTCCAATAAGTGGGCAATTTATGCCCTAACCACTTCCTAAACCTTTGAAATCAACCCTAGAACCTTCCTTAGTGAAGCATGAAGCTAAAAAGCACACAAATTCACCTCTTCCATGAGTTTACGGCCGTAAACTCATGGGGGAAAGGGTCCCTCAACCGTAAACTCACCTAAGGTGAGTATTTGAGGAGTAAACTCCATAGTGAGGTCATATGCTCCTTAGATGCAACCCTTGGTACTCCTAGCACTTAAAACAAACTGTTTTCATGCATTAGGCTGTAATTAATTACTTATTTATTGAATAAATAACTTATTAGACACCATTATGTGTCACTACCTATTCATAGGATTCGTGTGAATGTTCAAATTCTCATTTGACACCTAGCATCCTACCTGACATTTTCATCCGCTCAACTCACTGCAGGTGAGTTCATACCCCTTAAATAACCTTTTCAAATGTTTTCACATGTTTTAGGGGGGGGGGGGGATACAAGTTAAATGTAACAAGTATTAGTATCAAATCATATGTGATTTATAACTTGCAACCAAAAAGGATTTTCAATACTTTTAGCTATTTATCAATAAAACTGTTTTAATTAATTATCAAATGCATTTTCTAGGTTAAATTGTTGTTAAACGAATTTCAAACTATGTTTAAACTACTTTCCCTTTTAAACTATATCTACACTAATATATTTATATAAGTACGACTTGAAGGACTTAGGACCGATATCTCACCTTATTTCCTGTTCTTGATTGATTGTGGTCTTAGGGTATATTGTTATCCGTCCAACTGTTGTTGATTTCTTAGTTATATATCATATATATTTGTGTTAGATATGAAAGTCTTCATGTTATTCAATACCTTTGTAAATCAAAGGCATGCAATCCCACACTCTATTTAACTATAATAGGTATAGTTAAGATTACTGCTCGTTACCTGTATCACTACGATACTCACTATAACTACTACTATTACTACAAGTTAATGCACGTTAAAGAGAACACTCTATGTACTACACTAAAAGTTTACTATACTATAATACAAGAGAATACATTAATCCAGAGTATAACACACTATCCCTCTATACGGCACTCTACGGCGCAAATACCATGTAACTAGAGCTTCCTGGAAGGAAAGCAACACTACATGTATAGATCTATACAGGACGGACGCTATTACATCCCGACTGTTAACTACAGTCTGAGCCGACTAAGCCCGGCGGTGGAACTACATCACTACACTACGTATAACTGGGAAGGTCATCGGACCCTCTATTATCATTCAGTTTGGTTACATGAGAGATCACATCTATATCCAAATTAACACACTAAGACTTAAAGTCTAAGCTACCTTCCCGAAGTAAATAAATATATATTACTAGTTGAAGTTTGCAACACTACTACAGCCAACTGACAATACTTTTCCTCATTTACGTTACTTGAATGAAATTCATTACCTTATTTTTATAAATGAAAGTTTCAATGGAAATACTTTTACACACTCGAAGGCTTGAACTTACAAATGCTCAATTCTGGAAAATATAGGATTTTCTAGGGGTTTCTAGTATTCACAAACAGTAATTACAGCTTTTACATTACATGATTGTAAAACACTTTTATACAAACAACGACACTAAATTCTTATGAACTCACCAGCTTTATGCTGATACTCGTTTTCAAAATAACTTGTATCCTTAGGTCAAAGCTATACAAGTACCGGTGCAACTTTTGAGAAGATGGAGTGTAGACAAGACTCATCTTTTATTTTTGTTTATACTTTTGGTGTCTATTAACTGTGCAGAACATGTTTGTATTTATAATCACTATATTAATGTAATGGTTGTTGTCGCTTGCTTTTACTATTATGCAATTGTTATGATACTATACATAACGTCCTCAACCCCAGAACGTATTTTGCCGTTCTCAGGTTTTGGGGTGTGACACCTCTCTCCCATATTCATCCTTTCTCCTAGTGTGTTTGTGAGCCATTAGGGGTACTACACTTGTGGTACTTGCTTTCAAGAGCTAAGGAAATTCAAGGAACTAGTTGTTATTGCTATATAACAACAAAAGGTATGTATTCTATTTAATATGAATTTCAAAAATAATAGTAGCATGCCAGGTTTCCTTTTGTGTTCATATAGTTGTATAACTAATAATGAAAACATAGATTCAACTCTAGGGTTGCATGCACACATATGATTGTTTGTATAAAACCCATCAGTGGTATCAAAGCCATTGGTTTTGTTTTCAATTAGCTTTATTCAAATATATGAACTTGACATATTAGGGTTTATGGCTAATAAACCCTGGAGGCTGGATTTTCGAAATTAGGGTTGCTAAACCCTAGATTTCGAAATTTTTAATAAGATTTCCTAGACCTTTTACTTTGGCCCCAAGATTTCGATTTTAGGGTTGTCTAACCCTAGAATTTCGAAATTGCCTCTTTCCCCATGATTAGATCCTAAATTTTAGGGATTTGGATATTTCCATATCTTGTAATTATCCTTTAAATATTTAAATTCGATAATTAAAGATTTTGAATATCCCATCCCATAATTTCGAATTCTAGGGGATTTAAGGGATTAGGTTAAATTAATAGTTTAATTTAAAAGATATCCTTACCAAAGTAAAAGATAATTGTCAAATTAATTAGATAATCATTTTCTTATGTGATAAACTTGATTTATTTGAATTATTTGATAGATTATCTTGCAAGAAATTGAATTAGGTCATATTTAGATAATTACTAATTAATTGGTTAATTATTATTATTTGTAATTTGATCTCGAATGTTCTTGCTTATATTTTGAAAAGTTTCAAAACTTGCCCTCAAGTTTTGGAATTTAAATTGTTTGATTAAAAGGTTTAATTTTGAAAAAGTCTAAATTCTAAAACCCTAATTTTGAAAAGTTCAAATTACACCCTTATGGTTTTATTAAATTAATTAAGTGTATGATTAAAAGAGAGTTAATAAATCCATAATGATATGGTTTATATTTAATTAAATTAAAAGTGTAATTTATAAAATTAAACCACCTAGTATTTTAAAAGTGTAAAATACACCCTTGTACTATGTATAACATTAAAAGTCTAATATTATATATGTATAACTTAAATGCTAGTCTTACCGTTAGTAGGCCTCATTCACGAAGTCGATCTATAAGGGGGGTATAAGGTTATGGCCTATAAAATGGTCGTTTAATGGGTGTCCACTGTCACCCACCACTTCCTTGATTGGTGGAGTGTCGTTAGCCGAACGGGTAGGATATGGCAAACCCATTTCCATTAAAAGTATAATGAACTACACAAGTAACTAAATGCTTTTACAAAATTCCCAATCTTAGTTACTTTAGGCAAAAGTGAATTGATGCAATTTCATGAAATTACACTTTGTGCCCTTGCGAAGACGTTAGTGGAGTGTGTGTGGTTAACCGGCACACTAAATGGTTCTAAGCAAAGGTAGCAAAGGGTGACTCAATGTTTGTCATAGTTCGGTGGAGCGTGTGTGGTTAACCGGCACATCGAATAGGTGATTGTAACATTGGGGGCACCATGTAAGTTTTCATGGTTATTCACACCTTGTTTTGTGATCCTCGGCATCCCAGTCACAAATCGAGGGGCATATCGAGATTTAAACATGCCATTGAAATGCTCAATGAATCTCAAAAGATCTAGGAATTTTCAATAGATTTAAAACTTAATTTTTTTTGTTTTCATGGTGGAAATTGGTAAATCGTCATTTACCTACCTTCAAATATTCTGCAACTACATTACGGCATCCCTTTTCTAGGTTGTAGGGAATTATGCTGGATCCTAGCCCCGATGTTTCATTTGGGTGTCACATCGAGGATTCTAGTCAACTTAACTTGAATTTTCTCCCGTTTTGTAGATATCAAAGTATGACAACTATGGTCTTCCCAAATTCCATGGAACAAGCTTTCCAAATGAAGATGATGATCCACGATTCGATCGAAGAACAAGAGATCATGCTTCACTTTCTCCACCTCCTCCAATTATTCTCCTTAACCCACACGTTCGAAGGCTTGAAAAGTTCAAGCTCACTCAAGCCCTTTTGGCAAGTAAACATGGGAAACCTATGTGTGTACACGTCTTAGAGATGAAGTCACACATTGATAGGTTAAGGATGTTGGGTGTTGAGATTTCAGGTAAGTTGGCTGTTGACTGGGTTCTTCAGTCGCTTCCTGATTCATATAGTGAGTTCGTTAAAGAGTACTATATGATGGATCGTGACATCACCCTCATTGATTTGACCTATTTGCTTATAGGTGCTGAATCAGCGATGATTTGGCGAGCTGGTCGACAAATTTGTCTGGTGAATCAAACTCCCAAACTTCAATGGATATTGAAAATGGTGACATTGGAGATCTAGAAAAGGTAAATTCTGAGATAGTTCCTTGTGCCATTCGAAAAGAGCCCATTTGCTTTTATTTCCAAGAGAATGGGCATTGGAGACGAAACTGCCCTATTTACCTGAGAGATCTAAGAGATAGGAGAGTCAAGACGTATGGCTCTACTTCAGGTAAAATCCATTAACTAACTCTTTTAAGTTCATATTCTAGATTCTTAAAACATGATGTGATAAGATTAGATTTTGATGTTTTGTAGGATCGAAGAAAAGAGAGGAAGCTTAAGGAAGAAGTTAGCTGAATCTAATCGTGAAGAAATGGATTTCGACCGCATTGATTGAAGATTAGATTCTTAAGATACTACTTGGAGTTAGAATAGATTGCTTAGGAATATGTAACAACATAGTTTTTCAGTTGAATTGCATTGTAAGGACAAATTTTTCCGCAATAAAATAAATTTTGATTTTATATTATTTATTTATCCTTGCAATGGCGTGTATGAAAAATTGATGTTTGTAAGTTTCTATTATTAGCAATAATGGATTTGATTCTTAATTATGTTATTTGTGGAAAGGTCAAGAATTTACCAGATAGGGAAAGTTTCTCATCGCCCAAGTTTCAATTGGACAGAAACTTGGAATCATACAACTGGTTGCATGATGCATGAGAAATTTCATATTTGGAAATTAGACGAATTCGTTGACAAAGTGTCAAGTGAAGGACTAGGAGATCGAGTACACAAGGTTGTGTGTTGATCAAGTCCACCACAAGAGTAACAGAGATATTCGTCATGATTTACTAAGGTTAAGTAAATATGATTATACTTATGAGATTAAATGTAATTCCGAGTTGATTGAAAGAGTTTAAATCAATAGCAAAATGAATAAGAAGAATCAAGTAGGCAGAAAGATAAAAGTTTCTCTATTTTAAGAAGAAGGGAGAGTACCTTTTATTATGTTTTATGATAGATCTTAATGTTTAAGAACCATATCTCAATTGATCCTCTAAGTGAGTCTTAGTGCAATTGTATGTCTGAGAAGAGGAATCAAGAATTGAAGAAATGGTTAAATCAAGAAGTCAATCATACTTCGTTCCAATATCAAGTCTTAGAGTTAAGATTGTGAATTGAGTGACAAGTCTCAAGAAGGTTTATAACATTCATCAAATGTGGAGTTTGGAAAAGGTTTTCTTATTCTTGCACATTTGAAATTGGAAAGTTGTGATGTCTTGGATAAGACAAAAGACCAACTAGCTCACTACTAGAAAAACAGCATTTTACGACGCGCAATGTGTGTCGTAAAACGCTCAGACAACGCGCAAATGTGTGTCAAGGAAGGCCCTGTCATAACGAGAGACGACACGCTTTTGCGAGTCGTCTATAGACGACACGCATTTACGACACACATTTACGACGCGCGTTTACGACGCGCAATGCTTATCAAGGAAGCCCCTGCCATAAAGGAAGACGACACGCATTTGCATGTCGTAACCTTACGACGCGCGTGTTTATGACACGCAATGCGTATCAAGAAAGCCCCTGTCATAAATGTATATGACACGCATTTGCGTGTCATAAACTTCAGTAACCATTTACGATATGCATTTACGACGCATCTTTATGATACTAATTTACGCATAATACAAAAATATTTAAACAAATATATGCCAAAACAATCAATTTCACCCAATAACATCATGTCAAAAAATTATAGTACATTGATATTAAGGGGATCTAATTGTACATTGTTATTAAGAGGTTTTCCCTAACTATATAACCTAATACTACATTGTGTATCAAGGGAGACCTTCTGAAAACTAATGCTATACAAACTAAAAAGATATACACAAAGGTGATAAACATCAAATTCCAACTAAGTAGAGTTGCATCTTGCCTTTCATAATTCTTTAAGACTAATGAGCCCTACTCCGATAATTCTTGTGACCTGATCAAATAAAAGTCAAAAAATTAATATGCTAATATAATTAATAGAAGAATAAAACAAGGAATGTTAGTTGCAAATACTTGTGCCAAATGTGAGTGGTCAAATGAGGGAAAGTGAACATCTGTAAGCTTTTTGACACCAGCCTACACACAAGCACATATACATATCAATATAAGTGCAAAAATAAATATATAAATAAATAAATTTCAGTTCATTACAATCGAATCTTGATAAATACATAAAGAATTAGATTAAAAAATGTCCAAAACAACCTTGCAAAAGTAAGAATTTTATGAGTCCCTTATAAAGAATTAGATTAAAAAATGCAATATAAAGTTTTCAAGAATCGCGTGTATAAATCCTCATCTAACCAAATCCTCCATAGCTCTCCCTCGAACTCCAGTTTCATGAAAAACCAAGGGTAAATTCTCTCTAAGCTCCTTTGTCTCCTTTTGGGCTCTTTCTAGATTCCCTCTAAGGTTGAAGGGTAATACTTTCAATTTCTTTTTGTTTATTAAAGCATATGATAATTAAAGATCAAGATTCATTACCTTGGTAAGGTTTTGGCGGGTATCATCATACCTCTTCCATTTAGAAAAGGCTGAAACCATCCTAGACGCCACCTGGATCAAGACAAGGGTAAAATGGTAATTTTAACCAACCCCGGAAGATTCGTATTGTAAAAGAGTTAGATACAAGAATGATACAATTGCAACATTACAAGGGTGTTTTAAAAATTTGATTTTAGTCCGACTCAAATGAAGAAAGATAAAGAAGGGCAATTAAGTCATTTTCACCTAAGGGTTCAGTTTGTCAAGTTGTAGCACAAGGTCTCCTAAGAACTTGTAGCCTGATCCATCTTTAGCATGGAAGTTAACAGGTGATGCACAAAATCCTCCAATCAGTGAATGCACCTGTCCAAAATCAAAGTTCAAGAAAATACTTAATATATAAGTAATATGTCAAATGTTATCACAAAAGTTATAATCAAAACAGTGATTCAGTTTTAATTAAGTTACAATTTTAATGTTTCTTATTGTAGCTTTAATTTGGTTTTAAACTTCTAATATGAAAAAGCATGGAAAGTTCACTAACTTCAATTACTTATAAAATTCCAAGGATCTAGATTTAATAGGAGTCTTATTTTCATAAACAAATCTAATAATAAGTTCAAATTAAATAGTGGGAGTGTGGGACAAGAAACACAAAACATAAACATAAAACATAAATATGGTAATTAGGATGCAATTTATTTATATATTTATATGAGTTAGTTAATAAAGCTCCCACTTGACATGCTTTGTGGGCCTTGTGATGACACCTGTCCTTGAGACACCACCATTTGTGTCCTCCCTCCAGGACCTTGAACATACCCTTTATTCATCCATGTCCCCACCATCTGCTGCTGTTGTGGTGGTGTCGCCTGCTGCTGTTTCTGCCCCTGTGGCGGAATCTGCTACAAGTGTTGCTGCTGTTGCTGTTGCATTTGAGGGTGCTGTTGTGGTTGAAGTTGTTGTTCATGTTATCTTGATATATGAGTCGCACTATTTGCATTGTTCGTGGCCAATTTGCTACGAGCGTAAGAGAGAAGTTTATTTTAGGTATTTCAATAATAGTCAGAATCAATCATTTTGCTAAAATACTATGTGATGTTATGTCATGGGTGACTTACGATTCAGAAGCCGATGCACTCCAGTACCCCTACAATATTTTTAAAAAACTTGTAAGTTTTTTTAGATGAATTAAATTAAATTAAATTAAATAATATAATTAAACTTACTTCTAATCTTGTAATAAATACAGGCTGACCTTGTCTCTGACCTGATAAATTCCCCTGCATCATTTATCTCATGCTTATATTATTCCAATTTCCAAATAAATGATTAATAATAATAATAATTAATTTATAATATACCTCCTAGACTTTGACATATTTTGACTGTGCTAATTGAATCTTAAGCCTCGACGCCTCGCCGCCTCACTCCGGTGAGGTTTAAGCCTTATTTTGGCCACCTGAGGCTTAGGAGTTGAGGCTTTTTTCTCACGCCTCAGCCGAGGCTAGCCTCGAGGCTTACGCCTCAAAATGCCTTTTTAAACCATTTAAGAGTCCAGAATAATCAGTCCCAAATTCATGGTCATAACGATCCCATAGGTCCTCAGCCACTTTAGCCACCGACTACATTACATAGAATGTGGTAAAGACTTGATATAAACTAATTCCCATCTAATACATGATTTTAAAATTTTTTTGAATCTTCGACCTTTTCGGGATCATTTAAGGGAATCCAAATGCTAGTTGCAATTTCTACATCTTGAGGAACAGATTGGCTGGATATAGTTGGGATGCATTTTGCAGCATTTAAACAAGCTAGTCTAACATGAAGGTCTTTCACCTAAACACCAGATAAAGCCTGAGGGTAGAAATGTCAAGAAATGTTAGGCTTATAAGGGAATCAAGAAAATATGATTACATTACTAAAAATTAAAATGCTACATACAGGTGCTACTTCTTCAGCAGAATGTGTTGCGGAAGGATCCTTATGTCAACGGTCAAGCCATAGTAGCAACTTGAGAGATTAAGTGAACAACTGTTGTTGTAAGGAACCCCAACAATGCACCAGCTGCAACCTGAAAAAGAATTTGCATCATACATTACATGTTTGTTACAAACACCATAAATTGTTAGTTTGATTTACAAGATGCAGCACAATGAATTCACAAACAACAGCAAGAGAGAGAGAGAGAGAGAGAGAGAGAGAGATCATACAATAAAAGCTAGTATATTATTATCATAATTAATTAACTCTATATATAGGAAATAAATCACACATTTGATTTGATTATAGATGAAAAATATTGAATTAAGAATCTATAAGAGAGACAGTTGCATCTAAGAAGCAATTCGTTTTTGTATTTTGATTCTTATTATTACTTTTTAATAGAAAAATCTTTTAGTTTGTCAAAAGCAGAAGATATTACTATTGTTCAAGTAAAAACTTGAAAGGACCGAACCTTGGTGTGAGCCATCAAGTCCTTGATCTGTCCAAAAGTGACCCTGTGATTTAAAAAGATAATTGATTTGCAAGAAAGTCCCTGAAAGTAATGGGAAAGAATAAGATACTATAACTTCAAGTATAGATGCATACAAAGTAAAATCCAAAACAAGTGAAACCATTACCTCTAATGAGAGATTTGAAGAGCTTGATTCTCATACTCATGTAAAGTAAAGTCTTTCATTAGGTCTAACCTCAACATTTATCAATAATCATAAAACCTAAAGTGAATAATTACACATAGCAAAACAAGAAACTAAAATATGGTTTGCATGTATGGTTGAAAATGATCTTATGTGACAGTTGTTTAAAACAAACAATAAGAAAAATTATACTCCGTTAACTTGTCAAAGATAAGCTTCTTGTAAAGGTTTAGGGTATGATTTTTGGCTAATAACCTCAGAACCCCAATTAAATTAGTTCCTTTATCATATATCTCCTAGAAAAATAAAGAGCTTGATAAGAAACACCACATAAATAGAAAAGAAATTCTATTGTTTTCTCAGTATGTGAGTCAAATATCAACATATAGGAAATATGGAAATAGAAAAGAATCTGAGAGAAGAAGACAGAAGTTTCAAATATCAACATAGTAATTTAGTACCTCTGCTACCAGTCAAAAGAGCCATTCCGCCCTCATACGAAACTGGTGCAAAGTTGTTTGCTTCTCTCCCATTGTATTTTATAGAAGCCTTGTCATAAGTGTAATAACTTATCAACTAATCAGGTTGAAAAAAAGTCTTAAAAGTCAAACCTTATAGTTCTGATTCTAGTGTCAACAACCGAAGGTATATTTAATTTCTTTCAAGAAATAGGCATCTCAGAGCTTCCCGTTGACACAATCACAAATTACAGTAAGGATTATCATCTAAGATGAGCAACAACACTCATTTGATAATTGTAATGTACAAATATGAGATGACTTCTCTCTCAAGCATTTCATCAAACATCTTATATGCCTTATAAACTTATTAAAGTTTTACTTTTTTATGATTAAGTTGTTTGACATTAGTTAAAAAAAATGAGCCTTTAGTCAACTTACCAATCTCATTTCCATGTGCCATGTCAGCAACATTAGCCTGGTCAACAATAGTCTTACTTCTAAATCAAATTTGAGTAATTAAATGTGTCAAACCTCATTTCCTAAGATTTTATTAAAAAATAAAAAGATTTCCATGACTAACCAGTTTCATTTAAATTGAGCAAAAGTTGTTCCCTTGATGGAAGAGCATATATTCCTGCAGAAAATGCAGTTCTAACAGCCCATGAATGATATGGCGCACACACTTGTTGATAAGCTGATGAAGTTGAATCTTTTAGGGAATAATCGCTAATTCATCACCACAAGAATATGCAATTAATAACACTAGAATTAATAAATACAATCAGGTGTAATAAATCATAAGAACATACTTGTTTTATAGAAAATTCTGGAATAATTCTCGAATTAGGTCAAGACCCCGTCTAACTCTACGAAGATTATGAGTATGGCTACCACGTGACTTCACTGTCTTCCATTTTACATCAGAATCAACTACACTGCTTAAACTCACACAACGTTCTGATGCTTCTTCTAGATCACGCATCTGAAAACCAAATAGAGGATTTTGAATGACGATCAAAGAAACGAAAGAACACGCATCACAAAATGGATTTAATTTCAAAAGAGGAAAATCGCCATTTCTTCCATCTATAATCAAATTCGAAATTTCCTCAAATGCATCCGCGATTGAAAAAAGAGAGGTTCGTGTTCCAGCGTCTTCAAATTCATCACCGCCGCTATAATCCATCCTCTTGGAGTTGCTCCTGAAATCACACAATTTGAGACAAGCAACAAAACGTAGTTTCCGAATCATCAATTGCAAAAACTAAACACAAATTGTAAGAGAAATCGCGTCTGCTTAGATCCAGATTTTCCCCAAAAGCATATGATATTGTCGGATAGATTTGGGAGGTTGATGAATTTAAGATTTGCAAGTGCTCTGAAAACAAGAACAATTCAAGAGTAGGAGACCACAGGGAGAAATTTGGGAATAACTTTGATCATACAATGCAAATTTGAATCACAAGCTTAAAACAACAAATTTGGGGGAAATTCAAGAAGAAGTGATCATTTGATATCAACAAAGAACCCTAGCTTTGATCGTACAATGCAAATTTGAGAAATGAGTTAGTGAAACTTTCGAATAACTTTTCAGTTAGCCGAGTTGGGCAGCATCAAATGCTTGTTGTCTGGATTAGATTTGGAAGTAATAGAAAAGAACCCAGTCGCATTCATTTTCTCTGCCGTTGACGGTGGTTTGTGGAGATGACGATGTCATCGTGTACTGCGATGTGACGTTCCGATCTTGAACCAACATCTTGAGATGGTGGAATTGTTTGCTTAGGCACTTCGAACTTTTAAAGATTATGAGGTTCGATGCTGGTGGTGGCGGATTAGGGCTTACAGAGAGAGAGAGAGAGAGAGAGAGAGAGAGAGAGAGAGAGACGAACTGCTTAAAGGATTATTAGGGCTTTTTGGTAGAGGATTTTAGAATAAGAAGAAGGAGATGCATTGGCGGGCTGTTTAATTTTTTGGTATTTCATTTCCCCCTAAGAGAAGGCGCCTTCCTAAAGAAAAATATAAAGCGATAGTTTTAGATGACGCGCTTTTTTATGATAGGTGCCCTCCGTGTTTTTAATTTTTTTTGTTGGACACTACTTTTAGGGCACGCACAAATACGTGCCTTCTATCCTTCAAAATTTTCAAAACTGACATTATTTTTTAGGGCACGTACAAATGCGCGTCCTCTATCAGCGAGTGTCATTGTTTGCGCATCATTAAAGGGTTGTTTTCTAGTAGTATAGGACCAATTTTGTGAAGTGTTTTGTCTTGATAAAAGCTACACTAACTCTTGAATATTTGTTTGTCAATAAATGTTTATTGACAAGAGAATATTATATGTCAAGGAGTCAGTGGGAGTATCAATCTCTTGAAAGGTTTCAAGAACAAAACAAGAATAAACCTTATCGATCATCACTAGCACACGACTTGAGGTTTACAACCTATCGTGTTGACATTATTTTGTTTCTGTGCCATTCCAGTTGAGTTAATTATGCATGTGAGTTCTATGGGTTCTCATTTGAATGCATAAAAGACAAGCACCTTGATCAATGAAAAATTCATTGATATGAAAGGGTGAGCTGCTTAACTACTTGGAAGACATGGTGGGCACTCGTGTTACCATAAGGCAAGAAATCAAGATTGAGAAAGTTTGGTCCATATGAGTTTGGATTTGTCGCAAACTTTGGTTTTGGCAAATTCGCATGGACAGGAACTCATACACCATAAAATCTAAGTGTCATAAGATTACCTCCTTCATGAAAATGACTGTGAGGAAATGCTTTCACTAAGAGAGATTTTAAGAAGATAGTGATTGTGAAATTGTATTCTCGAATTCAATTATTGTTACAGTATCCCTTTCCATAATTCGAATTGTGAGATTTGGCAATTAGTCTGAATTGTTTAGACACACATATGAGCTATCTAAGGAAAAGATGTATAAGTTTAAGAAGCTTAGATAAAGGATTATCAAAGCATTAGGTATTAGAAATATGAACTTCGGAAATTCAATATGTATTGTTTTCTAAAACATGTCAAAGCTAGTGGGAGCATAAGTGTTATGCTTATATGATAATAATCATCATGATAGTGGGAGCATAAATGTTGTGCTTGTATGATTATTAAGGCAAGTATTGCAAGTTAGCAATATTAATTATAGAAAACAAAGAGTTATACTTTGCAAAGTCGTAAGGGTTGAAAAGTTGATTTGCTATAATTAAGGGAGAGAATATTATGCTTCATTTCAAATCTAAAGGCTTAGGTTGTGAAATGTTAACAAATTTATTCAAGGATACATAGTGCGTTCTCAAAATTTCGATTATGATTGTGGCATCCCTCTTCATAATTCGAATTATAAGAACGTGACACATAAGATATTATGGCAGAAGATTGATAAAGTATCGTATCTTTATGTAAGACATTATGCATCGTGTCCCATACGCTTTGGGTATAGGATCGATAGCAAATGCAATAATATTTGACCATTCTAAAATTTTCCAAATGTCTAGCGCATTTAGAGGGAAAAAAAGACTAGAATTGGTTTTGACTAAAATAACTAAACAACTATCAAAGGACGATCCAAAGCTCGCTGAGGATTGGTCGCTTGTCAGTAGTTGGAAGTATGGTATTGGATGACATTATTATGAATAGATAAGATTCTATTAAGAATGAATTGTCATATGCCAAATATGGAAATGTTTCCATATTGGGAGTTGGATATTAAGAATCTATGTATAGATTAGAAACTTTTTTGCAAGAAAGATGTTCAATGGAATGTACTTTGAGTAAGAGACATCATATCTATAGAAGTGTTTCTGATAGAGATTGGCCAAGTCTTGATGATTTTGAGCTATGACTTTGCGAAAGAATCATTGCATAAAATGTTACAATCTAGCATAAGTAACAAGAATTTGAGATTCTTATACTTATTAGAAGTTGTGAAATGAGTATGATTGGAAATGTGTTCATTTGATCTATTTCACAAAGTAAGGACCGTAGGTAAACATTGTGTGCATGCTGAGAGCATGGGACAAGTGTAGTAATAATTCAAGTAAGAATTTGATTACCCGAAACGACAAATAATGAGTAATCGATATGGTGATTAAATAAAATGTTTTATTTATACCCAGAGTTTGGGGCCATATGGGATTAGTATTATTCTTTTGTTTCACTTTGCATGTTTTGACTTCCTGAATAATTAAATTGGTTCAGAACAATCAAAATTATTCGAACAGACCACAGTCGTTCATATGTTGGAAGTAGGTATGAATGAAGACTGTCGTGAACTGGTGTGTAGATTGTCTAAAGTGTATTAGACATAAGCAAATGTTTGCTGCAACGTTCATGAGTGCTTATGAATATGATTTGAGCATTGGATTAAACCCACGCTCACTTGGATCACTTCATGGATTTTATCACGAGTGATTGGTGAGACGATAACATCTTATATTCTTGAAACCAAGATGTGTGAGTTGTATCTTGCAAATCGGTTACACATTGATAATATGTAAACGCACCAGTAACTTGGTGTTATAAAACATATTGTTGTGTGTGATTCGGTAAGTGAGTGCAAGCAAGCATTGGATCAAAGTTTATCCGTTCCTTTTATCTAAAGTAGGATGAAAGCGATATATGTGGGCCCCTCGATGATTTAGTGATGGCACATAAGCGCTTGGCCAAGCCGAGACTAATTTGATGTGTTCAATTGTAGTCTGTTGTCAGTCGTCATAAATCGAAAATCGGGAAACAGAACATAGACTGAGAGAATGATCAAAATCCATGTCTCAAGTCTATACAATATCAAGAATGGAGGAATATATGATCCATTATCTAAAGGACACGCTTCTGATAAGATCAGAGTTGACAATGGCTTTTGAAAGCTACGATTGCTAATCAGGATCTGATGTCATACGCATAATAGTTATTAGACTTATCCAAGTGGGAGACTGTTGGATTAGTGTCTAATTCCAAAAATATTTTGGTATGTACTTGACCCGATTGTGTCTGGTCCTTTTGGGTTGCCTTCACACTGGTGACTAGACAAGATGATTGTTAAGGAGAGAGGCTGGTTTATTGTTAAGAATAATAAGCTAGGATATAAATATGATTTGTTAATATATTATATGAATAATATATTAATTTGGAATCATATTATTAATTAGTATTTAATCAAAAATTAATTTAAAATTAATTTTGGGATTAAAGGAACTGACTGAAAGTGTAGGGGCTATTTTGTAATTATTTGATAGTTGAGGCTTTGGGCCATTGGATCACCTTTATTAAAGCTAGAAAGAAAATCCTGGATGGATCTAGGAGTTTTCGTCCAAGGGCTTAAGGAAAGGAGTCAATGGACTTGCTTAGGCCCTAAGCTAAGAGATTAGGGTTTACACCTTGAAACCCTAGTTAGCCTTAAGTATAAATAGCACCCTAAGGCACTAAGATTTCGTCCAATCCTTGGGAAACCCTAAAAGGGACGAAATCTAGGGCAAGATACCCTTCTCTCCTCTCTCCCATATTCATCCTTTCACCTAGTGTGTTTGTGAGCCATTAGAGGTACTACACTTGTGGTACTTGCTTTCAAGAGCTAAGGAAATTCAAGGAACTATTTGTTATTGCTATATAACAACAAAAGGTATGTATTCTATTTTATATATGAATTTCGAAAATAATAGTAGCATGTCAGGTTTCCTTTTGTGCTCATAAAGTTGTATAACTAATAGTAAAAACATAGATCCAACTCTAGGGTTGCATGCACACATAGGATTGTTTGTATAAAACCCATCAGTATTCCCCCCCCCCCCTCTAAAAGCATTTAAAATAGTTTAAAAGATTGATTATATGGGTATGAACTCCCCTTATGTGGGTGATTTAAACGAATATGCTGTGACAACCCGAAATTTCTATTTTGTACGTGAGACCAATTGACTCCAAGTTAAACTCATTTTACTAGCTCTTAACACTGTTTGGGGTCTAATGGGGTGTTCTAAACCTAGTACAATTAAGGTGGGAACCTAGAAATGGGATGAAACAATGCATATCAAGCAAGATCGGGCCAAACACTCCAACACATGGAGTGTGCGGCCGCACACTAGAGTGTATGGTCACACACAGGTGTGTGTGGCCGCACACCCATCCCAACCACACACTTTCACCAATATATACCACACTTAGTCATTTTGAACACTTTTCCCACTCCTTCAAAGCTAGAACATGTTTTTCTCTCAAGTATCATCCAAATCTTCATCTTGTTCTTCATAAAAGTAAGTAATACTTCCTTTGATATGTTGATATTTGAACATATGTAGCCTTCTTCCCTACTTTAATCCATGAAAACACATTTTTGGTGTTTGATCTTCAAGAACACCAAGAACACACTAAGTTTTGGACCCTAAACACCCTTTTCAAGCCTCTATAACGTGTATATACTTGCTATATCTAGTTATATGTAAAGAACACTTGATGATATGCTTGAAAAACTCGAGTTTATCATCTTCATAAAGGGTGTGCGGCCTCACACCATCATGGTGGCCGCACACACCCTTTTTAGGTCCCATAATGGCAACAAAGTTCAGTTAAGGCTAAGGCATGAAGAATGAAACCTTCCTAGATGTCTCTTATAGCTTAAAATCACGTTTTGGCACATTCCATAAGGAGTGTGTGGCCGCACACACTTCCTGGCCGCACACCATGGCCGTACACACACAATTGTTGTGCATTTTGACCATACACTCCCTTGTATAGTCATATACCACTCATGTACAATCTTATATGGTTGTGACACTTCATAATAAGTGTTTACTAGTCCCTAAAGTGGTTCCAAATCAATAATTAGTTATTACATACACTAACTGTATATATATATGTTATTATATAGTTAATAGGTTTCGGTTGTGCTCAAGTCTTCAATTGACACTCAAAATCCTATATCGATCTTACATTCGACTTATTCACTACAGGTGAGTTTATACCCCCTTAATTAACATTTGAAATGTTATTAAATGTTTTAAATACTTTTATGTGGGAGGAATACAAGTTGAATCATGTTAGTTATTAGATCAATCACATGTGATTAATAACTAGTATACAAATGAATTTTCTATACTTTAAACTGTTTATCAAACTACTTTACATGTCAAATTCTTTATCAAATTCACTTTTGTATACTAAACCTTTCTTTTACAATTTTCCAACTTATATATTGTTAAAACCATGTCTACTACATATATAATTATATAAATAAGGTTTGAAGGACTTAGGAGAGATAACCCACTTTATTTCCTGTCCTTGTTTAGTTGTGGACATAAGGTACCTGGTTGTTTGTCCGAGTGTAGTTGAATCCTTACTTATATATTATGTATAGATATAAAGGATTTTATCTCAGTTCAGTACATTCAGTCATACAAACAAGTCTACTAATAAACTATAATAGGTATAGTTTAGGGTTATACAACTTACTACTGCTAGTTCAATGAAGCATACAAGAGTCAGTCCATTCATGAGTCATTACTTACTACTATGAGAACATATACAACTATACTATGAGAACATATACAGCTATACTATGACGAGAAATTATACATTCATTATATAAGTACATACATTACATATACAAGTATACTATAACATAAATGTGATCCACTGTATCGGAGCATGCCTTTATCTTCATGGCCCGAGTTGTGACCAGAATCTCTTAGAGGGAGAGCGTGAGTTTGCGTAAAGATCTATACTGGATTGACTATCCTACACCTTACTGCTAGCTACAGTGGGACCGGTAGGTCTTCGGGTGCCAAATGTCATACCTTTTGACGACATACATTTTCGTGTTTCATAGTCGATAGTATGGTACAATTAATCACATAATACCTTGTTATAAATCCGGTTAAGGTAGTTAGTACAACATTAGTTCCTATAATACAACACTACAGTACTACATTAATTTACCCTTTACATTTATTTGGTGATTACTTCACTTAAATATGAATGTATAAACTATATTTTGATAATGATAGTTACACTTGGGAAAATTACACACTTTTACAAGAAACAAACATACAACACAGTTGTGCCTTGGTAGAAGGCTACTTTTAGTAGAAAATATAGGATTTTCTAGGAGTTACAAACTTTTGCAAACACTTACAAACATTCACATACTTTTACTGCATACGTTTACAAATATGTACTTCAAACACTGTTTCAAACATTTTGATACAAACATAGACACTAAATACTTATGACCTCACCAGCTTTAATGCTGATAAACTCTTTCAAAATAACTTGTATCCTCAGGTCCTCAGTAGACAGGTGCCGATGCCAGCTTTTGAGAAGATGGAGCGCATACAAGACTCATCTTATATTTTGATTCATATTTTGGTGTTTTATATACTACAGAACACACTTGTATTAAAATTATATATTTAATGTAATGGATGATGTTGTTTACTTGTTTATTATTATACCGTGTTGTGATACTTTACATGACATCCTCCGCCCCAGAACGTTTCCGGCGTTCTCAGTTTTGGGGCATGACAGATTGGTATCAAAGCATTGTTTATAGTGAATTGAGTATATCAACCCATAAAAGATATACTAACTATAAACCCAATGGGATTAAAACACTCTGACCAAGAGTGTATACTTTTAAATAATAAAATATTCAACTAAGTATACAAGCCTGGATTCATACTAAAATCGGTGTCACAATGACAAATACAAAAGTATTACGATTGTTGAGTATCACAATTAAGCTTGGGGATGTATTGTCAGTTCTGGGAGTAGCATAGCCTGATTAACTATGCTGGTCCGAGAAGTGATTAGCATATGCCCAGGAATGGTTGTGATAGGACAACAAGTCTATAAAAAACACTTACCAACACTACTACAATGAAAACATTAGGATAGAACATAAACCTAAAATACTATAGGAGTATTTTGTATTACTATAATTACATGTATGAGAACTAAAAAGGTCTTTAATGATAGATCAATAGTTGTTGGGTGGATACGCAGAGCTTATGTGTATCTAGGATATCATAGACTCAAAATCTGTGGTCTTTGCTTTACTCCCTGTTCCTTGTTTGGTTGTGGGTTTAGAGTTAGGGTCACTTATTCGAAGGTCTATCCTGTTTTGAATACACATAACTAGTATGCACTATGCAATTATTGAAGTAACTAATAAAGATTATATTATAATTATCTTAAATAGTACGTCTATATGTGTAAGATTCTTATACCTCTTTTCTCGCGTAGATATCATGGCTGGATTCCATCATCCTGACGACCCGTACTTCCCGAATCAAGGCAATGCGGGATGGCTTGACCATGAGCTGGAAGATGACCATCCAATTCCCTTGGATGATCACCTCGCTAAAGGCTTTTCTGATGGTTCTGAATCCGAGCCAGAAGTCAAAAACCTACCTCATGTGGCCCGGTCCCAAATCCTAACCCCCATCAGGCATTTCAAGGCCTGACGCCCACTTGGGTTGAATGCATAGAAACATGGGCGAAGAGCAAAACCAGCCCATGCCATTCATTGGGGACCGAAGCTTTTATGACACTAGTGAAGGAGGATCAGCGGACAGAGTCTTGCCAATCCTGGTCCAAAGAGTTGCCCGCAGCGAGATCCAGGGCAGGACAGCTCTCCAGCGCATCTCGGAGGTTGATGCAAATGCAAGAATGCATTCGATTCGCACCAGCCGCCTAGAGCATGCTCGGGAGAGGTCTGCAACGGATCACGAGACCCTGTGGCAAGCCCTAGCTGAGACTCAAGCTGAAGTCATAGAACTCCGGGTTCGCCAGAGAGTCTACGAGCGACACCTTCTCGAAATGGAGCGTCAACTGGTAGACCTTAGGGTTCGCCCAAGGAATGCCCGCCACCGGTAGAAGATGTTTAGTGCATCTTTTCTTTTGACTCAAGGAATAGCGTTCCCTAACTATGCACTATGAAGCTTTTGTCTGTAAAATATCTCTACTCTTCAAGTACTCTAGCTAGGAATCCAAAAACTATCAACCTTTTCTTATGGTATGATGTAAGACCTATAGTTACGTCATTTTTTCCGAACTTGTTACATGAATGATACCAGTATTATTGACAATTATCTCATCTGTTGGAAAAAATTGTACGCTTGTGTCTCTCTACTCATCTACTGTATTTCTACTTCAAAATGTACACTCATTTAACTAACAGACTATGACAATTTAGCCCATGGATCACTCTCACTATTCTCATATGCCTCATTTCAGATCTCCTCAAGTTCTTGTATGTCAAGCTTCCTCTTCTTTCCCGATTCACTTAGATCCACATTGAACTGTTTGCCTGCCCAATATGCTCTATGTTCCAACTCAACGGGTAATCGACATGGCTTTCCGAAAATAATGCGATATGGAGACACCCCAATTGGAGTTTTGTATGCAGTGCGGTACGCCTACAAAGCATCATCAAGATGTGTACTCCAATATTTCCTTGTTGTATTCTCAGTTTTCTCCAAAATATCCTTGATTTGTCGATTGCTCACTTCAGCATGTCCATTGGTTTGTGGGTGGTATGTTGTGGAGACCTTATGAGTAACACCATACTTTTTCAACACACTTCCAAGAATACGATTGCAAAAATGTGTAGCAAGATCACTGATTAGGGCCTTTGGAACACCAAATCTGGAAAAGATGTTAGCCTTCAAAAAATTTATCACAACTTTTGAATCATTATTACGGGTAGCTTTTGCTTCCACCCACTTAGAAACATAATCCACAGCCAAAAGAATGTATGTAAAACATGAAAATGATGGAAAAGGTCCCATGAAATCAATGCCCCAAACATGGAAAATCTCACAAACTAAAATGGGATTGAGGGTATTTGATTCTTTGAGCTTAAAGATCCCATCTTTTGACATTTATCACAACTTGCACAAAAAACATAAGAATCATGGAAAATACTTGGCCAGTAAAATCCACTCTCTAATACTTTTCTTGCAGTTCTTTGAGGACCAAAATGCTCTCCACAAGCATAAGATTGACAAAATCTTAAGATAGAATGTACCTCATGTTGATCCATGCATCCTCTATTCATTTGGTCAACACAATATTTCCACAAATATGGCTCATCCCAAACGTACCTCTTGGTTTCTTTCTTGATCTTATCTTTTTGCCAGCGAGTCAAATCTGATGGAAATTGATTTGTGACAATGTAATTCACAATATCGGCATACCATGGGGCAATTTTTGCTGAAAATAGGTTCTCATCGGGAAATGCATCATGAATGGGAGTCGAGTCATTAGGAGAAACAATCCTGCTAAGATGATCAGCTACAAGGTTTGACTTTTCGCTCTTGTCCTTGATTTCAATATCAAATTATTGTAAGAGTACTACCCATTAAATGAGTCTAGGCTTCGAATCCTTCTTTGCAAGTAGATACCTAATAGTCGCATGATCAGAATAAACAAGGACTTTAGAACCTATCAAATATTGACGAAATTTATCTAAAGCAAAGACAATAGATAGTAATTCTTTTTCAGTTGTTGAGTAATTGGCTTGGTCACTATAAGGTGTTTTTGAGACATAGTAAATGACATTAGGAACTGGGTCTTTTCTTTGCCCCAACAGTACACCAACTGCATGATTACTAGCATCACACATGATTTCAAAAGGTAAACTCCAATCCGGCGATTGAAGTATTGGTGCTGAGATCAACAACTCCTTCAACTGATCAAAAACTTGCTTGCACTCTTTGGAAAATTAGAATTCTACATCTTTTTGTAGAAGCTCACACATGGGACGAGATATCTTGGAAAAATCTTTAATGAACCATCTATAAAAACCTGCATGACCAAGAAACGAGCGTACCTGATGAACACAAGTGGGATAAGGTAAAGACTTGATGACATCAATTTTTGGTTTTTCTACCTCTAACCCCTTAGAAGACACAACATGACCAAGTATGAGACCTTTATCAAGCATAAAATGACACTTTTCATAATTTAAAACAAGGTTGGTCTCAATACATCTTTGCAAAATCTTTTTCAAATTGCTCAAATACTCATGAAAAGAATTACCATAAACTGTGAAATCGTCCATAAAAACATCAATGGTCTCCTCAATATACTCCAAAAAAATACTTACCATGTACCTTTGAAAAGTGGCGGGAGCATTGCAAAGTCCAAAAGGCATCCGCCTATATGCAAATGTTTCGAAGGGACATGTGAAAGTAGTTTTTTCCTGATCCTCGGGTGCAACGGGTATTTGATGAAAACCGGATTACTCATCTAAACAACAATAGTGAGTTTTTCCCACTAAACTTTCCAACATTTGGTCAATGAAGGGAAGTGGGAAATGGTCTTTCCGGGTTGAGGAATTGAGTCTTCTATAATCAATGCAAACTATCCACCTGTTTTGCACACGGGTGGGGTCTAATTCACCTTGGTCATTCTTTGTAATAGTAATGCATGTCTTCTTGGGTACAACTTGGACTGGACTTACCCACATGCTATTCGATATGGGATAGATCATCCCCACATTCAACAACTTCAAAATCACTTTTTTCACGACCTCCACCAATGGAGGGTTCAAACATCTTTGAGCTTCTCTGGAAGGCTTGTAATCTTCTTCCATAAGGATCTTGTGCATGCAAAGCGAAGGACTTAGCCCTTTGATATCGGCTATAGTCCACCCAATAGCTTCCTTATACTCCTTCAAGGTGGTGACAAGCTCTTCTTCTACTTTGGTTGATAACTTTGTGGAGATGATCACTGATAAAGTCTCTTTCTCTCTAAGATACGCATATTTGAGATGCTCGGGTAAAGTCTTGAGTTCCAATTCAGGTGCCTGCACAATAGATGGAACAAGTTTCTCATTAGGCATTGGTAATTTCAGCTTTGGAACATTAAACCTCATTTTCTTCTTTTGGTCCATGCAAGATACAACTTCCAAAATCTCTTCATCAATTTTGAATTGGTTGGAAAGTTTTTCCACTTCGTCCTTTTGAAGATTCCTATCTAAAATAAGAGCTAACACATCGAGATTAGACAAATCAAAACAGTCTTCAGTTAATGGTTCAATAACATCCACAAAATTCAAGGATGAAATATCACTTGGATATCTCATAGCATCATAGATGTTAAAATTTATCACTCCCCCATCAAATTCCAGGGACAATGTGCCATGATAAACATCAATTTTTGTCCTGGCTGTTTTCAAAAAGGGTCTTCCTAGAAGAATTGAACTCAAATTCGGTGAGTCATCATCATCCATATCAAGGACATAAAAATATGCTGGAAACACTAACTCATTCAGTTGGACTAACACATCTTCTATCACACCTTTTGGGTGTACTAAAGATCTACCAGCCAATTGAATTATTACCCCGGTCTTCTTTAATGTGCCAATATTTAAGGTATTAAAAATAGAATATGGCAAAACATTGATAGAAGCTCCAAGGTCTAGCATAGCTCATGGAACATGAAGATTACCTAACTTGCAAGGAACCATGAAAACACCTGGATCCTTATATTTTTGAGGTAATCTTTTTTGTAACACTGCAGACACATTTTCACCTACTTTGACAGTTTCATTCACTTTCAATATTTTCTTGGATGTGCATAATTCCTTAAGGAATTTAGCATACCTAGGGACTTGTTTGATGGCATCAATAAGAGGAATATTTACCTCAACCTTTCTGAACATCTCCATGATTTTATTGTCTTCCCTTTCACGCTTTGACTTGCTTAACCTTGTGGAAAATGGAGGAGGAGTGACTTTTACTTCAATGGGAACTTGCTTTGAAGGTGCTTTTGACTTCTCTTCTTCTTTTTCTAACTCCATCTCTTCTTCTTCTTCAATCATCTTTGGACCTTCATATTCTTTGCCATTTCTCAAAGTGATGGCACATGCACTATGCTTTGGATTCTTTTCGGTTTGTACCGGTAGTTTACCTTGTGGCTCCAATTTACTCACAGAAGCGGCGAGTTGAGTCATTTGTTGCTCCAAAGTATTTATACTCGCCTTGGTCTCATTTTGAAATGTTTGAGTACATGTAGCTAAACTCTTTACAATGTCTTCCAAATACATTCCCGATCCGCTTGAACTACTTCCTTGATCCATGGTTTGAGGTTGGAATTGAGATTGATGAGGAGGTTGATTTGGCTGGAAATGTGGTTGATAATTTTGTTAATGATGCATTTGATTTTGAAACGGATGTCTTGCTTGAAAAGATGGTGACCTTGGCTAAAAATTGGTGTTGAAACATAAATGTGACCCTCTTGAACTCAGCTACCGCAACAATCTCCCTACCGCAACGATTTAGCACCCGCAGCAAATTTAGCACCCGGAGTCAGTTCTTCATCAGCAACCGCAATCAGACTTTTTTCCACTACAGTCTACTTATCTAGATTATTTTACTTATCTTTATGTATTACACTCTATTATCCAGTATGCCTTTCACGACTGCTTATAGAGTTGTAGTTTAGTTCAGAGACTCTATAAATAGAGACTCATTCTGCTGTATTACACACAACTTCTTACTCTTGAATTTCTTCTTAAACCACAACTCTTATTACTCGATCACTGATGACTTGTGAATTATTCTGAATATATTTCTCCAAGTTATCTTCTTCATTTCTCTATCTTTCTACTCTTCTTACTATAAATTGTTACTAAAACATATCATACTATAACCTCTCTCCGGAGCAAGTCTTCAAGACTTAATCACTAAGCTTGATCTTCCTTATTAACTCGGAGTGAATGCATTCCTTGTTACGAATCAGCTTAAGTATATTCTTGATATAACAATTGTTGTCATTTATATTTCTTTACTTTCTGCAACTATCTATCTAACTATCTAACTATATTATTGTTGAGCTTTTAGATCCTTTGAGATTAACTATTCCGTAATATACTTGTTCTAACGTTTGTTCAAGTGTGTCTCCAAGTTTTTCTCTCAACAATTGGTATCAGAGCCAAAGTGGTTGCTTCTTGAATATCGGAACTCTGATTTTTCATTAGGCCTTCTATACCACTAAAGCTCATTTTTTTTAAAAAAAATTAAAAAAAAATCTCAAATGGCACAACTGTTATCTCTGAATGTCTCCAACAGTGTTGGTGGTTCTAACCGAGCTCCAATACTGGTAGCAAATGAATATCATCACTGGTCATAAAGATGGAAAGGTACTTAAGAAGACCGGGAATAGATGTATGGCGATCCGTGGAAGAAGGACCACACGTTCCAGTTCTTACACCAGTCCAAACTGACGGCGCTGCAACCACGCTAGGAGGAGGTCAACCAGCCATGAGCCGTCCCACCAAGGATGATCTCGATAAAATGGAAAATGATGTTGTTGCTTTCTATGAAATTTCCTGTGGCGTTGCTCCTGACAACTTTGATATTATCATAAACTGCAAGTCAGCAAAAGAGATCTGGGATGTACTCAAGAATCTGTACGAAGGCTCGGAACAAGCATACGACAAGAAGCTCACTACATCACTCAATAACTTCAACAACTTTAAAGCTCATACTGGTGAAAGTTTGGAAGACTCCTTCAAGAGGTTCAACCTAATAGTCACTATGTTATCCAATGCGGGTACCATCCGCAGTAACCATGAAACCAATCTCCAGTTTCTTAATGGGTTAGGAAGACATTGGACTATGGCCAAGATGATAGTTCAAGGCGACAGGAAGATTCACTCTTTGTCACTCTACAAGCTCTATGGAGAGCTTCAAGCACAAGAATCCACTGTACTCAAAGACTGTGCTGACTTCAGAGGGCCGCTTGCTCTCATAGCACAAGCCCCACTACAGTCACCCTACTCTTTATCATATGACACTCCACCGCAGTCATACGAAGCGGATTCTGAGTATGATGATGAAGAAGAATTTCAGAAGGCTATTGCTCTGATTAGTCAACAGTTCAACCGTATACCACCTCCTTCCTTCGGCAAGAATCAACAGTTCAACAAATCTCCATTCAACTGTAACTTCGGTTCTTAGAACAACCATTCTCGATATCCCAAAGGCTCTCAGAACGATCAACCAAAGGAGGTACCGCAGTCTCCTCAGAACACTGACTCCGGTACTCAATCAGAAGACAAGATTGATGTAGTGATTTTTCACAAATGCAATAAAGAAAATCACTTTGCAAAAGATTATAAGGCCAATGTAGTCAAAGACAAAGCATTCTACCTTAGAATGGCTCAAGAGCTGGAAGAAAAGGAAAATGCAAGGGCATATGTGGCCCATATCAAAAGAGACCATCATGTTTGGTCTTCCGGAGACGAAGAAGAGACCATCAACAATGTTAAAGGAAAAGGGAAAATCTGCATGCTGGCCACTGCGGATGATGATGGGTCAACAATGTTGAACAAAAACTATTGTTGTATGGCAAAGGATGGGACTCTAAGCATCGTCGAACAGGTAAAACTCATGATCCAAACTTTAAATTATAATATGCATGACTGTCAACCATACATAGATGATCTTAATGACACTTGTGCTACCGTCCTTACAGACTATAACAAAGCCTTAAATGAGAAGAACATTGCGTACCAAGAGATGCTCCATGTGAGAGGACGACTGGATAATACGAGACTTAAGATGGCTATGTTAGAGAAGGATCTAGAGTTAGAGAAAGATGCTAGAATGTTAAGTGAAACCCAATTAGAGATAGCTTTGAACCAAATAGATTTAGCTCAGAGAGAAATCGTACGCTTAAATCTCTTAATTGAAAATTTGTTTAATGAAAGTGAGGCTATTGAAAATTTGGTAAACAATGGAACTGTGGACAATACATATAATTGGGGTTGGTCTAATGGATATCCAACCGCAATGGATTCCTCACCCTGGTTCAACAAAGACAGGTTGTATGTCCCTCCTGATAGAGAATTTCATTTCCCTTTCCCGAAGATATCAAAACTCACTTTGGTAGACTACACAATTTAAGCAATAATTGTGTCGTTGAGGAAATTGTGCCTGAGGCTTCTGGTCACACATGTGATCAAATTCCAATCAGTGGCACCATCCATTTAATTTCGCAAACTTCATCCTTAATTGATGAAGAGATTGTTGTTGAAGGCCCCAAAGTCTCAAAGGACTTTCCATCTTTGTCCTTAGACCACAGTGTCTCACATTGTAGTCAAATGTCCCAGAAGTGTCCCACCGCAGTTCCATCTAAAACCTACTCTGCGGTAGTTAAATCATCTATACCAAAGTCATCAGTTCAAGGAACCACAACCCTTCAGCCAATATTTCATGAGTTACCAATAGAAAATTTTGAATTAGGTCAATGCTCTCAAATTCCAGAATCCTCAAGCTCTGATGATTCAAGCCCACGTTTTCAAAATCATTCGAAAAATTCCAGGAAACCACAGTTGAATAACAATGACTAAAGTTCACCAAAATTTTTGGCAAAAAGGCTTTCAAAGAAGAAATTAGATCTCGAGGCACAAACAGACAAAGTCTTTCAAAAAAATAAAAAAACATATGAGAATTCCAAAATCTAAGAGTCCAGAAAAATTTGTTTTCACGAACTACATTTCAAAAAACTCTTCTTTCGTGGAAACAAGCAAAAAGGAAAGTCCAGTTTCAAAAGTTATTCCTGCTACTTCTGACACAACCCAAAAAGGTGTCAAACTTGTAAGAAATTACGTTTTTCAGGTCTATTCCTCAAATGACCCTAATTGGAAAGGAATTTTACCCACTCCAACTGTCACACCCCAAAACCGACAACGGCGGAATACGTTTTGGGGTGGAGGACGTCATGTACAGTATCATCACAATTGCATAATAGTAAAAAAAAGAAACATACAACCATTTTGTTACATAGTGAGTTTAATTACAAGTGTGTTCTGTAGAGTTTCAATAGACACCAAAAGTAATACAAAAATAAGAGATGGATCTTGTATGCTCCATCTTCCCCAAAATGCTGCACCTGTACCTGTCTATCTTTGACCTGAGGATACAAGTTATTTTGAAAACGAGTATCAGCATAAAGCTGGTGAGTTCATAAGTATTTAGTGTGAATTTTGTATAAAATGTATTAGAACATATAGTGTGAAAAACTGCAATTTACATTTATAAGTAGTAGAAAACTCTAGAAAATCCTATATTTTCCAGAAAATACATCGTAAGTGAAAAGCTCTAAGTTGCATGTATGTTTTATCATTAAAAACTGTTTGTTGTAAAAGTGTGGTACTAAATCTCCACTATGTAGTGTAGGTAAAAGAAAAGTTATGCCTATCGACAGTGATAGTGGTGCGAACTTCCGTTAGTAATAGATACTTATTTTACTTCGGGATATTAACTGAGACATTAGTCTTAGTATTTTAGTGTGGATTTAGTGTATTCCTTTTATGTGACCAATAGTGTGAGTAATAGAGGATCCTATGACCTTCCCGGTCATGCACAGTGTAGTGAAGTAGTACCATCCATGGGCATGTTCGGCTCGGACTGAAGTTAACAGTCGGGATCTAATAGTGTCTGCCCCGTATAGATCTATACATGTAGCGTCGCCTTCCTTCTGGAAAGCTCTGGTCACAGTATGTAGCACGTAGAGTATCTTGTAGAGAATTAGTGTGTTATCTTCCGGATTAGTGCTTTCTCTTGTAATATAGTGTAGTAGAATGTTATGTAGTTCATATTGTGTTCTCTTATTCAGGTATCGTTTTGTAATAGTATGAAATATAGTATGTATAGTAGTAGCGGTAACAATTAGTAGTGACCTTAACTATACCCATTATAGTTAACTTAGTATGTAATGTTCTTGGCAACTAAGTAATATAGGCATCGAATGAGATGAAAATGCTCGTATCTAACACCAATATACATGATATATAACTAATAAATCAACGACAGTCGGACGGATAACAAATACCCTAAGCCCACATCAAACAAAAACAGGAAATAAGGCGAGCTATCGGTCCTAAGTCCTTCAAGTCTTACTTATATAAATATATTCGTGTAGATACATTTTATAAGAAAAGTAATTTAATAAAAATCTTGACTAAAGAAAGCATTTAGAAAATAGTTTATTTTTCCATAGTAGTTTTAAATGCGTAAAGTTCTTTTATAAAGCATAGTGATAAATCACATGTGATTTGAACTACGGATAGTAAACCACATGTGATTGATTTCCATGAAAATGTATATTTGACTTGTACCCCCCCCCCCCCCTAAAACATATGAAAACATTAGAAAGGATCATTAAGGGGTATGAACTCACTTGAAATTGAGTAAATCGGGTAAATCGGGTGAAAGTGTCGGTTGAGCGTTTGGTGTCAATTAAGGACTTGTACACCTTTTAAGACCCTATTAACATATGAGATATATGTTTTACAAGAAATTAGTCACTTATACTTTTTATTAAAACATTTACATATCCTAAAATCGATTCGAGGTCTTATGGGTTAGAAGTGGTTCTCGGGGATCGTACAAGACCAAAAGGGGTACTAAGGGGGGTTCAAGAGCTTACTCCCTTGGATTTTATGGCCCAAAGGCCACTCCTTGGGAGTTTATGGCCGTAAGCTTCATGGCTTGGCCGTGAACTCTTGTTCACTCCCCAAATTTGATGTTAAAGTCCTTAAATCAATCCCATAAATTTTCTAGTGAAGGTCTAGGGCTAATTAGGGGTTTAAACCCTCATTTGGTGAGGTTTGGGGGAGTTTAAGGTCCTAGCTTATGCTTGGGCCGTAAACTCTAAATTACCCCTCGAAATGTGATGTTTAATGGTCCCAAACTCGAAATGGAGTTTCCCTAAATCCTATCTCAAGTCTAAACATGTTTTGGAAGGGTTTTTGGGGCATTTTTGCATGGATAAGGGGTGTTTATGGCCTAAGCATGTGCTTGGGCCGTAAACCCTCTTTTAAGCCCTAAAACCTTGTGTTTTGATGATTAAACATCCCTAGGTAAATCCCTTAATTAGTATCTAAGTTTAATAGAAGGAAAATCGGGACTTTTGGCAACTTTTTGGGTGTTTACGGCCTAAGGAGCTTCTTAGGCCGTAAACTCCTTGTTCATGTCCCATTCACACAATTTTTGAGCTATAACCACTATGATGCATGTTTAGAACAAGTTAGGGAGGAAGATCTTACGTTTGGAAGTCGGAATTTGCGGTTTTGGAGTCGAAAACGAGTCTAGAGAGAGAAAGTAGTGTGAGAGAGAGTGTTTGAGTGGTACAAAGCTTCCAAGTGGTGTTACATTTCCTTTATATAGGTCTCGGGTGTTGCACCCGGTATACGACTACCCGATGCTAAAGCTTAACGGGGTTAAACTTTTTACCCGGGTTAAGTGGTTGAATAATATAACTTTATTCCATTAAATGTAAATAACATTAACGGGTTATATTTAATTTACTATGATAATGATCACATGAAATATAAATAAATAAATATTTATTTATTTATTTGACAACTCCAAATTACGGAACTTTTTATAAAATGACGCATTCTGTTAGTGGAAACGGAATTATATAAGGGATTAAACGTTGGGTTGTCACACCAACACTTTTAAAATCACATCAAACTTTCGACAAACGGAAGGGTATCTTACCAAATCCACCTAAAGGGACTCAAAGAATTACACACGCTAAACCTCGTTCAAAATAAACTTTTCAGAAACCAAGCAACATGTATGTCAGAAGTTTCCCACCTCGGACCAATACCAAGTCCAATTCTCTCTATAGACCGCTGACCAAACAAAATTTCAGATTCAATGACAAACTCTCTCTTTGTAAATGTCAGTGTAGTTGTCAAAAGGTTTTATCTCATGTCAAATCAAATCAAAGTCAGAAACCTCATATTTTTTCAAAAGCTCACAACAATCCAAATCTGAACAAACACTCAGGACTAGGTCTAAAAGTTGACATGAGACCTGTCCATGCAACCTCGGACTATGCATCATTCAGAAATACATCAATTGTCCCTAGCTCCAAACTTGTTTGGATGCCTAAACTAATCGTGTAATTCTCAGGCTTTGTGCAAGGAGGAACAAGAAGAAGAATGGTTAATTGACAGTGTCTGCTCCTTGCACATGACCGGAAGGTTAGAGTACCTTTGGGATTTCAAGCCTATATGCAATGGTGGAAATGTCACATTTGGCAACAGTGCAAACGGTGTCATCCGTGGTTACAGTGTTCTCACTACGGGAAATTTTTCCATTCAGAAGGTTGCTTATGTAGACAGCCTTAAACACAATCTCATCAGTGTTGGCCAACTATGTAAAGCAGGACATCGTGTTCAATTTGATGATCAATTCTGTTACATAATGACGGGTGACCGAATCACTTGCTTAATCAAATCTCGCTCCGAAGGCACAATGTATCCTCTGGATGTTTCTCTCATCATTGGTAAACCGCAGCTGTGCTTCCTGTCCAAAGCTATATCCGAAGTCAGCCGGCTATGGCACCGCAAGCTAGCTCATCTCAACTTCCGGTACACCAACAACCTGGTCACTGGAGAACTAGTCCGTGGTCTCCCTATTCTCAAATTCAGCAACGACACTCTCTGTCCAACATGTGAATGCGGCAAACAATCAAAATCAAGTCACCTTCTGATAATGGACTCTTCTATTTCTAAACCATTGGAACTATTACACATTGATCTCTACGGTCCCTCAACTGTAGCCAGTCTCTACCACAAAAAGTATATACTAGTTATTGTTGATGACTATACATGTTTCACATGGGTCTTCTTTCTTAGACTCAAATCAGAGACACCTCAGATCTTCATCAACTTCTTGAAAGAAATTGAAGTTCAGATCAAGCTTCCAGTTAGACGCATCCGCAGTGATAATGGAACTGAGTTCACTAATCATCTTCTCAACAATTTCCTAGTTTCCAAAGGCATCTCTCACAACTTCTCAGCACCCTATACACCGCAACAAAATGGTGTAGTAGAAAGAAGGAACCGCACATGTGACAACCCAAAGTTTATACCGTTACATTACCCCGTTACCGTTAACGGAAAATTCCATTTAAAAGTTCCGTTAATTAGAGGTTGCCAAATAAATAAATGTTTTATTTATTTATATTTTTATGTCGTTATAGTCATATTAAAGTAAATAAAAACACTTAAATTACATTTCTATAGTAATTTGGAAAAAGTTAGTTTTTATTATTACGACCACTAAATCGGGTGCGACCAAAAGCCCCGTATAACGGTAGTATCGGGTAGAATCCCGTTGAGCTCCAACTCCAACCCTTATATAAGGGGGAATGGATTTCATTCCACCCCTTTTCACTCTCTCTCTATACTCTCTCTCATAAAGCCTGTTTTCGACTCAAAACCGCGAATTTCCACCTCCAAAACGTGAGTCTCCTTACCCTAACTTATTCTAAACATCTTGGCTTGTGATTATACCCCAAAATCGACCTTAGAAGCTGTTAGAATGGAGTTTACAGCCTAAGAGCCTCCTTAGGCCGTAAACCCCTTAAATGAGGCCAAAATGACCCAAATTTGTCCCTTTGTGCCTAGGAACCAATTAAGGATTTAGCCTAGGAGTGTTTGAAGCATAAAACAATCAGTTTTAGGTCATAAAAGAGAGTTTACAGCCCAAGCATATGCTTAGGCCGTAAACACCTCTAATCCTTGCAAAAATGCCCCAAAAACACTCCCAACCACCCTTAGGCTTAAGACATAAATTAGGGACATGCTATTTCGGGTTTAGAACAATTAAACACATAGATTTGAGGGGTAAAAAGGAGTTTACGGCCCAAGCACATGCCTAAGCCGTAAACACCTCCAAACCATGTCAAATTATGGTTTTAATCCCCTCAAATGGCCTCATACTTCATTATAAATCACTAGAATTGAACCAAGGGCCTTAAACTTCAATAAAACCAAAGGGATAGGAGTTCACGGCCGTGAACTCCCATAGAGGTGGTTCATGGGCCGTAAACTCCCATTTAATACCCAAAAGGTGCCCAAACTCCTTCATTCGACTTGGAAAAATACCTAGGATTTATCCTCTACCATTTAAGACTTCAAAACACCAAAAGAATGAGTGTATAGGAGCTTACGACCGTAAGCTCCCTTGCTTAGGGCCATAACCTCCTCAAAGGATCCATATGATGCCTTAAATCCATTCACACATTTTATATTTGAGCCTAGCAAAAATTCCACAATTGAAATGAGACCTTTAAACATCCTAGAACCCCTCACCATGAGTTTATGGCCGTAAACTCATGGGGAGTTGTCCCAGGGCCGTAAACACCATATGGAGAGTTTACTCTTGGAGAGTAAACTCCATTCCTAAGCCATTCAAGCCCTTAGATATTACCCGGGACACCTCAAACACTTAACCAATGTGTTTTCCGCTCCTCAGAGCATGTATACTTGTTTAATTAGTATTAAATGTACTAATTGTATGTGAACATATGTTATCATATGTTAAATAGGTCACTAAGTGTGTCCAAGTCTTTACTTGACACCGAGCACCCAACCGGCACCTTCGTCGGATCCACTTACACCAGGTGAGTTCATACCCCTGAATGAACCTTTTAAATGTTTTTACATGTTTTATAGGGGGGAATACAAGTTAAACATGCCAGTTATCATATCAATCACATGTGATTGATAACCCGCATGCACAAGGATTTACCACACCATAAACTGTGTTACCAAGTAGGATACTATAAATGGTTTTCTAAAATGTTTTCACTTGTTCAAAACTCTTACTTATACTGTTTTATCAAAGTTCATTTTAAACTGATTTATGAAAGGTTTCCAAAGAATTTCTAAAGGTTTTCAAACTTATTTTACCAAAGAATACCAAGTTGTGATTGTCTTAAGTATAAAAGTTTTTCCAAGGTTTTCATCAAAGTTCTCTTTCATGCTGTATACTCTTACTTGTTAGATACCGCTGCTTCGCTTTTACTTAGTTTAAACTCCTACTTGATAACGTTTCCACTTCGTGATACACTTATATTTGGTAACGCTTATACTTTACGATTCGGTTATTCACACTGTTCGTTTACACATCACGATTCGGTTATTCCACACTGTACGCTTATACATCAACATTCGGTTATTCCACACTGTACGCTTATACTTCACGATTCGGTTATACTTCACAATATGATTCCACTTGTTACACACTCAAATGTAGTTAGATGTATGTCTGTGCTTGTATAGATGCATATAAATAATGATTGAAGGACTTAGGAAGGCTTGTCCGCCCTATTTCCTTTTCTTCGTTGAGATGTGGTCTGGTGGGATCGGATGTCCATCCGAAGGTCTTTTGATTCATTAGTTATATATTATGTACACAAGCATAGACATATAGGTTTACTCTAGTCAGTTCAGTTATGAGTCTTTACCTCTAGTTCAACACTTATATTGGAAACACACTACCCACTATTTGGGATGCATCTTCGGGACACGGCCTTCTCCGTCGTCTAGTTGGTAACCAGAGTCTCCTGTAGGGAGAGCGAACATTGTGTGTATAGATCTATACGGGATTAACACCCCCGCACCCTGACTGCTAGCTACAGTCCACGGCCTACCAAGCCAAGGGGTGACAAATGTCACAATTTATAGACGCTTGTAGGGCGTCAGGTACTCTAGTGTCGGTTAGTATGGTTACGAGTATCCCAGGTTACCTTATAATTCATGGCCTTAAGGTAACGGTTTTTCACCAGCAATTTACACTGTATACTGGAACCCACTCTCAGAGTCACATTGTCTTTAGACCTTGCTAGCTGTATCTTTCATTTGATACTGTCTGGGGTCTGTATTCACTGTTTTTAGACTTTGCTAGTTGTATCTTTCATTTGATACTGTCTAGGGTCTGTATCCTTTGTTTTAGACCTTACTAGCTATACCCTTCATTTGGTACCGTCTGGGGTCTGTGTCTCTCTTTGTTATACTGAGCCAGGCGTGTCGCTTGTTCGATACTCTCCTAGAGTCTATGATTCCTTTTGCCTTAGTCAGCAGTCCTCACTGCTGAGGCATATGTTATTTCCCTGATTTCTCCTACTTTCTTAATAATCAAATTCTATATTTTGATAATGATAGCGATTAAGGGAAAACTAATTTTTACCACATAACTCTGTCCCGTCTTGGTAGAAGACTGCTTTTATAAAAGAAAATATAGGATTTTCTGGAAAAGACACTAATTTAATGGATACTCTAAAATTACCACTTTTATTAAAGTTATTTGAATAAAATGACACTAAATACTTATGAACTCACCAGCATTTGTAAAAATGCTGATACTCGCTTTTCAAATAACTTGTATTCTCAGGACATCATTAGACAGGTACATTCCCGGAGCTGTTGATGAAGATAGCTTAGTACAAAGCTGCACTTATATTATTACTTGTATTACTTTGATGTATTGTAATGTAAACCATGTAAAACTATTACTATTAATGCAATGGTTGTTGTACTTTGATTACTATAATGCATGTGTTGTGATACTTGACATGACGTCATCCACCCCAGAACGTTTCCGCCGTTCCGGTTTTGGGGTGTGACAACACACTAGTAGAAGCAGCCAGATCCATGCTTAACTTCACCCAACTTCCACTCTACTTCTGGGCTGAAGCAGTAGCAACCGCATGCTTTGTTCAAAACCGAAGTATCGTGTGCAAAATGCCTCAATAAAACACCATATGAGGGTCTCAACAACCGCAAACCAAATGTTCGCTTCTTTCATATTTTTGGATGTAGATGCTTCTTGATCAACAACAGAGACCAACTCAACAAGTTTGCACCAAAGTCTGACGAAGGTATCTTCCTTGGTTATTCCACTAACAAGGTTGTGTATCGTGTGCTCATCAGACATACAAGGCTGATCATTGAAAGCTTTGATGTGAAATTTGATGATTCTCACACCCGCAATGCCCCTCCATCCACCGAAACCACCACAATCATGGAATGTGACATTCCTGCCTCTTCAGGACCTCTAAATCTAGTTGAAGACAATTATGACAATCTTTTTGATCCGATTGAAACGGCGAAACTATCTGAAGTTCTGGTGTCACCCGCAGCTCAACAACAACATGCTGAAGTATCTGGACCATCTCTATCTGAAGGATTATCTCTCAATACTTCCACCTCTCCGGTTGAAGGGGAAAGTGATGGGTTTTGGTCATAAGAACATCCTATGTGCTCATACTGCGACAATAGTCAAATTCGGGTCAAGTCTAAGCCGGACAAGGTCAACGAGTCAAACCGGTCAACTCAATTAAAACCTTGTATAATAGGGTTTGTATTATGTAATTTCTGTATAACTCACTATCTTAATGAGAAAACATCACTTGGAAAGTTCGTGTGTTTAAATTTCTTTAACTTTAGTGCTAAACAATAAACAAGAACAATAAAACAATGTTGCATACTCATAGGGAGTGTGTAAGATCCTAAAACATGGCATAACGGGGTTTACGGACCTTGCATTTCGAAGCCGGACACTCACATTCGTCGCACACGAAACCACTCTCAATCGTTTTCACTCTATCTCTTCTTATCGAGAATCTCTCCCAAATCTCTCTAAGAAAGTGAAATCTCTCCCAAATATCTCTCTGTATGTGAAATCTCTCCAAGAATGTCAAATCTCTCCCAAATCTCTCTAAGTATGTGAAATCTCTCCCAAATATCTCTCTGTATGTGAAATCTCTCCAAGTATGTCAAATCTCTCCCAAATCTCTCTAAGTAAGTGAAATCTCTCCCAAATATCTCTTTGTATGTGAAATCTCTCAAAGAATGTCAAATCTCTCCCAAATCTCTCTAAGTATGTGAAATCTCTCCTAAATATCTCTCTGTATGTGAAATCTCTCCAAGAATGTCAAATATCTCCCAAATCTCTCTAAGTATGTGAAATCTCTCCCAAATATCTCTCTGTATGTGAAATCTCTCCAAGTATGTCAAATCTCTCCCAAATCTCTCTAAGTATGTGAAATCTCTCCCAAATATCTCTTTGTATGTGAAATCTCTCCAAGAATGTCAAATCTCTCCCAAATCTCTCTGAGTATGTGGAATCTCTCTCAAATCTCTCTCGAAATCTCTCCCAACTTTCTATAATCACTCGGGGCATCCCGACCCTCGAATTTGGCGAAAACAGCCCAAAAACGGAAGTCTACGCGAAAAATGGACCTAAGGAACCGAAACCCCTCTTAGGAACCGAAACCCCTCTTAGGAATCGAAACCGAACCCCTCTTAGGAACCGAAACCCCTCTTAGGAACCGAACCCTTCTGAGCCGAAGGCTGCTCAACCGAACCCGAACGTTCGGCACCTTTCGGTTTTGACCTCTTCTCTTCTAATGGCTACCGAACCTTCTCTTCTGAGGACCGAGGACCGAACCTTCCCTTCTGACCTTCGCTTCTGACCCTCGCTTCTGACCTTCGGACCGAGCCCATCGCCCTCGTTCCTTCTTCTGGCTCAGCCTCTCGCTTCCGAATCAGCACCATCCTGACCGAACCTCAGCCTAGGGACCGAACCTCGGCCTAGGACCGAGAGGCCTCGCTGGGAAGCCTTTTTCTCCCGGTTTTCGATTAAATTCGCGTTTTAAGCCCGTTTTTAATTCTTTTAACACAGGATTTTCACCCAAAACTTTATTTTAACATATAAGACCCCTAAATTAATGATTTAATCACATTTTAAGGATAAAACCTTATCCAAAAGAGAGTAGGTAAAGTACAAAGGTAGAGTGTTGACTTTACCTTATTTTATGACACAAGCAACCCCATACCCACTCCATGATTAACCCACACTCCTCCCCACCATACCTTGTCACTTCCTTGTACTTTTTACCCCTCTCACAAGCCATCCCCACGTTTTTAGGGCTGGTCACTCAACCTCTCTCCTCATTTTCTTTCAATCACTCTCATTCCACCAAAGATGCAACTCCAACTTTTCTCTCCAACTTTTCTCTCTAATTCAAGATCCCAAGGCTGATCATCAAGTGTTCTTCCACTCTTGGTAAGTGTAATTCATCCTCCTTGTGATTTTTACACTTCATTCTACTCAAATCATTGATAGCTTATACAAACTCCATAACTATGATGCTAGATTTTCAAAAATCTTCAAGGCATCTCCAAGTGTTCTTGAGTTAAATACCTCCATTCTTCAACAATCATCTACTGAAAACACTTAAGGTGAGTTCATACCCCTACATTTTTATGTTTTCTCAAGTTTTTAGGGGGGGAATACAAGTAAAACAACAAAAACAAAACTAAACTTTTCTAACAGCCTACATCAGAAAAGTTGGACCCCATTCACGGACTGTTTTGGACAACTTAAACATTTTAATTTTCAAAACTGTTTTAGGTGCAAGTAGTTCCACTTCTTAGCTTTAAAATGACTACTTTTACATCTCCATACGATTTTTCTACAATTTATGGTGATTTTTACAAAACTGCCTATCATCTCAAACACCAATCCGGACCAGTCTGTGATTATGGACTTGGTTACACAAGTTAGAGGTCCCTAAAAATTATGGGAAAATTTATGAACCAACTAGGCTCATTTTCCAAACTCCCAGAAGTTACAGAACTTGATTTGGACATTTTATGAGTTTTCTACAAATTTTCTAATAACAGTTACAGAAAATGTTATAATCAGAAAAGCACTAGCAATTTCATTTCACCTTGTAACATGTTGAGCAAGGTGTATATTATTATGTGTTTATGTGTTATTGCAATACATGACATTCTTGTGTTAGTATCTAGACATAAACCAGTTAACAAATGGATTTTTACTAGATAAAGCATAGATTAAACAAAGCGTTATTATTGAAGTATACCCATTACACACAAACATTTAATAAACTATGTTAAGTATAATTTACGTACTTTGCTGTTACTACCCTTGTTTTGATAAACTATAATAGGTATAGTTTACAATAGATTTCAAAATGCATACATTTCAGAAGGGTACATTTATACAAAAGGGAAACTTTCATTATGTTAAGTGTAAATTCGTTAATAACTTTGTGAGACATTCACTTCGCATAAATCATAAGTCATGTATTGTAACCAGAGTCTTCTGGAGGGAGAGCGTGATAGTTGCATATTGGGCTTGACAAACCCACACCAGAGCTGCTTGCAACAGCTAGACCGGCAGGTCTGTGGTGACAAGTGTCATTTCAGTTCAACGACGCTCGAAGAACGTCGTTTTCAGGCCACCTAGGTCATAGTATGGTTATAATAGCTCACGGAAAGTATTAACAAACTTAAGAATTTACGAGAATTTCACTAACATCATACGCGTTTGTATTGAAATAAACTCACGTTATTTTCTGTAAATAAGGAAGATTACTCATACGTTTCAGTCTTTAGATACAAGACTACAGTATTCATTTTAAGGAAAATATCGGATTTTTCTGGAACAACTATACAATTACATGACAAGCTTTTTCATAATTATATACAAAAACTTATGAACTCACCAACCATTGTGTTGACACTTTTTCAAACTACTTGTATTCTCAGGAAATCGCTAAACAGGTAACAAAGTACTTTTGAGGATGGGACGTTGAGGCGTCAAACTTATCATATTTTGTCAACATATTGTAATTGATTTTGAAACATGTAATTCATACAATGATGTAACTCTTTCAATTATATATATGTTGGTTGTGTTTACTTTCATCACTATTGCCATTGTTGTTATGATACTACACATGAAGTCCTCCACCCCCGGACGTTTCCGCCATCCTTGGTTTGGGGGTGTGACACATACAAACCCTAATGCTTGGACCTAGGCTTCTCTATTGTACATGCAAGTTGTCCAAGACTATAAACCCTAATTATAGCATACAAGTAATCATATTAACATAAGAATGGGTTTAAGATATTACCTTGATTGTTATGTAGCAATAACAATCACAATTCCTTCTTGTATTGACTTTAGAAAGCTTAGAGTCACAAATGTCACTCCTCTAATGGTTCACAAACACCAGGGGCAAGAGGATGAAGAGGAGAAGAGAAGGAGGCTGCCCAAAACGTGTGGAAACCCTAGAAGGAAGCTTGTCCACGTTTTTGGGGCATAAGGGCTCTATATATAGTGAGGCTATTAGGGTTATCTAACAAGGAAACCCTAATTTGGATGCTTAAGCCCTAAGCAACCCATGGACTCCTTTCCTTAAAGGCCTTGGACGATTTCTAATGGGTTTCCCCATAGAATTCGTCCACCTTATAATATAAGGCAATCCATAGCCCAATTGCAATTATCTTATAATTACAATTCCAGTCCCTTAAGTTTAATTAATCTCTTTTAGTCACAAACTTAATTCTTATTAATTATTGACTAATATTAATTAAACAATATGATTTCTCCTTTAATATATTATTCCCATAATATATTAATAAATCATATTTAATCCTTTCTCTCCATAATTCATCCTATCAAGTTGCTTTGGTGAAGGCAACCCAAAAGGACCATGCACCATCGGGTCAAGTACATACCAAAATAGTTATGGACTTAGACACTAATCCAACAGTCTCCCACTTGGATAAGTCTAATAACTATTCTGCGTATGACTTCAGATCCTGATCTGCAATTGTAGCTTTCCAAAGCCGCTGTCAACTCTGATCCTATCAGATACGCGTGTCCTTTAGATAAGGGATCATATATTCCTCCATTCTAGATATCGTATGAGACATGATTTCTAGTCATTCTCTCTGTACTATCTCTCGACTTCCGATTTATGATGACTGACTAATTGAACAAATCAAATTAGCCCTAGCCCGGCCGAGCATTTACGTTTGTCATCACTAAATCATCGAGGGGCCCTAAGATATCGCTTTTATCCTACTTTGGATAAAAGGAATGGATAAACTTTGATTCAATGCTCGCTTGCACTTATTCACCGAATCACACACAACAATATGTTTTATAACACCAAGTTACTGGTGCATTTAAATATTATCAATGTGCAACTGATTTGCAAGATACAACTCACACATCTCGGTTTCAAGAATATAAGATATTATCGTCTCACGAATCACTTGTGATACAATTGATGGAGTGATCCAAGTGAGCGTGGGTTTAATCCAATGCTCAAATCACATTCATAAGCGCTCATGAACGTTGCAACAAACATTTGCTTATGTCTAATACTCTTTAGACAATCCACACACCAATTCACGACAGTCTTTATTCATACCTACTTCCAACATATGAACGACTGTGGCCCGTTCAAATAATTTGACTGTTCTTAACCATTTAAATTATTCAGGAAGTCAAAACATGCAAAGTGAAACACAAGGATAATACTAATCCCATATGGCCTCAATCCTTTGAGTATAAATAAAACAACTTTTATTTATCACCATATCGATTACTCATTATTTGTTGTTTCGGGTAATCAACTTCTTACTTGAATTAATACTACACTTGTCCCATGCTCCTAGCATGCACACAATGTTTACCTATGGTTCTTATTTTGTGAAATAGATCAAATGAACACATTTCCAATCATACTCATTTCACAACTCCTAATCCTTTTTCATAAGTGAAAGAATATCATATTCTTGCCACTTATAGAATATGCTAGATTCTAACATTTTATACAATGATCCTTTCGTAATGTCATAGCACAAAAATCACAATGACTATTGCCAATGATATTACAAAGTCCTCTATCGGAGATTGTTACAATACAATTCCTTAGATATGATGTCTCTCACTCAAAGTACATTCCTTTGAACATCCTTTTGCATAAAAGTTTCTAATCTAGACATAGATTTTCAATATTCAATTCCCAATATGGACACGTTTCCATATTTTCCACATGACAACTCATTCTTAATAGAATCTTATCTATTCATAATAATGTTGATATGGTCCATTCAATACTATACTTCCAACTACTCACAAACGACCAATCATCGGCGAACTTTGGATTGTCCTTTGATAGTTGTTTAATTATCTTAGTCAAAACCGATTCTTGTCCTTTTCCCTCTAAATGTGCTAGACATTTGGAAAATTTTAGAATGATCAAATATTATAGCATTTGCAATCGATCCTATACCCGAAGCGTATGGGACCCGATGCATAACATCTTACATAAAGATTTGATACTTTATCAATCTTCTGCCATAATATTTTATGTGCCACGGTTCTCAAAATTCGAACTATGAAGAGGAATGCCGTAATCATAATCGAAATTTTTGAACACACTATGTTTCCTTGACTAAATTATTAACATTCCACAACCTAAGCCTTTAGATTTGAAATGAAGCATAATATTCTCTCCCTTAATTATAGCAAAACAACTATTCAACCTTTACAACTTTGCAAAGTATAACTCTTGTTTTCTATAATTAATATTGCTAACTTGCAATACTTTCCTTAATAATCATACAATCATAACATTTATGCTCCCACCATCATGATGATTATCATAAACATAACGCTTATGCTCCCACTAGCTTTGACATGTATTCAGAAACCAGCTTAACTTCCAGAAAAACAATACTTGTTGAACTCCTTAAGTTCATGTTTCTAATACCTAATGCTTTGATAATCCTTTATCTAATCTTATACACCTTTCCTTTAGATAGCTCATATGTGTGTCTAAACAATTAAGACTAATTGCCAAATCTCACAATTCTAATCATGGAAAGGGATACCGTAACCATAATCGAATTCGAGAATTCAATTTCACAATCACTATTTTCTTAAAATCTTTCTTCGTGAAAGCATTTCCTCACAGTCACTTTCATGAAGGAGAGAATCTTATGACACTTAGATTTTAATGGTGTATGTGTTCCTATCCATGTGAATTTGTCAAAACCAAGGTTTATGACAAATTCAAACTCATATGGACCGAACTTTCTTAATCTTGATTTCTTGCCTTATGGTAGCACAGCTGCCCACCATGTCTTCCAAGTAGTCAAGCAGCTCACCCTTCCCTATCAATGTACTTCCCATTGATCAAGGTGCCTGCCTTTTATGCGTTTAATTGAGAACTCATAGAACTCACATGCATAATTGACTCAATTGGAATGGCACAGAAACAAAATAGTGTCAACACGATACGTTGTAAACCTTAACTCGTGTGCTAGTGATGATCGATAAGGTTTATTTTGATTAGTTCTTGAAACCTTTCAAGACCATTAAGACTCCCACTGACTCCTTGACATGTAAGATTCTTTTGCCAATAAACATTTCTTGACAAACAAATATTCAAGAGTTAGTGTAGTTTTTATCAAAACACTTCATAAATTGGTCCTAGTTGGTCTTTGTCTTATCCAAGATATCACAACTTTCCACATTTGATGAATGTTATAAACCTTCTTAATACTTATCACTCAATTTCACAATCTTAACTCTAAGACTTGTTTTGGAACGAAGTATGATTAACTTCTTGATTTAACCATTTCTTCAATTCTTGATTCCTCTTCTTAGACATACAACTGTACTAAGACTCCCTTAGAGGATCACTTGAGATATGGTTCTTAATCATTAAGACCTATCATAAAGCATAAAAGGTACTCTCCCTTCTTCTTAGAATGGAGAAACTTTTATCTTTCTACGTATTTGATTCTTCTTATTCGTTCTGGTATTGATTTAAACTTTTTCAATCAATTCAGAATTACACCTAATCTTATAAGTATAATCCTATTTACTAAACCTTTAGTAAATCATAACGAATATCTTTGTTACTCTTATGATGGACTTGATCAACATGCAACTTTGTGTACTCGATCTCCTAGTTCTTCACTTGACACTTTGTCAATGAATTAGTCTAATTTCCAAATATGAAATTTCTCATTCATCGTGCAACCAAGTTGCATGATTCCAAGTTTCTGTCCAATTGAAACTTGGGCGATGAGAAACTTTCCCTATTTGGTAAATTCTCGACATTTCCATAATTAAGAATCAAATCCATTGTTGCTAATGTTAGAAACATTCAAACATCAATTTTTCATATATGTCATTGTAAGGATAAATAAATAATATAAAAGTCAAAATTTATTTTATTGCGGAAAAATTTTGTGCTTACAATGCAATTCATTGAAAAAACTATGCTAATACATATTTCTTAGCAATCTAATTCTAACTCTAAGTAGTAGCTCAAGAATCTAATCTTCAAGTAATGCGATCAAAATCCATTTCTTCACGGTTAGATTCTGCTCACTTCTTACCTTAAGCTTCCTCTCCTTTCTTCGATCCTACAAAACATCAATTGTAATCTTATCACATTATGTATTAAGAATCTAGAACAGGAGCTTAAAACAGTTAGTCAATGGATTTTACCTAAAGCAGAGCCATACGTTTTGACTCTCCCGTCTCTTAGATCTCTTAGGTAAATAGGGCAGCTTCGTCTCCAATGCCCCTTCTCTTGGCAATAAAAGCAAATCGACTCTTTTGGAACAGCACATGGAACTACTTCAGATATTGCCTTTCTCTTATGATCAAACTCTTCGATCATAGCATGTCTTTCGTTGCCATTGTCTATATCCATAGAGGTCTTGAAGGCAGATTCACCAATCAACTTTGCTTCTCTTTTGTGCCAAACCATTGCTGATTCAGCAACAATAAGCATATAGGTGATATCTATAAGGGTCACGTCGCAGTTCATCATATAGTACTCTCTTACGAACTCACTATATGAGTTAGGAAGTGACTGAAGAACCCAGTCAATAGCCATCTCTTCACAGACAATGGATCCCAATATTCTTAACCTATCAATGTGTGACTTCGTCCCTAGGACGTGTGCACACACTAACTTTCCTTCTTTATGTTTACTTGCCAAAAGGGCTTGAGTGAGCTTGAACTTTTCAAGCCTTCGAACTTGTGGATTAGGGAGAATCATTGGAGGAGGTGGAGGAAGTGAAGCATGATTTCTTGTTCCTCGATCGAATCGCGGAATATCATCTTCATGTGGAAAGCTTGTTCCACGGGATTTTGGAAGACCATAGTTGTCGAACTTTGACATCTACAAAACGGGAGAAAACGAATTCAAGTTAGTTGATTGATCGAGTCCTTAGTAAATCACCCAAATGAGATACTAAGGCTAGGACCCAACACCATATGTTACAACCTAGAAAAGGTATGTCGTAATCTAGTTGCAGAATATTTGACGGTAAGTGAATGACGATTCACTAATTTCCACCACGAAAAACGAAAAGAAATTTAAGTTTTAAATTTATGAAAACTCCTAGATCCTATGCGATTCATTGAACATTTCAATGGCATGTTTAAATCTCGATATGCCCCTCTTGTTTGTGACTGGGATGCCGAGGATCACAAAGCGGGTGTGAATAACCATGCAAACTTACATGGTGCCCTCACATGTTACGGTCACCTATTCGATGTGCCGGTCAACCACACACGCTCCACCGAACTGTGACAAACATTGAGCCACCCTTTGCTACCTTTGCTTAGAACCATTTAGTGTGTCGGTTAACCACACACGCTCCACTAACGTCTTCGCAAGGGCACAAAGTGAAATTTTATGGAATTGCATCAATTCACTTTTGCCTAAGTAACTAAGATTGGGAATTTGTAAAACATTTAGTTACTTTTGTACTTCGTTATACTTATAATGGAAGGTTTTGTCCTATCCTACCCGTTCGGCTAACGACCCTCCACTAGTCAAGAGTGCGGTGGGTAAGAGTGGATACCCATTCAATCGCCATTTTATAGGCAATTTCCTTAAACACCCCTTATAGACCAGCTTCGTGAATGAGGCCTACTAATGGTAAGACTGACTTTTACTCATACATATATATAATGTTAGACTTTTAATGTTATATATAGTATAGGGTGTATTTTACACTTTTAAAATACTAGGAGGTCAAATTTAACAATTATACTTTTAATTCAATTAAATTGTAAACCTAAACTTTTATGGATTTATTAAACCTCTTTTAATTATACACCTTAATTAATTAACAAAACCATAAGGGTGTGATTTGAATCTTTTCAAAACATGACTAGGGTTTTAGAATTTAACATTCCTAAATTAAGCTTTTAATCAACTTTTAAATTCCAAAACTTAAGGGCAAGTTTTGAAACATTTTGAAAACATTTAGGTTTAGAATTTAAATATATATATCAAAATTAAACTTTTAATCAAAATTTAAATTCCAAAACATGAGGGTAAGTTTTTGAAACCTTTTCAAAACCTAAGGGTTTCAACTATTTAAATTTCAAAACTAAACTTTTGAGTTCAAATTTAAACTATAAAACCTAAAGGGGAAAATTGAAACTTTTCATAACACAAGGATCAAATAACAAATAATATAAATTAAACAATTAATTTCATCCTTATCTATATTTGACCTAATTTCAATTCTTGCAAAATAAGTTACCCAATTAATACAAATAATCAACTTTAATCATATAAGGAAGTTATTATCTAATTAATTGGTAATTATCTTTTGTTTAATCAAGGAGATACTCAGAAATATGAATAAAATCGGATTTTAATGATCTAAAACAGATAAGGCAAGTATCCAAGAGAAAACAGCAAGAAATCCCGAAATCCCCTCTTTCTGACGCTCGAACTCGCCGAGTACCCATATGGACTCGCCGAGTAGGGGGCAACTCGCCGAGTCCATCATGCAAAACCACAAAAATCGAATTTTTTTCAACATACAAGGCATCAATACAATAGAAACCAATCAAGGCTCTGATACCACTGATAGGTTTTGGTCATAAGAACATCCTATGTGCTCATACAAACCCTAATGTTTGGATCTAGGTTTCTCTATTGTACATGCAAGTTATCCAAGACTATAAACCCTAATTCTAACATACAAGTAATCATATTAACATAAGAATGGGTTTAAGATATTACCTTGATTGTTATGTAGCAATAACAATCACAATTCCTTCTTGTAATGACTTTAGAAAGCTTAGAGTCACAAATGTCACTCCTCTAATAGTTCACAAACACCAAGAACAAGAGGATGAAGAGGAGAAGAGAAGGAGGCTGCCCAAAACGTGTGGAAACCCTAGAAGGAAGCTTGTCCACGTTTTTGGGGCATAAGGGCTCTATATATAGTGAGGCTATTAGGGTTATCTAACAAGGAAACCCTAATTTGGATGCTTAAGCCCAAAGCAACCCATGGACTCTTTTCCTTAAAGGCCTTGGATGATTTCTAATGGGTTTCCCCATAGAATTCGTCCACCTTATAATATAAGGCAATCCATAGCCCAATTGCAATTATCTTATAATTACAATTCCATTCCCTTAAGTTTAATTAATCTCTTTTAGTCACAAACTTAATTCTTCTTAATTCTTGACTAATATTAATTAAACAATATGATTTCTTCTTTAATATATTATTCCCATAATATATTAATAAATCATATTTAATCCTTTCTCTCCATAATTCATCCTATCAAGTTGCTTTGGTGAAGGCAACCCAAAAGGACCATGCACCATCGGGTCAAGCACATTCCAAAATAGTTATGGACTTAGACACTAATCCAACAGAAAGTTCTACTCCGTACCTAGTCGCAACCATTGAAGTTCCAGTACTTGATGTTGCTCAAATTCCTGCCCGCAGAGAAGCATTACCATCAAACGCATCTTCGGATTCAGATGATGAATTCATAGAGAATATTGACACTAGAACCGATCCAAGAATTATCACTCTCCCATCTGCAATCCAGGGGGAACCTTCTCAGGTTCCAAAGGAACTCCCGTCCGCAATCGAGGGGGAACCTCAACCTCTTCCAGTTACTCAAGAAAATTCGGCTCCAATAGATCAAGATGATTCAGCAGGATGTTCTCAAATCCAGGGGGAACTGCCAGCTCCAACCGTAGATTCCTCTGACATCCAAGATATCCCTTCTACTGTAGTTGTTGATCATCTGCTGCCGCGTCTTCATGTATGGACGAAAGACCACCCTCCAAGTCAAATTATTGGCAACCCATCCGCAGGTATCCAGACTCGGTCTTCCAAGGACTTATCTGATCATTGCCACTATGCAACATTTATGTCTTCGGTAGAACCCTGAACGATCAAAGAAGCATTGCTTGAACCGGACTGGATAGCCGCAATGCAAGAAGAACTAGAAGAATTTGAAAGAAACAAAGTGTGACAACTTGTTCCCCTCCCACATGGTCATAATATTGTTGGTACAAGATGGGTTTTCAAGAACAAGTTAGATGAATCTGGCGCAGTCATCAGAAACAAGGCAAGGCTTGTTGCCAAGGGGTATAGTCAACTGGAAGGCATCGACTACGATGAAACGTATGCTCCGGTAGCACGCATGGAAGCCATCCGGATCTTTCTAGCATACGCAGCTCACAAAAACGTCAAGGTACACCAAATGGATATTAAAAGTGCCTTTCTCAATGGGGAACTAAAAGAAGTAGTTTATCTTCAGCAACCTACAGGATTTGAAAATGTTGAATTTCCAGACCACTGCTACAAGCTTGAAAAAGCAGTCTACAGTTTGAAACAAGCTCCAAGAGCTTGGTATGAGACACTCTCTGAATTCCTTGTCTCATCCGGGTACAAGAGAGGAGTGATTGATCCCACACTATTCAGAAAAGAAAATGGTGACCACCTTATGATGGTACAAATATATGTGGATGATATCATCTTTGGGTCATCTGATCAAGGGTTGGTGGATGAATTTGCTAAGCTCATGATCAACAAGTTCAAAATGAGCATGAATAGAGAAATTAACTTCTTTCTAGGTCTTCAAGTAAAACAAGTATCGCAAGGAATATTCATTCATCAAGAGAAATACATCGTTGAACTTCTGAAGAAATACTCAATGGAAAACTGTTCTTCTGCTAAGGTCCCTATGGCCTTCAGTTATAAGATCTCTGCTGATCCCTCTGGTGAATCGGTGGATCACAAGGCTTATAGAGGTATCATTGGTTCGTTGATGTATCTCACCGCAAGCAGACCTTACATTTTCTTCACAACTGGTGTGTGCGTAAGGTACCAGGCTGATCCAAAAGTGTCGCACATTACCGCAGCCAAGCAAATCCTCCGGTACCTGAAAGGAAGCAAATCTCTCAGTCTATGGTATCCCACAGGCAATGACTTCAGCCTACAAGCCTTCACAGATGCTGATCATGCTGGATACAAGCTCGATCGAAAAAGTACATCTGGTGGATGCCAATTCTTAGGAGGAAGACTTGTCAGCTGGTCTTCAAGAAAACAAACTTGTGTATCTTTATCTACTGCAGAAGCCAAGTATGTGGCCGTAGCCAGCTACTGTTCCCAAGTTCCTTGGATGAAGACACAATTGCTAGACTACTGGTACAGAATGCTAAGGATACAAATTTACTGTGATTCTAAAAGTGCTATAGCAATCTCTCATCATCCTATTCAGCACTCCAAGACAAAAACATATTGAGTTACGGTATCATTTCATCAAAGATCATATTCTGAAAGGTAATATTGAACTCATCTTTATTCCTACTCATGAAGAGATTGTTCGTGTTTTTACAAAAGCACTTGACTCTACAAAACTTAATGTATTCTTACAAATGTTGGGAATGATGAATCCAGACCTGCAATTCTTTCTGAAGTATTAGCTACCACAGACCATCATTGGTCTCCATTGCGGTTCTAACTGAGAATTACATATGATAGATGGTTTTGGTCCCGCAGTCTAGGTACCGCAACCATATGTCATACGTATCTCTCATGGGTCCTAATGGTTTGTTATTACTAATTTTTGGACAAGTATTTTCCTCTCAGTTTCTTGCTACTGTCTTTCCTTTGTGCATCCGTGATGACGACTCTCAATCGCAATATTCTTTCATCCGCAATGAAGATTCTCAATCGCAATGACGATTCCATCTACGGCCATCTTAATATCTTCCAACAGTTTCATTAACTCTCGAATCTTTGTGTGCTATTTAATGATCCTTCATTAAATAAAATAAAACATTCCCTTTAGAAACTGTCACTTTCTCTTTCTGAATAAACCCCGTATCAGACCTATCTTAGGGATAATGACAAAAAGAACGATTTTCCAATAAAATCATCCTTAATTTGTCCTTTCCTCTACCTCCCACGTCCCATCAGTTCCAACTTTCTCTCTCATCACCCCCACGAATACCTGACGTATTGACATGCGCCTGATCTTACATTAAATGCAAACCCCTTTTGGAAATCTCCCAAAATCTTTTTAAACCCGTTTTTACTTTCGTATGGCTGAGATTTAATCCACAAAATCATTGATTCCCCCCCCCCAAAAAAAACCCCATTCGACTTCTTACCCTTTCTATCCTTTTACCTAGGGTTAAAACTTTTTCACCCCCCTTTATAAACCCGTCTTCTTCCCCAATAATCCTTACGATCTCTGATTATCGATTGTTCTCTCTCAACTCTCAAAACCCCCATAACTCTCAAGAACTCCATTTTCTTCTCTCACAATGGAGAAATCAGGTGCATCTAAGAAACAATCCAAGGCTTCAGGATCTATGAATCCAACTGGTTCCGTCTCTCCAATGTTAGCTTCAAGCAATTTCAGAGCAGTTTTTGAAGATCACCCGTCATACAATGCCCCAACCAAGCTTATGATCAAGTTTCTCAAGAACCATATTCTGTTTGGTCCATTTGATGCTTTCACCGACATCGTTCCCGTCTCTACACTCTTCAAATGCGCTTTCTTTGCATATCGCCCATTAGAGAACCCTCAAGAAGTGCATATCAACCTCATCAATGATTCTTTGGTCATCTTGACCAAAGAGAAGTTCTTGTCCGCCATTAATCTTCTGATTTACCCTTCTATCAAGATCTTCACACCATCATTATCTGACATCACCACAACACTCTACCAGATGGGGTATCAGAAACCAATCCGAGGGATTGGTGAGTTTAAGAAGAATCAACTGCCTGCGGTTTGGCAGTTTGTGTGCCACTTCGTCATTCGCTGCTTATCCGGCAGAACCGGAGGCATTGACAACATGGGATTGAAGCTGCTTGAATTGGTATGGAGCATCTACACAGACCACGATGTCAACTATGGCCAGATTCATTGGGATAATTTTCTTCAATATATCCCCAAAGAACACCCAAGGGAGAACCCAACAGAGCTCACATTTGCTCGATTCTGGTCACTATGAATCTCAGACTTACATACAGATGTTGGCATTGACATGGGCAGTGACATCAACTTCTTTGTCACTAAGGATCTCAAAAGGTACAATCCCTCTTCTGATCAAAATTTATTTGGACCTATCCGCGGGCTTCCCACCCATATTTTTGTTGGATTAGTGTCTAAGTCCATAACTATTATGGTATGTACTTGACCCAATGGTGCATGGTCCTTTTGGGTTGCCATCACCAAAGCAACTTGATAGGATGAATTATGGAGAGAAAGGATTAAATATGATTTATTAATATATTATGAGAATAATATATTAAAGGAGAAATCATATTGTTTAATTAATATTAGTCAACAATTAATAAGAATTAAGTTTGTGGCTAAAAGACATTAATTAAACTTAAGGGACTAGAACTGTCAATTGTGTGATAGTTGAATATTGGGCTAATGGACTCCATATTAAAGGGGTGGACGAATTCTATGGGGAAACCCATTAGATATCGTCCAAAGGCCTTTAAGAAAGGAGTACATGGGTTGCTTAGGGCCTAAGCATCCAAATTAGGATTTCCTTATTAGATAACCCTAATAGCCTCACTATTTAAGGACCACTTGGGCACCAAAAACGTGGGAAACTGAATCCTTAGGGTTTCTACACGTTTTTGGGTGTCTCCTCTCTCCTTATTCTTCATCCTCTTGCTCTTGGTGTTTGTGAACCATTAGAGGAGTCACATTTGTGACTTTAAGCTTTTTAAAGTCATTACAAGGAGGATTTGAGATTGTTATTACTACATAACAATCAAGGTAATATCTTAACCCATTATTATGTTAATATTGATTATCATATGCTAGATTTAGGGTTTAAAGTCTTGGATGAATTGCATGTACAATAGAGAAACCTAGATCCAAGCATTAGGGTTGCATGAGCACATAGGATGTTCTTATGGCTAAAACCCATCAGTGGTATTAGAGCCAGGTTGGTTTCTATTGTATTGATGCCTTGTATGTTTGTTCAAGTTCCAAAAACTTTTTTTTTGAGCTCCCTGCCTAATGAACTCGGCGAGTACCACAGTGTACTCGGCGAGTAGGCCTCAACTCGGCGAGTCCAGTGTGGTACTCGGTGAGTTCGAGCGTCAGATGGAGCTATTTTCGGGATTTCTTGTTGTTTTACTCATGGATACTTGCCTTATCTGTTTTAGATCATTAAAATCCGATTTTATACATATTTATGAGTATATCTTTGATTAAACAAAAGATAATTACCAATTGATTGGATAATAACTTCCTTATATGATAAAGTTTGATTATTTGTATTAACTGGGTAACTTACATTGCAAGAAATTAAAATTAGGTCAAATATAGATAATGATAAAATAAATTGTTTAATTTATATTATTTGTTATTTGATCCTTTTGTTATGAAAAGTTTCAATTTTTCCCCTTTAGGTTTTATAGTTTAAATTTGAACTCAAAAGTTTTGTTTTGAAATTTAAATAGTTGAAACCCTAATGTTTTGAAATGTTTCAAAACTTGCCCTCAAGTTTTGGAATTTAAAAGTTGATTAATAGTTTAATTAATGTTAAATTCTAAAACCCTAGTATCATTTTGAAAAGTTCAAATCACACCCTTATGGTTTTATTAATTAATTAAGGTGTATAATTAAAAGAGATTTAATAAATCCATAAAGTCAAGGTTCATATTTAGTTAAAAGTGTAATTTTTTAAATTAGACCAGCGAGTATTTTAAAAGTATAAAATACACCCTATACTATATATAACATTAAAAGTCTAACATTATATATATATATATATATATATATATATATATATATATATATATATATATATATGTATGAGTAAAAGTCAGTCTTACCGTTAGTAGGCCTCATTCACGAAGCTGGTCTATAAGGGGTGTTTAAGGAAATTGCCTATAAAATGGCGATTGAATGGGTATCCACTCTTACCCACCGCACTCTTGACTAGTGGAGGGTCGTTAGCTGAACGGGTAGGATAGGACAGAAACCTTCCATTATAAGTATAATGAAGTATAAAAGTAACTAAATGCTTTCCTAAAATTTCCAATCTTAGTTACTTTAGGCAAAATTGAATTGATGCAATTCCATGAAATTACACTTTGTGCCCTTGCGAAGACGTTAGTGGAGCGTGTGTGGTTAACCGGCACACTAAATGGTTATGAGCAAAGGTAGCAAAGGGTGACTCAATGTTTGTCAAAGTTTGGTGGAGCATGTGTGGTTAACCGGCACATTGAATAGGTGACTGTAACATGTGGGGGCACCATGTAGATTTGCATGGTTATTCACACCCGCTTTGTGATCCTCAGCATCCTAGTCACAAACTAGAGGGGCATATCGAGATTTAAACATGCCATTGAAAAGTTCAATAAATCTCAAAGGATCTAGGAGTTTTCAATACATTTAAAACTTAATCTATTTTTCGTTTTTCATGGTGGAAAATTAGTGAATCGTCATTCACTTACCTTCAAATGTTCTGCAATTTAGGTTACGGCATCCCTCTCCCGAGTTATGGAATATTGTGTTGGGTCCTAGCCCTAGTACATCATTTGGGTGATTTACTAAGGACTCAATAAATCAACTAACTTGAATTTATTTTCTCCCGTTTTGTAGATGTCAAAGTATGACAATCATGGTCTTCCCATATTTCAAGGAAAAGGTGTTCCTGCTGAAGTTAAGCTATTCCGCTATTCGAGTAAAAAATCAAAGTGGACTAGTTTGATTTCACTTCCTCCTCCTCCTCCAATTATTCTCCCTAACCCACAAGATCGAAGAATTGAAAGGTTCAATGTCACTAAAGTCCCATTGGAAATGAAACATGAAGATGGTAAACCCGTGTGTGCCCACGTTCTAGGAATGAAATCACACATCGATAGGTTGATTATGTTGGGTGCGTCATTCCCTGATAAGTTGGCTATAGACTGGGTTCTGCAGTCACTCCCTGAATCATATAATGAGTTCAAAAGAAAGTATTATATGATGGATCATGACGCAAACCTCATTGACCTAACTTACATGCTCATTGCTGCTGAATCAGAAATGATTTGGCAAAGCAATGGAGCATATTTGTTGGAAAAGTCAACCAACCATGCTTCCGAGGACGTTCTAGGAGAACAGACCTGTGTTTGCTGGCAAGAGAAAGGGCATTGGATACAAGTCTTCCCTAAGATCCTGAAGAGTCCAGAAGATGGGAGAGTCAAAGAGTATGGTTATACTTCAGGTAAAATCCACTATCTAACTCCATTAAGTTCCTATTCGTTGATTCTTAATACATGATGTGATAAGATTGCATTTGAATGTTTTGCAGGATCAGTAAAAAGAGAGGAAGTTTGATGGAAAAGCAAAATCAGTCTAATCACAAAGAAATGTATCTCGATCGCATGGACTTGAAGATTAGATTTTAAGCTTAGAAAGTTATGATAGAATTGTTGGGAATATTTGATTACATAGTTTTTCAGTTGATTTTGCATTGTAAGGACAAATGTTTTCCGCTGCTGTTATAAATAAAAATAAATTTTGGTTTGACTCATTTATTTATTTATTTATTTCCTTGCAATAAAATCGTTATGAAAAATTGATGTTTGCATATTTCTACAACGAATGGATGTGATTCTTAATTATGATAATTGTGGAAATGTCGAGAATTTACCAAATAGGGAGAGTTTCTCATCGCCCAAGTTTCAATTGGATAGAAACTTGGAATCATGCAACTTGGCTGCACGATGAATGAGAAATTTCATATTTGGAAATTAGACTAAGTCGTTGACAAAGTGTCAAGTGAAGGACTAGGAGATCGAGTACACAAAGTTGTGCGTTGATCAAGTCCACCACAAGAGTAACAAAGATATTCGTCATGATTCACTAAAGGTTTAGTAAATATGATTATACTTACAAGATTAAGTGTAATTCTGAATTGATTGAAAAGGTTTAAATCAATAGCAGAACGAATACGCAGAATCAAGTAGGCAGAAAGATAAAAGTTTCTCTATTCTAAGAAGAAGGGAGAGTACCTTTTATTATGTTTTATGATAAGTCTTAATGATTAAGAACCATATCTCAATTGATCCTCTAAGTGAATCTTTGTGCAATTGTATGACTAAGAAGAGGAATCGAGAATTGAAGAAATGGTTAAATCAAGAAGTCAATCATACTTCATTCCAAAACCAAATCTTAGAGTTAAGATTATGACATTGAGTGACAAGGTTTATAACATTCATCAAATGTGGAAAGTTGTGATGTCTTGGATAAGACAAAAAAACTAACTAGGACCAATTTTATGTAGTGTTTTGTCTTGATAAAAACTACACTAACTCTTGAATATTCGTTTGTCAAGAAATATTCATTGATAAAAGAATCTTATATGTCAATGAATCAGTGGGAGTCTTAATGGTCTTGAAAAGTTTCAAGAACTAATCAAGAATAAACCTTATCGATCATCACTAGCACACAAGTTGAGGTTTTGACATTATCTTGTTTATGTGCCGTTCCAATTGAGTTAATTATGCATGTGAGCCCTATGAGTTCTCATTTGAATGCATAAAAGGCAAGGAACTTGATCAATGAAAAGTACATTGATAGGAAAGGGTGAATTGCGTAACTACTTGGAAGACATGGTGGGCAGCCGTGTTACCATGAGGCAAGAAATCAAGATTGAGAAGGTTCAGTCCATATGAGTTTGAATTTGTCATAAACTTTGGTTTTAACAAATTCACATGGATAGGAACATATACACCATTAAAATCGAAGTGTCATAAGATTTCCTCCTTAATTAAACCAACTGTGAGGAAATGCTTTCACTAAGGAAGATTTTAAGAAGATAGTGATTGTGAAATTGTATTCTCGAATTCGATTATGGTTACGGTATCCCTTTCCATGATTCGAATTGTGAGATTTGGCAATTAGTCTGAACTGTTTAAGACACACATATGAGCTATCTAAGGCAAAGGTGTATAAGTTTAAGAAGCCTTGATAAAAGATTATCAAAGCATTGGGTATTAGAAATATGAACTTAAAGAAATTCAATAGACATTGTTTTTCTGAAAGTTAAGCTGTTTCTGAATACATGTCAAAGCTAGTGGGAGCATAAGTGTTATGTTGATAATAATCATCATGATAGTGGGATCATAAAAGTTGTGCTGGTATGATTATTAAAGCAAGTATTGCAAGATAGCAATATTAATTATAGAAAACGAGAGTTATACCTTGCGAAGTCGTAAAGGTTGAATAGTTGTTTTGCTATAATTAAGGGAGAGAATATTATGCTTCATTTCAAAACTAAAGGCTTAGGTTATGGAAGGTTAATAAACTTAGTCAAGGATAGATAGTGAGTTCTTGAATTTCGATTATGATTATGGCATTCCTCTTCATAAATCGAATCATGAGAACGTGACACATAAGATATTATGGCAGAAGATTGATAAAGTATCAAATCTTTATGTAAGACATTATGCATCGTGTCCCATACGCTTCGGGTATAGGATAGATTGCAAATGCTATAATATTTGACGATTCTAAAATTTTTCAAATGTCTAGGTCATTTAAAAGGAAAAAGGACAAGAATCGGCTTTGACTAAGATAATTAAACAACTACCAAAGGACGATCCAAAGCTTGCTAAGGATTGGTCGCTTGTGAGTAGTTGGAAGTATGATATTAGATGGAGCATATCGACATTATTATGAATAGATAAGATTCTATTAAGAATGAGTTGTCATATGGTAAGTATGGAAAGGTTTTCATATTGGGAGTTAGATATTAAGAATCTATGTCTAGATTAGAAGCTTTTATGCAAGAAGGAAGTTCAAAGGAATGTACTTTGAGTGAGAGACATCACATCTATGGAATTGTCTTGTAACAATTTCCGATAGAGAGCTTTGTAATTCATTGGCAATAGTCTTTGTGACCTTAGTGCAGTGACATTACAAAAGAATCATTGTATAAAATGTTAGAATCTAACATATACTATAAGTTGCAAGAATTTGATATTTTTTCACTTGTTAAAAAGGATTAGGAGTTGTGAAATGAGTATGATAGGAAATGTGTTCATTTGATCTATTTCACAAAGTAAGGACGGTAGGTTAGCATTGTGTGCATGCTAAGAGCATGGGACAAGTGTAGTTATAATTCAAGTAAGAAGTTGATTACCCAAAACAACAAATAATGAGTAATCAGTATGGTGATAAATAAAAGGTGTTTTATTTATACTCAAAGGTTTGAGGCCATATGGGATTAGTATTATTCTTGTGTTTCACTTTGCATGTTTTGACTTCCTGAATAATTTAATTGATTCAGAACAGTCAAACTATTCGAACGGACCACAGTCGTTCATATGTTGGAAGTAGGTATGAATGAAGACTGTCGTGAATTGGTGTGTGGATTGTGTAAAGTGTATTAGACATAAGCAATTGTTTGCTGCAACGTTCATGAGTGCTTATGATTTGAGCATTGGATTAAACCCACGCTCACTTGGATCACTTCATGGATTTTATCACGAGTGATTGGTGAGACGATAACATCTTATATTCTTGAACCCGAGATTGTGAGTTGTATCTTGCGAGTCGGTTGCACATTGATAATATGTAAACACACCAGTAACTTAGTGTTATAAAACATATTGTTGTGTGTGATTTGGTGAGTGAGTGCAAGCGAGCATTGAGTCAAAGTTTATCCGTTCCTTTTATCCAAAGTAGGATAAAAGCGATATCTGTGGGCCCCTCGATGATTTAGTGATGGCACCTAAGCACTTGGCCAAGCCGGGACTAAATTGATGTGTTCAATTGTAGTCTATTTTCAGTCGTCATAAATCTGAATTCGGGAAATAGTATAGAAAGAATGATTAAGTTCATGTCTCATATCTATACGATATCTAGAATGGAGGAATATATGATCCCTTATCTAAAGGACCCGCGTATCTGATAAGATCAGAGTTGATAGCGGCTTTGGAAAGCTATGATTGCAGATCAGGATCTGAAGTCATACGCAGAATAGTTGTTAGACTTATCCAAGTAGGAGACAGTTGGATTAGTGTCTAAGTCCATAACTATTTTGGTATGTACTTGACCCGATGGTGCATGGTCCTTTTGTGTTACCTTTACCAAAGCAACTTGATAGGATGAATTATGGAGAGAAAGGTTTAAATATGATTTATTAATATATTATGAGAATAATATATTAAAGGAGAAATCATATTGTTTAATTAATATTAGTCAAGAATTAAAAAGAAATAAGTTTGTGGCTAAAAGACATTAATTAAACTTAAGGGACTAGAACTGTCAATTGTGTGATAGTTGAATATTGGGCTAATGGACTCCATATTAAAGGGTTGGACGAATTCTAATGGGAAACCCATTAGACATCGTCCAAAGGCCTTTAAGAAAGGAGTACATGGGTTGCTTAGGGCCTAATCATCCAAATTAGGGTTTCCTTGTTTGATAACCCTAATAGCCTCACTATTTAAGGACCCCTTGGGCACCAAAAACGTGGACAACTGAATCCTTAGGTTTTCTACACGTTTTTGGGTGTCTCCTCTCTCCTTATTCTTCATCCTCTTGCTCTTGGTGTTTGTGAACCATTAGAGGAGTGACATTTGTGACTCTAAGCTTTCTAAAGTCATTACAAGGAGGATTTGAGATTGTTATTACTACATAACAATCAAGGTAATATCTTAAACCCATTATTATGTTAATATTGATTATCATATGATAGATTTAGGGTTTAAAGTCTTGGATGAATTGCATGTACAATAGAGAAACCTAGATCCAAGCATTAGGGTTGCATGAGCACATAGGATGTTCTTATGGCTAAAACCCATCAATTCTTACCTTGCTTGGTCTTGAGACTGCTGATGTCTCAGATCACATAGAGGCTATGGAGGGTATTGCCATATACCCTTCTACCCCACCTCTTCCATCCGCAACCATTATCCCTGAGGGTACCGCAGTCCCCTCTGCTACTACAATATCTAACCTTTCTCAACGGAGAAAAACGGTGGCATCCAAAAAGAAACATAGCACACCTAAGAAGGTTGCTCCAAAACAAACCGCATCCTCAAATAAATGCAAAACCAAACCCACCACTGTATCGAGCAGTGACTTTGAGGAAGATAGACAACCAATATCTATCCTCAAGAAAAGAAAAACAACCGAAACCTCTAACAAATGCGTGACCGGACCGATACTGAAGCCTCTCCAAAGGCTCCGGTAGTCCTTGGGATGGCCGCACATCCATTCAATACCACACTCGAATACCACTCAAGCTCATCATGTGAGATTGTTTCATCATCTTCATCATCTAAACGTGAAGACAGCCCCCTTGTTATATCTCAAGCAGATAAATCTGGACATCGCCTTAAGGTCTCCAGGGCTTCCCAACTGCACGTTTTTTCTTTCGAGGAGTTAGACTGCATCCTCTTGAACATATCCCAAACACTTCAAAAACCAATCCATCTGCAGGGCACTTCTTTCACCCATGCCAGAACTGGGCCAAGGCCAGACTTTACCACGGATCAAGGAGACCGAGGAAGCCTAGGAAATCCTACTTTGCTTCCATCCTTTACAGGTGGTTTAGGCACGGTGAGCACACATGTGCAAGGATCTGTGAACCCAAGGGACACCTTGGTGCGAACCCAAAGAATTGACGGAGATGACTCAAGTGATTCTTGGAGTCGGTATCAACCAACTACTGATGCCGAAATCAAGAAATATGCTGCCTTTCGAAGGGCCTTCGAAGCCCGCAAGGAGCAACAAGTCAAACAACAGCAACAAAAAGAACAAGAGATCCTGTCTGTAGCCAAGTATTGGGCAAACGCCATCATCAATGCCCATACCGTTGCCACGATCCAAAAGGTTCAAACTTGGATGGATCAAATGGCAGAAACTATGCTGAAATCTCAAGCTTTAGGCGCAGCCGCAGTTACTTCCAAAGTTCCTCCTACTCCAACTCCTATTCCATCTCCCGCAGTCAACCCATCTCAAGACGAAGAGCCTGCAATTGAACTCAGCTCAGCCCCTACCTTCGGTCTTGATGATGATGACGACATCCAAGAGGTCAACAAACCAAATCCTTCAAACAATGACCTAATGATGTTTGAAAAAGAAGAAGAGTCTAGTGGTTCTCAGCATTCAACTTCCAAGCCTAATGAAAAGAAGAAGAAGAAGAAGAAGAAGAAGAAGAAGAAGAAGAAGGATGTTGTCACCCGAAAGGAGTTTATGAGTCTTCAAGCCAAAGTTGATCAAATTTTGGCTGCGGTTAAACATACTCAACCTCAATCAGAAGACGCTCCAGGACCGCAGTCATTGATTGAGCGCATTGAACGACTGGAGACAAGAGAGCGTATGGCTGCTGAGTGCATCTCTCTCAAGGTAGAAATGGGGATCCGGTCCCTTGACAACAACCGCAGGGTTGACCATCAGGTTTTCATGGCTGCCGCGGAACGCCTCATTACTGAGGTGACCGCAATCAAACATGATCTTCATGCAGCCATTGTGGATCAAGCTACACAATCTCAGAAAGTGATAGATGAGACTCATACTGCTTATGAGTCCACTATCTCTGTTCTTCATGCAACTATCAACTGAATGCAAAAATCCCTTACCTCTAATTTCCATGGCCCTGAGATCCTTCAGCTTACCAAAGATATACACAAGCTGCTCTTCAACTTCTCCACTCCAAACAATTCCCAATTGGCCGAGACCATAAAAGCTCAATTTCAAGAAGTCTGTGCCAAGGTGGATGGACTTAAGCAATGGCTTGAGGAACCACCTCCGTTGCATCCCTCAAGAGGGGGAAGTGAAGATGAAGAAGTCCATCACTCTGATACTTCCATTCATCAGAGTCCCCACATCACCACTGAAAAAATCCCCTCACCACCACCATCTCAACATACTCCATCTCCCCACTCTTCACCTCTAAAAAAACACTCCCAAAAAGCCTGCACTCCCCCTCACCTCAAAAATCTTGAGGAAAACATGTCATCCGCAAGCTCCACAGACTCCCCTGCCACAGCTCAGAGAAAGCATGATTGGAAGGCGGCCAAGCTTGCTGAACTTATCTGGAGGGAATGTGGTTTTGACACCATGATAGATGAGTCTTTGATAAACTCATGGGTCAATCCGCTCCGCAGGCTACTGGATGAAGACTACACTCCACACCTTACATATGCTGAACCCCCTTCTGATGGATATTGGGATATTCCAATCTCTCCCAATGCCAAATATTTTGCAGTATTTTAGTCATTTCACTGCAGCCTCCTTGATCACAAACATCTACCAATGGAGTTTGAAAGACTTAACCGTTTTTATGCTAAGCATGGCTCTTCCGTTGAAAACATTTGGTCTAACGATAGACCATCCGCAAAATGCGGAAGTTCATGAAGGCTGATTCCATTCAGTATACCCACACCAGAAGAGAGCATGACTACATCCGCACTCAGGCAGACTTCCCTAGCATGAATCCGGAAGAAATCTTTCTTATTGCCAGGGTATTCCAAAATAAGGCAGAAAAGCACCCTAAGATGCAAATAGCGCTTGAAAAAACCAAATCTTTTCTGAGGGATACAGTCTGTGATTTTGCCAAGATAGATGCGGATATCTACCCCACCATCATCAAGAAGTTTGATCTCCCTCCACTTGAACCTGTGTCAATGCCTACCGAAGGCTTCGAAGAAAGATCACTAGGCGCAACAAACTTTCCTGAACTTGGAATCATATTCAAACGGAAGACTGACAACGTCAAATATTTCATTCCTATGAATGCCATGCACCGCCTGCCCAAGAAACAACTTGACATCTGCAAGACCACAGTTGAAAGATCAAAGCATACTACTGCAAAAGTCAAATTTGAAATTTCTAGAAGAATCACTTGGCTGGAAAATGTCAGGAAATTCTGGTGGATTCTGATCAAGTTCCTCAAACTTGATAACTGAACCGGAGTTAAAGAGGTCACTCAGGGGGAAATTGTTGAAACATAAAAGTGACCCTCTTGAACTCAGCTACCGCAACAATCTCCCTACCACAACGATTCAGCACCCACAGCCAGTTTAGCACCCGGAGTTAGTTCTTCATCAGCAACCGCAATCAGACTTTTTGCAACTACAGTCTACTTATCTAGATTATTTTACTTATCTTTATGTATTACACTCTATTATCTAGTATGCCTTGCATGGCTACTTATAGAGTTGTAGTTTAGTTTAGAGACTCTATAAATAGAGACTCATTCTGCTGTATTACACACAACTTCTTACTCTTGAATTTCTTCTTAAACCACAACTCTTATTACTCGATCACTGATGACTTGTGAATTATTCTGAATATATTTCTCCAAGTTATCTTCTTCATTTCTCTATCTTTCTACTCTTCTTACTATAAATTGTTACTGAAACATATCAGACTATAACCTCTCTCCAGAGCAAGTCTTTAAGACTTAATCACTAAGCTTGATCTTCCTTATTAACTTGGAGTGAATGCATTCCTTGTTACGAATCAGCTGAAGTGTATTCTTGATATAACAATTGATGTCATTTATATTTCTTTACTTTCCGCAACTATCTATTTAACTATCTAACTATATTATTGTTGAGCTTTTAGATCCTTTGAGATTAACTATTCCGCAATATACTTGTTCTAACGTTTGTTCAAGTGTGTCTCCAAGTTTTTCGCTCAACAATTGGCATTATGTTGGTGCTAATTTGGATTACTTATTGGCTGAAATTTTCCTTGCTGTTGACTAGAAAATCCCATAGCTTGAACTGGCTCTATATCTTCTTGTAACATTGGGCACATATCAGTAGGGTGTCCAACTTGTGTACAAATACCACAAGGTCTAACTGTCGGTGGTTGCACACCATTGTCCTTTGCAAGCATCATCACTACTTTAGTCAACTCAGAAAGTTGACTCTTAATTTTTGGGTTAGAAATTTTTGTCACTCCTCTTGGTGCATCAATGTACCATTCTTCTTCTTGAATTGTATGCTTGGAATCTTCTGTCATGTTCTTGATAAGAGCCCTGATTTATGTTGGAATCTTATCAGCTATTGATCCACCACTTGATGCATTGAGTAATCTCCTATCCCAAGATGACATTCCCTCACAAAAATATTGCAACAATTGATACTTTGAAATCTCATGTTTTGGACATCTTGAACACAATTTCTTGAACCATTCCCAGTAACTACGCAAGGCTTCTCTCTTTTGTTTCTTGATACCAATAATTTCTCTATGTAAAGCTGAAGGTCTCATTTCTAAAAAAATATTTGTCCAAAAACATCCTTGCAAGTTCATTCCATATTGTGACCGACCCCGGTGGTAAGTCATATAACCACTCCTTGGCTGAATCTTGTAAAGCAAAGGGGAATGCCCTTAACTTGATTTGATCTTTTGTAACTTCATGTGGCTTCATACCCACACAGACAACATAAAATTCCTTAAGGAATTTATTTGGGTCTTCATTCTCAAGACCACAGAATGAAGGTAACAAATGGATGAGTCCATAATTGGGTTCAAAATTTATTGCTGCAGGGTAATTAATGCACAAAGGTTGTTGGGTGACATCTTGAGTGGCCCACTGTCTAAAGGTTTGTTCGGGTGGTGGGTTTGGAGGATTTTGGTTTCCTCCATGGTTGTCTCCCATGGTAGGAGTTGGGATAAAAGTTTCAAATTTGGTTAAGGGTGAAGATGGTGGGGTAGAATTTTTGGATGTTGGTGAAGATGTAGTTGATGGATTTGATGAAGAAGCTCTGGATTGTTGTTTTTTCTTTAAAAGTTTGGCTTGCTTCCTTCTTCGTTTTGCTGATTTCTCTATCTCCAAATCAAGTGTTAAAGGTGTACCTGTACGAAAAGATCTTGGCATAAACAATTAGTACTACCATGTCCCCGACAACGACGCCAATTTGTTAAGCATGTCAAAGCTAACAAATAAAGGGTAAAAATAATTCCTTAAACACTACTACTTTTTATTAAAAATGTAATACAAGGTAAATAGGTTCGTTCCTCAGAAACACGAGATAAATATTTATACACTTTTTTGCGTAAGGTACAAATAAGATCACAAAAGAGGGGGGGGGGGGGGGTTAAATACAATGATGCAAATAAAAGACTGAAGTAATAAATAACAATTGATTAAGTAAAGCAAATTCAAGATTTATAAGTACTCCAACTTTATGCAAGACAAATTAGTAATGTGATCCAAAATATGAGATGATATTTGTTTAATTCCATCTAAGTTGGTATTAGAAATGCTAATAAGCTCTAGCACTTCACATTCACCGTTTTTAATTAATTAAAATAAGCTCTTTAATTAATTCTAATCTAACTAACCTAATCTAAACAAGTTCTTAGAATGGGTGAAAGATTGCATTATGTTTTATGTGAAATTTACCAACAACATTTAATACTCCTCATAAGCTTAGGAGTATTAGAATGTGTGAATTTGATTTGTACTAGACTCATTGCAAGTAGTATGATTTACTACTTGTTACTTGTTCTATTTTACAAAATAATTACGGATTTCGTATAATAGATAACATGAGTGATTTAACCCTAACTCAATTGGCCAAAAAGAACTAGAATTGAAATCAAACCTTCAATTAAAACAAAATCAAACTCCCTAGATAGCATTTAAAACAAACACCAAGTCAAATGATTGAATTTACACACACAATTATCAATACATGAAGTTGGAGAATTAAGTTTCTAGCCACTCATGACTAGAACAAGCACAAACCTAGAAATTGAAGTTAAAGTCTTACAAATTAAAATCCAAGTGAAATCCGAATGTTTTCAAGCATCAATTGTCTTCAAAATGCTCCCAATATCGCTTCCTAGAACTCTCAAAAACGACCCTCTCCTTATAGAACTGGTTGCATCCTTTTAGAAAGGAGAAAAACTTATTTAAACTAACGACCTCGTTTACACGGCTCGAGTAAACTAACACTGCCTATTTACACGGCCGTGTAAATACAAAAAGTATATTGTTCAATTCGACCGGGTCTTCGAAGTACACTGCTCATGAGTCTGCGTTTACACGGCCCGTGCAAACTCAAGGCTTGCATTTACACAGCCGTGTAAACTTTTGTAAAGCTAAAATCTTCATTTTCTTGAAATCTCCTCCTCGATGATCCAATAGTCCCGAAACTTCATCCACATCTCTTATTCATCACCTCAATTAAGATCCTACCTTCAAAATTCCCTGAAATATCACAAAAGTGTGTGAATGGAAATGCATCATGAAAAATCCCGAAAAATATGCAACATGCATGAGTTTAAACCTAAATGCAATGCACTTTTATGTAGTAAACTACAAAATGTATGCATGAAATTCACCTAACAGTATTTCATTTGTGTCATAAATTATAACTACTATAATTTATATGATTTATCTAATTAGAATGATAATTCATGAAATTACCCCTTTTCTTATCTTGTAGCAAACATGACTATAATACATTTAGGTAACTTTTACGTTCCTATATGTATAATATATATAATTAAGAATGAAACGACCTTCGGACATATAACTTTACCTCAAATACACATCCAAACAAGGAAAATGAGGTAGGGCAATCCATCAGTCCTAAGTCCTCTAAGTCTTAATTATATACCTATACATATATAACCATGATTTCTGACTGTTTTGAGGTTAATGTTCATATATGTATCAACATGTATAACTAAGGTTTAACTGAAAGTCGGATGATTGATCCTACCCTAAGCCCACAACCAAACAAGGAACGGGAGTTAAGGCGATAGCAATGATCCTAAGTCTGTTAAAGCTTATTTATACATAAATAACTATATGAACATGATTTAATAAAATAAAGTTTTGAGAAATTCAAAAGACAACTCAAAGTTGTTTCTAACATTTTTAAAAGGTTTTAATGTGGATCTAAAAGAGTTTACATGACTTAAGGTCATTTGGAGACGTTTGGAAATCTACTATTATTATCACAATCTTTAAAACATGAATAAAGTCTTTTCGGTGTGATTTGTGTCACAAATAGATTATTTAAAACAATTTGATTGTGCTCAACTTGTAATCCCCCCTCCCCCCTAAAAGCATTTAAAATTGTTTAAAAGGTATATTATATGGGTATGAACTCACCTTTAGTGGACGATTTGTTTGAAGACCTGAATAAGAGTGTTATAGCATGATATTGTGTATATAACAACTAACATGCTAGGATAGACAACCCTTGGGATAGGAAACACTTGAAATGAAGTGTACCAATCACATGTGACTGGTTTAAGGGTGTTTACGGCCAAAGGTAAGTGTGTTCACGGCCACACCAAGTGTGTACGGTCGTACACACTCCAAAATGATGCATTTTGGGTCAAGATTCATAGGGATTCAAGGTTTCAAGAGTTCTATTGGATAACAAGTATCTATAAAGTGTTTAAGGCTCAAGATTAAGAACCAAACAAGGGTGTACGGCCGTAGATAGAGTGTACGACCATACACTCATGATGTTCATGAGTTTGATGATGTTTCAAGGCTATGAATCAAGTGCTTAACATGTCTAACTAGAAGATAGAGGAAATACTCACACTTTGGAAGTCTTTAAGGAGTTCACGGCCCAAGAACATGTGTGTGTTCTTGGTGTTCTTGGTGAAATGGATGAAGATTTAAAGATCTATCATAAAAGAGATGTATTCATGGCTGAAATCATGAGATGTTTACAAAACTAGGGAGGATATCAAGAAAAATGGAAGAATTACTTACCACTTTTGAAGATTAGAAGGAGTGTTCTTGATGATAGTTGAGAGAGAAACCAGATTCTTTACTTGAAGATGGAAGAAGTGAGGGGAAAATGAAGGATATCATATATATATATATATATATATATATATATATATATATATATATATATATATATATATATATATATGGGAGGAGTTCATGACTACCTTGAGTGTACGGCCATACACCCATGTGTACGGCTGTACACTTCTTTTGAAGGAGTTTTTGGCTCGAATGCAGCACTATGAACTTAAGATAACTCATGCCTAAACCCAAACCTTGAATGTACTAGGCTTAGAACACTCAAACGGACTCTAAACAATGTTAAAAGATAGCAGAAACGAGTCTGACTTTGATTGAATTGAATGGTTGTACAAGATAGAAATTTTGGGTTGTCACAAATTTCCCAAAGGATTTTATTTATGTCCATAATATTGGCATTAATGATGTAATAAGTTCGGGAAAATTTACTTAGAAGTAGCTCTTACATCAAACCATAGTAAGAAAATTTTGACAATATAGAGACCTAGCAACAGTACTAGAAAGATAGGAATATTTACAGGGAAAAGTGCTACATAGAGCATAGATAAGAAGGCTATTCCTTAAACCAAAAGAAAGGACGAGTAGAGCATCTTCTACCGGCGACGGGTACCTCTCGGGTGAACCCTCAAACCTGCCAGTTGACGCTCCACGTCAAGAAGGTGTCATTCATATACTCTTTGGGGTGCTCGGAGCTCTATGACTTCAGCTCGAGTTGCAGCTAGTTCTTGTTGCAGAGCCTCATTGCCTCTCATAGACCTCTCATGAGCATCAATAATCGGTTTCATATCGAGAGTAAACATTTTTTTGTGTTTCGACTTTAATAAAACTTCCTTTGAACGTTTGTTCGATATAACACTTCCATATTCATTGAAATTTACTTGGTTCCCAATAGCTACAAACAAATTTGAAACACTAATTAGATTATGTTTTAGTCCTTCAACATAAGCAACTCACTTTATTGTGAATTTTCCATTCGTGATTTTCTATATCCTCTTATGGAACATTTGTTGTTGTTGCCAAACTTCACTTCTCCAACATCATCCAACTTCCGATAATCTTTGAGATATTCCTTCTTCCCAATCATGTGACATGAGATACCACTATCGGTATTCCATTTTGAATCACATTGCTTTCCACATAAAATATGCAATCATGTATGAAGTTTAGGTAACCAAATCTTTTTGGGTCCTACAGGATTAATACTAAAAGAAGAATAATGTAACCAATGTTTAACAACATTCATTAGTTTTTTATTAATCAAAAATAATTCCATGCTTCAAGGATAGTGAGTATATTTCCTTGAAACAAAAAGATTAAATTTTGATCTTTTATCTAAAAGTTGTCTTTTCTCAAAATTTGATTTATTTGGAGTCCATTTCTTGACGGCTGATATTGTTATCTTCAATGATGTAGTTCCTTGTGTTGATTCAAAAAGATATTTTTCATAGACTTCTTTAATATCATCAACTAAAATATATTGTTCTTGGAAAAGTTTCTCCTTTTTATCCGACCAATTAATGAATGTTTCAACCTTATTTGTTCCTTTTGAATATGACATTTTTGTAGATTGTTTTAATGTTGGATTGGGAAATTTGGTAGATTGTTCTAGATTCAACTTTACTTTTGGTTTTGAGAATGAATGGTTTTCTTTTTTTTGGTAATTGTGTTCCTTATTTTGTTGTTATGAAAATCATTTCTTCGTTTCCTATATTGTGAAATTCGTATCCAATCTTTAGTTTGAAATGATTTGATTGGTTTTAACATTGTTGTTTTAGATGGTGATGAATGAATATCATATCTCAGAAGTACTTTTGATGGTGGTTTTGTTCCTTTAATCACCTAAACTTTCAATTTTTTTTAAATATGGAATTTTCAAAATCTGTATTAACTTCCCTCTTTCAACAATTTTCTAATGCCTTAGGTTTATCATTCAAATTGTTTTCTTCAATATTTTCAGTTGAATAAAAACCTTCATCAGTTACTTTCATATTTTCATCATTCACCATCGAAATTAATCTTGCATTAATTTTGTTATTGTTTTCTTTTGTGACAAATACTTGATTTGGTAAATGTTTGAACTTTGTATATACAACGCTTTGTTTAAGATAATGTTGACATTTTTCAAACAAAATCTTATTGTGTTCTTTGGAATATTAAAATACACGATCTTCAACAACACATGTGGACTCTTCATCATCATAATCATTATCAAACTCATTTTCATTATTTGTAATATCTTTGATTTTCACTTCATCAACTTCTAGTAATTTGTAAATTTTTGAAGAAATATTAGAATAATGTTTCTATATCATTTCGATATTTTCATCATTTTGAGTTACAAACTTAACTTTGATTATCGAAAAATCTGAACAGTCTACATTTAAGTCTTATTTTATGTCGCAAAAAAGAATCTGAATCATTTTCTAATTCAACATAATCTTCCTGCTTATTATTTGTTGATTTTTCAAACAATTTCATGGTTTTGACTTGTTCATTTTCACACAAGGTTTCATTAACAATTTGTACAAGTTCATGTAAATCAAATTATTTTTCAATTGGAACAATACCATATGATCTGAATCATTTGGTACAATATTAAATGAGATTATACTTTCACAAGAAAAGGACAGCTTATCGACTTTGTCTTTTTTAAAACATTTTGAAATGACACAATTTTCAATGTTGGTCAGTGCAAATGGTAGAAGAATGATATAGAGATGTTAACTTTACATACAATCGTTTGGTTATGTTGCAGAAAATATTTTGTTGTTTAAGCAAAATACTATTTTCTTTTCTTAGCGATTATCTATCTACTAAGATGATTGATAACCTATTAATTATTGTTTCTATATTGGACCTCTTCTCTTCCAACTTATTTGTAACCTCATAAAGTTTTTCTTTAGCCTTTTCTGCATCATTACTAACAAAAATCAAGGGATTATTAACATATAGACAATTCTTTTCGATATCATCTATGACATTGATATGAAGAATAAGGAATATGAAGAGATTATTAACTTTTAGTCACGATCAATATAAACTAATATCTTATACTTGAAGTTTAGACGTTAAACTATATCTCATATTCGAAATTTGACGTTTGACACTTAAGAACCATTTATAGTCTTTTAATAAAACTTCATTTTATGGTCAAGACTTGGAGTTTGGATGAGATTTAAAATCATTATTTTAAATCCTTTTTAGTAATTCAAAATTTCTTGACATTGTGAATTTTAGAATAAAACTCTTTTATTTTATGAAGCACATTTTATATATCTTATCTTAAAAGTCATATTTTGAAAACTAAAACCTATTGGATGATAATTAATGTTATAAATATGATACATAAAAGATAATTTCAACATAATGCATTTAATTTTTAAAACTAATATCTTACTTATATTTTTGATGAATTTTAATCTTTTAATAAAAGTCTATTTTTATTATCAAGACATGGGGTTTAGATTTAGTTTAAAACAGATTTTAAACCATTTTATACATTTAGAATTTGGTTTTAAAGAGTTTTAAAATAACAAAATAATATTTTTAATAGAAAACTTAATTTTAAACATCTTATGTTAAAATTTTAATATTTAATTTTCAAACTCTAAATGATCTTAATTTATGATAAAATGTTATCTACCATCCAAAACCTACTTTTCGTACACATAACATTATATATCAACATAAAATAAACCTCACAAACATGCATCAGAAAAATGTATAAATCAAGTCATCAACTAATAGAAATGTTTGTGAGTCAACATAAAAATTATTAAGTTATTCATATAACTACTTAAGAGACACTTAAACAGTTATTCTAGCTCCCAATTGGCAACAACTCTTGCTTGTCAAAAGAGACTTCAAGACACCATGAGTTGTAAAAGACATTAGACTAAAACCGTTAAGACGATAATTAATCCAAAAACCATGAGTCCAAACTTAAGGTTAGGATTATAGTCTTAAACTGTTAAGACAAATAAAAATCTTCCAAACTTGGTAATTTCTTCAATCTCGTTACATTCGGAAAAAGAATAAACTAGTCTAAAACAATTTCATTACATACAAAATAAACAAATGAATAATTATCTATTAGTCAATTACTTCTTTATGAATAAATAAATATCAACCACAACACAAAGGTACTAATGACTTTTTTTTATATACAACATCATCATATGAAATATTAAAACAACATTTTATTTTTTTTAGAGAACTTTTATACAACTAAAATGTATGAAACTTTTGGTTATATAAAAATAAACAATTTTAAATAGAATTTGCCATAGAAAACATATATGGCCATTTCACAGCCGAAAGAAAAACCATGCATGTTTCCTTAAACCAAATATTATCAAACATAATAATAAAATTTTCTAACATAAAAGAGACTTTTGTTGGGTTTATTGTGTTGCATCATGGGCTCGGTCCTTAGCCCAGTTTTGGTATCCGGTTTGGGCTTGTCCAACCGTGATTATTTTACTCTAGGCTTTAGTATTTAAAGTGCATGCATGTAGCCTTTGTTAGAAACGCTTTCATTATTTTTATTATTAAGTTTTGTAAACCCAAGCTTGCCTCTACAGTGGAAGTTCTTCATCGAGCTCTGCTGAGGCGTGACTATATTTGAATCATAAGCATTACATTGATTCCATACTGTGTTCATAATCATATTGTGTTTGAATTGTTTGTTCTTCATCTTTTTACCTGTGAAAGATCTAAACGATCTGAGATTTATCCTCATCAATTGGTATCAGAGCAGGAGACTGTGTAATTCATACACATCTCTTCTGTTGAAGAAGTTATTAGGGTTTTTCCGCATTGATTGATATTAATTGAGCCGTCATTCCATATTGACGTATCTCATTAATTGTCGATATTACTCTAATCGATAAATTACAAGTTTGATCTTAAACAGGTTATCGATTAAACGTCATCACAATGTCCATGGATGATTTGCAAACCAATCCAATCAACATCTCCAACAGTATTGGATCAATGACAAGGATTCCAATCCTATACACATAGGATTATGAGGGTTGGACGCACCACTTCAAAGATTATGTGATTGGCTCAGAAGATAATGGGTACTTGATCTGGGAAGCTATCACAGTTGGCCCGTTTGCCCATTCAAGCACCTCAAAGATTGTCAAAACTCAAAAAGAGTACAATCAGCTTGTGAATGATGTCAAAGACATTCCTCAAGACGAGAAGGAGAAATTTCAATGCAACATCAAGGCCTTAAGAATGATTAGGTTTGCTTTGTGGTCAGATACGTTTTGTTTGGTGAGTTCTTGTGCTACAGCTAAAGAGATATGGGACATGTTGAAAGAATTGTATTCCACTGATGAAGATCTGGAACATTCGATACAAACTCTGCTACTTTCTGAATTTGGTGATTTCAAACAGAAGCCCGAAGAGAAACTTGTTCAGGCTTTTGATCGGTTTAATCATCTTTTAAGTAAGATGATAAAGCATGGGATCGAAAGGAATGTTATTGAATAGAAGGTCACATTCATGAACGGTCTAAGACCTGAATGGATGGCAGTCGTGTCCACAGTTAAGGCACATGAACAGTTTAAATCGTATTCTCTAGCGAAACGGGTTGGAATTCTAAAGTCCCATGAAAGTGCACTGTCTAAGGAAATGAATGTGGTTTCCAGTTTGGGTTCGTTAGCCCTTGTTTCAAAAGGGAAAAGTTTTGTTGAAGAAGAAGAAGAAATGGATCTTGCTGACTATGATCTAACCGGTGAAGAGTATGCCATGATGGTGTCCAACCCTATAAAGTTCATCAAAAGAAAGTTCCCAGCCAACAAGAACCGAAACTGACAGGGAAGTTACAGTTCTGAAAAGGTGAAGGAGGAACCGAAGATAGGTTCAAAGTTGGAAGAATCCAAGAAAGAGGAGAAAATTGGTGGTGACTTAGGATTTCATTGCCATTATTGTGGAGGCAAGAATCACTTCGCCAAAGATTGTATGCTGAAGAAAAAGGCAGAAAAGATAGATGAGGATGATGAGGAAGCGAGCCTCCTGAGAGGATTGGAGGAGATCAAGAAAAGAAAATCAGTTGCTAACAATAAAACCATGAATGTTTTGATTGTACAGGATACAGGTAACAGTGATGAATTCGGTGGAGTGGAAGTATGGTCCACAGATTCAGAGGACGAAGAAGTAAGAAAACCCACTCATGGCAAGGCGATGCTGGTGAAAGAAGAACCTGCAGCAGTAAGGTGTTTGATGGTGACCGAAGGAGTATCTCGGATGAGAGGATATACTATTGATGGTGGGCGAGAAGATGAGAAGGAGCAAGAGGACAGGTGTTTTGCTGCGAATCCTGTCAGTGCACAGATCAACAAATGTGATGAGTTGATCAAGAAGGTACAAAATATTCTTGCTTCTCTGAAAATACCTGTTACTAACTATGAAAAGGAACTGAATAGCTTAAAATCTAAATTTTCTAGTATAAGTAGTAGTCTTACCCAAACCCGTATCACAAACTCTAACCTAACTGATCAAATTAGCAGGATATCGTCGAAGAGTGCTGAAAGGAAAATATGGATTGAGCAGAAGGAGAAATAGATAGGTCTAAGGATGAATCAATTTATTTGCAACGAGACAATCTTAAGCTTTTAAAACAGCGAAATGTTTTTTGTTTAATTGCTAAAAGACTTTATTTTAATATCACTCAGTTGCATCCCAATTGTGAAATAGGAAAGAAGATACATCTCATGATTTTACCCTTCCTTGAGTTAAAGGAGGAGGAAGTCGATGCTGAAGCTTACAACTGTGAAAACATTGTATCTTCTGCTGAAGTCTCTCCTGCATACAAAATTGGTCTTGACAAAATTGAGTCCTACATAAAGTCCAAAGACTATAAGGACATGCTCAAAAATCTATTAGATGAAAATGATAGATTGAAGTTAAGAACCGAAACTGTACAGAAAGTTGACTTATTAAATGCCAAATTAAGTTCAGAAAATAAAATTGATGTTGAAAATGCATTTGAACTTAATGAGGATGATGATCTGAGTGAAATCTCTATAGAGGATGTGGTAGACTGCTCAAAATTTGTCAAAAGCGAACCTGAAACTCACAAAAATCTCATTTCTGATAATTCTGTTGAGTTCGCTCGCTCGTCGACAGACAAGACCAAAATTCTTAATGCAAAGGCCGTGGTGTATCAAAAGTTCAAACCACTCCCAATCAGGTCTACATAGTTCAAGGAGTTACTCCTCAACAAACTACAGAACTGACAGCCATGGTAGAAGAAGATAATGCAATTGGATGTGAAGAGTTCTTCTGGTCAGCACCAATAGATAACGCTGATGAAACAAAAGACCTATCTCAGAAAACTTCATGGAAAATGAAAGGTAGGTACGTGTCGGAACCACTTAATGAGCCTGCAAGATATGATGTGCCAAGAACAAGTGGCACCAAAACATCTATGGGAGAACCAGTGATAACTACTAGTGAAACATCTTCGTCTAAGAGCGAAAGCAATGCTCGTGTTCCAAAGAAAAAGGCCAACATCCACAAAAATCCAAAACAGGTGGCAGAACGAAAACACCAACGAAATCTGAGATACAAGAAGAATCTCTCAGAAAGAAAACAGTTTTGGAGATCTCAAAACCCTCATTATGTCAGGTTTGAAAGGACGCATAAGCCCACCGAAGAATCAAGAAGCGATCGTAAGGATAGTTTCGGTCCCTCGAATGAAAGGAACCGAAAGGATAGTTTCGGTCCACAACAAACAAGGAACCGAAAGGATAGTTTCGGTCCATAGCAAGTAAGAAACCGAAAGGAGAGCTTCGGTTCTCAGAACTTCAGCAACCGAAAGAACGGTTTCGGTCCTCAGAACTTCAGCAACCGAAAGAATGGGTTCGGTTCTAAGTTCAATCAGAAGAACAAAAGGGAAGAGTGTTCCCGTTCTCAACCAAGGAAGAGTAATAATCAACGGTCCAATATCTCCTCTAAACCCTATTCTTCTTATTCTCATTCTAATTCTTATTCTTCAAACGATTTAAAAGGAAAAGGAAAGCTCTTTCCAGAAGACAACAGATGCCCAAAAGAGAACCAAAAGAATGCAGACGTCAAAAACTCAAAACCTACGTCAAACAAAATTAAAGTTTTCACAATAAAAAGAAAAGATGAAACAACTTTAATTAAAAGAACTTATTTGGTTGATGTTTCTCTTACTATTCCCTGTCCTGTAAAAGGCTCACAAGGACCCAAGAAACTTTGGGTTCCTAAATCTGCTTAATATTTTGCAGGTTATACATGACGAGCAGTTTGACAAAGAATGGTATATTGATAGTGGCTGCTCGTGTCACATAACAGGAAGAAAGGAAGTACTGAGGGAATTTCAGTCTCTCAAGGATGGTGGAATTGTGAAGTACGGCAACAATTCATATGGAACTATCAAAGGCTACAGAATGATTATGAATGGTGATTTCTCAATAAGAAAGGTCGCATATGTTGAAGGATTGCAGCACAACCTTATCATCGTATCACAGCTGGTAGTTGGGACCAGATTGAAGGTATCGTTTGATGATGAAGGCTCAGAGATAGTCGAGAAGAAGTCCAATAACATTCTGTTGAAATCGAAGCAAAAGGGGGAAATGTACCCTTTAAACCTCAATCCAATTTGAGGGAAACTAGCAGTCTGCTTACAAACGAAGGCTCACTCAAACGAAAGCTGGTTATGGCATCAAAGACTCTCTCATCTTAATTTCAAGGATATCAACAAGCTGGTTTTAGGAGATCATTTTCGAGGTCTTCCAGTTCTCAAATTCAACAAAAAAAACATCAGTGTGCAGCTTGTGAAATGGGAAAGCAAAGTCAACAAAGTCATCCTTCTATTATCAACACAAAGGTGATAGAACCATTGGAGCTGTTACATACCGATCTATGTGGTCCCTCTTCCATTGAAAGTATTGGTGGGAACAAGTATATTTTGGTCATTGTCGACGACTTCTCTCGCTTTACGTGGGTGTTCTTCTTGAAGCAAAAGTCAGAGGCCACTCCTAAGCTCAAGCTCTTAATAAAGCAGGTAGAAGTTCAACTGAGGAAAGTGGTTCGTAATGTCAGGAGTGACAATGGCTTGGAATTCAAGAACAAGGATTTCAAAGATTTTCTAGCTGACAAGGGAACAACTCATAATTTCTCGGCCCCATATACTCCACAGCAGAATGGAATCGTTGAAAGGCGAAACCGATCTCTGTGCGAAGCAGCTCGTACTATGCTAAGCTTCGCTTCATTGCCTCTGTATTTCTGGGCTGATGCAGTTGCTGCTGCTTGTTACACTCAGAACAGATCATATCTAAACAAGTGATTCTCCATTACTCCTTACGAAATCTTGAACAATCGCAAGCCGAATGTGAAATTCTTTCATGTGTTCGGTTCAAGATGCTTCATCTTCAACTCCAAAGAGAATCAAAACAAGTTTGATGCTAAAGCTGATGAAGGAATATTTCTGGGCTACTCCTTGCACTTAAAAGCCTATAGAGTCCTGAACAAGTGCTCTAAGAAGATTGAAGAGACATACTATGTCACTTTTGATGATAGCTATGTCAAGAAGATGAAGACCATTGAAGATGCACTGCAAGAAATCTTTCCAAAGACCAGTCATGTTACAGCTCCTATCTCAAATCTTTTTTAGCAATATATGCTTCTTTTTGATGAACCTGAAAAGGCTATCGATTCTAAATCAAGGTGAAAGACAACAAAGTTGACAGTCTAAAGAAAGTCATTGACGATGTTGCACAAAAGATGGCTGATGATCAACCGAAAGCAAACGAAACGCCTGGCTTTAGTGAACCTTCTAGTGACCGTCCTTCTGTTCAGGGGGAGAGTTTGTCTCCACCTAAGTATCAAGATTCTTCATTCCATGGGGAGAATTCAACGTTACAATCATCTAGCTCTATCGAAAAACCAAATGACGGGGAACATTCTGATCCAGATATTGAGCTCGTGTCATCATTCGAGGGGGAGAATATGCATGTCAATGATGATGATACACTATCTGAATTGGAAGAAGAGATCAATGCAGAACTGGATCCCTCTTGTAATCCAAACTACCCACCTCTTGTTAAATGGACCAAAGACCATCCCCAAAGTCAAATTATTGGGGAATCTTCAAAAAAGTTTTTAACTCGATCGTAGATCAAAGCGAAACAAGCTGCACTATTCTCTCAAAGTAGAATTTTGCATGTTCAATTATTTTGTCTCCAAAGTTGAGTCGAAGACTGTTAACTCGGCTCTTGACCATTTTGACTGGGTCCAAGCCGTGCAAGACGAGTTAAATGAGTTTGAAAGAAACAAAGTATGGCGTCTAATTCCAACTCCAAAGGATGCTTAGGTTGTCGGTCTCAAGTGGGTTTTCAGAAATAAGATGGATAAGGAGGGGAATGTGATTCGTAACAAAACTCGGTTGGTTGTAAAAGGCTACTGCCAAGAGGAAGGTATCGACTATGAAGAGACCTTCGCTCCAGTTGCAAGATTAGAGTCAGTTCGAATCTTTCTTGCCTATGCTGCACACAAAAACTTTGAAGTATATCAGATGGATGTCAAGTGTACCTTTCTCAACGGAGAACTTGAAGAAACTGTGTACGTTGAGCAACCACCAGGTTTCGTGAACGAAAAGCATCCAGATCACTGTTATATCCTAGACAAAGAGGTATATGGCCTGAAGCAAGCTCCCAAAGCATGGTATGAAACTCTCACACAATTCTTAAAAATGTCTAAATTCAAACAAGGTTCGGTTGACCCAACCTTCTTTCATAATAGAGAGAGGGTAACCACCTTATGATAGTCTAAATTTATGTTGATGACATCATCTTAGGCTCCACGAATCCCATCTTAATAGCTGAATTCAGGAAGTTGATGGAAACTAAATTTGAGATGAGCTCTATGGGTCCAATTAACTTTTTCCTTGGCTTAAACATTAGACAGGGACCCGAAGGCATTTTTATCAATCGGGAGGCATACACAAAGACATTGCTTGCTAAGTTCGGCATGATGGGAGACACCAAAGTTAAAGTTCCAATGGCTTTTGGGACAAAGCTTACACCTTCGTTGGAGAAGCCAGCTGCTGACATGACGCTTTATCGTTAAATGATTGGTTCACTAATGTATCTCATAGCCAGCAGACCCGACATCATGTTCTCAATTTGCTATTCTACCCAATTCCAAGCTAACCCACGCGAACCTCATAGTCAAGCTGTGAAAAACATCTTTCGGTATCTGAAGCGTACCTCCTCCCTCGGTCTATGGTATCCAGCCAACTCAGGTTTCTTTGTCCAAGCGTTCCCAAATGTTGACTTAGGTGGCTGTGGATTGGATCGAAAAAGCACCACTGGAGGATGTCAATTTCTCGATGGGAAATTGGTTAGCTGGCAATCAAAGAAACAAACCTATGTTTCTCTCTCCACGACAGAAGCTGAATACATCGTTGTTGCATCATGCACATCTCAGGTTGTATGGATACAAAGTCAGATTAGAGATTACGGGCTGAACATGAAGAAAATCCCACTATATTGCGACTCTAAAAGTGCAATTAGGATTTGTCATAACCCAGTGCAACACTCGAAGACAAAACACATAGCACTGAGGTATCACTTCATCAAAGATTACGTGGAAGATGGCAACGTGGAAATTCACTTCGTAAGGACAACTGATCAACTGACAGATATATTCACTAAGGCTTTACCTGAAGCAAGTTTCAACAAAATTTTGCAAGGCCTAGGAATGATGGAAGCAGAATCTGTACCAAAATCACCTTCACTTCAATAAAGGTAAGAAGTGAAATAGAGCGAACCGAAATGAACCAAACGCTCGGACCATTTCGGGTTCGGTCTATTTTAGGTTCGGCTCGACCAAGAACCGAAATGAACCGAACGTTCGGTCTATTTCGGGTTCGGTCCTTCTGAACTCGTTCGCTTCTTTTCATATCAAGGCATTTTGATTGTATTCTTTTGTACACTCTTTTAAATACTTCTTTTTATGTTTTTTTTATTTTTTGTTTTCATAAAATCCAAAAATATTTCTCTGTTTCATTTTTTTATTTTTTTATATAACCCAAAAATATTTTTCTTTTTTGTTTAATTAAAAATTTTCACAACATACAAAAATATCTTTTCTTTTATTTTTATCTAATGCTTTCTTTTGTATAAGTGTTACTCTCGATGATGAAGCTCCATAAGGTATAATCTCTTTTCTATAAACTTCTTAAGTGTCCCTAGATGCATGTTGCTGCATGTTGACTAAAGCCTCTATAGATTTTGAGTGAAGCCTTAATAACATGATACATACAAATCATGTTTTCCAAAACTAGGTTGTTACATTCACTCTAATCATGAGCTACCTTACTCTTCTCAAATTGAGCTTAGAGTTTTCTGCTTGGTCCTCCTTTTATAGTAGAGGTACATTCGCTTCTTATATCACCTATATCATTTTTCTTCATTACACTTCATCTCACCAAAGTAACCCTTGAGTCTCTCAGCATTTACAACTGAGGTTTATGGTTATACAAAAATTTGTGTTAATGATCTTAGTTTTGTGTCACTACGTAATAAGTGAAACCCACAATTCAACACCATTAATGAATTGACGGTACAACATCACTATGTTACAGTTCTTATATGAAATCTCTTTTTATTTTGAGTGATTCTTCTGAAAATTTCTATTACTAGGATTTTTTCTTCCACAAGGATCCAGTTAAGTTTTTTTGAGATTTCTCATTTGCTCACTAGTCAATACATATCTTCCCTACCTACTTGTTCAACAGATCACATTGGTCTCACAAGTACTTCGTTCAGTTTCGGTCTTATGTCAAGTATCGAAATCATGAATTGAAGCAAAAGCCAACCTTTATAGCTTTAATTAAAAAGATGCCTCTCAATACTTCTTAACAAGTATTTGATCGTTATTTAATGGGAAGCCACACAAGCACTTTAAAGTCTCTCTTAACTTTGAAGGAAGAGATTCGTGCCCAGAATCAGTTGCTTTATGTCTCAACAAGACATCACATAAACCCACAAAGTTTGTTTTATTTCTTTATCTTTCACACTCTATGCACGAAAATCTTTGATTTTCCAAAATCTGGTACTATTAATGATGACCTACTTGTTACAGCTTCGTTTCTATAAGTATTCCAATGCTCGATAAAGTTAAAAGGAGATGATGGTTCATGTAAAATATGTGGGTGACGTTTGGGATAAAGTTAAGGCTGAGTCAGCAGTTATCCAATCGTTTTGACGATTTGAAAAAGCACTTTTTATGGAATGGAGTGTAAAAAGGAAACGTCCTTTCTCTTTCCTGCGTCATCATCGGGTATGACAATTGTTCACTCCGTCACATCAAGAACGGTTTCTAATTAATCCAAGATCTCAGCCAGATATTTCTCTCTCCTACTTGTACGTATAAAAGTAATTGGCACGCTCCTCTTTACCCTTTCATCACTTACAAATTCTCTCAAAGCATAAGGGAGATTTCTCTCACTGTTCATCTTCTTCTTCTCAAGCTTCATCAATGGCAGACTCCTCTTCTGTTCACGATACATCTGCTCACTCCCACCTTTTCACCATCAAACCTCAACAAAACCTCATCATTGATCTTACCCCATTCATCTATGAACCCTATATGCTATACGTCATCGAATGTCTCAAATACTCACCTCTTGTCGACGCTCTTTCAAAGGTCGAAGTTGTTCCCATGAGCTGCCTTTCTCACATCTATTCCACTACTTACTATGACAAGGTTGCTAAAAGGATTCATTTTGATATTCACAATGAGAAAACCTCCATCTCGAAGACTCGCTTCAGTGCTCTAATTGGTCTTTCTCAAGAACCAACTCTGGTAAACCCTGACTCGATCACTACTAGTCAACTATTCTCCATGTTCTATCAAATGGGGTACACTGAAACCCTAACCACAGTTATCAAATTCAAGAAGTCTTGCCTTCCTCCTCAATGGAATGGCCTTTTCACTCTTCTTTTCAAAGGTCTATCAGAACGAAGCGCTGGTTCATATGGAGCAAGCAAGTCGTTTATGACTGTGCTTTATGGCCTGTATCATGGGATTAATTTGGACTATGGAACAGTCATTTGGCAACAACTGGTTCAAAGCTTGTATTCTTCATCAAGACACTTAGAGATGTCATGTGGCAGGTACTGGTCCATTATTACAAAGTGGGCAATGGATCGTCTCCACGTTCCCATCATGGCGGATTCTCTTCTTTCCTATATTGCAACCTTTCACACCACCAAGATCATCGTCACGGATCCTATAAAGTATTCCTTCATTGGATCAATCCCGAAGCCATGTATGCTTGCGTGTTTGACGCAAGCAATGTTCTTCAAGAATATAAGAAGCATCCTTTTTCGGGTCCATGGGAACTCACACCAGCCATAGTTCGCTCCATTGAAGAGGCTGACAAACCAGCCAAGAGGGGAAAGGAAACAGAGACACAGAAGGAGGTGAAAGTCACTAAATCAACCAAGGGTCAAACACCCAAGAAGCAAAAATCAGACAAGGCTGCTCCTTCACAGCCTAAGCCGAAGAAGCAGAAGAAGCCTGCTCGGAGACTCATTCTTCAATCCTCAAGCGATTCGGACTCCGAGTATGTTCCTCCTAAAAACAAATCTACTGCTTATTCAAAATCAGAAAGCAAAAGTTCTGATGAGGAGGCTTTGGGTCGTGGTGATACCCCGCCTTGCTCGCCTACCCCTGAGGTACCTATTCACTCCCAACCCCCTTCTCATCCACCCGTTTTTGTACCAATCTCAATCCCTCTAATTTTTCCCATCACCACCTCTCAACCATCAACCACTATTCCCATCCCTGATCCAATCTTCATTGAAACTACCACTACCACCACTACTGGAGTTCGAACCAACGTATCTAATACGGGGGCTCATTCTTCAGCACCCACACCTCTAGTAACAACCGAACCTCCAGTTACAACCGAACCACCAGTTACTACTGAACCTCCCGTCACTACAATACCCTTATCTCCTACCCAATCAACTGAAACCAACACAGTTCTTGGCGGTGAGGACTTGGAGTTTGATTCCACTTACTTCAGTCCTTACCGTGTCCAAAGTGATGACGACGAAGATGTTCCTGCAACCAAACGCCATCTCAAGGCAGTTACTGACAAGCTTGATCAGCTGATTTCCTCCACTTCCACTGGTGCATATTCTGATGCTGCTCTCAAAGCCTTGTTCTCTTCAGTTGTCCAAGAACATGATGTCTCTCACACTGCTGCAGCTAAGGCCATTGATGCCTCTACTTCACAATGCCAGAAGGCCTCTCTTGCTGTTGAGGCTTCAATGAAGGAATGCAAAGAAGCGACTACAAAAGTCGATAAACTAATTTCTGAGGCTCATTTGTTTTTAGATTCTTTGTAGGCGGCTGCTCAAAAGAACTCTCAGACGGTGAATGCTTTGGTTGATAACCTTTAGCATTCTCTTCAAGCTGAAAGGTCTAACCTTGAAGCTGCTCGTCAAGCCATCGAAGCTGCCAATGCCACTCTACACGATAATGTCAATGATCGTTTGACTCAACTAGAGGCAGAGTTGGTTGTCGAAAATCACATCATGGATGAGCTAGACAAATGAACCTCACAGCTAAAGATGCAAAACCTCAAGCTTCGCACTGTAACAAACGAGCTTAATGATTTGAAATTCGAAAGGGAGGTCATTCGAAGCTCTGTCGGTGACGTTCATTCCATTCTACTTCACCTCCTTGATGCCCATGATCCCATTATGACAATTACCATCAGTAGGCATTTGGCTGAAAAACTCAGACCTGCACTGGACATCCTTAGTCGTATTTGTTGGATAAGGTGTCTAAGTCCATAACTATTTCTGGTATGTACTTGACCCGACCCGGCATGGTCCATTTGAGTTGCATGGCACCATGCAATTGGATAGACTAAATGAGAGAAATAACACATATGGTTTATTAATATATTATAAGTTCTAATATATTAATAATATTATTTAATTAGTTTGGTCAAGAATTAATTTAGAATTAATTAAGTGATCAAAAGATAACTAATTAAATATATGGGTTGATTATGTAAATCATCCATAACTTATATAGTGGGCTAAGCGGCTCCATGGATAATCAAGTTGGGTTAAAACCATTGGATGCTCCATGGAGGCTCCATGGGAGTTACATACCCATGGGTCATGGAAATGAAGAGTCATGACACATTAGGGTTTACATGGTGTAACCCTAGATGTGTCAACACTATATAAAGCTCATGTGTTCTCCCAAAATCGGTTAGACAAGAAACAAGAGGGCTAGAGCCGATTTTAGAGTGTTACACTTTCTCTCCAAGTTTACTCCATAGCATTTGGTGTTGTGTGAAGCATTTGAGGCATCACACTTGGGGTGCTAGGCTCACAAGGTTTCAAGGAAAACTTACAACAACAAGGTATGTAGTTCTATCTATTATTTAAGTTAAAATTGTTCCCCATGTATGCTAGATAGGATCATAGCCTTGGAAATCAACTTTACATGATAGTTAGACAAACATAGATCCAAGGTTATTAGGGTTGCATGTACACTTAGGAAGTGTTAGAATGCTCAAAACCCATCAGTGGTATCAGAGCCTAGGCTTGTTTGTTTGTTATTTGTGCTAAAAAGTTGAAAAAAGTCGATATTTTTGGAATCTGCCTGATGAAGTCATCGAGTCCATGGGGGGACTCGCTGAGTTCATGTGTATCTTCAACCTACTCGCCGAGTAGGCTCGTGCACTCGACAAGTAGGAGCCACAGAATGCAAATTTTTGACTTTTGCTGCTGGAAATGGACTAGAAACATTACCCTAAACTGTTTTGGTGTTATAAAACTTTTAGATGGAGTAATGTTTGTTCTAATCCATTTACAATGGCAAATATCAATTTTTCATGATTATATGTGTTCATATGGTCTTGAAACTTTGATATGGATATTCATGTTCTTGATCTTATGAATTTAGATGATCATAGGAATTACTTGTAACCTACTTGGTAGTTTAATTCTTGATCATAATGTGTTTTAATGAAGTCCATAACTTGTCCTCAAGTTATGGAAAAACCAAGAGTCACACTTGAATTAAAACAATTAAAAGAACACAAGAGTTAGAAAAATGAAGAGTCTTCATTTTTAATACTCTAATTAACTCATAATTACATGAAATGAAAAGTTTTGAAAGTTTACAAAACTTGCCCTCAAGTTTTGGAACAAGTAAAGTATTGATTAAAACTTTAGTTCCAACCCTTAGATTTTTTTAAAAAAAGTTAAAATTCTACCCATATACTTATAATATTATAAAGTTATTAATAAAATATATATGTATAAGATCAAAGTCGTGTTACCGCTAGTACGCCTCATTCACGAAGCCGGTCTATAAGGTGGGTATAAGGTTGTTGCCTATAAAATGGAAACTTAATGGGTGTCCACTCTCACCCACCGCTTGCTTGACTGGTGGAGGGTCGTTAGCCGAACGGGTAAGACAAGGACTTATAAAGTCTTATTAAAAGTATAATGATTATTATAAAGTAACTAAATGTTTTATAAATTCCCAATCTTAGTTACTTTAGGAAAAATGTGAATAAGGTGCTAATCCATGAAATTACACTTTGCACCTTGTTTAAGTCGTTGGTGGAGTGTGTGTGGTTTACCGGCACACTAACTTGGACTTAACAAGGAAGGCAAAGGGTGACTTAAGGTTTTTCATGAGGTCGGAAGGAGTGCGTGTGGTTTACTGGCACAACGATTAAGTGAAAAACATTAGGGGTACCAAGTAATTTGCATGGTTACTTCACACCTTGTTTTGTGATCCTCGGTATCCCAGTCACAAAACATGAAGGGCACACTCGAGATTGAAACATGCCATTGAAAAGTTCAATGAATCTCAAAGAATCTAGGAATTTCTAAAAGCCAAATAAAACCTAATAATTATATTTCGTTTTCATGGTGGAAATTGGTGAATCGTCATTCACCTACCTTTCAAATATGTTATAACTGGGATTACGACATCCCTCTTCAAGGTTATAATATATTGTGATTGGATCCTAGCCTTAATATTACATTTGGGTGTTTTATTAAGGACTATCCCTATATCTAAACTAAACTTACTTTCTTCTTTTCAGATGTCCTCCAACAATGCTACTCCTGGCTCAAACCCTACAGGCTCCTTCTCTCTCATGAACCTTTGTTGGAGAGTCATCTTTGATGGATCTAACTTTACTGACTGGATCAGAAACATTAGGATGGTCACTCGTTACGAGAACAAGGAATATGTTCTTGACAAGGAGCTCAAGGTGCCTGAGCCAACTGCTACTCCTGAGGAGTTTGCTGAATATTAGGCACATGAAAGAGATGCTACCAAAGTGGCATGCATCATGATGGCCACCATAACAGCCGAGCTCCAAAAGTCCTATGAGGACTACTATCCTTTTGAGATGCACCAGGATTTGATGGACCGCTACCATCAGAGTGCTCGTCAAGAGCGACATGAAATCATCTCCTCTATGATCACAACCTGAATGAAAGATGGAGAACCCATCACCAGCCACATGGAGAAAATGCAAAGGTATGTGGATAGATTGATGAAGTTGAATGTGAACTTCCCTAAGGAGTTAGCAATAGATATTATTTTGCACTCCTTACCTTCGTGTTATGATCAATTCCGCATGACATACCACATGAATAAGGAGGAAGTTACACTTAGCAAACTTCAGGGACTCCTAAAGACCGCAGAATCAGGTCTTAAAGGTAAGTCGGTTGTGACCACTCCTGCTACTACTCCAAACTCTGCACCTGTCCTGGCAATCGAGAAAGGTAGAGGGAAGAACAGAAAGAACCCTTCGAAGGGTACCAAGGGTAAGACCCTTGGTGGCTCCTCTTCCAACAGAACCAAGAAAGGTTTCGTTACACCTTCTTCTGATCCCAAAGAGGCTGAATGCTTCTACTGCCACGAAAAGGCGCACTGGAAGCGTAACTGCCCAAAGTACCAGCAAGATTTGAAGGATGGGAAAGTTAAACCCAACCATGCAGGTATTTACACTATCTCATCTAATAATTCACTCTATTCTAACTCTTGGGTCCTTGATACCGGTTGCGGTATTCATATTTGTTCTGAAATGCAGGGACTAAGAAGAAGTGAGAATGTGGAGCATGGAAAGATAAACATAATCATGGGGAATAGGAAAGTTTCACATGTCACCAAGATTGGATTTTATACTTTGTTGCTTAGTAGTGGATTTACTTTAGATTTGAATAAATGTTGTTATTCGCCAGAAATGGCAAGAAATGTTATTTCCTTTCATGCCTTGTATAAACAAGGTTTTACCTTTTCTTTTGATAATGAAATTGGTGGAATAAATGCTTTCTTTAATAATGTGTTTTATTTTAAAGAATTACCTTGTGATGGTGTGTATGAAGTTGTGTCTGTTGTAGATAACTTAGGAAATAATGTATTGTGTATTGATTCTACTAATAATAATAACTTGGATAAAGCATCATTATAACATTGTCGTCTTGGATATATAAGCAAGAAACGCATAGGCCAACTCCAAAAGGATGGAGTCTTGGAGTCATTTGATCTAAGGTCAAATGATAGTTGCGAATCATGCTTACTTGGAAAAATGACAAAGTCACCCTTCACAGGTTTGTGTGAGAGGGGTGAAGGTTTGTTGGATCTTGTACACACGGATGTGTGTGGGCTCTTCAAACATGCCACAAGGGATGCTAATCATTATTATTTGACTTTTACTGATGATTACAGTAGATATGGATATGTCTGCTTAATAAAGCATAAGTCAGAGACTTTCAAAAAGTTTAAGGAATTTAAACAGGAAGTCGAGAATCAATTGGGCAGGAACATTAAGATGCTTCGATCCGATCGTGGTGGTGAGTATCTTAGTACTGAGTTCCTCGACTATCTAAGGGAATGTGGGATTGTCTCACAATTGACACCTCCCAGGACACCATAGTTGAATGGTGTAGCTGAGAGGCGTAATCGAACCTTGTTGGATATGGTTCGTTTCATGATGAGTCGAGCTATGCTACCAATCTCATTTTGGGGGTATGCCTTAGAGACTGCCACCCATATCCTTAATCTGGTCCCTACAAAGAAGGTTGCCAAAACACCTCACGAGATGTGGACTGGAAAAGTTCCTAGTCTAGCCCACATCAAAGTTTGGGGTTGCGAGGCTTTCGTGAGACACGAGACTCATGACAAGCTCGAACCTCGAAGCGAGAAGTGTATTTTCATCGGCTACCCACAAAAATCCTTTGGTTACCTCGTCTACAGACCTAGTGAGAATGTGGTATTTGTAGCAAGGAGGGTTGTCTTTTGAGAGAGAGAGAGAGTTCATAAGCCAAGGAGACAGTGGGAGGCTAATTGACCTTGAAGAAATTCAAGAGCCAAATGGTGTAGGAACCTCAAACCCTAGCAGTCAACTTGAGGAGGAACCTCCTGTTGATCCAATTATACCTCCAGTTGTACCTCTGAGGCGTTCCACAAGGGTTAGGAATGTACCTGAGCATTACTATGGTTTCCATATTACTGCGGAAGGTGAGACACTTATTAGTGATGAGACACTAGTAGGTCTAGATGAACCTAACAGCTATGCGGAAGCCATGATAGGCCCTGATTCTGCTTCATGGAAAGAGGCAATGGATAGCGAGATACAATCCATGTATGACAATCAGGTCTGGGACTTGGTTGACAATGTGCCGGGTCGTAAGACAGTTGGGTGCAAATGGATCTTCAAGAAGAAGACCGACATGGATGGTAATGTACACACTTATAAGGCACAACTGGTTGTAAAGGGCTTTTCTCAAACTCTAGGAGTTGATTATGATGAGACCTTTTCACCAGTAGCCAAGATTAAGTCTATTAGGGTATTGTTAGCCATAGCTGCATTTCATGACTATGAAATATGGCAAATGGATGTCAAAACCGCTTTCCTTAATGGAAAGTTGGCTGAGGATGTTTACATGAATCAGCCAGAGGGTTTTGTCTGCACAAAGTACCCTAATAGAGTGTATAAGCTTGAGAAATCCATCTATGGATTAAAGCAAGCACCTTGCAGATGGAATCTTTTCTTTGATGAGAAGGTCAAAGATTTTGGATTCTCTATGAGTGAAGATGAATCTTGTGTATATGTCAAGGCTAGTGGGAGTATAGTTAGCTTTTTGGTACTGTATGTGGATGACATACTACTCATAGGAAATGACATCCCAACTCTGCAGGAAGTTAAGTCCTGGCTTGGGAAGTGTTTCGCTATGAAGGACCTAGGAGAAGCTGCCTATATTCTAGGGATAAGGATTTTGAGAAACCAGAGTAAAAGACTAATTGGACTTAGTCAAAGTACCTACTTGGACAAGGTGTTGAAGAGATTCACCATGCAAGACTCCAAGAAAGGAGAGTTACCCATCCAGAGTAACACTAGACTGAGTAAGACTCATAGCCCAAGTACTGAGGATGAGATAGTAGAAATGAGTCGGATACCTTATGCTTCGGCAGTAGGCTCGATCATGTATGCTATGACCTGTACTCGTCCTGATATAGTCTTTGCTTTAAGCATGGTTAGCAAGTATCAGGGGAATCCTGGTAAGGCTCACTTGACAGCGGTAAAGAACATTCTCAAGTACCTGCGGAGGACTAAGGACTGGGTCCTTACCTTTGGTGGGAGTGATGACTTGAGAGTCGTAGGGTATAGTGATGCTAGCTTCCAGACTGATAGGGATAATTTCCGCCCTCAGTCGGGCTGGGTCTTTACCTTAAATGGAGGAGCAATCTCTTGGAAAAGTTCCAAGCAGGAGACAGTGGCTGATTCAACTTGCAAATCAGAGTATATAGCAGCAAGCGAGGCAGCAAAAGAGGCTACGTGGCTAAAGAACTTCATTGGAGACCTTGGAGTTGTACCAGCTATATCGAAGCCTATAGAGATTTTCTATGATAGTGAAAGTGCAGTTTCCTTAGCAAAGGAACCAAGGGATCACGGGAGATCCAGACACATTGACAGAAAATATCATTTCATCAAACATCGTATAGAAGAAGGACTCCACGTGGCAAAGAGGGTATCATCGAATGAGAACCCGACAGATCCGAAGGGACTGGGTAGGGTTAAGCATCTCCAGCATGCTAGGAGCATAGGGCTGAAGGATGATATTAGTTTTAGTAGTTAGATAATTTTGAAATTTGTAAAATGTAATTGACATTTGATGATGAATAAAAGTTGTGTTTATTTATGAGTAAAATGTTGCTATCTCTTGTCAATCGTTTACTATTATTTCTTTTGCATGTTTTGACTTCCAGAATATTTATGTTGTTTTACATATTATTCAAATTATCCACAGTCAGTCATATGTTGGAAGTAGATATGAAGTAAGACTGTCATGAGTTGGTTGTAGAGGTCTAAGATGTTGGACATGGCCTCAACACTCATGAGTGCTCATAAGTTCTGTTGGATTCAACCCACGCTCACTGGTATCACTTCATGGAATTTATCTCGAGTGATAGCGAGATGAAATATCATATAAGTCTTCAAACCTAGAGATATTACTTGTTAACTATGAGTTAGTTATGCATTGAACGCACGAAACCGCATTGATAACTCGATGTTATAAAACGTGCGTTTGTGTGTAATTTAACAAATAGTAGAACAAGCATATGAGTCGAAGTTTATCTATTCCTTCTTGGATTAGAAGCTGATATCTGGGCCCCTCGATGATTTTGTTTTGACCTATGTACCGGGCCCGGTCAGAACTAAATTGATGTGTTCAATTAAGTTCTTTGTCAAACAAATCGGAAATCGGGAAACAAACTACTGGACAATAAGCAAGACTATGCTCCATGTGTTTGTCCGGCTGATATCTAGAATGGAGGATTATATGATCCCTTATCTGAAATGGCGTACCATCATCTTCTCAATTCTGAGAAACCTTGAAAAGAGCTACGATTGCCGATCGGTTCCTGAAGTCATACTTGCAGTTATAGTTATTAGACTTATCTAAGTGGGAGACTGTTGGATAAGGTGTCTAAGTCCATAACTATTTCTGGTAGGTACTTGACTTGACCCGGCATGGTCCATTTGGGTTGCATGGCACCATGCAATTGGATAGACTAAATGAGAGAAATAACACATATGGTTTATTAATATATTATAAGTTCTAATAAATTAATAATATTATTTAATTAGTTTGGTCAAGAATTAATTTAGAATTAATTAAGTGATCAAAAGATAACTAATTAAATATATGGGTTGATTATGTAAATCATCCATAACTTATATAGTGTGCTAAGAGGCTCCATGGATAATCAAGTTGGGTTAAACCCATTGGATGCTCCATGGAGGCTCCATGGGAGTTACAAACCCATGGGTCATGGAAATGAAGAGTCATGACACATTAGGGTTTACATGATGTAACCCTAGATGTGTCAACACTATATAAAGCTCATGTGTTCTCCCAAAATCGGTTAGACAAGAAACAAGAGGGCTAGAGCCGATTTTAGAGTGTTACACTTTCTCTCCAAGTTTACTCCATAGCATTTGGTGCTGTGTGAAGCATTTGAGGCATCACACTTGGGGTGCTAGGCTCACAAGGTTTCAAGGAACACTTACAACAACAAGGTATGTAGTTCTATCTATTATTTAAGTTAAAATTGTTCCCCATGTATGCTAGATAGGATCATAGCCTTGGAAATCAACTTTGCATGATAGTTAGACAAACATAGATCCAAGGTTATTAGGGTTGCATGTACACTTAGGAAGTGTTAGAATGCTCAAAACCCATCAGTATTGAGGGTATTTCGGTGACTGGTGTCCAGCCGAAACAAGGGGGAGAGAAGGCGAAAACTCAACCTCCTCCCGAACCTAATCCAATAGCTGAACCGAAGGTTAATGAAGCTTCGGTCAGCAAAAGGAAAAAGAAGAGTGGTGAAGATGCTACAGATGATGAAGGTGATTATGAAGATACTCTGGGTGAAATTCCCGATAAGCCTTATCAGAAAACAAAACTCTCTGAGAAAGAGCTTGCCGAAAAGTTCAAGAAGCAAACGCCTGAGCTGGAGAAGAAGCAAAAAAGAAAAGGAGCTCTTGGAGAAAAAGAAGTCTATTTTTCCAGAGTGGACCCTTGATTCGCTTCAAAGAAGTGTTATTGATGAACCAATCACTTTATGGCTCGAACCTGTCATGTCGTTTGGGCTTGAAAACTCCAAGGATGCACAGTTTGACATGCCAATCACTCGAAAGGCATTTATCTTTCACTGCTACAACTCAACTGCTTCTATCCCCTCTCCGGACCCGAAGGTGGATCGGGATCTGTTGGAATTCTATCTGGAGTTCGCTCAGCCACAGTACTTGACCTGGTGCTCACAGAAGATTACTACTGTCAAGGTATTGAAGCCTTATTCAGCCGGGAAGTTCGTCAACGTCAAATTCAAAGTGACTCGAGGCTCTGATGGCTCGATTCATAACTTCACTTTGGCTGATCTGCCGAACCTCAATCCTCACGACTGGATACTCCTCAACAACATTTTGCTGTCAAATCCACAGGAGTATCAGCCGATTATAGATCACATCAAGCGAATGCTTGTTTGCTACATTCACGAAGTAGCAAAGATTGATCAAGAGATCACCTTTGCAATTCACAAGCGAACCACAGTTAAAACGATGGGAAGAGCAGGTGATGTGAATACAATGATCAAGGGCAAAATCGTCTCAAAATATCACACTGTGATGTTTATGAGGGGCGAAGGTCAGAAATGCCTGTTCACTCTTGTTGACAAGCACCTCTTCTTAACCGCTTGCTTGGATCACATTTTAGAGATTATTCATAGGTGTAATCAGAACTCAGCAGCCGACAAGAAGTTGTTTACTGACATGCTGAGATGGTACATTCAATTTCGGCAGGCACTTCTTGCTATCATCCCTCGGTTGTTCAAGGTTATGAAGACAGTGAAGCCTACTTAGAAGAAATAATCTCTCGCCTCATTTGACGCAAAGGGGGAGATTGTTGGGTTTATTGTGTTGCGTCATCGGCTCGGTCCTTAGCCTAGTTTTGGTATCCGGTTTGGGCCTGTCCAATCGTGATTATTTTACTCCATGGTTTAGTATTTAAGGTGCATGCATGCAGCCTTTGTTAGGAATGCTTTCATTATTTTTCTTATTAAGTTTTGTAAACCTTAGCTCGCCTCTACAGTGGAAGTTCTTCATCGAGCTCTGCTGAGGCGTGACTATATTTGAATCATAAGCATTACATTGATTCCATACTGTGTTCATAATCATATTGTGTTTGAACTGTTTGTTCTTCATCTTTTTACCTGTGAAAGATCTAAATGATCTGAGATTTATTCTCATCAACTTTAATACGAATTATGTAGTTTTGTAGCTAAAAACGATAGTTTTTACTTATAACGGCAACGAAAGCAAATTTAAAGTAATTATTATTTTAAGACCATTTTAAACAAAACCATCAAGGATCCAGCCAGATGGGTTAGAAATATTATAAAACAACTGTATGCTATTTTAGGTGATAACCTTTGAAGTCTTTGATTCCCCTAAGAAATTGGAGAGTTGAAGCGACAAAGAGCTCAAAGTGGAACTCCTATGTAATGTATCCACCAACAAGCATAAGCCATTAGGAATGTTAGTTCTCACATGTATTTAAAAAACTAAACACATTTTAGTATAAAATTATAAACACTTAATAACCACTAACACTTTCATTGCTCTTCAAAATAAAGAAAGAGGAGAAGGGTTCAGTGCTCTCGGCAAAAAGGGAAGAAAGAGCAAAAAGTGGAAAAGAAAGCATTTGCTTCTTTTATATACACACGCATAAGATCTAAGGGTCATACCTCGAACATGATAAATGTAAGGCAATAAAGAGGTATGGTGTGTGTAATAAGAAGACTTACGAGCAACATCTACCAAAGTTTGGGTGGATTCAGCCAAAAAACAGAGGGAAAACATGTAGCGTCTTACACTTCATCTCATTTCTTACATGTGCATTATTTTATTTAAATGAAATCTAAAAGGGTCTAAAACTTTGTACATGACATATTAATGCATATCTTATAAATTAATATATAGTTATAGTTGATGGGTTATAAGCAAAAACATCAATATTATGGTCTACATGCAAACCCTAATAGCTTTTGGATCTAGTTTGTCTAATGAACATGCAATTGAATATCCAAAGCTATAAACCCTAGATCTATCAAATAAGAACTGAAATAAGGGTTTAGTAATTACCTTTGATTGTTATATTGCAATAACAATCAATTCCTTGCTTTGATTGGCTTCAGAAAGCTTAGTGCCACAAGTGTTGCACCTCTAATGGAGTCACAAACACCACTAAGCAACTTGGATGAAGAGGAGAAGAGAGGAGGCTACCCAAAACGTCTAAAAACCCTAAAGGAACTCGTGTCCACGTTTTTGGGGCATAGGGGCCCTTTATATACATGTAGGCTATTAGGGTTTACAACTAGGAAACCCTAATCTGGCTGCTTAAGCCCTAAGCAGTCCATGGACTCCTTTAACATATCCCTTGGACGATTTCTAATGGGCTTCCGATAGAATTCGTCCAACCTATATATTATTAGGTGATCCATATCCCAATTATAATTATCTTATAATTACAACTTCAGTCCCCTAAGTTTAATTCATCTCTTTTAGCCACAAAATTAATTCTTAATTAATTTTTGACTAATATTAATTAAACAATATGATTTCTCTTTAAATATATATTATTCTCATAATACATTAATAAATCATATTTAAACCTTTCTCTCCTTAAATCATCCTACATATTGCTATGGTGAAGGCAACCCAAAAGGACCATGCTCATAGTCGGGTCAAGTACATACCAAAATAGTTATGGACTTAGACACTAATCCAACAGTCTCCCACTTGGATAAGTCTAATAACTATTTTCCATATGACTTCAGAACCTGATCAGCAATCGTAGCTTTCAAAATCCGCTGTCAACTCTGATCTTATCAGATACGCGTGTCCTTTAGATAAGTGATCATATATTCCTCCATTCTCAAGATATCGTATAGACACAAGACATGAGTTTCAATCATTCTCTCTATATTGTTTCCCGACTTCCGATTTATGACGACTGATAACAAACTACAATTGAAGACATCAACTTAGTCCCGGCTTGGCCAAGAGCTTAGGTGTCATCACTAAATCATCAAGGGGCCCACAGATATCGCTTTTATCCCACTTTGGGTAAAAGAAACGGATAAACTTTGACTCAAATGCTTGCTTGCATTTACTGATCGAATCACACACAACAATAAGTTTTATAACACCAAGTTACTGGTGCGTTTACTTATTATCAATGTGCAACCGACCAACAAATAACAACTCACACGTCTCGGTTTCAAGAATATACAATATTATCGACTCACAATCACTCGTGATATAATTCATGAAGTGATTCATGTGAGCGCGGAGGTCTATTAATTTTTTTAAATATGTAAAAAATAAATACATAAATAAGAAAATTAATTAAAAAATAAATTAATAAGGGCACAATAGACATTTTAGGTAATACATGGACCAAACGCGCAACAAAAATAAACAGTAGGGACCATCCAAGTTAAAAAATAAGTTAGGGACCAAAAACACAAATTTCCCCAACCCATAGGGACCATTCATGTAATTTACTTTTACTTTACGTTTTGTTCATATTTGGGTAACTATTTTTTTTACACATCTAGGTAATGTTGTAACAGCGTAAATTTCAAAACAATTTTACGCGTTTTATAAAAACATAATTCATTCAGTATTCATAAAAACCTCATTGTTTAAAACTCAATTCATAACATATATCAATCCCAAGATCTCATAACATAAAATCCCGTGTGTGTACTAATCAAGCCGGCGCCTTTCCGCGATCCTCACCAGTACCTGAAACACATAACATAAAACACTGTAAGCACAAAGCTTAGTGAGTTCCCCAAGATACCACATATAACACATATTAGCCACTCGAGGCTATAACTCTGTGGGTCCGTGCACCCAAACTCTGTGAACCCTCAGGTTTTAACTTTGTAAACATGCACAACATAAATCACCTAGAATAATGTTGCACAACACATAACACATATATAGCATACAAACACTGTATCACATAACTCTAGTTACCTACTCAAGGTAAAGTATAGTGAGAAGACTCACCTCAGATATCTCAGTAAATCTCTGACTCGGTAAACTATGGTCTAGCCCCTGCCTAATCACATGAAATAAATACTCTAATTAATACAACCTTCCGGGCTAGGCTAATCTCTTTCTCTCTATTCATCCTCTAGGAAGGGTAAAAGACTATCCTACCCTTCCGATGACTCTAAGGTCCAAATATTAACTAACCCTAAAAGTCAACGGTCAACCTTGACCAAACTCGCCGAGTGCACAACTGTGACTCGGCGAGTCCACACGTGTTCTTCACTCTCCTAGTCCTCATTCGACTCACTGAGTCAACCTCAACTCTGAAAATCATCACTGATCACAATCTGTGAAATGTCCCGACCCCACTCGCCGAGTCCGGCTCCTGACTCGGCGAGTACCATCATGCACTCTGTCCTCTAGATTCCCTCTGACTCACCGAGTCGCTTCCCCAACTTAGTGAGTCACAAACTGTGTGATTATCGGGAAAACCCTCGTCCTAATCGTCGAGTCGGCTATTGGACTCGGTGAGTTCATGCCATGCTCAAGCTGAATTGACCTCTTGAGGTCAGATCCGTTTCTCTAAACCATAAACCCAGCTTCCCAAGGCATTATAATCACGTAAAGCAAACATCTTGGTGCTCATGCAAAGGCTCAAAGGCCTTATTTGAAGATATGCCCTCTAAAGTAACATCCTAAGCTCATAACCTCCATTAAAACCCATAAAGCTCAAGGGAAAAGGGTCTCTGGACCTCTTTGGGTCCGAATCTACAGCACCAACACAAGAAGGGACCAATTACTCCATATAACCATCCTTTAAAGGGGCTAAAAAGCCCTAACTCTAAGAATTACACCATAAACTGAAGAAGGGTCGAATGAATACCTCAAAATGAAGTCTCTGAGCCCTGTAATCATTGGATTAGCACCCTCTTCAGCCTCCTCTTGTCTTGGTCCCTTTGTATTTGCAAACACACTAACAAATGATCAAGAAATGACGCTCTAGCTCACTTAGGGTTTCTCTCTGGGGTCTGGTATCCGCAAATGACGGCCATAAGGCCCTTTAAATAGGCCCCAAACCCGAGGAATTAGGGTTTCATTAAACAGCATGGACTCGCCGAGTCCTTGGGGCGACTCGCCGAGTCCAGCCATCCACCCGGATAATGATTCGCGTCTCTACTCAGTGAGTCTACGCATCAACTTGCCGAGTTCTTCTTGAAATTCGTTGAATAAATAAAATACCTGAAATTCCTGATGTTACAATTCTCCCCCACTTGAATCAGACTTCGCCCTCAAAGTCACATCCCTGAAATAGCTCCGGATGCTGCTCATGCATCTCCCGCTCTGGCTCCCAAGTCAACTCGGATCCTCTCCGATGTTGCCACTGAACCTGCACCAGAGGCACCTCCTTGTTCCTCAGAACCTTGATCTTCCGATCCACAATCGCAACTGGTCTCTCCACATAGTTCAGGCTCGCATCCACCTGAATGTCCTCTAACGGCACTACCGCCGACTCGTCGGCTATACACTTCCTCAACTGAGACACGTGGAAGGTATTATGAATCCGCTCCAACTCCGCAGGTAGCTCCAAGCGATACGCTACCCTGCCCACCCTCACGATCACTCTGAACGGACCAATATACCGGGGCCCTTGCTTGCCCCTCTTCCTGAATCGAGTCACTCCTTTCCAAGGAGATACTTTCAGGAGAACATAATCACCGACCTGGAACTCAAGCTCGGATCGTCGCCTATCCGCATAACTCTTCTGGCGACTCTGAGCGGTCAATAATCTCTGCCTGACCTGTTGTATCTGCTCTGTCGTCTGAAGCATAATCTCCGTGCTACCCATCACTCGTTGCCCTACCTCTCCCCAACAAATGGGAGTCTGACACCTCCTCCCATATAACAGCTCAAAGGGCGAAATACCAATGCTCGAATGATGGTTGTTGTTGTAGGAGAACTCTGCTAAGGGCAAATACATGTCCCAACTTCCGACAAAATCCAACACACATGCTCGGAGCATGTCCTCGAGCGTCTGAATCGTCCGCTCGCTCTGACCGTCAGTCTGTGGGTGGTATGCGGTACTAAAATGCAGCCTCGTACCCAACTCCTCATGGAATTTCTTCCAAAATCTGGAAGTGAAACGCATATCTCGATCTGACAAAATCGAGATCGGCACCCCATGCCGCGATACCACCTCTCTCACATATATCTCTGCTAACTTCTCCGCAGAAGAACTCTCACTAATGGCGAGAAAGTGAGTGCTCTTTGTCAAGCGGTTTACTATCACCCAAATTGCATCGACACCCCTTGTCGTTCTCGGCAATTTGGTGATAAAATCCATGGATATCTGCTCCCATTTCCACTCTGGGACTTCCAGTGGCTGCAACTTACCATGCGGTCTCTGATGTTCGGCCTTAACCCTACGACAGGTTAGGCACCTCTCAACAAACCACGCTACATCTCTCTTCATACAGGGCCACCAATACTCCCTTTTTAGATCCAGAAACATCTTAGTGGCCCCGGTATGGATCGAGAACCTCGATCTATGCGCCTATTCCATCAAGATGGTACGCGTTCCTCCAACAAACGGTACCCAAATCCGACCTTGGAAGGTCATAAGCCCTCTGCTATCGGTCACGAACTCCGACACCTGTCCGATAACTCGCTCTCGCTTACGGTTCTCCGGTCTCACTGCCTCAGCCTGAGCCCCTCTGATGGTGTCCAACACCGGAGTCATCACCGTGAATCTCATACAAATATCCCTAATCGGGGCGCTCTCTGCCCTACGACTCAAGGCGTCGGCTACCACATTAGCCTTGCCCGGGTGGTACAGGATCTCGCAATCATAATCCTTTACCACATCCAACCATCTCCTCTGACGCATGTTCAGGTTTGGCTGATCCATCAAATACTTCAAACTCTTGTGGTCTGTGTATATCGTTCACCGAACCCCATATAGATAATGGCGCCAAATCTTGAGGGTGAACACCACAGCCCCCAACTCGAGATCGTGGGTGGGATACCTTGCCTCATGGGGCTTCAGCTGCCTCGATGCGTACGCGATCACATGCCCCCTCTGCATCAACACCACGCCCAACCCAGATATCGATGCGTCGCAATACACCACAAAGTCCTCCATCCCCTCTGGAAGAGCCAACACCGGGGCTTCGCACAATCTCTGCAAAGAGTCTCAAATGAGGCCTGCTGCTCTGGGCCCCAGCTGAACACCACACCCTTCCGGGTCAACCTGGTGAGAGGAACAACAATCTTGGAGAAATCCCTGATGAACCTCCGATAATAGCCGGCCAATCCTAGAAAACTCCTGATCTCAGAAGGAGATTTCGGCACCTCCCAACTCATCACCGCCTCGATCTTGGCCGGATCGACCAAAATCCCCTTTTGGTTAACGAGGTGACCAAGAAACTGCACCTCTCGTAACCAAAAATCGCACTTGGAGAATTTGGTGTAAAGCCTCTCCGATCTCAGCATACTGAGGATTTCTCGTAAATGCTCCTCATGCTACTCCCTGGATTTCGAATACACCAAAATGTCGTCAATGAACACAATCACTGATCGATCCAACATCGGTCTGCATACCCTGTTCATGATATCCATGAATGCTACAAGCGCATTAGTGAGCCCGAATGACATCACCACGAACTCGTAATGCCCATAACGAGTCCTGAATGCAGTCTTCTGGATATCCTCCTCGCGCACCCTCATCTGATGATATCCAGATCTCAGATCATTCTTATAAAACCAAGATGCTCCCTGCAGCTGATCGAACAAATCGTCGATCCTCGGCAAAGGATAACGGTTCTTGACCGTTAACTTATTCAGCTCTCGATAATCTATGCACATTCGGTGCGAACCATCCTTTTTCTTCACAAAAAGGATCGGTGCTCCCCACGGCGAGCTGCTCGGCCGTATAAACCCCTTCCCCAGCAGCTCTTGAAGCTGCGAGGATAACTCCTGCATCTCTGGAGGTGCAAGGCGATAAGGCGCCTTGGCAATAGGTGCTGCCCCTGGAATCAAATCAATGCGAAACTCAACCTGCCTCTCGGGAGGCACACCCGGTAACTCCTCGGGAAAGACATCCGGGAATTCACGCACTATCGGGACCTCCTCAACCGTACTCGGTCTCTCTGCACCAATTCTCGTATCCATCACATACGCTACAAAACCACTACAGCCCTGCTGCAGACTCTGCCTCGCTCTAGCAGCCGAACAAAACGCTAAATCGAGACGGGTACCCTCGCCGTACACTGTAAGAACTCCCCCACTTGGGTCTCGTATAGTCACCAGTTGCTGCTTGCAGTCGATAACTGCTCCAAATCTGCTCAACCAAACCATGCCTACGATGACACAGACGTCCCCCATCGCAATCAGGACCAAATCAATAGGAAACTCTACACCAAAAATCTCGAGTACACATTCTCGAATCGCCTCCGTGGCATACACTGCTCTCTCATCGGTGATGGAGACTCTCAGAGGTCGACTCAATGCCTCTCGACTAATACTAATGTGCTGACTAAAAGCCAATGATATAAAAGATCGACTCGCACCCGAGTCAAATAACACCAAAGCAGGTACAAAACTCACAAGAAAGTACCTACGCATAACATAATATAAGCACAAAATCTCAAACATTAAAATAAATACATGAAAGAATACATACCAGCCACAACATCGGGTGCTGTGTGGACCTCTTCCGCAGTTAACTGGAAGGCTCTCCCCCGAGCCTTCGGCGTCTTGGTCTTCACCGGCCGACTATCAGAAGCCCTAACAGCAGCAGGGGCAGACCCTTGAGAAGCTCCCTGTGCTGACCCTCGCAAAAGCGGACACTCGGCCTTTCGGTGTCCGGTCTGGTTGCAGTGGAAACACACTGCAAACCCCTTGGGGCAGTCCTTGGCCATATGCCCCTCCTTGCCACACTTGTAGCAAGATCTAACTCTACAAACTCCATCATGACCCTTGCCGCACTTTCCACAAGTGCGGTCCTTCTGGCTCCCAGCTCTGGGATCAGCGGGCTTGGCCCGCTTAGCTGCTGGCTAGGACTGTGCCGGTCGCCGATCCCTCCCCTGAGACTCCGCCTCCTCCCTAGCCTAAGTCTCTAGCTCGATCTCCCTCTTCCGGGCATTTTCCTGAAGCTTGGCAAATGTCCGGTACGAGGAGTTCGCCACGAACTCCCGAATTTCTCTCCTTATTATACTCAAATAACGACTCATACGTGCCTGCTTAGTAGAGACGTGCTCAGGGCAGAACATTGCCCTCTCATGAAACATCCTGGTAATAACCGTAACAGACTCCATACCCTGCTTGAGGGTCAAAAACTCCTGTGCCAATCGATCCCGTTCCACCGAGGGAACGTACTCATAACGAAACATGGTGGTGAACCTCTCCCAGGTCACCGCAGCAAGCTCTGCTGGGGAATAGTGTGTTGTCGCGAACTTCCACCAGTCCTTCGCCCCCAGGCGAAGCTGGTTCAATGCAAACCGAACCCTCAAGTGCTCCGGGCACGAGCATGTATAGAAACACCCCTCAATGTCAGATACCCATCTCATCGCTGCAATCGGATCCTGTGTCCCATCAAACTCTGGTGGCTTCGTGTTGCTGAACTCCCTGAACAACAACAAGTCACCCCCTTGCGGCTTAGCAGCAACGACGGCTGCGGTGGCCGCTGTAACAGCAGCCTCAGAAACAGCGGCATAACGCTCGTCAAAAGTCTCAATCAACGTGGTCTTAATAGACCCGAACTGTTGGATTAGTGTCTAAGTCCATAACTATTTTGGTATGTACTTGACCCGATGGTGCATGATCCTTTTGGGTTGCCTTCACCAAAGCAACTTGATAGGATGAATTATGGAGAGAAAGGATTAATTATGATTTAGTAATATATTATGAGAATAATATATTAAAGGAGAAATCATATTGTTTAATTAATATTAGTCAAGAATTAATAAGAATTAAGTTTGTGGCTAAAAGACATTAATTAAACTTAAAGGACTAGAACTGTCAATTGTGTGATAGTTGAATATTGAGCTAATGGACTCCATATTAAAGGGGTGGACGAATTCTATGGGGAAACCCATTAGAAATCGTCCAAAGGCCTTTAAGAAAGGGGTTCATGGGTTACTTAGGGCCTAAGCATCCAAATTAGGGTTTCCTTGTTAGATAACCCTAATAGCCTCACTATTTAAGGAACCCTTAAGCCCCAAAAAACGTGTAGAAGTTGTTCTCTAGGGTTTCCACACATTTTGGGTAGCCTCCACTCTCCTTATTGTTCATCCTCTTGCTCTTGGTGTTTGTGAACCATTAGAGGAGTGGCATTTGTGACTCTAAGCTTTCTAAAGTCATTACAAGGAGGATTTGAGATTGTTATTACTACATAACAATCAATGTATGATCTAAACCCTAATTCATATGTTATATTGATTATCATATACTAGATCTAGGGTTTATAGTCTTGGATGAATTGCATGTACAATAGAGAAACTTAGATCCAAGCATTAGGGCTTGTATGAGCACATAGAATGTTTTTATAGCTAAAACCCATCAGTGGTATCAGAGCCTCGATTGGTTTCTATTGTATTGATGCATATTTGATCGAAATCAGCACTAAAAATCGAAATTTTTGGGTTCTGAGTGTTTGACTCGCCGAGTTACTTGGTGCACTCGCCGAGTCAGGTGTACTCGACGAGTCCAAGTCCAGACTCGACGAGTCGAAACGTCTGACAGCTAATTTTCGTGATTTTCTTCCTGTTTTGGGTTTGGATAATTACCTTAAATATGTTTTTGTTATAAAATCCGAATTTTATCAATATTTGGTGAATATCTTTACCTAAATAGAAGATAATTGTCAAAATTTAGATAATCACTTGTTTTATTAGATAATATTTGATTATTTGTAATTTAGATTTGAATTATCTTGTGAAAAGTTTCAATTTTTCCCCTTTAGGTTTTATAGTTTAAACTTGAACTCAAAAGTTTTGTTTTTGAAATTTAAATAGTTAAAACCCTAATGTTTTGAATAGTTTCAAAACTTGCCTTCAAGTTTTGGAATTTAAATTTTGATTAAAAAGTTTGATTTTGAAATATTTAAATTCTAAACCCTACTGTTTTGAAATGTTTCAAAACTTGCCCTCAAGTTTTGGAATTTAAAAGTTGATTAAAAGTTTAATTTAGAAATGTTAAATTCTAAAACCCTAGTATAGTTTTGAAAACTTCAAATCACAACCTTATGGTTTTATTAATTAATTAAGGTGTATAATTAAAAGAGATTTAATAAATCCATATAGTTTAGGTGTACAATTTAATTAAATTAAAAGTATAATTAGATCACCTAGTATTTTAAAAGTGTAAAATACACCCTATACTATACATAACATTAAAAGTCTAACATTATATATATGTATGACTAAAAGTCAGTCTTACTGTTAGTAGGCCTCATTCACGAAGCTGGTCTATAAAGGGTGTTTAAGGAAATTGCCTATAAAATGGCGATTGAATGGGTATCCACTCTTACCCACCGCACTCTTGACTAGTGGAGGGTCGTTAGCCGAATGGGTAGGATAGGACAGAAACCTTCCATTATAAGTATATAATGAAGTATAAAAGTAACTAAATGTTTTCATAAAATTCCCAATCTTGGTTACTTTAGGCAAAAGTGAATCGATGCAATTCCATGAAATTACACTTTGTGCCCTTGCGAAGACGTTAGTGGAGCATTTGTGGTTTACCGACACACTAAATGGTTCTAAGCAAAGGTAGCAAAGGGTGACTCAATGTTTGTCATAGTTCGGTGGAGCGTGTGTGGTTTACCGGCACATTGAATAGGTGACTGTAACATGTGAGGGCACCATGTACATTTGCATGGTTATTCACACCCGCTTTGTGATCCTCGGCATCCCAGTCACAAACTAGAGGGGCATATCGAGATTTAAACATGCCATTGAAAAGTTCAATGAATCTCAAAGGATCTAGGAGTTTTCAATACATTTAAAACTTAATCTGTTTTTTGTTTTTCGTGGTGGAAAATTAGTGAATCGTCATTCACTTACCTTCAAATGTTCTGCAATTTGGGTTACGGCATCCCTCTCCCGAGTTGTGGAATATTGTGTTGGGTCCTAGCCCTAGTAGATCATTTGGGTGATTTACTAAGGACTCAATAAATCAACTAACTTGAATTTATTTTCTCCCATTTTGTAGATGTCAAAGTACGACAACTATGGTCTTCCCAAATCCTGTGGAACAAGCATTCCACATGAAGATGATATTCCACGATTCGATCGAGGAACAAGAAATCGTGCTTCACTTCCTTCACCTCCTCCCGTTATTCTCCCTAACCCACAAGATCGAAGAATTGAAAGGTTCAATGTCACTAAAGCCCTATTGAAAATGAAACATGAAGATGGTAAACCGGTGTGTGCCCACGTTCTAGGAATGAAATCACACATCGATAGGTTGATAATGTTGGGTGCGTCATTCTCGGATAAGTTGGTTGTGAACTGGGTTCTGCAGTCACTTCCTAAATCATATAATGAGTTCAAAAGAAAGTATTATATGATGGATCATGACGAAAACCTCATTGACCTAACTTATATGCTCATTGTTGCTGAATCAGAAATGATTTGGCAAAGCAATGGAGCGTATTTGTTGGGAAAGTCAACCAACCATGCTTCCGAGTACGTTCTAGGAGAACTGACCTGTGTTTGCTGCCAAGAGAAAGGGCGTTGGATACAAGTCTGCCCTAAGAGCCTGAAGAGTCCAGAAGATGGGAGAGTCAAAGAGTATGGTTGTGCTTAAGGTAAAATCCACTATCTAACTCCATTAAGTTCCTATTCATTGATTCTTAATACATAATGTGATAAGATTGCATTTGAATGTTTTGTAGGATCAGTGAAAAGAGAGGAAGCTTGATGGAAAAGCAAGATGAGTCTAATCACAAAGAAATGGATCTCGATCGCATGGACTTGAAGATTAGATTTTGAGCTTAGAAAGTTATGATAGAGTTGTTAGGAATATTTATTACATAGTTTTTCAGTTGATTTTGCATTGTAAGGACAAATGTTTTCCGCTGCTTTTATGAATAAAATAAATTTTAGTTTGACTCATTTATTTATTTATTTATTTCCTTGCAATGAAATCGTTATGAAAAATTGATATTCATATATTTCTACAACAAATGGATGTGATTCTTAATTATGTTGTTTGTGGAAATGTCGAGAATTTACCAAATAGGAAGAGTTTCTCATCGCCCAAGTTTCAATTGGACAGAAACTTGGAATCATGCAACTTGGTTGCATGATGAATGAGAAATTTCATATTTGGAAATTAGACTAAGTCGTTGACAAAGTGTCAAGTGAAGGACTAGGAGATCGAGTACACAAAGTTGTGTGTTGATCAAGTCCACCACAAGAGTAACAAAGATATTCGTCATGATTCACTAAAGGTTTAATAAATATACTTATAAGATTAAGTGTAATTCTGAAATGATTGAAAATGTTTAAATCAATAGCAGAACGAATAAGAAGAATCAAATAGGCAGAAAGATAAAAGTTTCTCTATTCTAAGAAGAAGGGAGAGTGCCTTTTATGTTTTGCGATAGGTCTTAATGATTAAGAACCATATCTCAATTGATCCTCTAAATGAGTCTTAGTACAAATGTATGTCTGAGAAGAGAAATCAAGAATTGAAGAAATGGTTAAATCAAGAAGTCAATCATATTTCTTTCCAAAACAAGTCTTAAAGTTAAGATTAAGTGACAAGTCTTAAGAAGGTTTATAACATTCATCAAATGTAGAATTTGGAAAAAGGTTTTATTATTCTTGCACATTTGAAATTGGAAAGTTGTGATGTCTTGGATAAGACAAAGACCAAATAGGACCAATTTATGAAGTATTTTGTCTTGATAAAAGCTATACTAACTTTTGAATATTTGTTTGTCAAGAAATGCTTATTGACAAGAGAACCTTATATGTCAAGGAGTCAGTGGGAGTTTTCATGGTCTTGAAAAGTCTCAAGAACTAATCAAGAATAAACCTTATCGATCATCACTAGCACATGAGTTGAGGTTTACAACCTATTGTGTTGACATTATCTTGTTTTTGTACCGTTTCAATTGAGTTAATTATGCATGTGAGCCCTATGAGTTCTCATTTGAATGCATAAAAGGCAAGGACCTTGATCAATGAAAAGTACATTGATAGAAAAGGGTGAGTTGCTTAACTACTTGGAAGACATGGTGGGCAGCCGTGTTACCATAAGGCAAGAAATCAAGATTAAGAAAGTTCGGTCCATATGAGTTTGAATTTGTCGTAAACTTTGTTTTTGACAAATTCACATGGATAGGAACACATACACCATTAAAATCTAAGTGTCATAAGATTCCCTCCTTCATGAAAATGACTGTGAGGAAATACTTTCACTAATAGAGATTTTAAAAAGATAGTGATTGTGAAATTGTATTCTCAAATTTGATTATGGTTACGGTATCCCTTTCCATGATTCGAATTGTGAGATCTGGCAATTAGTCTGAATTGTTTAAGACACACACACATGAACTATCTAAGGCAAAGGTGTATAAGTTTATAAAGCCTTGATAAAAGATTATCAAAGCATTAGGTATTAGAAATATGAACTTAAAGAAATTCAATAGGCATTGTTTTTCTGAAAGTTAAGTTGTTTCTGAATACGTGTCAAAGCTAGTGGGAGCATAAGTGTTATGTTTATAATAATCATCGTGATAGTGGGAGCATAAATGTTATGATTGTATGATTATTAAGGCAAGTATTGCAAGTTAGCAATATTAATTATAGAAAACAAGAGTTATACTTTACAAAGTTGTAAGGATTGAATAGTTGTTTTGCTATAATTAAGGGAGAGAATATTATGCTTCATTTCAAATCTAAAAGCTTAGGTTGTGGAATGTTAATAAATTTAGTCAAGGATACATAGTGTGTTCTTAAATTTCGATTATGATTACGACATTCCTCTTCATATTTCAAATTATAAGAACATAGCAAATAAAATATTATGGCAGAAGATTGATAAAGTATTAAATCTTCATGTAAGACATTATGCATCGTGTCCCATACACTTCGGGTATAGGATCGATTGCGAATGCTATAATATTTGACCATTCTAAAAAAATTCCAAATGTCTAGCGCATTTAGAGGGAAAAAGGACAAGAATCAGTTTTGACTAAGATAATTAAACAACTATCAAAGGACAATCCAAAGTTCGCCGAGGATTGGTCGCTTGTGAATAGTTGGAAGTATGATATTGGATGGAGCATATCGACGTTGTTATGAATAGATAAGATTCTATTGAGAATGAGTTGTCATATGGTAAGTATGGAAAGGTTTCCATATTAGGAGTTAGATAATGAGAATCTATGTCTAGATTAGAAACTTTATGCAAAAGGATGTTCAAAGGAATGTACCTTGAATGAGAGATATCACATCTATGGAATTGTCTTGTAACAATCTCCGATAGAGAGTTTTGTAATTTCATTGGCAATAGTCATTGTGACCTTAGTGCAGTGACATTACAAAAGAATCATTGCATAAAATGTTAGAATCTAACATATTTCATAAGTAGCAAGAATTTGATATTCTTACACTTGTGATAAGGATTGGGAGTTGTGAAATGAGTGTGATTGGAAATGTGTTAATTTGATCTATTTCACAAAGTAAGGACAATAGGTTAGCATTGTGTGCATGCTAAGAGCATGGGACAAGTGTAATTATAATTCAAGTAAGAAGTTGATTACCCGAAATGACAAATAATGAGTAATCGATATGGTGATAAATAAAAGGTGTTTTATTTATACTCAAAGGTTTGACACCATATGGGATTAGTATTATTCTTGTGTTTCACTTTGCATGTTTTGACTTCCTGAATAATTTAGTTGGTTCAGAACAATCAAATTATTCGAACGGACCACAATCGTTCATATGTTGGAAGTAGGTATGAATGAAGACTGTCGTGAATTGGTGTGTGGATTGTTTAAAGTGTGTTAGACATAAGCAATTGTTTGCTGCAACGTTCATGAGTGCTTATGAATATGATTTGAGCATTGGATTAAACCTACGCTCACTTGGATCACTTCATGGATTTTATCACGAGTGATTGGTGAGATGATAACATCTTATATTCTTGAAACCGAGATGTGTGAGTTGTATCTTGCGAGTCGGTTGCACATTGATAATATGTAAACGCACCAGTAACTTAGTGTTATAAAACATATTGTTGTGTGTGATTTGGTGAGTGAGTGCAAGCGATCATTGAGTCAAAGTTTATCCATTCCTTTTATCCAAAGTAGGATAAAAGCAATATCTGTGGGCCCCTCGATGATTTAGTGATGACACCTAAGCGCTTGGCCAAGCCGGGACTAAATTGATGTGTTCAATTGTAGTCTATTGTCAGTCGTCATAAATCTGAATTCGGGAAATAGTATAGAAAGAATGATTAAGTTCATGTCTCATATCTATACGATATCTAGAATGGAGGAATATATGATCCCTTATCTAAAGGACCCGCGTATCTGATAAGATCAGAGTTGACAACGGCTTTGGAAAGCTATGATTGCAGATCAGGATCTGAAGTCATACGCAGAATAGTTGTTAGACTTATCCAAGTGGGAGACTGTTGGATTAGTGTCTAAGTCCATAACTATTTTGGTATGTACTTGACCCGATGGTGCATGGTCCTTTTGGGTTGCCTTCACCAAAGCTTCTTGATAGGATGAATTATGGAGAGAAAGGATTAATTATGATTTATTAATATATTATGTGAATAATATATTAAAGGAGAAATCATATTGTTTAATTAATATTAGTCAAGAATTAATAAGAATTAAGTTTGTGGCTAAAAGACATTAATTAAACTTAAGGGACTAGAACTGTCAATTGTGTGATAGTTGAATATTGAGCTAATGGACTCCATATTAAAGGGGTGGACGAATTCTATGGGGAAACCCATTAGAAATCGTCCAAAGGCCTTTAAGAAAGGGGTTCATGGGTTGCTTAGGGCCTAAGCATCCAAATTAGGGGTTCCTTGTTAGATAACCCTAATAGCCTCACTATTTAAGGAACCCTTAATCCCCAAAAAACGTGTAGAAGTTGTTCTCTAGGGTTTCCACACGTTTTGGGTAGCCTCCACTCTCCTTATTGTTCATCATCTTGCTCTTGGTGTTTGTGAACCATTAGAGGAGTGACATTTGTGACTCTAAGCTTTCTAAAGTCATTACAAGGAGGATTTGAGATTGTTATTACTACATAACAATCAAGGTATGATCTAAACCCTAATTCATATGTTATATTGATTATCATATACTAGATCTAGGGTTTATAGTCTTGGATGAATTGCATGTACAATAGCGAAACTTAGATCCAAGCATTAGGGTTTGTATGAGCACATAGGATGTTTTTATAGCTAAAACCCATCACGAACATCTCTGGTATCTCTGCCCTAATGGCCGCAACCACCTCCTCATGGATGATCCGGCAGATCTCCTCATCACTAGTCCCACTGCTCTCTGGCGTATGACGTGTCCTCACCATGATCCACCTCTGAAATACAACATACGATATATTAGAAACTCGCTCGAGCATACTCGCACTCGATAACTCATCCCTCCTTGATCCCTGGCATCCCGAAGATTCTTACTTGAACTGTACACCGCCCCGGTGTTTTCAGTAGTACGATCCCAATACTACCGTCCGCACCATACCAGTATACACCCCAAGTCCTCCTCTTAGGATCCCAAGTCCCAAGTACTCTATTATGCATAACCCACTCTCTAACAGATCTCTCATAAGCTCCTCACTGCTACCTACTCACTCTCAAGCATCTCATAGCAGCTCACCTCCCCTTAGGCTAAGGCATCACAAATCAGGCCACTCTAGTCCTAACAGGAATACCTAGCCCACTCTAGCACAATAATACATCATATCAATCTCATAAACATATAACATAAGGGTATTTTGGGAAATCACCGTTCGGGCGCTGACTGATCGTACACACGACTCTGCTCTGCGTTTTCTAAAAATCTTTTACTCTTTTTAGACAATTTGGTTCTCTTTTGAAAATATTTCTCAAATCCTCAGTTTGAGTTCAAATACGCCCGAAGGTGTACTCGAATCCCGCAAACCAAGGCTCTGATACCAACTTGTAACAACGTAAATTTCAAAACAATTTTTTGCATTTTATAAAAACATAATTCATTCATTATTCATAAAAACCTCATTGTTTAAAACTCAATTCATAACATATATCAATCCCAAGATCTCATAACATAAAATCCCGTGTGTGTACTGATCAAGCCGACGCCTTTCCGCGATCCTCACTAGTACCTGAAACACATAACATAAAACACTGTAAGCACAAAGCTTAGTGAGTTCCCCAAGATACCACATATAACACATATTAGCCACTCGAGGCTATAACTCTGTGGGTCTGTGCACCCAAACTCTGTGAACCCTCAGGTTCTAACTCTGTAAACATGCACAACATAAATCACCTAGAATAATGTTGTGCAACACATAACACATATATAACATACAAACACTGTATCACATAACTCTAGTTACCTACTCAAGGTAAAGTATAGTGAGAAGACTCACCTCGGATATCTCAGTAAATCTCGGACTCGGTAAACTCTGGTCTAGCCCCTGCCTAATCACATGAAATAAATACTCTAATTAATACAACCTTCAGGGCTAGGTGTAACGCCCGTGTTTCTGGGATTGCCATTTTTAGCAATGTAATAGTCTAGGTTAGCCATTGTAACCCCAATTTGAAATAATAAAAATGTATTATTTGTGAATTATGTGAATTATGTGATTTATGTGTTTATTTTCTTAATTATTATAAGTTAATGAATTAAGAATAAAATAAGCGTCAAAATTTAAGTGTGAGATAAGCCCGATATCTTTGCATAAAGTTGTAGTGGTTGAAACAAGGATTCCGGAGATATAAGGAATGCCAAAATCCAAGTTATAACGAAGAAGTTATGACCTGTCGAAGTTTCGCGACAGAACCGGCACGACGTCGAGTGACGTAAAATATGAATTTAAGATAGAGCGATATTTAGCCTTAGCGATCTAAACGAAAGTCATAGATTTCGTTAAACCGAGAGCGTGCATAAAAGGAACGCCCAAATCTGACTTCGTATGAGGAAATTATGATTTTTCTAAGTTTTGACTTAGCAGTATGCAGCCCAAATACTCGATTTGAGATCGAGCGGTTTTTAGCCGAAACAATCTAAATGAGAATCGAAGATCTCGTTGTTAGTAGCGAAACGATGAAAAGTTAGGCGAGAACGGACGTCAGACGAAGAAGTTATGAATTTATAACGAAGTTTTTCTGTCCCGGCCTTCTAAAAATAAATAATAAAAATAAAAGTCAAAATTAGCCAACGGAGTCTAAATGAAAGTTGTAGAGTATGGTCTGACCTTCGCGTGGATATAAAGAACGTCGAAAACGGAGCTCGTATGCGAAAGTTACGCAATTTAGAAGTTCGACGAGTCAATTACGCCCCGCGTAATTGAGTACGCCCCGCGTACTTAGACGGATGCAACTTGTCTGACCAATACTCAAGTGCCACCAGTCGATGCATGCAGTGACGTCAAAGTACGCCCCGCGTAACCGAGTACGCCCCGCGTACTGAGTACGCCCTGCGTAATTTAAGATTACGCCCCGCGTAATCCCAGACCCTCAGCCTATAAATAGAACTCGAAATCAGCCATTTTCTCTTGTTCAAACTCTTCTCTCTCTCTAAGTTTTGCCTCGATTTGCGTGCCAATCATATCCCGAAGCCCCGGTATTATTCCCGAGCCCCGAAGCGAGATCCGAAGCCCCGAGAATCCCGAAGAGCGTTATTCCCGAGCCGAAGCCCTGCCCGGGAGGAGCCGGTTTTTGGTGAAGATCTTCCAGATCTATCAAAGTATACTACTTCTATAAGCCGTAGTGCTGTCGGATCATCTTCTGATCAAGTGAGTGTATAGTCCCTTTTCAAAACGCAATATTATGAAGTATTTAATATAAAATACGTGCTACGTGTATATATTTTGTGGTTATATGTGTGAATGTATATTCACTCTCTTCTATCTCATAGATCTGATATATTCTCTATGAAATACGTGTTATGTGTGTATGCCTCATCTGTTATGTGGAATATGTATTGATTAAAGCATGCTATACAGGTTTTTAAACAATGTATAAAAATGTATATTTTTATCTACTAATATGTTGGGTAGAACATGGATAGATAATTGGTGTGAAATAAACAGATGAGAGGCCTCGGTGTTATTGGTGCTATTCTAGTCATTCAGCAGAGTATGGATGACGACCACGGACTATTCTAGACTGTCCTGTGGAACACTAGCAGGCTCATTACCTGTAGGTGTTGTGAACGACGTGTTCACCGGTGTACTCTATCCCCCACATGGTTGCCTTTAGGACACTTATTATTGAGGAAGCCCCTTTGCAGTAATGTCCGTCCCGATGAAAATCCTGAATATAAGTTCCTTATAATAGACGTTATTTTTAGGAACGTAAGGTGAGGATAACGGGAATGGGTAATCGGGTTTATTGTTGATTGATGAAATTAAATATAATTATTGTGGGTTTGAAAACCCTATATGCTCACCAGGCTCCCAAGCCTGACCCACTCAGTTGATTTGTATTACAGGAAGTGGCGCAAGAGCTTAAGATGGGCGAATCATCAAGTCATTTTTGTTTACAAGTCTGCATATGTATATATTTGTTGAACGACTTGTAATATCATCGTTTATGCTTTATGATCTATATCGGAACATGACATCCCGACTTTTGATTATGAAATGAAATCATATTTCTATATGAAATGTTTTGATAAATATCTATTTTATCATGTTTTGTTTTTGGGAACAAATTCCGCATCTCTTTTAAAATCAAACGGATTTACTCTGAAAATGTTTTAAAAAGCATAAATGAAATCGGTCTTTTCTGGCCGAGATTTTTGGGGATGTCACACTAGGCTAATCTCTTTCTCTCTATTCATCCTCTATAAGGGTAAAAGACTATCCTACCCTTCCGATGACTCTAAGGTCCAAACATTGACTAACCCTAAAAGTCAACGAAGTCAACGGTCAACCTTGACAAAACTCGCCGAGTGCACAACTGTGACTCGGCGAGTCCACACATGTTCTTCACTCTCCTAGTCCTCATTCGACTCACTGAGTCAACCTCAACTCTAAAAATCATCACTGATCACAATCTGTGAAATGTCCCGACCCAACTCGCCGAGTTCGGCTCCTGACTCGGTGAGTACCATCGTGCACTCTGTCCTCTAGATTCCCTCTGACTCACTGAGTCGCTTCCCCAACTCAGTGAGTCACTAACTGTGTGATTATCGGGAAAACCCTCGTCCTACTCGTCGAGTCGACTATTGGACTCGGCGAGTTCATGCCATGCTCAAGCTGAATTGACCTCTTGAGGTCAAATCCGTTTCTCTAAACCATAGATCCAGCTTCCCAAGGCATTATAATCACGTAAAGCTAACATCTTGGTGCTCATGCAAAGGCTCAAAGGTCTTATTTGAAGATATGGCCTCTAAAATGACATCCTAAGCTCATAACCTCCATTAACACCCATAAAGCTCAAGGGAAAAGGGTCTCTGGACCTCTTTGGCTCCAAATCTACAGCACCAACACGAGAAGGGACCAATTACTCCATATAACCATCCTCTAAAGGGGCTAAAAAGCCCTACCTCTAAGAATTACACCATAAACTGAAGAAGGGTCGAATGAATACCTCAAAATGAAGTCTCTGAGCCCTGGAATCACTGGATTAGCACCCTCTTCAGCCTCCTCTTGACTTGGCCCTCTTCTATTTGCAAACACACTAAAAAATGATCAAGAAATGACTCTTTTCCTCTCACAAACGCTCTAGCTCACTTAGGGTTTCTCTCTGGGGTCTGGTAGCCGCAAATGACGCCCTTTAAATAGGCCCCAAACCCGAGGAATTATGGTTTCATTAAACAGCGTGGACTCGCCGAGTCCAGCCATCCACCCAGATAATGATTCGCGTCTCTACTCGACGAGTCTACGCATCAACTCGCCGAGTTCTTGAAATTCATTGAATAAATAAAATACCTGAAATTCCGGATGTTAAAAATGAACTTGCTGAAAACGTTCACATTTAGGATTTAATCTGGTATAGCAGGTCATAATGGTCATATGTGAACACTTCTAACAAGTTTGTTACCTAGATGTGTACAAAAAAAAGATACTACCCAGATGTGGACATACCAAAAAGTTAATTACCTTAATAAGTCATTTTCCCAAAATATTATTTTCATAAAATAATAATTTTCCAATTAAATACGATAGTTGATTTATTAATAAATGAATTCGAAAAAACTATTCAATAAATGACTACTTACTAAAGGTGTCACGATATATGATCATATTTTATAGACAATATCGTTATAAAATGGAAAATGATTCGTACATAACAGTTTTTTTGTTATACATACAATTTATATGTTATATAATTGTGCCATATAATATTTTAAAACATCAATCGGTATGTATGTATGAAAAAAAAAATATTTCGTACAAACGAGCTCCCTTATAAAACAATTTTTGTAAAAAACCGTAAGACTTATTGTCTGGTATAACATTGGCGAATGTATTTGGAATTTATTATTATTTTATTTTAATTTTAATAAGATGGATTAAACTGTAGAGAAAACCTAGTAAAGGGATCGGTCCTAGTTAAGTTATAAAAGGAAAGCCTGAACCTCTTTCACTTCATATCTTCATTTCATATCTGCTTATCGAGAGAGGCACCAGCAATGGCTTCTTTGATCCACAAGCACTTCTTTCCTCTTTGCAAATCCAAGTCCAACTTTTACCCAGACGCCCCTTTCCTCAATCGTCCTGCACTTGCTTTTTCGCTTGGTCTCAAGAAGCCCTCCTTCTCCTCCTTCCCATGTAGCCCAATCGTATGTAAGGCTGTTTCTGTGAAACCACAAGAGACTCAAGTCGAAGGTCTTAACATCGCAGACGATGTTACTCAGGTTCCTTTGCGCTTATTTCTTGCCTATTTCCCCATGACCACATCATTTCCTTTGGTCTTGTTTATTTGCTGCTTAGACTTGTCTCTGAATAAATTAATGAGATCTACAACTTCATAACCTATGTGATTGGTCAAGTTTTTGTGTATTTATGACAGCTTATCCAACCAACAACATTCGTTTGTGGTAGAACGAAGCATGTGTCTCAGAGTGGTTTTGGAAATGAATTTGGTCAACTATGATAGAGATGTCAATGCTTAGGGTTTTAACCAATTCTTACTCTACTGCCTTATTGAATTAAAGTCCATTGGTATGGTGTTTATCGATATTAGATATTAGCGCAATCCGGTGACATCTACTCTAATGGAATTGATCAGTAAACATTTGGCATCGGAGTGGATAGTTTTTGTCCTACTGTTGTGCGTCCTCATGTATAGTTTGTGTTGAATTAGGTTCAGTGAAGAACTTGATATAAGAGATTATGTATGGAAAGAGGATCATGTGTCCTTGATAAAAATTTAGCCAAATACATAAAATGGAGCTTTGTTAGTCATTAGAAGTATCTAATTCAAATTACATCTTTTAAAAGAGTATTGTTCAGAGTCGCTGAAACATCAATTGGGATTTAAGGTGTGGGGTGATTTAATTCTAAAGCATTCTTGTGCTGCTTTTGGAATTTCGTTCTAGGACAATAAAATATCCTCATTCTAAGCTAATGGCTTGTTAATTTCTTTTGTGTTGTGATAATGCAGCTTATTGGAAAGACTCCAATGGTGTACTTGAATGACATTGCAAAGGGATCAGTTGCTAATATTGCTGCCAAGCTTGAAATTATGGAGCCATGCTGTAGTGTGAAAGACAGGTGAGAGATAGATTAAACTGCAATGTGTTTAGACTTTAGACATAAATGTATTTGTTTTTCAAATTAAATTGTATGATGTCCTCTGTAATACTGTAATATGATCTAAAAGATTTCAGCATTATCTGAATAAAATTGTATTCTAGTACTGAAAGGCCTGTTAACTTTTTTTCTGGCTTCAGGATAGGAAACAGTATGATAGCAGATGCTGAAGAAAAAGGACTTATAACACCAGGGAAGGTAAAAAAAAAAAAAAAAAGAATAGTTACAATTTTGAGAATGAGAAGATGGAATGTCATGAATTGACATAGTAATTTTGATTGTTTCCAGAGTATATTGGTTGAGCCTACAAGTGGGAACACAGGCATTGGGCTTGCATTTATAGCTGCTTCAAAAGGGTATAAGCTGATCTTGACAATGCCTGCATCAATGAGTCTGGAGAGAAGGGTTCTTCTAAAAGCATTTGGAGCGGATCTTGTTCTCACAGACTCCTCAAAGGGCATGAAAGGAGCAGTTCAGAAAGCTGAAGAAATAGTCAACAGCACACCCAATTCTTACATGCTTCAACAATTTGATAATCCTGCTAATCCAAAGGTAAGTAATTTTTTAGTTAAAATCATTTATTTGTAAAGTATGTCAGTATGTCTTACATTTACATATTAAGATACAACTTGTGTGCAGGTACACTTTGAGACAACTGGCCCAGAAATCTGGGAAGACACCAAAGGGAAAGTGGATATATTTGTTGCAGGGATTGGAACTGGTGGAACTATATCTGGGGTTGGCCGCTTTCTCAAAAATCAAAATCCTGATGTTAAGGTAGGTAGCTTAACAGTTTATATGACTTTTTCTTAAATTCATATATATATATATATATATATATATATATATATATATATATATATATATATATATATATATTAATGGAATCCTGTTGGTTTATATTTTACCTGATGAGATTAAACTTATCAGGTGATTGGCGTGGAGCCTACAGAGAGTAACATATTGTCTGGTGGAAAACCTGGTAATTCCTAAAGATTATCTTTAGTTTGTGATTCCAAGTTTTGTGTTTTTTTTTCTAGCTTTTATTATGTGATAACTGCAGGCCCTCACAAAATTCAAGGGATTGGGGCAGGTTTTGTACCAAGGAACTTGCATCAAGATGTGCTTGACGAAGTAATAGAGGTCTGGTTTTTTTTCCCAATGGCTATCTATTAGTATCGTATAATTGTAAATAAGCATTCTAGTATTTTATATATGAAAATGTTTTGGATCATTTACAAGAATGCAAGTCTTTACAACTAGTAACAAACCAATTTCAAAAAAGCTTTCTATTCATGTGGTTGCTTATGCGTTTTATGGACACTACACTAATGTACAAAAAGTAAGGTATGATCGGTTGATACAAACAAAACCCTTTCTTTCTTTTATCAAACTTTTCCAGATTTCCAGTGATGAAGCTGTTGAGACTGCGAAGCAATTGGCACTCCAAGAAGGCTTGTTGGTAAGGGGGGTTTTATTATCTTATATTTCATTTTGGTCCGTGTCGTGTGGCTTAACACCTTTTTGTTTTAATTTTGAAGGTGGGCATATCTTCTGGAGCAGCAGCAGCTGCTGCCATCAAGGTTGGAAAGAGACCTGAGAATGCAGGAAAACTTATTGCAGTATGCATCTCACACCCTTACTTTTAACACACATATATACGGGCACATGGTTGCTTAAAATCCGACTAGTTTCTTCAAAAAAAAAAATAGTTTTTCTTCCAGCAACTTCCGAGCTGACCCACAGCGACCTGGTGTTTAAAAGTCAGGTGGTTGGCACAAGAAGCGGGTCCCCAAGACTTTGGTAATGACCATATCTCTAAACTATGTAAATAAATGATTGTTGCAGGTTGTGTTTCCAAGCTTTGGGGAGCGATACCTATCCACAGTTCTTTTCCAGTCAATTCGGGAAGAGTGCGAGTCAATGCAAGCAGAGCCATGAAACAAGCGTGAGTGTAGTGTGTCTTTGGTTTTTGATCATTTAGAAGTCTCGCCCAAAGGACATGGTAGAGATCCAGCAAACAGGGGCTCATCATTTATTACATGTTTATTTATTTCTTGGAGTTAGGAAGTAGGATTTGCAATAAAGCATAGTCCTTAATATGGCTGGCTATGCACCAAATCATTGTGTTTTCTTTAATCTATGTTTTAAGCACAAGATAATGAGATTTCGCATTTATAACAGTTATATTATTCACTTCTTGTTCATAACAGTTACATGAATCGTCCTACTTGTTATGCCCCTATGTTTTGTATTTCATAGGGGTGGGAATCGGTTCGGTTTTTCGGTTTCTTCGGTTTGAAATTTTTTTTTGTTCAATTTGAAACCGAACCAAATCGAATTCAACTTCTCTAGACCAAACCGAAAACCGAATTCTAATTCGGTTTGGTTCGGTTTGAAAACCGAGGAAACCAGATATAAACTTAAAAATTTTTCAAACATACATTAAATGTTTTTACATAGAAATCTAAAGTTGCAAACTGAAATATCTAAAGTTTCATACAAAATGATCCAAAGAGTAAATGAGTTAAAATGATTTTTACTATATAATTAATACTTTTATTAAATATAAAATATATTTTTAATTAATTAATTTATGAAATTCGGTTTTTTCGGTTCGGTTTGGTTCAAACATCATGAGACCGAAACTCGAACCAAAAACAAAATTCACAATTCGGTTTGGTCTTGAACCAATTCGAAAACCAAATTTGAATATGGTTCGGTTTAAAATCAACTTTGGTTCGACTTGGTTTTCGGGTTTTTCGGTTTCGAACCAAATAATTCCCACCCTTAGTATTTCACGCGGTTCTACCATTTTGAAACTTGTATGTTTGGTAAAATGATAATTTAACCCTTACTGATAATTTTTACCCTTTTTCATAGTTCAATGACAAAATTACATAAATGGTCCTTATGTTTTTTTATGAATGTAATCATGTGGTTTTTAAATCTTGCATGGTTGATTCTTATGGTTTCATTGTATGTTTGGTAAAATGATAATTTTACTTTTACTGATATTTTCATTTTTTTCTTTTATATAATTTTATTTAAAAAAAACAAATTGACACCTACCTTTAATTCCATCTCCAACCCTACTATCTAACAATCTCTTAACCTACCACCACCCTATCGTACACTATCTATTTCTTCCACCAACGACCTCTTCATATGTTTCGCATCCTAAAACCATTCTTCATCCATGAAGATCTCATGGAAATCGATCTTGAGTCCAGATCGAGCTGGTGGACGTGACCCACCAATTTCCCTATCAAATTTCCTCAATCGTAGTCTGAGAACCATTTTTAGTTATGTTTCTTGCCACCTGAAAGAAAAGAGGTAGGCGATTTTTATAGAATTGAGGGGACAAAAGTTGAAGCAAAAGTGAGAATTTGTATACCACCAAAGAATGTTTTATTGTTGGTGAGATGTAGATACGGTCCATTAAAGATTGAAGCTCTTGTCATCGAAATTGAATATTGAATAGATGTTGATTACAGGTAATGGATTCTTCATTATTAATGTGTTTCATTTTTTACACCTACCACTAGCGGTTAACATTAATATTCACCAATATCATGGATTAATGGAGGTTGATTACATGTGATGGATTCTTCTATTAGGACTTATTGTAGATGGTTTTCGATTTGGAATTCTTCTATTAATTTTGATGGCAAACGAGAAAGCTTTGAAATTTGGGGAATCGACAAACGAAAAAAGGTAAATCACAATCGTCATTGGACTAGCACAAGAGGTCCAAAGGTTTCATTTTGTTGTGAGTTTGGTCCAAAGTGTTTTAAATTCTTTAAATGACGGATTTGCCCATTTTTATTTGTTTTTTCCTTTTTTTACCTTACTATTATTTAATTAAAGAGGGTCCCACCTCTTTATTTAATTACAAAAGGTCTCCACCTCCCTCTCTCTCTCTCTCCCTCCCTCGCCCTCTCTCTCTCCCTCGATTAAAAACCACCGTACAACTCATCTTTCTCACCATGGCTCCGCCACCACCAAAAACCACCGTCCAGTTCATCATTGCCACTATCGTATCAGACAACCACCATCGTCTTCGATAACTTCGAATAATGGTGTTTGATTATGCAATTTTCATAGGATGAAACTAATGAATCTCAAACCAAATCAAAACCCAAACAAACTCAAATCAAAATTACCTTGTAATCAAAACTGAACAAAATCAAATTCAAAATGTTGAAAATCAAAACCTGATGAAAATCTCGATCCCAAAATCAAAATCAAAGCTAAAGTTAAAAACCTAATGAAAATCTAGATTCCAAAAGAAAATCAAAACATGATGAAGAAGCCAATTCCTAATATTTGATTTCATAATCATAATATTTTTAAACCAAAAATTTCTCAAAGTCGCAAAAACAGTCGAATCAGAACGAATTAAACCGCAAAACTTCAATCATCTTTTCCCGGAATTAGAGAAACTTCAAGCTAAGGTGCAAGAAAGAATGAAATCCCTAAGGTCCTATTTATAGTCTTGGATGTCGTTCTAGGTTTTGTACTCCTTCCCATGTGGAACAAGGAGGCAACCACGAAATTCACTCCCTTTCCCATGTGGGATGGGGTGATTTTCGTCCAACCCTAATTCCATAAGGGTTCTAGAATATTCATGATCAAACAACTATTGATTAATTGAATATTCAATCCTTTAATTAATTAAACTGTTAATTAATTCCCAAAATATATTTCCAACTAGTTTCTAAGTAATTATTAACCATAATAATTAATATACCAATTTCTCATTTATTTATTTTACTCAATTTGGGTCTTGATGGCAACCCAAAAGGACCATGCTATTATTAGAAATATTACCAATAGTTAATAACCTTTGACACTATTTCTAACAGTCTCCCACTTGGATATGTCATCAACTATACAAGGACCAATACTTCTCCAATAATCAACAAAGAGTTAGACATCCAATGCAACTACCAAACTCTTGATCTAATCAAGATTCGGCCCTTAGATAAGTGATCAACTATCTATTTGTTATAGATATCTGTATGAACTCGAGACATGAATAATGGTCAATCTCAGAATTCAAGATTATGTTTCCCGATACAGACTTGTGACGACTACATCTGACTACTAAGTTAAACACATCAATTTCAGTTAGGGCTCGACCATGCACTTTAGATGTCATCACCAAATCATCGAGGGTCCCATACATATCACTTCTCCTATTAAGGAAGAAGTAACAAATAAATTTCGACTACATAGTTTTTGTCTACTTCATCATGTCACACATGGACATACCCTTTATAATTACCAGTTACAAATAACGTTGGAGTAAACCAATGCATGACAGAATCATAGAGAAAAACCCCACATATATATAGGTTTGAAGAATATAAGATATTATCATCTTAGAATTACCCGCGACTATATCCATGAAGTAATCTCTAAGCGTTGGTTGGTCCAATACTTAAATCTCTATTAATTACTCATGAGTGTTAGCGTAATCTCTATGCTATGCCCAATCACTATGATCAATCCACCAATACTCATGATAATCTTGAGTCACTACTTACTTCCAAGAGTATGAACAATTGTGGACGTTTGAGTAAATTAATACTTGGGAAGTGGTTTCCAAACATGCAAAAGGAGAACACAATGATAAGTTAATTGAAATGACTGATCTCCATCATATATTAAGATGTCTATTTAATAAGCGCCAAATCAAATTAAAACTTATACTGCTTGAGTTCTCAGGTTTAAAACATGCTAAACTAAGGGTGTTTAAGCTAACTCATTTTCAAATCTAATGCCTCTCAACTTTGTATGACTGTTAGACTTCGTTAGTGACATTGGCTGAGGTAATGGATCGACACGATTATATTTCGATATGGCTTATTGACTATGAAGTCTTTACATTTGACTCACTATCAAATGTGTTGGTACTTACTGAGTATGTGTCTTGTGAGCTTGTGTGACTTGGGATCCATACTCGAGGTAAGTTCACCCTTATAGTCACAAGAGCCTCCAAAAGGCCCATCAATGATTGAATTTCAACAAGGATGTCACTAATGGATCTCTTTTAGTCACATTGTCTTCTTTGCAATTTAACAAACTGAGTGTACTGTAAGTTTGTCAAATCCACTATGGTGTATTACTTGGTACTCTTTTAAGCCAATACTTCACCATTCAGTAAAAGCACGAATTCCGACTACGAACAAAATCTTCTTTATCAGTATAGAACTTAGCATCAATGTAATCTTCACAATGATCTCTTCCATATCGTCAAGATTCTTTTCTCTGTCCTCTTAGGACACTTAATAATGTTCTTGATCTTGATTCGTTGATTCTTGACAAATTGATCAGATCCAACTTGTCATGCTCAAGGTATACGAGTCATTAGATCTGGTACATGTCATGGAATATATGATCGATTCCATAGCAGAAGCATGTAGGACACGAATCATAACCTCTAGTTCAATAATAGAACTAGGACATTAGCATCGCTCAGTGTCATGCCACTTTTATTAAGCATGAACCTTTTCAAGTTCTGCATGTTAAGTTTCCTCAAGAGTCCATATACATTGGCTTAATCCAGTGAATCCGTTCGATCTCTCTCCATAGATCCTTATACAATGTACATGTTTTGTATCTCCCATGTAAATCATAGGGAAGCATTTTTCATAGCAAACCAAGCCTTTACACTTGCTAAGTTAGAATATAGTTTCCTATGAATTGTACATTATCTATGCACAACACAAGGGTGACTACAACGCCCCCACTAGCATTGGCATATATATATATGGCTCATCTATGTTTCTCAAATTCAAACACCTTGAACTTTCTCATTAAAACAAAGATTTCAGTTACTCCCACTCGCTTTGACATATGTGTGGATCATCTTTATTTGTCGAAATTCAAACTCTTTTAACTTTCTCATTTAAATAAAGATCCTACTAGCGAGATGCTTATTTCGGTCCATAAATGAACTTATCAAGGTTACACATCCTTCACAACCTATATAGGTTTGATTATATGTATGTTCCTATCCATGCTCGTCTCCTCTTGAAGATCCACTACACCTAATGGTTAAGGCCAAGTGCTTGATCTACCAGGTTTTGACACACATGGACTGAATCTCGCTTTCCATGTCTTCCTTCCATTTTGTAGCCTTTAGGGCCTACCATAGCTTCGGATAGTTGGTAACTCTGATTGTTATCTACCAATGATTCATATACCTCAGTAATATAAACACTTATATAACTAGGTGTAAGACTTCCTCTATCATCTCTATAAGGAAAAAGTGGAAATATGTCAGTTTCCGCAATAGCTCTTTCAATATCGAAATGAATGCTAGGTCCAACTTTAGGTTCTTAGTTGGTTGACTCTTGAATCTTATCAGGATCAATATAGCTCCCACTAGCCCTTTTGGATACCAACTCCCTCTCTTGGAAGACTGCCCTTCGAGTAACATACACTTTGTTCTTAGAAGGTTTGTTAAACAATTATCCAAAATGCTTGATGGTTTCTCTAATGAGATAACACATCTCTATTTTATGTTCTAGATTGTCGAGTGCTTCACGACAAGCGTAAGCCTCATAATCGTAAACTTACATATGTGCATGCGAGGAGTGAATCCCACTTCACATCTCATAGAGTGTTTTATGAACCCACTTAGTTGGTACAAGACCAAAGGACTTCTCATAACACTATTCATTGTATAGTCCACAAATTATTAGTAAGCATAATGTGACTCATCTAGTGTGAAATCAATCAATGATTTGTATCTTTATCCAAATAAAACTCCTAGTGGCAGTGTTCTAGGTGGAGATAACTCATGAAACTCTTTCATAATTACTTAGATGATCAATAAGGTTTGGACTAAGATGCTCACTATCCTATCTCATCTTATTGCCCAGTTGATTCTTAGCTTCGCTTTCTGAGAGTTTTGAACACTAAAAAGGTTCCAGACCCATTTTCATACGAAGTTGGTCTTACCATATATATCTTGGTTAATCTGAACGGTCCATTAGTGCAAACTAATTGCAACATATATTCTCATCACCCAATGATGTATTCATCATCTATCTTGATAAACAATATTTTCATTTATCATAAGACTCGAGGTCAAATGATATCCAAAATTCGATCCAACTGGATACCTGGTAATGCACTTCTCATTTATGTATCCAGAGCTATGATTCAACAAATACATTTCACCTAGAACTTTTGGATGTATTTGAATTAGTACGTATTATAGTCAATCTGAATGATCTGTTAGGTAAACTAATTTCAATAGATATTTGCACCACAATAATACAACTTATTCAAATATTTTAATCAACTTTGAACTATTGCTACTATACTAGTTGCACAGATTTCATGACTTTCTTTTAACATGTTAGAATGCTCCATATTTAAATAAGTTAGAACGATCACATGAAACAAAGTATAAACAATTTCAATTATAAGACCATAGACTAAACATTTGGGAAAATATTTGTCTTTTGATCCTATGAATAGTAGCAAGGGCATGACACTCATGATCAATTTATATTCTCCATGTTTTAGTCTCTATACATCATTTTAGTCACTTCACATTCTTGAAAATGTACGTACTTAATCCTTAGTAAAACACTCAAAGGAATAGAAGTTATTTTCAATGGTGTTATGAATTCATATATCTGATTGAACACCAACCATGAGAGAACTAGTTGTCTTTTGATCTTATGGATAGTAGCATGGGCTTGTAATCCATAATCAAATTACTTTCTCCATGTGTCAGTCCTTTAACCTCAAATATATATTGGGCATGTATACTTTCATAATCCTTTCTTGATATGGAAACGAATAGTTATTTGAACATGTCTCAGAGTAAGCTTGCCTTTGTCCTTGGCATTTGGGCCTAGATTAGGTATACCAATACTAATCGCCCTTTAAACCGTGAGAAATTGGCTTTCTTCTTCTTGACACTTCTATTCAAGATAGTAAACATATGGGAGGGTTTTGAAGTTTGAGTTTACATGATTAGCCATGTTATTTCCAAAAAGGAAACTGCAACATGCTACATAACTCCTTCATGGATATTCCAAGTTGTTCACATCGAAATTAGAGTGAACATACACTCGATAATGAGAACTATTCCTAAACTATGAATTTAGACAAGATTGATCATCCTCATACCTAATCCTTTTAAAGGTTTTGAAGCAGTAGATTTTAGTGGATAGGGTTATAGACGTCATTCAATATCAATTTCCATTATAGTTTTTTTTACTTTTCCTTAGAAAATAAACACCCTAAAAAATTATTTAATAAGGCTAGGATCCATATTTGGCTCCATGATGTGTAAAGGGATGTCGTAAACACACCACAAAGTTATTTAGGTAGGCAAAGCCCTTTGCTAATTTCGATCACCATGAAATTCCTAGATCTTTGAGATTTATTGACTATCAATGACATGTTAATATCAGATTATGTTCATCTCAAATTCAATGACGGGGTCGCCACGAATTACCGAACAAATGGTGAATCATCCATACAAAATCGTGTGGTCCCCATCTCAAGTTACACTTGAGATTCGTGAGTTTCGTATCATTCTCTACTTATACTCTCAAATTGACGTGCCAGTTAACTACATGAGATCCATCAAAAAGTTATAAAAATAATGTGCAACTTTTATGGATAACATAAGATTCACTTTAAATAGATTGTGATTTAACCATGCAAAATTGTGACAATTGGGAACTTCCTGTCACCAATCGTCACTAGAGATTAACATCAATCGATGATAATGATGGAACTCTTCATATTGAAGGAAAATATGATCAGTTAAATGATAATAACAGGGTCAAAAATGAGTGACCAAAGAGTTATATCACTTTTAATAATTATCAGTGCATTTGGAAAGTACACAAAAAAGTCATCCCAAGGATATAAGTATTGCGAAAATCTAACTTCGATTGGAGGGGTTATGATTTTATAAAAGATAGAAACCAACCGCGTTAATAACGCTGTTAACGTCAAAATGGCATAAAGAAACCGGTTGAGATTTGGCTAACGTCACTAGAAGGAAAATCGCAGTACTCTGAGAGATAAGGACTTTGAAAGGAAAAGATCAAAAAACAGAGTTCGTATGAAGAAGATATGATTTTTAGATAAATATAAAATACGGGTTTAAAATGAAAGTCAAAATTTGGCAATACGACCTCAAGGAAAGTTGTTGTACTAGTAAAGAGCTACACAAATATATAAAAAGAGTAAGAAGCAAGATTCATATAGGGAAGATATGAATTTTTATAAAAGATTTAGAGGTATGCACCATGCTCGTTGCGTACATTTGACACCCAGATTCATCGAGATTAAGGAGACGTGGACCATCAGAAGTGTGATACGTGGCAAGCTCTGGATGGAGCCAAAAAGCAAGTGCACTTCACGCATGAAGTACGCCGCCCGCGCAACCACTTTAAATAGAGAAGCTCATTTTCTGATTTTTTTCATCCCAAACACTATCCCAAACAATCTATCTATACCTCCCAAGCTGTTTTCAGAAGTCCTCTCGATGGTGCGAAGCTTCAGATACAATGGATTGGATGCTTCAGAATATGCTACTAGAGTGAGTATACAACACCTATTTTACTATTTTAAATGTTTTACTGGGGAAAGGGGGGGATACATTCTTATCAAACGGTTTTAACATAACATATTTACATATATAAATATCAATAGTTTTATAAAGCTTGAAGCCTTAGGATAATGTAGTTATAGATATTATGCCTAGTTGCAAGCTATTATATTATGCCTAAGAGTTATGATGCCCGGTAGTTTAGGAAGAGATAATACCTTCATGTTATAATGACCAAATCCAAAGGATAACATAGTACCTAGACGTTATGCTGTTCAAATATAAGGATGTTCACTTTCCCTAATCACTATTCAACCCAAATATCCAATTATCAAATTAACCATAATTAGGGTATACACACACACACACATATATATATATATATATATATATATATATATATATATACACATACACATGGACATACTCTTTATATAGAATTTCCTTATATGGATGCGTTAGTCTTTTGCTATAATATTTCGATTTGCCATGTTCTCATAATTTGATATGGTAAAGTGCATATCCTTATATGGATGCCATAATCATAATCAAACTTTGAGAATGCAATTATCATTTCCATATATATAATTTTCTTATGTTGAACCATTCCAACATAATATTGATATATATTTGACTAAATTTGATTAAAAACTCAATCTAAGCTTTTAGATTTTGAAATGAAGTATGATAATTATGCTCCCACTAGCATAATAATTATTGTTTTCTATAATTAATATTGCTATCTTGCAACACTTTCCATAATAATTATGCTCCCACTAGCATAATAATTATTATCTTACTAGCACAACATTTATACTCCCACTAGCTTTGACATGTATTCAGAAATCAGCTGGACTTCTAGAAATCAATAATTATTGACTTTCTTACCAAAGTTCAGATTTCTGATACGAGATGCTTCGATAAGACTTTATCTAGGGTTCTCAAATTCATACACATTTCCTTAGATAGCTCACATGTGTGTCTTAACAATTTTAGAACTTACAGCAATAAGTCTCAAATGTTTAGACCCATTGCCATTTCTCACAATTTCAAATTATGAAGAGGGATGCCGTAATCATAATCGAATTTTAGAATGCAAATGTCATAATTGCTAACTATTTAAAATCTACTTAGTGAAAGCGTTTCCTCACAATTAGTTTCATGAATTGGAGAGAAACCTTATGACACTTAGATTTTATGGTGTATGTGTTCCTATCCATGTGATTTTTTCATAACCATAATCACAAGACATGGTTAGTGACAGATCCAAACCCATATGGACTAAACTTGTTCGGTCTTAATTTCTTGCCAATTGGCAGCACAAGGGCCTACCATTGCTTCCAGGTTGTTATGCAAACAATTGAGAAGTCATAGAACTCACATGTATAATCAACTTAACTAGAATGGTCATAGAAACAAGTATATGTCAACACGATATGTTACATACCTCAAGTCGTGTGCTAGTGTTTAACAATAGGTTTATTCTTGATTAGTTTTTGAAACTTTTTAAGATCTTTAAGACTCCCACTGACCTCTTGACATATAAAATTCATTTTGTCAAGGAACATTACTTTAAAAACAAATATTCAAGAGTTAGGGTGGTTTCTTATCAAGACAAACACTTCACAGAATTGGCCTTAGTTGATCTTTGTTTTATCCAAAACATCACAACTTACCAATTTCAAATGTACAAGAGTAGAAAACATCTAACTCTACATTTTATGAGTGTTATAAACCTTCTTAATTTAGTGTCACTCAAGGCACAAACTTGGAGTATCACTCCAAGACTTGTTTTTGGAACGAAGTATGACTCATCTTTTAGATTTAACCATTTCAACAATTCAGGATTCCTCTTCTTAGCCATACAAATGCACTAAGATGTCCTTAGAGGATCAATTGTGATATGGTTTTCATAGTCATTAAGATGGTCATAAACACGATACTCAAGTACTCTCCCATCTTTTTAGATTGGAGAAACTTTTATCTTTCTGCCTAATTTGATTTTTCTCATTCGTTTTGCCATACATTGAAACTTTTCCAATGATTCAGAATTATACTTAAACTTGTAAGCATAACCATATTTACTAAACTTTAGTAAATCATGACAAATAGTCTTATTGTTCTTTGTGGTGGACCTGACCAACGCACACCCAGTGTACCCGATCCCCTAGTCCTTCACTTGACTCACATATACATGTGAACAAGGAATTAGTCTTAATTTCCCAAAGATGAAAATTCTCATTCATCACACAACACAAGTTGCATGATTCCAAGTTCCTATCCAATTGAAACTTGGGTGATTAGAATCTTTCCTGATTTGGTAAATTCTCGACGCTACCACAAACAAAAGAATCAAATTCATATTGCTAACATAGAAACATAGAAACATCAATTTTAACAAATGCCATTTCAAGGAGATATAATAAAATAAAAACAAAATTTTTATTTATTTGTAAAATGCGGAAAAACTTTACCTTACAATGCAATTATAAATGAAAACTATGTTGTTACAAATTTCTAAGCAATCTATCATAACTCTTAAGCAGCAACTCAAAAATCCGATCATCGAACCATACGATTGAAATCCATCTTCGCGATCGACCAGATTCAGAATACTCTTCCTTTAAGCTTCCTTCCTTTTCCATGATCCTACAAAAACATCAAAATGCAACCTAGTCCATCATGTATTAAGAATCAACAATTAGGAACTTAATTGAGTCAGACAGTAGACTTACCTGTAGTAGAGTCAAACTTTTTGATTCTACCTTCTCTCAGATCCTTCAGGTAGTCAGGGCCGCTTCGTTTCCAATGTCACTTCAAATGGCAGTAGAAACAAATGGCTTCTTTTGCATTGGCAAATGAGACAATCATAGACTTAGAATTTCTCTTTACCATTTGGTGAACCGGGTTGACTATGGCTGATACCTTTCCATTGGGAAGAGAAATCTTTTCTGGATTTCCAATGTTGGCATTGTCAATGTCCATGGAAGTTTGAGAAGTATATCTTCCAATAAAATTTGCTTTTCCAGTGTGCCAAATCATTTCTAATTTATCAACAACAAGCAAATATGTAAGATCAATAAGGGTTATGTCGTGGTCTATCACATAGTAGTCCTTAATGAACTCACTATATGACTCGGGAAGTGACTGAAGAATCTAGTCAATAACCAACTTCCTTGGGAACACGACACCCAACATTTTCAGCCTGTTAATGTGTGACTTCATATCCAAGACATGTGCACACACAGACTTTCCATCTTGGTGTTTACTTGCCAATAGGGCTTCAGTGACCTTGAATTTTTCAAGTCTTTGAACTTATGGGCCAGGGAGAATAATTGGAGGAGGTGGAGGAAGTGAAGTATGATTTCCATTTCCACTAATGCACGACAAAGGGATTAATCTTTCACCTTGATCGCCATATAGGATATCATCTTCAAGAGGAAAGCTTGTTCCAAAAGATTTGGGAAGACCATAGTTGTCTGAACTAGACATCTACAATGGGAGAAATTCAAGTTTGTTGATTTAAGTCCTTAATACAACACCCAAATGAAATACTAAGGCTAGGACCCAACACAATATTTTACGATTCGGAAGAGGGATGCCGTAATCCTGTTGCAAAATATTTGAAGGTAGGTAAATGACGATTTACCAATTTCCACCATGAAAAACGAAATTGATAATTAAGTTTTAAATGGATTGAAATTCCTAGATCCTTTGAGCTTCATTGGACTTTTCAATGGCATGTTTAAATCTCGATTGTTCCCTTCAAGTTTGTGACTGGGATGCTGAGGATCACAAACAAGGTGTGAATAACCATGCAAATTAGCTTGGTACACTCAATTTTACAACCACCTAATCAATGTGCCGGTTAACCACACACACTCCATTGATCTATGATTAACATCAAGCTACGATTTTCCATGCACTGTCAGTCCCAAATTAGTGTGTCGATTAACCACACATGCTCCACTAACGACTTAACAAGGTGCAAAGTGCAATTTATTGGGTTAGCACCAAATTCATATTTTCCTAAGTAACTAAGATTGGAAATTTATAAGTGTTTAGTTGCTTAGTATTTCATTATACTTTTAATGAAAATTTAAATGTCCTGTCAATCCCATTGGGCTAACGGCCCTCCACTAGTCAAGGAAGCGGTGGGTGAGATTTGACACCCATTAAACTGCCATTTTATAGGCAGTAACCTTATAGACCGGCTTCGTGAATGAGGTCTAGTAATGATAAGACTGACTTTACTCTTATACACGCACACACACACACACACACACACATATATATATATATATATATATATATATATATATATATATATTAAACCTATAATATTATAATAGTATCAGGGTTGAATTTTAAACTTTTAAAATTCTAGGGTTTGGAACTAAATGTTTCAAAGTGAGACTTTGCATTTACAAATTCCAAAACTTGAGGGCAAGTTTTGAACTATTCAAAAACTTTTGGTTTCCATAGCTTATGAGTTTAATATAGGTTTTATGAAAAGACTCTTGACATTCCATAACTTGAGGACAAGTTATGGAGTTCATAAAACATTTATGTAAAAGACACTTCAAGTTCCATAACTTGAGGAACAATTATGGAATACTTAAAACCATTTAAGATGACATTTGAAAAAGAGACCTTTCATTTTCCATAACTTGAGGACAAGTTATGGATTTCTCCAAGAACAATTAGATCAAAAATTCCAACTAACAAAATCAAACAATTTGCTTACGATCTAATCAAACTTATAAGTTAAGATAATTCATATCAAACAAGTTTCAAGAAATTAGCCTAATCATATAAACTCATACAAATCATGAAACTTTGATAATTATCTTTTATTTGGATGAGAATTATCATTACCATATCAAAAAAATCAGATTTTATGAACTAAAACATTTTTTGGTAATGATTGTAATCCAAAATAGTCCAAAAAAAACTCAAAAAATGGCTGTCTGGACAGGTAACTCGTCGAGTCCCATACTGGACTCGACGAGTCCAAGACAAAACTCATCCTACTCATTGAGTCCAAGCATGGACTCGTCGAGTAAGGCAGTCAAACAACATTTCAGCTTTGAAAAATAACACATTTTGCATCAAATATAATAGAAAACATCCTAGGCTCTGATACCGCTAATGGGTTTTAGTATACTACAACATCCTATGGTGCACATACAACCCTAAATGCTTTGGATCTATGTTTTCTCTAATTATACATGCAGTATTGTTTCCAAAGCATTAAGCCTACAACTATCATACAAAATGATATAAACAACATAAAATTGTGTTATGGAGTTACCTCTTGCTTGTGGCTTGTAGAACTTGTTGTGTTTGGCCTTTAAGAACTTAGTGCCCCAAGTGTTATAGCAAAAGACTGATAAAGCATCGTGTCTTTATGTTAGACATTATGAATCGCATCCTATACACTTCAAGTATAGGATCGATTGCATATGCTATAATATTCTCGTGTTCTAAATTTTCCAAATGCCTAGGGGATTAATAGGAAAAAAAAAGACTAGAATCGGATATGTCGCTTAAGGACAGTTGGGAGTATAATAATGGATGGAACATATTGACACTATTATGAATAGGCATGATTCTATTAATAATGAGTTGTTGTATGGAAAGATATGGAATGTTTCTATATTGGAAGTTGGAGATTAAGAATATATGAAAAAGTTGGAAACTTTTATGCAAGAAGGATGTTCAAAGGAATGTACTTTGAATTTGAGACTTTGCTTCCTTGGAATTGTTTCGTTAGCAATCTCCAATGGAAAGTTTTATAATACTGTTGGTCAAGTCTCTGTGACTTTTGGTACCATGAAATTACAAAGGTTGCATTACATGATAGTTTGTTTGGATTAGGTGTCTAAGTTTATAACTATTTCTGGAATGTACTTGACCCGATTAACATGGTCCATTTGGGTTGCATGACATCATTCACTTGGGTAGACTAAAATGAGAGAAAGGACACTTATGGTTTATTAATATATTATAAGTTCTAATATATTAATAATATTATTTAATTAGTATTGATCAAGAATTAATTTTCAATTAATTAAGTGATCAAAAGGAGACTAATTAAATATATGGGTTGATTGTGTAAATAATCCATTCTTGTATAGTGGGCTAATGATCCATGTTTTATCAAGTTGGGCTAAAACCCATAAGATGCTCCATGTAGGCTCCATGGTGTTTTTAAACCCATGGATCCAAGAAATGAAAAGCCATGTCAATTAGGGTTTACATGGTGTAACCCTAATTATGATACACTATATAACCATCATGTTGTAGACCAAAATTAGCGATTAAGAAAGAAAAGTGAGGGCTTGCCGATTTCTAGAGTATTTGCATTTCACTTAAGGTGTTGTGTGAGACATTTGAGGCATCACACTTGAGGTTCTAGGCTCAAAAGGTTCTCAAGGAATCCAAGCAACTAAAGGTATGTATTTCTTACTAACTTTTATGTTTAAAAGTTCCCATGTATGCTAGATAGGTTATGAACCTTGGAAAAACAAATTTGCATGTATCATAGAAAAACATATGTCCAAGGTTTCTAGGGTTGCATGTACACCATAAGAGTGTTAGAATGCTCAAAACCCTTCAGTGGTATCAGAGCCTAGGCTTGTTTTCTTGATATTTGATGCAAACTTGCTGAAAAACTTGAAAAATTGGTTGTCTAGACAGTGGACTCGCCGAGTCCATGGGGAGACTCGAAGAGTCCATGCCTATATTCAACCAACTCGACGAGTCAGTTCATGCACTCGGCGAGCTGGCTTGTCAGAGTGCAGTTTTTCAACTTTTTCTGCTGGAAATGGACTAGAAACATTACCCTAAACATTATGCTAATCCATTTACAATGGCTAATATCAAAATTCCATGTTATATATGTGTTCATATGATTCTTGAAATTTTGATATGATAATCATGTTCTTATGAGTTATTGTTAGATCATAGTAATTACTTGCTAAATTGTTAATGATTAATTCTTGATCAATTATGTGTTTTAATGGAATCCATAATTTGTCCTGAAGTTATGGATTACCAAAAGTCACTCTTTTAAAGACCATTAAAGAAACACATAGGTTACATAAAATGAAAAGTCACTCATTTTATAAAACCATTAACTCATAAGTTATGAAATAAAAAGTTTTGTAAAGTTACAAAACTTGCCCTCAAGTTTTGGAACATGTAAAGTCACTTTAAAAAAACTTTAATTCCAACCCCTAGAATTGTAATAGTTAAAATTCAACCCTTATACTTTATAATATTATAAGTTTAATAATAATTATATATGTATAAGAAAAAGTCGTTTTACCGTTAGTAGGCCTCATTCACGAAGTCGATCTATAAGGGGGGTATAAGGTTGCTACCTATAAAATGGCAGCTTAATGGGTGTCCACTCTCACCCACCAATTCCTTGATCGATGGAGGGTCGTTAGCCGAACGGGTAAGACAAGGACTTTAAATCTTCATTAAAAGTATGATGAATATAAAGTAACTAAATGTTTTTATAAATTCCCTGTAACGCCCCGTTCCTGGTACGTATTTATTTTGATTAAATGTTCTTTTGGGAAGAGCTACTCGGCGAGTTGTAGCCCTAACTCGCCGAGTAGATGTCGAGTGGATGCGGGCTTTAAGTGATCTACTCGGCGAGTAGGACAATCAAGAGATGACCCTAATCCTTAGGGTTTGCACCCTATTTAAATGTCCTTACAGCCCCATCTCATCCCCCATCACCCTCAGAGCATTCCTTATCGAAAACCCTAGCCTCCATTGATAAGTTTGAGTGATTGTTGCCTTATGAAAGGACTTTTGGTGCACCTTGGAGCAAGTGGAAGAAGGGAGAAGTTGAAGAGGTCAAGGAGGAGGACTTAGATCCAGAACACATTCATTTGTGGTCATCCATTCTGGTAATAAAGTTTCCATCTTGGTTATTGATCTATTAGATCTTGTTTGTCCGTAAATTGTTGCTTTTAAGCCCTAAAACCCCTAATCCTTGAAGAGAAACCTTATGGTTGGGATACTTCAGATCTGGACTCTCATTACCTTCTTGAAGTGTTATGTTTCAGTCATATTGGTGATTAAGGTCCCTCTTGAGCTTAGAAACCCATTAAGAGCTTAGTTTGGACATTTGAAGCCCCTAAAGCTATGCATGCACGTAAAGTTTGCAACTTTACGTGATAAGCATGCCCTAGAAGCCTAGATCTGTTGTTTGGAGCCGCTGCATGGCTCAAATCAGGTCTGTATAGAAAAAGGACTGAATGAACTCGGCGAGTAGAACGATGGACTCGGCGAGTCTTATGAAGTTAGCCGTGGACTCGACGAGTTGGATGAGCAACTCGGCGAGTCCGATGAAGATTGCCTTAGACTCGACGAGTTGTTCTTCAACTCGGCGAGTTAGATGAACTTGGACTTAGTATGTATGCATCGAGGAAGAACACGTCGAGTGTTCGCTAAGCTCGACGAGTAGAAACGGGTGTAGAACTAGAACAGATGGAAGGGACTCGGCAAGTTGGCAAGCCAACTCGGCGAGTCCGGTCAACCAGGAAGTTGACTTTGACCAGGATGTTGACTTTGACCGGGGGGTAAAGTAGTCATTTTACCCTAAGATTAGTTATCAGTATCTGACTTAGTGATTTTGGAAATTTTAGCCGGGGAGCTCCGGTTCAGCAGTCAGGCGCTCAGCAAGCAGACTTTCAGCAGCTATTTCGAGGTGAGTTACCTTTAAGTAGCGGTGGGTCTAAGGCCACAATGCCGGCCCACCAGTAGGAGACGTATGATAGATGATTGTCTCTGTGATATTATCTAGGTTTGCTACTACCTGATATGTTAAATGCTAGCATGATATGTTATATGTGACAGTACTAGAGTTCGGTTGTTAGGACCGGAGGGTAGTCAGACACCCCAGATACGTCTGACAGTATGTGATGTTATGTTTATATGCTAGCATGATCTGTTATATGAGTTAGAGGTAGTAGGAGGGGAGCAGTCCCCGAGTTCGGTTGTTAGGACCGAAGGGTAGTACAGACACCCTAGATATGTCTGATAGTATGTTATGTTATGATATGTGATAGTAGTAGTAGTAGGGGGTGAAATAGTCCCCGAGGTTCGCTCGTTAGGACCGAAGGGTAGTCAGCACCCCAAAACGGCTTGACATGGGTAGTCAGCACCCCAGAATGGCTTGACACGGGTAGACGGCACCCCAGAATGGACGCACGGGTAGTCGGCACCCCAGAATGGCCGTGTCGGGTAGTCAGGCACCCCAGAATAGCCTGGCAGTATGTATGTTATGTGTTTGTACGGTATGTGGTACGAAGGGGGAACTCACTAAGCTTTGTGCTTACGTTTTTTAGTTGTTTTTTCAGGTACCTCTTCAGCTAGGGGAAAGAAGCCGGCACGGTAGCGACATATCACACACACTCTTGTTTTCCGCACTAGGGATTTCTGGGATGTACTCTGAATTATTACTATGATATTACCGGTTTTCAGACATGGATTATTGTTATGAATGTTTTGTAATGATGTTTCTACATATTAATCTAAATTAAAAATGAAATTTTTAACCGGTATTTTTGGGATTTTACATTCCCAATCTTATTTACTTTGGGAAAATGTGAATAAGGTGCTAACCCATGAAATTACACTTTGCACTTTGATTAAGTCGTTAGTGGAGCGTGTGTGGTTAACCGACACACTAACCTGGACTTAAGAAGGTAGGAAAAGGGTAGCTTAATGTTTATCATAGTATCAGTGGAGCGCGTGTGGTTAACCGGCACATTGATTGAGGGGTAAATATTAAGGATATAAAGTAATTTGCATGGTCACTTCACACCTTGTTTTGTGATCCTCGGCATCCCAGTCACAAAACCTGAAGGGCACACTCGAGATTGAAACATGCCATTGAAAAGTTCAATGAATCTCAAAGAATCTAGGAGTTTGAAAACCAATTAAAACCTAATAATTTATTTCGTTTTTCATGGTGGAAATTGGTGAATCGTCATTCACCTACCTTCAAATATTTTATAGCTTGGATTATGACATCCCTCTTCTAAGTTATAAAATATTGTGTTGGGTCCTAGCCTTAATATTACATTTGAGTGTTTTATTAAGGACTATCTTTATATCGAATCTAAACTTGTCTTTCTTCTTTTTAGATGTCTTCCAACAATGTTGCTTCTGGCTCAAACCCTATCGGCTGCTTCTCTCTCATGAACCTTTATGGGAGAGTCATCTTTGATGGATCCAACTTTATGGATTGGACCAGGAACATCAGGATGGTCATTTGGTATGAGTACAAAGAATATGTCCTCGACAAGGAGCTTAAGGAACTTGAGCCGTCTGTTACTCCTGAGGAGATCGCTGAATATCAGGCACACGAAAGAGATGTTGTAACATCCAGATTTCCATGTATCATAAATTTAGTATTTACTTTTGAGTTAAGAAGAGGGACTCAACGAGTTGGCGCCTAAACTCGTCGAGTAGGATCGCGACTGATGACTCAGATTAATGAATGGACTCGACGAGTCCGCGATGTTGGCAGAAACCCTAAATCTTTGGGCCTGAGCCCTATTTAAAGGTACTTATAGCCTTCAATTGTAGCTACCTTCCCAGAAGAGAAAACCCTAGCGAGCTTGAGTGTGTAGAGTAAGAGAAAGAGCTATCTTGAGCTTTTTGGTGTGATTTTGCAAGGAAGGAGAAGAGTTCCAGCAAGAGGGACCAAGGAAGGTTATTGTTCTGATTTATTTAAGCAAGGAGCTTCATTATGTGGTACAAAATCGAACCCCTTTCCTTCCCTATTGTGTATATTCCATTTTGGGGTTAGGGCTTGAATCACTTCATCTTTAGGGTTTTGAATGCCTCAAACCCCTCTTGCAAGTTTGTTTTATAGATCTAGACCCTTCTAGGTCTAGAGAGCCGAGAGTATGAAGCTTTAGTAGAGTAAACCTTTGGGTTTGAAGCTAGGAAGCATTTATTGGTCTATGGTATATAATGCAAGATACACCATGCATGAACACCAAGATCAGACCTTTATGTGATTTTTGGGTGTTGGAAGGCCAGATCTATATGTTAGAGAAACAGATCTGACCTCAGAAGGTCAAATGAGTAATATCATGGGGGAAACTCACCGAGTCCAGGAGAGAACTCGACGAGTCGGATCGGGTTGCCCCACGATTCGTGACCAGTGGTAACCCGTCGAGTAAAAGGTTAACTCGACGAGTCGAGTGAGGCCTTAGGAGGATTGAGAGGAAATACATGGACTCGCTGAGTCACCCGAGTGCACTCGACGAGTTTGGTCAAAGATGGACCATTGACTAAGTTGATTTCGGTTGACCGTAGGGATGGCCAAACTGATTTAAGAGAGGTCACGGAGGGGTAGAATAGCCTTTTACCTATTCTTAGAGAGGAGGATGTAAGGAGTGTATTGATTAGAGATATTATCATTTTGATAGGCGGAGGCTAGATCGGGGATTCGAGTACGAGAGTTTTCTAGAAATCTTATGAGGTGAGTCTTCTCACTATACATTACCAAGAGTGGTATCTATGTGCAGACCGGAGTGGTCTTATGTGTATGTGTATGATTGAGATTTATGTGCATTGTGTTATATGTATGCTATGTGTTATATAGACCGGACCAGAGGGTCCAATGACTCATGAGGCCAGAGGGTCCTCGATCAGACCGGACCGGAGGGTCCAACGAGCTAGACGGAACCAGAAGGTCCAACGAGCTACGAGACTGGAGGGTCCCACTGAGACACATTGATCGGAGGGTCATACCGAGTTATAGCCTCGAGTGGTTTATGTGCTGTATGTGTATTTTGGGGAACTCACTAAGCATTTATGCTTACTGTGTTATGTGATATGTGTTTCAGGTACCAGTGAGGATCGCGGGAAGGCATCGGCATGATTTGTACACACTAATAGAGGATTTTGTATTTGAGATTCTGGGATATGTTTTATCATGATAACATTTGATACACTTGAGTTTTGAGATGATTTGTATGAGACATGTTTTGTTTGAAAAATGAAAAATTGTTTTAAATTTTCACGTCGTTACAGATGCTACCAAAGTGGCATGTATTATGTTGGTCACTATGATAGCCGAGCTCCAAAATTCATATGAGGACTACTATCCTTTTGAGTTTCACCAGGATTTGATGGACCGCTACCATCAGAGTGCTCATCAAGAGCGATATGAAATCATCTCCTCCATGATAACAACCCGGATGAAGGATGGTGAACCCATCACGGGCCACATGCAGAAAATGCAATGGTATGTGGACCATTTGCTGAAACTGAATGTGAACTTCCTCGAGGAGTTGGCAATATACATCATTTTGCACTCCTTACCTTCATGTTATGATCAATTCTGTGTTACATACCACATGAATAACGAGGAATTTACACTCAGCAAACTTCATGGACTTTTGAAGACTGTGGAAAGTGGTCTTAAAGGTAAGTCGGTTGTTACCACTCCTACTCCTACCGCGGCCCCTGTCTTGGCAATCAGGCAAAACAAAGGAAAGAAGAGGAAGAGCCCTTAGAAGGGTACCAAGGGGAAGACCCTTGATGGATCCTCTTCAAGTGGAACCAAGAAACGTTTCGTCACTCCTTCTGCTAACCCTAAAGAGGCTGAATGCTTCTATTGCATGAAAAATCGCACTAGAAGCGAAACTGCCCGAAGTACCTGCAAGATGTGAAGGATGTGAAAATGAAACCCAACCATGCAGGTATATACACTATATTGTCTAATAATTCACCCCATTCTAATTCTTGGGTGCTTGATACAAGATGTGTATTCATAAATGTACTGATTTGCAGCGACTAAGAAGAAGTGAGAATGTGAAGCATGAGAAGATAAACTTGATCATGGGGAATAGGAAAGCTTCACCTGTCACCAAGATTGGAGTTGATTCTTTGTTGCTAAGTAGTGGATTAGTATTAGATTTGAATACGTGTTGTTACTCGTCTGAAATGGCAAGAAATATAATTTCCTTTCATGGTTTGTACAAACAAGGTTTTACCTTTTCATTTGATAATGATAATGGGGGTATTAATGCTTTCTTTAATAATGTTTTTTATTTTAAAGCATTACCTCTTAATGGTGTATATGAAACTGTTTCGGTTGTTGATAACCTAGAAATAATGTATTATGTATCGATTCTTCCACTAGCTTGGATAAAACATCTTTATGGCATTGTCGTCTTAGACATGTAAGCAAGAAACACATAGGCCAAATCCAAAAGGATGGAATCTTGGAGTCGTTTGACCTAAATCAGATGATAGTTGTGAATCTTGTTTTCTTGGGAAAATAACAAAGTCACCTTTCACTGGTACTTGTGCTAGGGGTGAGTGATTGTTGGACCTCATACACACTGATGTGTGTGGACCCTTCAAAACCGCCACAAGAGATGCTAACCGCTTCTATGTGACTTTTACTGATGATTTTAGTAGATATGGATATGTCTACTTAATCAAGCATAAGTCAGAGACCTTCGAAAGATTCAAAGAGTTCAAGCAGGAAGTGGAGAATCAGTTGGGAAGGAACATTAAGATGCTACAATCCGATTGAGGTGGTGAGTATCTTAGTACAAAGTTCCTTGACTATCTTAAGGAATGTGGGATTATCTCATAATTGACACCTCCCAGGACACCACAGCTAAATGGTGTGGCTGAGAGGCGCAATCGAACATTGTTGGACATGGTTCGTTCCATAATGAGTCGAGCTTCGCTACCAATCTCATTTTGGGGGTATGCCTTAGAGACTACCGCCCATATTCTTAATCTAGTCCCTACAAACAAGGTTGCCAAAACACCTCATGAGATGTGGACCGGAAAAGTTCCCAATCTGGACCACATCAATATTTGGGGTTGCAAGGCTTTTGTGAGGCGTGAGTCTCACGATAAGCTCGAACCTTGAAGTGAGAGGTGTATTTTCATCGGCTACCCACAAAGATCTTTTGGTTACCTCTTCTACATACATAGTGATAATGTGATCTTTGTAGCAAGGACAGGAGTTTTTTGCGAGAGAGAATTCATGAGCCAAGGAAATAGTGGGATGCAAATTGACCTTGAAAAAATTCACGAGTCAAGTGGTGAAGGAACCTCAAACCCTAGCAATCAACCTGAGGAGGAAACTCCTGTTGATCCAATAGAAGAGTCTGTACCTATGAGGCATTCCACGAGAGTTAGGAATGCACCTGAGCATTACTATGGTTTCCATATTACTGCGGAAGATGATACACTTATCAGTGATAGCACACTAGTGAGTCTGGATGAACCTAACAGCTACACGGAAGCCATGGAAGGCCCTGAGGCTGGTAAATGGAAAGAGGCTATGGACAACAAGATACAATCTATGTATGAAAATCAAGTTTGCAACTTGGTTGACATTTGACAATGTACCAGGTCGCAAGACAGTCGGGTGCAAATGGATCTTCAAGAAGAAGACCGACATGGATGGTAATGTACACATTTATAAGGCGCGACTGGTTGTAAAGGGTTTTTCTCAAACTCCGGGAGTTGATTATGATGAGACCTTTTCACCATTAGCGAAGATTAAGTCTATTAGGGTTATGTTAGCCATTACTGCATTTCATGATTATGCAATATGGCAAATGGATGTCAAAACCGCTTTCCTTAATGGAAAGTTGGTTGAGGATGTTTACATGAGTCAGCTAGAGGGTTTTGTTAGTACAGAGTACCCTAATAGAGTGTGTAAGCTTGAGAAATCCATCTATGGATTAAAGCAAGCACCTCACAGATGGAATCGTTGCTTCGATGAGAAAGTCAAAGAGTTTGGATTTTCGAGGAGTGAAGATGAATCTTGTGTATATGTTAAGGCTAGTGGGAGTATAGTCAGGTTTTTGGTATTGGATGTGGATGACATACTACTCTTAGAAGTTGACATCCCAACTCTACAGGAAGTGACGTCTTGGCTTGGGAAGTGTTTTTCTATGAAGGACCTTGGAGAAGCTGCCTATATCCTAGGGATAAGGATTTTGAGAGACAGGAGTAAAAGACTAATTGGACTTAGTCAGAGTACCTACTTGGAGAAGGTGCTGAATAGATTCAGCATGTAGAATTCCAAGAAGGCAGAGTTACCGATCCAGAGTAATGCCAGCCTAAATAAGACTCAGAGTCCGAGTACAGAGGCTGAGATATCAGAAATGAGTCAAGTACCGTATGCTTCTGCTGTAGGTTCGATCATGTATGCTATGACTTGTACTCGTCCTGATGTGGCCTTTGCATTGAGCATGGTCAGGAGATATCAGGGGAACCCTGACAAGGCTCATTGGACTGTGGTAAAAAACATTCTCAAGTACCTGCGGAGGACTAAGGATTGGGTACTTACCCTCGGTGGGAGTGATGACTTGAGAGTATTGGGGTATTATGAAGCTAGCTTTCAGACTGATCGGGATAATTTCCGCTCTCAGTCAGGCTGGGTCTTTACCTTAAACGGAGGATCAATTTCTTGGAAAAGTTCCAAGCAGGAGACATTGGCTTATTCAACTTGCAAATCAGAGTATATAGCGGAAAGCGAGGCAACAAAGGAGGCTATATGGCTAAAGAACTTCATTGGAGACCTTAGAGTTGTACCAACTATAAAGGAGCCTATAGAGATTTTTTGTGATAGTGAAAGTGTACTTGCCTTAGCAAAGGAACTAAGGGATCACGGGAGATCCAGACACATCGACATAAAATACCATTTAATCAAACATCAAATAGAAGAAGGACTCCTCATGGAAAAGAGGGTATCATCGGATGAGAACCCGGCAGATCCCCTCACGAAGGGACTGGGCAGGGTTAAGCATCTCCAGCATGCAAGGTGCATAGGGCTGAAGGATGATATTAGTTTTAGTATTTAGATAGCTTTGAAATGTGTAAAGTGTAATTGACATTTGATGATGAACAAAAGTTGTATTTATTTATGATTAAAGTGTTGCTATCCTTTGTAAATCATTTACTATCATTTCATTTCACATGTTTTGACTTCCAGAATAATTATGTTATGTTATTATTCAAATTCTCCACAGTCGGTCATATGTTGGAAGTAGATATGAATTAAGACTGTCATGGGTTGGCTTGTAGAGGTTTAAGATGTTGGACATAGCAAAGTGGTGCTACAACACTCATGAGTGCTCATAAGTTCTGAGTATTGGTTTCATCCCACGCTCACTGGTATCACTTCATGGAATTTATCTCAAGTGATTGTGAGGCTGTAATATCATATAATTCCTCAAACTTAGAGATATGACTTGTTGCCTATGAGTTGGTTATACATTGATTGTACGAAAACATATTGGTAACTCGATATTTTAAAATGTGCCTTCGTGAATGATTCAACAAGTAGTAGAACAAGTATATGAATCAAAGTTTATCTGCTCCTTCTTGGATTAGATGCGATATCTGGGCCCCACGATGATTTTGTGTTGACCCATGTACCGGGACCAGTCAAAACTAAGTTGATGTGTTCAGTCAAGTTCTATGTCAAACAAATCGAATATCAAGAAACAAACTATTTGACAATAAGAAAGACACTGTTCCATGTATTTGTCCGGCTGATATCTAGAACAGAGGATTATATGATCACTTATCTTAAATGGCGTATCATCATCATCCCAATTCCATGAGACCGTGAAAGAGCTACAATTGCTGATCGGTTCTTGAAGTCATTCTTGCAGTTATAGTTATTAGACTTATCCAAGTGGGAGACTGTTGGATTAGGTGTCTAGGTTCATAACTATTTCTGGAATGTACTTGACCCGATTAGCATGGTCCATTTGGGTTGCATGACATCATGCACTTAGGTAGACTAAAATGAGAGAAAGGACACTTATGGTTTATTAATATATTGTAAGTTCTAATATATTAATAATATTATTTAATTAGTATTGCTCAAGAATTAATTTGGATTTAATTAAGTGATCAAAAGGAGACTAATTAAATATATGGGTTGAATGTGTAAATCATCCATTCTTGTATAGTGGGCTAATGATCCATGTTTTATCAAGTTGGGCTAAAACCCATAAGATGCTCCATGGTGTTTTTGAACCCATAGATCCAAGAAATGAAAAGCCATGTCAATTAGGGTTTACATGGTGTAACCCTAATTATGACACACTATATAAGCATCATGTTGTAGAACAAAATTGGTGACTAAGAAAGAAAAGTGAGGGCTAGCCGATTTCTAGAGTGTTTTCATTTCTCTCTAAGTTATTCCAAGTGCTTTGGTATTGTGTGAGACATTTGAGGCATCACACTTGAGGTGCTAGGCTCACAAGGTTCTCAAGGAATCCAAGCAACTAAAGGTATGTATTTCTTACTAACTTTTATGTTTAAAAGTTCCCATGTATGCTAGATAGGTTATGAACCTTGGAAAAAAGAAGTACACAGACGAGCCCGTGGTCGTCTCTCTAGGTGATATCCATGTGGATGAGAGTTTGAACTATATTGAGAAACCCGTTGTGGTGCTGGATAGGAAAACCAAGGTTCTTCGGAATAAAGAAGTAAGACTGGTGAAAGTGCAATGGCAGCATCAGAGAGGTTCCAAATGGACTTGGGAGCCAAAAGAGGAGATGCGAGAGCATTACCCAGATTTGTTTGGATCAACAGACTTCTAGGATGAAGTCTAGTTCAAGTGGGGGGAGATTTGTAACACCTGTTTTGAGCATTGGTTGGAAACTTGCGAATGGAGAAGTTTCATGCATGGACTCGGCCAGTTGGGAGCTCAACTCGTCAGGTAGGGTCGTATTTCAGGGGCATGAATCGAAAGTAACTCAACGAGTCAGAAGGCTGACTCGACGAGTCAGAGTTGTTTAATGAAAATCCTAATTTTGGGGGTTTGCCCCTATATAAGCCTCATTAAATGCTCTTTTAGCCTCCCTTAACATCATAAGAGACTGTGTATGGCTGCAAACTCCCTAGTGTGTGAAGTGTGTGCATTGAGATCTTGACTTTGGGAATTTAGGAAGGAATCCAAGTTTGGAGAAGAAGACTCAAGGGGAAAACACTGGATCTAGCAACTAGTTCGTCTTAGGCATCAAATTGAGGTATGAATCTTTTACCTTAAGCCTATATTCTATTTGGGAGTTCATGACCAAACTTTGAGGAAATGGAAGCAAGCCTAGATCTGGACCTATCATAAGGGTATGGTTCCAGATCTGAACCTCACTAGGTCCCAAATATCATAAAGTTGCATGCCTTATAAGCTTATTCTCTCTCCATGCATGAAAACCTTGTTAGAGGATTAGTTTTGGTGTTTACGGTTATGAAAGGCCCTACATGCACGTAAAGTTTGTAACTTTACATGAAATCTATAATAGGAGATGACGGATCTAAAGTTTTGGACCTTAAGTCCCACTGGAAAGGACCGTAATCATGATGAACTTTGGGGGACTAGACGAGTTGTTCAAGTGACTCGGCGGGTCGCGAGGGTTTCCATGTTTATGGCCAAGGGTGTACAGCCAAGGGTGTACGGACAAGGGTTTACGGCCAAGGGTGTATGGTCAAAGGTGTACGGTTGGTGGTTTACGGCCGTAAACACCAAGGAACTCGATGAGTCCCTCGGGCGACTCGGCGAGTCGGATAGTTAAACAGGGAACCCAAAGAGTGAATGATTGTACTCGGCGAGTCAAGGTCAATATGGACTGTTGACCTTTACTATAGACTTTGACTTTGACCAGGGTTGACACTAGGGGTATTTATGGGACTATGCTAAGATAATTACACATTGATTGTAAACAGTTTGGGAAGAGCAGCACAAGACATACCTGAATCCAGTTTGCCAGTTCAGCCTTTGAGAGGTGAGTTTTCTCACCATGTGTAACAACCCGAAGTTATTCATCGCCGATAACCCGTTCTACCCGTAAAGATTTTCCGTTTGTCAATCGTTCCGTTTTCGTTTTGGGTTGAATAATTTAAATTATATGTTAATATAAATCCAATGAGTGTCCAAATCCTTTAGGAACTCATGAATCTAGCCCAAAAATGTTTATTTCAAAAAGTTAGAAACGTCCCCGCCGGGTGACGGAAACTTAATCGGGTGCGACCTAATGGCCCCGTTTAAGGCTGGTATCGGGTAGAATTCCACCGTGTCCAAGTTTTAGGACCTATATAAACATGTTTAAACATTCATTCGAAGCTTTTTCTTCCTCTCTCTACTCTCTCTCTAACCTCTCTCCTAAATCCAAGTTTAAGGGTCAAAATCATCAATTTTAGGCTCCAAATCTTTGAGGTACCTTCCCTAACTTGAGATGTAACCTCCCTAGCCTTCAAATCTGAGTTCAAAAGATGGAATAGGACAACATTAATAAGTTTACGGCCCTGGAATAGTCTTAGGCCGTAAACTCATAAGAAATGGGTTTTTAGAGCACAAAAACCCTTCCAAAACACAAATGGACCTTAGATATGGCTAGAAGGCTTTATGGAATGGACTTAGAATCCCTTAAACTATAATTTGGGGACTTGAATAGGAGTTTACGGCCAAGGATAGTGTTTAGGCCGTAAACTCATAATAATAGGGTTTTTAAGCCCTTAAACCCTTCCTAAACCTCAACAAGACATGGATATGACTTCTAGAATAACTGTTTTAGCCTTGGAACACTTTAAACATAAATTTTGAAGGATTTATATGAGTTTACGGCCAAGGATTGTGCTTGGGCCATAAACTCCTTAAACTTGGGTATAAATTCATTTTCAAGGTGTCAGAAAGCCATCCAACACCACCAAAAGCCTTAGATTAAATCATAGAACCAACCAAAAATAGTTTAGGGGCTTTAAAAACAACCAAACTCATCATTTGAGAGTTTACGGCCATAGCATGTGTTCCATGGCCGTAAACTCCTAAAAACATGTCATTTTATGCCAAAAAATTTATGTAAGGCCTTGGAACAATTTTAGCAATCACATGTGATTTGTTTGGAACCAATAACACACTTATTCATGGAGATTTGAGAGTTTACGGCCATGAGTCCTATGCTAGGCTGTAAACTCCCTTATGTATGTCATTTTGGTGTTTAAAAATAATTCCAATTCCTTAAACCAAGCCTAGAAATTATCCCTTAAATGTTTCAAGAAATTTTGTGCCATAAATCACCCCACCATGAGTTTACGGCCGTAAACTCATGGGGAGAGTGTCATTAAGGCCGTAAACTCCCTAAGGAGTTTACTCTTGAGGTCCCAAGTCATTACCCTAGCTAAATGTGTCCCCAAATGCCACCCGGGACCCTCCAAACACTTGTATCGGGGTGTTTTCGCGACTAGAAGTAATTGTCCCTAACAAATAATCAATCTAAGTCCTAATTAGATACAAATGTGTATCTTCACATTATACTTAGGAACCTCGTGCGTTTGCAAGCCCCGGACCAACGTTTAGCATCCGAAATCGTCACGTTTCTCGTTCGGTGAGTTCATACCCCTACGCCTTTTCTGTGTTTTTCAATGTTTTAGGGGGGGGGGGGAATACAAGCAACTATAACTGTTTTCAAATCATAACATTGATATGTTTCAAATAATATCTAGCAAATTATTAAACTCTTTTACTCCTTATGTATTATGCTGAGCATAAGGAATGATTTACCAATTACAACTAAATGGATTTTAGTTAAGAAAATAACCAAACTAATCAAATTATTATGGGAATAATTTGGGAATTCTTTAGTGTTCGTTTTATCATGTACTGATACCTATATAAAGTTATTAGATAAACTATGTATGATTCAGTTTATCTCCGTATCATTTGATTGTATTGCCAGATAGTTTCATTGTATGTATCTATATTTAATGTATTATGTTTCATAATCTTTTGTATGTTTGATATCGTATGAGAACCCTGTGAATAGTTTAGTACTAGCTTGTGAGTTTTTCACTACCCTTTATGGATGATCAGTAAATCCTCCCCGGAAGTGTAACCAGAGTCTCCTGGAGGGAGAGCGAGGAATTTGTGAATAGATCTATTCGGGACTGACAATCCCACACCTTAACTGCTAGCTATAGTTAGGCGGGCACGCCTGGGGTGACAAATTCTGGATATCGTCCGACGTCTGACAAACGTCAAGGAGGTCTCGTTGTCGTATCAGCATGGTTACCCGACTCACAATATGTATTAATATAAGTTTATTCACAGCTTCGATTTTAGAATCTATATCTTATACGGGATGATAGTCCCATGATTTCAATCTATATCTTGTACGGGATGATAATCCTATGGTTTGAAACTATATCTTGTATGGGATGGTAATCCCATGACTTTATCCAATTATCTTATATCTCGTTCGGGATAGTGATCCCATGGTTTTATCAAACAATCTATATCTTATACGGGATGGTAGTCCCATGGTTTCAATCTATAATTTCAAGTATATCAAACTATCTTGTAACTAGTTCGGGATGATAATCCCAAGATTTTCAAACTAATTTCTATCTACAATTCGTGTATATCAAAATATTTCATATCTAATTCGGGATAGAAATCCCATGATCCTTAATATATAGTTTTATATATTAAACTATACTCTGTGTTATTCAATCAATCTTGCATTTAGGAAAATATGGGATTTTCCTGGGGTTAACATATATCACATAATTGAACTGTAACGAAAGATAACCAAGCTAACTTTACATAAGAAAATATGGGATTTTCTTGGATAACAAAGCTTTTCGGAAAACTAAAGGAAACCGATACATTTTCATAAAACAAAACCGCTAATGAACTCACCAGCTTTATGCTGATTTTCAAACTGCTTGTGATCCCTTTTGGTGAAGACGGAGTGCGTAGAAGACTCGTCTTGTTTTGTTCATATGATATATGTATAACTCTTGTACAATTTACTTTTGAAACAAATGTAAACTTTCAAATATATGTAATGTAATGGTTGTTTACTATGATTACTATGTACATTGGATTTGATACTCAACGTGGAGTCAACCCCGGAAATGTTTCCGCCTATGATTTTCGGGGTGTGATAGATTGGTATCAGAGCCCTTGTTTATAGTGAACGGAGTATACCAAACCTTAGATGGTATAAAACTATAAACATTACGGGGCCTAAGTGCTCTGAACTAAAAGTATCGTACAGAATATAAGTATTTTCAAAAGTATTTAAGTATGTCGAGCCGTCGAGATCTGTAACTATAAGTAGAACAAAACATAAGTAAATGGGTGTTGTACGTTGCAGTTAAACCTGGGCAGTTATGTAGTCGTGTCTAGGGTCAATATAGCCTGGCCAACTATATTCATTCGAGACATGGCCAACATGTGCTTGGGAGTGACTGTGGTATGCAGCATACCTAAAACTTACCCAATAACCCAAACAACGAGTCGTCGCTGCAGCGAACCATGAAATCCTATGGGAGTATCTCTCAAGCCGATTCTTTGTAGAAAATCCTCGTATACGCGTTGTTCCTTGATCATTCTTCCAGCGATAAAATGTTCTGTCTTGATAACTCCTTCCTGCTTTATCACTTAGTATGATGTTATATATGTCTTGATGAGATATCCCCTGTTCCATATCTCTTGATTCAATTCAGAGGACTTATGATCCTCTCTTTCCTGATCTTTTTAGATCAAGATGCCTCCCAGAAAGAGACCTAGCTCAAAGAACAACAGCAATCCTCGTCCGCCACCACCTCCTCCTCAACTTGATCTTGCATCACTTCAGACAGTTCTGACTGCTGCAATGGTAGCAGCCATGTCGCAAATGAACCCTGGTAATTCAAGAGGTGGTCCCCAGCCCCAAAACCCAGAAGATAGTCAAGGACACCAAAAAGGGGGTTCTTATAAAGACTTCATGAACGCGAAGCCCACATCCTTTGATGGCACTGGAGGTGTCATTTCCCTCACCCGATGGTTCGAGAAAATCGAATCAATCTTTGAAATATGCGCCTGTTCGGAGTCTGACAAAGTAAAGTTTGCCGCCTGCACTTTCCTAGACAAAGCCCTGACTTGGTGGAACGGCCGAGTCAAATCCCTAACTCTACCTGTAGCAAATGCTATGGGTTGGGAAGCCATGAAGGAGCTTCTACTCGCAGAATATTTCCCTCGGGGCGAACTCCAGAAGCTAGAACACGAACTCTGGAACCTTAAGATGAAGGGTTCCGACATAGCCGCTTATACTTCAAGATTCGATGATCTGACGTTACTCTGTCCGGGAATGGTTACCCTGGAGAGTAAAAAGATTGAGAGGTTCATCTAGGGGTTGACCCAGCCAACCAAAGGTAATGTCTTAGCTGCAAAGCTAGACACATATGACAGCACTAAATGCCTTGCGAAAATTCTGATCGATCACGAAGACAACTCTGATGAGGAGGCTACGACCCCCGAGCCAGTCACCAGTGGAGGCGGAAGCAATAAGAAATCTTGGAACAAGCGGAAGGCCCCGAGTACGCAAGGGTCTTCTAAGAAACATCAAACAGTTGCAGTCCATGCTATTACTGCCCCTGTCGCTGTTTCGGCTGTCGGTTCCACAGCCCAAACTCCCGCCAGTGGATACACTGGTACCCTTCCTTGGTGTAGTAAGTGCAACTACCACCACCGCATTCCTGGTCCCTGTCGCGAAAGGATCTGCGACAACTGTGGCAATAAGGGCCACCTTGCTCGAACCTGCAAAAAACCAGCCAAATCAACGAACCAATCATCCGGAGCGGGAATCAGTCCGGCCTGCTACAATTGTGGCGAAGCAGGGCACTTCAAAAGGAATTGCCCCAAAGCAGCTACAACCACTGATCCCTCTGTCGCCGCAGGTATACTTCTCTTTGATAATCCTTATACCTGCAACTCTTTTCAATTCTAGTACAAAAAGGGAAACCTGTTATCTATCTATTCGAACATTTTCTAAACTCAATCCTTCGTACGAAATCGAAATGTGTACCGTCGAGATGACTAACTAGTGAGATAGAGAACACTAACTTCGTACCTATAGATTGAATCCTCAGTCCGGAGGATTATTCTGTTCCATTCGATTTAAAAGGGGGAAACTTTCCACGAAAATGCTTTGATGCTATGTTTAACATGAAATGACCGAGTCTCATTCATGTTGTTATACTCGGTTTCGAAAGGGTCGCTCGTCTAGATCTTTTCCTCGACCCGGTTCTCATGATCTTCGGCATCAAACCTTAGTATCATTCCATGCCTTAAAACTCAAAAGTTTTTCCGATATGAATTACCACGCATCCCTCGTTTCTGTGATCATTGAGAAACGGGAAGTTAGCAGCTCTTTCCTCTAAATGTCCTTCCCGAAGGATTCCCGGGAATTTCTTTCGAATGTCTAGTTTAGTTCCACATCAGACCTTTCGAGATCTTCGTAGAAATCAATTCTGCAATCTTCAGATTTCGGATGCCCTTAGAGCTTGGTAACATCTATCCAACACATCATGTCTCGAATCCTTAGAAGCATCTACCCATCGAAACCCTAGTGATTCCTTTGAGGAAAACGAATTCGTCCAGGGTTGGAACTTCCATGAGAGAACCGATTGATATCGTAGATTGAGAGAGAGAGAGTCAATGTGCAAAACAAAGACACGTCCCGATGATGAGAATTCGCTAGAACGCCCAATAGAAACCTGATTCCACTTGAGAAAGTGAAGATCCGAGGCAACAAATCCATTCGTGTATCATTCCAAATTCATGATCTGTACCTTATTCTTTGAATTTCGGGACGAAATTCCCTCTAACGGGGGGATAATGTAACAACCCAAAGTTGTTCATCGCCGATAACCCGTTCTACCCGTAAAGATTCGCCGTTTGTCAATCGTTCCGTTTTCGTTTTGGGTTGAGTAATTTAAATTATATGTTAATATAAATCCAATGAGTGTCCAAATCCTTTAGGAACTCATGAATCTAGCCCAAAAATGTTTATTTCAAAAAGTTAGAAACGTCCTCGCCGGGTGACAGAAACTTAATCGGGTGCGACCTAAAGCCCCGTTTAAGGCTGGTATCGGGTAGAATTCCACTGTGTCCAAGTTTTAGGACCTATATAAACGTGTTTAAACATTCATTTGAAGCTTTTTCTTCCTCTCTCTACTCTCTCTCTAACCTCTCTCCTAAATCCAAGTTTAAGGGTCAAAATCATCAATTTTAGGCTCCAAATCTTTGAGGTACCTTCCCTAACTTGATATGTAACCTCCCTAGCCTTCAAATTTGAGTTCAAAAGATGGAATAGGACAACATTCATGAGTTTACGGCCCTGGAATAGTCTTAGGCCGTAAACTCATAAGAAATGGGTTTTTAGAGCACAAAAACCCTTCCAAAACACAAATGGACCTTAGATATAGCTAGAAGGCTTTATGGAATGGACTTAGAATGCCTTAAACTATAATTTGGGGACTTGAATAGGAGTTTACGGCCAAGGATAGTGTTTAGGCCGTAAACTCATAATAATAGGGTTTTTAAGCCCTTAAACCCTTCCTAAACCTCAACAAGACATGGATATGACTTCTAGAATAACTGTTTTAGCCTTGGAACACTTTAAACATAAATTTTGAAGGATTTATATGAGTTTACGGCCAAGGATTGTGCTTGGGCCATAAACTCCTTAAACTTGGGTATAAATTCATTTTCAAGGTGTCAGAAAGCCATCCAACACCACCAAAAGCCTTAGATTAAATCATAGAACCAACCAAAAATAGTTTAGGGGCTTTAAAAGCAACCAAACTCATCATTTGAGAGTTTACGGCCATAGCATGTGTTCCATGGCCGTAAACTCCTAAAAACATGTCATTTTATGCCAAAAAATTTATGTAAGGCCTTGGAACAATTTTAGCAATCACATGTGATTTGTTTGGAACCAATAACACACTTATTCATGGAGATTTGAGAGTTTACGGCCATGAGTCCTATGCTAGGCCGTAAACTCCCTTATGTATGTCATTTTGGTGTTTAAAAATAATTCCAAGCCCTTAAACCAAGCCTAGAAATTATCCCTTAAATGTTTCAAGCCATTTTGTGCCATAAATCACCCCACCATGAGTTTACGGCCGTAAACTCATGGGGAGAGGGTCATTAAGGTCGTAAACTCCCTAAGGAGTTTACTCTTGAGGTCCCAAGTCATTACCTTAGCTAAATGTGTCCCCAAATGCCACCCGGGAGCCTCCAAACACTTGTATCGGGGTGTTTTCGCGACTAGAAGTAATTGTCCCTAACAAATAATCAATCTAAGTCCTAATTAGATACAAATGTGTATCTTCACATTATACTTAGGAACCTCGTGCGTTTGCAAGCCCCGGACCAACGTTTAGCATCCGAAATCGTCACGTTTCTCGTTCGGTGACTTCATACCCCTACGCCTTTTCTGTGTTTTTCAATGTTTTAGGGGGGGGGGGGGGAATACAAGCAACTATAACTGTTTTCAAATCATAACATTGATATGTTTCAAATAATATCTGGCAAATTATTAAACTCTTTTACTCCTTATGTATTATGCTGAGCATAAGGAATGATTTACCAATTACAACTAAATGGATTTTAGTTAAGAAAATAACCAAACTAATCAAATTATTATGGGAATAATTTGGGAATTCTTTAGTGTTCGTTTTATCATGTACTGATACCTATATAAAGTTATTAGATAAACTATGTCTGATTCAGTTTATCTCCGTATCATTTGATTGTATTGCCAGATAGTTTCATTGTATGTATCTATATATAATGTATTATGTTTCATAATCTTTTGTATGTTTGATATCGTATGAGAACCCTGTGAATAGTTTAGTACTAGCTTGTGAGTTTGTCACTACCCTTTATGGATGATCAGTAAATCCTCCCCGGAAGTGTAACCAGAGTCTCCTGGAGGGAGAGCGAGGAATTTGTGAATAGATCTATTCGGGACTGACAATCCCACACCTTAACTGCTAGCTATAGTTAGGCGGGCACGCCTGGGGTGACAAATTCTGGATATCGTCCGACGTCTGACAAACGTCAAGGAGGCCTCGTTGTCGTATCAGCATGGTTACCCGACTCACAATATGTATTAATATAAGTTTATTCACAGCTTTGATTTTAGAATCTATATCTTATACGGGATGATAGTCCCATGATTTCAATCTATATCTTGTACGGGATGGTAATCCTATGGTTTGAAACTATATCTTGGATGGGATGGTAATCCCATGACTTTATCCAATTATCTTATATCTCGTTCGGGATAGTGATCCCATGGTTTTATCAAACAATCTATATCTTATACGGGATGGTAGTCCCATGGTTTCAATCTATAATTTCAAGTATATCAAACTATCTTGTAACTAGTTCGGGATGATAATCCCAAGATTTTCAAACTAATTTATATCTACAATTCTTGTATATCAAAATATTTCATATCTAATTCGGGATAGAAATCCCATGATCCTTAATATATAGTTTTATATATTAAACTATACTCTGTGTTATTCAATCAATCTTGCATTTTGGAAAATATGGGATTTTCCTTGGGTTAACATATATCACGTAATTGAACTGTAACGAAAGATAACCAAGCTAACTTTACATAAGAAAATATGGGATTTTCTTGGATAACAAACCTTTTCGGAAAACTAAAGGAAACCGATACATTTTCATAAAACAAAACCGCTTATGAACTCACCAGCTTTATGCTGATTTTCAAACTGCTTGTATTCTCAGGTCCACATTAGACAGGTACCCGGTGATCCCTTTTGGTGAAGACGGAGTGCATAGAAGACTCGTCTCGTTTTGTTCATATGATATATGTATAACTCTTGTACAATTTACTTTTGAAACAAATGTAAACTTTCAAATATATGTAATGTAATGGTTGTTTACTATGATTACTATGTACATTGGATTTGATACTCAACGTGGAGCCAACCCCGAAAATGTTTCCGCCTATGATTTTCGGGGTGTGACACCATGCCAATGGGTTTAAGGCACCAAGGCCGTCCCATCTTGTGATAGCAGGTTTACTTGTTACGTAGAGGTGTGATATGTATGTGTGCATGATATGTGGTAGGAGATAGCCTTTCTGGGCAACGGTAGAGATAGCCTTATGGCTAATGGTAGAGATGGCCTTAGGGCTAATAATAGAGACATCCTTTATGGCTGATGGTAGAGATAGCCTTTGTGGCTAACGGTAGAGATAACTTCATGGCTAATTGACATGTGATATGTGGTAGAGGTAGCTTTATAGCTAATGTGATATGTGGTTTATGTGGGGTATGCTCTGAGGGACTCACTAAGCTTTCAGCTTACCGTCTGTGGATTTTTTTCAGGTACTTCGGAGTCCAAGGGCAAAGGCAAGGCGTGATGATGTGGCGTGCACTCTATCTCTCTTTTCCGATCTGGTTTGGGGAACACTCTGATGTTTTGAAAATAATAATGTTGTAATGTTGATGGTTTTGAAAAAAATTATTGGAATTTTTATGATTTATGAAAAATGGTTGACTAATTAAAAATGAAACATTTCTTTGTAAAATTTGGGTTGTTACATAATTAAGGGGTTAACCCTGCATACACAAAACAAAAAGGAAAAGAGATAACATCAAGAGCATGTGGCGGTTAGGATGGGTCCTACTCGTGGCGGGAGGTCTCCGGTGGTGTTGATGATGAAGTGAATGCGCCCTGAAGCTTGGCCAAATGGCGCTCAGTGGCACGTATTCGGGCCTCCAACGCTGCCTGCCTCTCCTGGTAGTACTTCACTACCTCCTAAGTCTGTTACTCGGCGTGCTCGACCGCATATCTCATTGCCTTCATCTGAGTGGCAGTCGTCCGGGTCTGCTCCCCAATGTCTCGTTTCCTCCTGGAAATAATGGGAAGGGCGCGGTCAGTCGGCCCTCCATGTCGGAGGTCGTACTTTTCCTGGTCCATGCCAAAGGGTGGTCGGACCAGTTGCTAAATGCTCCATCTCCAAATGTCAGGGGCCCATGGGGGCATCGATCCATGGGGGCCCATCCTGTGTGCTGGCCCCCGTGCCATGTATGGTCGGTTGATGACTTCAGAGTCCACGTCCGAGTCATCCTCACCACTCTCCTCGAAATCATCCTCCTCGAAGTATATCACTAGTTCTGTGGGTCCCTCTTCCTATTCTTCGGGATCCTCTATGGGTTCCTCTTCTGGTTCTTCGAGGTCTTCCATTGGTTCTTCCTCCGACTCCTCTTCTGGCTCGGGCTCGAGCCATCCTCCATTCCCGTGGTTGGGGAAGTAAGGATCTCCCAGAAAATGAAATTTGGCCATAGCGTCTGCACGAGAATATAAGCAAAAAAAGGAAATATAAGAAAATACAATAAAGGTTTCACTTACTGTTAAAATACTCCTATAGTATTTTATTTGTTTATGTTTCGGTTCATCAATCCTTTGGGTATTAGGTTGACAAGTTTCAGATTCGTTGTCCACCCCTATCACTCAGAAACACATGTTGGTTGTATTTTGAATAAATATATTTGATCAAACTATATTTATCCCCATACGATTACATAACTGTCCGGGTTTAACCGTGATGTTCAATTCCTCTAAAGATTTTTATAGTTTCTTATCTTGACAATACTCTAATATGCACACATCGGTATGTATTTTGTTTTTGTTCAGAGTATTTTAGTCCTATTGTATTTATAGTTTCATATCTTCTATGGTTAGATATGCTAGTTCACTATAAATAATGCTCTGATACCAATCTGTCACACCCCCGAACCAGAACAGCGGAAACGTCTGGGGGCGAATGACTTCATCTTGTAATATGATACCAATGTATATAAATGAAACATATCAATCATCATCATCATATATGAAAGATTACAACATACATGGTTCATAATATTGTGTTTGTTCACAAAATTTACATCCCCAAAATAACAATGTGCATGGTGAAAACAAAAATACAACAAATGCCAAAAGTCCAAAGCTGCCAACCTGCTTAGTGAGTTCCTGAGAATACAAGTTATTTTGAAAAGCGTCAACATATAAAATGTTGGTGAGTTCATAAGCATGTTTAAATGAAATTCCTTGTGATAGTTAAAACCCTAGAAAATACAATATTTCCGATAAAAATAGTTTGTTATAGTCTTGTGTTAAATCATGTATAGTTGCAAGTGTAGTCTTGTTTATTCTTGTTTGCGAGTTCCCCAGAAAATCCTATATTTTTTTATATACTAAAGTTGTGGTCTTAATACCCTAAGACATGTGTAGTGAATTTGTTACCAAGGTATTCAACACATAAATAGTTACGAATTGTAGGTGTGTCCCGCGTAAAATTTTAAATAAAATTTGTTATACTCTTAATAAGTCGTTATAATCATGCTAATATTACGGAGTGTCTGTCTTGACGTTCTTCAGGCATCGGTTTTTGGAGAAGACATTTGTCATCCTAGACTGGCGTGTCTACCTGTAGCGAACAGCTCAGGTGTGGGATGTCAACCCCGTAAAGATCTATACACAAATTCCCGCTTTCCCTCTAGGAGACTCTGGTTATAACCTTACAAGGCTTAAGGTGTACACTAAATAGGTACGGTGAAGGTGCGTCTCACTAGAGTCCTAATAGAAATTTACTCTAATAGTTAATCCCGTTATTTAGTATAATAAATAACGTTAATTGTGTGCGTTACCAAAATATTTTGTTTTTATCGCATGTGTTGAGGATAATTCCATTTTTAATCTTATTGAAGAAAAATGGCTCAACTTTTCTGAAAGTGGCAATAATGGCCCAAAAATGACGAGAATGGCATAAAAGGACCATATTTATCCAAAATGTAAATTTTAGCCCAATAACACTTAAAATTGTCGAATATGGCCCATTTTTACTAAAATATTCATTTAGGCCCATTTTTACAACATTTGGTTAAAAATAGTCCTTGGTTGTTTTTATGGCCGAAAGGCCCCCTTGTAAATGAAAAAAACTTCCATATTTTATCATTTCCCATATTTTCTTGTCAAAACTTGTTAAAACATATTCTTGGGCTAATCTTTGTGATTTCTACCAAACATGAATAGAAACAAATCACCTTAAGGATCTAGTTTTCATTTTTGTCCACAAAATATGTTAACTAAGTCTAACTTCTTGAGATCTAACCATAAATCTAGAGTTTTTGGACTTTTTGCATGGGTTTCATAGCATATATCACACATAACATACAATATGCACATACAAACAATTATACAAGATTAACACAAGACTTTGACTTGTATTCTCTCCCAAAAGAAAGAAAAACTTGAAAATAGGGGTATGAAGCTCACCTGAGTTGATTTTGTGGAGGTTTTTGAAGTGTAGAGAAGAGATCTTGAGCCTAAGCACTAAAATGCCCTTGATGAACTCCTTGAAGCCTAAATTATCCTAAGAAGGTTAACACACAACTTTGTGTGTAAGTGAGATGAAATTAACCAAATAATATGTAAGAATACTAGGAGATTACGAAATGGCTCACCAAAATTCTAAGAACCACCTTGATGATAATGATTTTTGGAAAGACCCACTTGTTCTTGAGAGGAGTTAATTTATTTGCTAAGTGGAGTGAGGGATGGATTTTTAGAGGAAGTATGAAGTATCCAGAGAATAAAATGAGGTAATGGTGCGGATTAACAAAAGGGCTTCTCATTTAAATAAGGGAAGTGAAGATGATTTGAAGTTTACTTGGAGAACTGTTAGCTAATTCATAGTTATTTGTTGGATAATTCGTAAGGATTCGCGATGGCATGGGAAAATGGCAAACTACAACTCATAAATCCGTAAACACTTTAAAATATATAAGTGTTTACGTCTATGGATGGGTGACACTTTGAGTTTTCGCCCAAAAAATGATCCATGGAGGGGTTTACGCCATTAAAGTGAGTTTACTCTTGAGTTTTCACCCCAAATGGGGTCCACCATGGTGTTTACGCCCCATATGTGGGTTTACCATGGTGTTTACGCCCTTAAGTGGGTTTTCACTTGGGTTTTTGCCCAAGGTGGCCCAATAAGGATGTTTATGGTCAAGATTGATTTCTATAAAAAGTTTTACATCCCGGATAATTTTATGATTGCATATATGCTTCTAATGATTAGGAAACTCAAAATGATAGCCTTAAAGTTTAAGCATTCAAGGTTGCAACATAAACACAAGCCCTTATGTCTATATTAAGTGATCCTTATTTGATTTGCAATAATCATTAGGGCTTAGGGAAAATATGAACTTCAATTATATATCATAGTCGTATCATGGCTAAAACACTTGCATATACAAGACCCTTGGACTTGGTTTTGACCTGAAATTTCTAGTTGTGACGGTCCTGCTTTGTGCTAAAGGCCAAGATACCTAGGATGATCTGAATAGGTTGTAGGCCCTACGAGGCGGTCCAGTTAGTACGAAGGCTCAGAGAGCGGTTCAGATAGGCTATAGAACCTGCGAGGTGGTACAGTCAGGTCAAAGGCTCAGAGAGCGGTCCAGATAGGTTGTAGGCCCTACGACGCGGTCCATTCATGTTGAAGGCTCATGTATGGATGTTGTTGTTTGTATATGTTATGTTGTATGGTGGTACTTTAGGGGAACTCACTAAGCTTTAACTTATAGTTTCAGTTAATTATTTCAGGTACTTCAGATGACCATAGCAAGGCGAAGGCGTGATCATGCACATCCTTCATATTTATGTAATTTGGATTTTAGGATACTCTGATTATTGATTAACACTTTTGAAACAATGGTTTTGTAAACAGTTATGGTTATTAGGTTGTTTTTGGAAAATAAAAATTTACTTTGATTTTTTGGATGCTACAAGTTGGTATTAGAGCCTTGGTTAGAGAGAATTGGATGAAAATTCGTGTGATTCCACACTCAAACTAAGGAAATACAAAAAGTTTTTCATAAAAAAAATGTATTCAAAAGTTACCAAGGAAGGATGTGATGTGTATGATCAGCCTTGGTTTGAGAGAATTGGATGAACATTCCAATAGATTTTTCTTTATTATTGTTTGTAGGACTCTTTCGGATGTGAATTAACTATTAATTGAATGCGTTAAGTCACATGCTGCATGGGTTAAACAATTTTGGAGTGAACGATTTGGTCCTATTACGCCGCTCTTGTCTGTGTCTGTGACAACCGTCAAATTCGGGTCAATTCAAAGTCAAATAAAGTCAACAAGTCAAACCGGTCAACCCAACTAACCCTTGTGTACTAGGGCTCACGTTATGTATTTACTAAACAACTCGCTATTCTAATGAGAGATCATAAATCGAAAAGTACATACATCTAGATCTCCTTAACCTAAAACTGTGGTAAGTGTCGAACCAAACCAATAAAACAATGTTGCATACTCATCGGGAGTGTGTGAGATCCTTAAACAAGGCTTAACGGGGTTTACGGACCTTGCGTTGTGAAGCCGGACACTCAAAAAGGTCACAAATGAAACCTCTCTCAATCGTTTTCACTCTATCTCCTCTTATCGAGAATCTCTCCCAAATCTCTCCAAGTATGTGGAATCTCTCCCAAATATCTCTTTGTATGTGAAATCTCTCCAAGAATGTCAAATCTCTCCCAAATCTCTCTAAGTATGTGAAATCTCTCTCAATTATCTCTTTGTATGTGAAATCTCTCCAAGAATGTCAAATCTCTCCCAAATCTCTCTAAGTATGTGAAATCTCTCTCAAATATCTCTTTGTATGAGAAATCTCTCCAAGAATGTCAAATCTCTCCCAAATCTCTCCAAGTATGTGAAATCTCTCTCAAATATCTCTTTGTATGAGAAATCTCTCCAAGAATGTCAAATCTCTCCCAAATCTCTCCAAGTATGTGAAATCTCTCTCAAATATCTCTTTGTATGAGAAATCTCTCCAAAAATGTCAAATCTCTCCCAAATCTCTCCAAGTATGTGAAATCTCTCCCAAATCTCTCTCAAAAGTTTCCGTAACTTTTTGATGTCATTTGGGTCATTCCGACCCTTAACCGGGTCAAAAACGACTTGAAACGGGGTAAAAACGAGAAAAATAGGCTTAAGGACCCGAAACCCCTCATAAGGACCCGAAACCCCTCTCAGGGCCGAAAGTCCTCTTAGGGACCGAACCCTCCTGAGCCGAACCCGAAGCTACTGTTCATTCGGTCCATTTCGCTTCTTACTTCTAGGACCGAAACCTGCGGACCGAAGGCATCAGAAGCGAAGGTCAGAAGCGAACCCTGCATGCGAACCGAACCCGAGCCTCCCCTCTCGCTTCCTTCTGTCTCGCCTCATTTCGGTTTCGGCACCAGCAAGGACCGAACCTCGGCCTAGGACCGAGAGGTCTCGCTGGAAGTGCTTCTTCACCCGGTTTTCGTCTAGTTTTGCGTTAAAGACCCGTTTTTAATTATTTTAACGTGGGATTTTCACCCAAAATCATATTTTAACATAATGAACCCTAAATATTCATAATTTAATCATATTTTCATGAAAATCTTTATTTAAATAATAAAATCTAGTGGGTAAAGTACAAAGAAAGTGGAGTGTTGACTTAGCTTTACCTTATGACACAAGCAACCACTCCCACACCCACTCTATGACCAGCCACACCTCCCCACCTTACCTAGGTCACTTCAATGTCCTTTCCACTCAATTATCACCCTTTCCCACGTTTTAGAGCTGGAACAAACCATTCTCTCTCCTCACTTCTCTCATTTGCTCTCATTTCACCAAGGATCCAACTCCACTTTTCTCTCAAACTTTCTCCATCAAAATTCGAGATACAAGGCTGAGTATCAAGCTTTCTCACATTCTTGGTAAGTATAATTCACCCTCCTTGTGATTATTGCTCTTCATTCTACTCAAATCATTGATTTCTTACACAAACATCATCACATTCTTGTTAGATCTTCGAACCTTCAAGTGATTCTCCCAAGTGTTCTTGAGTTGAACACTTCTTTTCTCCATCATCCATCTACTGAAATCACTCAAGGTGAGTTCATACCCCTACATTTTCATGTTTTCTCAAGTTTTTAGGGATACAAGTTAAAACACCAAGTACATAACTAAACTTTTCTTACAGCCTTCATTAGAAAAGTTCAACTCCATTCACGGACTGTTTTGGACAACTTAAACATTTTAGTTTTCAAAACTGTTTTAGGTGCATGTAGTTCCACTTCTTAGCTTCAAAATGACTACTTGCACATCTCCATACGATTTTTCTACAATTTATGGTGATTTTTACAAAACTGCCTATCATTTCGAACATCAACCCGGACCACTTTGTGATTATGGACTTTTTCACACAAGTAAGAGGTCATTAAAATTTATAATAAAAATTATGAACAAACTAGACTCATTTTCCAAACTCTCAGAAGTTACAGAACTTGATTTGGACATTTTATGATTTTTCTAAAAATTTTCCAATAACAGTTACAAAAAATGTTATTAACAGAAAAACACTATAAATTTCATTTCACCTTGTAACATGTTGAGCAAGGTATACATCATTATGTGATTATGTGTTGTTGCAATATATGACATTTTTGTATTCGTATCTAGATATACACCAGTTAACAAATGGATTCTTACCTCCATAAGTATGGTAAATATATAAATGATATTACAAGGCTATATCCATTAAAATACAAACATTGGTAGACTTTAACAAGTAAGGCTTATGATCACTACCCAAACAAATATTTAATAAACTATAATAGGTATAGTTTAGGGTTCTTTTACATAACAAACACATTATTAAAGGTGTTACACATACAAAAGAGTTATTACCACTATGAATAATTATGATAAACTATAATAAGTATAGTTAAGCCATTATACCCCCACAAACGAACACGCTAGTTATAATCGGTATAGTTATGGCACATATATACTACAAACAAAGTGATAAACTATAATAGGTATATTTTATGTTTCATCTACACTACGAACTTAATTACAAGAAAGGAATTCACCATCACCACCACTTTTGGTAAACTATAATATGCATAGTTCATGTTCACTACCACTATCACTATTTGATGAACTATGATATGTATAGGTTATATTCACCATCACCACCACTTTTGGTAAACTATAATATGCATAGTTCATGTTCACTACCACTATCACTATTTGATGAACTATGATATGTATAGGTTATATTCACCATCACCACCACTTTTGGTAAACTATAATATGCATAGTACATGTTCACTAGTCACTATCACTATCCGGTGAACTATGATATGTATAGTTTATGTTCACAGTCACTATTACTATTTCGTACACTACACTAGGGTTTGGTTCCGGTTTTTGGATTTAAGTCCACATTCAATTTCGCATTATTAGTTTTCAGGTATAATTTCTAAGTGTATATGCTAGAGTTATATAGATCCTAGTCATGATTGGCTTAGAATTGGTGGTTCCGCCTTATTTCCTGATCCTCGTTTCGTTGTGGGCCTAGGGCAGACCCATTACATTCGACGTTTTATCTAACTTTAATTTTATATAACTTATATACACAAGGAAATTATAGAAGGAATCTATAGGGAATTCTAGGGTGCACTATTTCATAACATAAAAACTTACATTTCACATTTTGAGGAAAAGTACCGGGTTTTCATATGAATGGCGTACATTCCAAAGTACCGGGTTCACATAGAATAGTTATTTTGGTATTAAAACTATATTTCATCTAGAATTGTTAGACTTCAACCATAATCGCTGAGAGTATATGCCTGAGTCATATATGAATTTCATCTTGATTGGCTTAGAATTGGTGGGGCCCGCCTTATCTCCTGTTCCTCGTTGGGTTGTGGACCTAGGGCAGATCCACTATATTCAACGTTTTATCTAACTTAAATCTTATATAACTTATATACGCTGGACGATTATAGGGGAAATCTACGGGTCATTCTAGGATTCATTAACACATCATATAGGAATATTTTGTTCACACTTAACTAAGAAAATATTGGATTTTCTGGAAATGAAACTCTATCGATTTTACAAGGAAAACGGTTTCTACTTCAAACAAAACTCTTATGAACTCACCAACTTAATTGTTGACACTTTTTCGAAACTACTTGTATTCTCAGGAAATCAGTGAAACAGGAAAACTTCAGCGCTTTGAGGATGGGACGTTAAACCGTCAACAATTTATTTTTGTCATCATAATGTAATTGATTTTGGAACATGTAAACATATACTTTGGTGTAACTTTTTCAATTATATTTATGACGGTTGTATTTACTTTGAGCACTATTATACACGTTGTTGTGATACTGTACATGAAGTCCTCCACCCCCGGACGTTTCCGCCATCCTTGGTTTGGGGGTGTGACAGAGTCCTACCGTTGTAGGGTTGAATTTTTTAATCTAAGATTATTTAAGTTAAGTTGCATGTGATTGTATTCATGAAGTGGTTAACTGGCACCAATAGGGGTCTTTTTGAAGTTGATGACAGGGTGAGGTGTGGATTCTAGGATAGCCTTTGAAGTGTTGTAGTATGCATGGCGCACTGTTTAGCGCGTTTTGCTGATATTATTATAAGTAGATGACTTAGAGGACTCGTGATGATTCTTGAGGAAAGTATGGAAGGTAGTATTAGGCCAGTACTACTCGAAGCACATGATTCGTACTCTAATCAAGGAAAATTCTAGGGATTTTAAGGAGCTGGTCAGGTAAGGTAGCATGGTTTAATACCATGATGTAGGGCAAGTGTTTCCATATCTGTTGATCTGTTGGTTATGGTTGTTCAGAATGGAGATGGGTCTTGTGGTTGTCTGGGCCTTAGTAGCCATGTCAGTTTGGGTTTGAATGGTGCAGAACTAGGTGAGTTAGTTGATTTGAGTTCTCGAGGGCCTTGCTCGATCGTAGTGCCTGTTGAGTCGCGAGACTCAAGAAAGAAGCGATTGTTATGATTAGCTTGAGGATCACGGATAGAGGTTGAGTGATCAACAGTTTGGCAGTGTGGGAATGCATAGGAGGATTCTTGTGGATTGGTTGCCTTGATATACGATCAAGGGTATGTTTTATTTAGATATAGGCAGGTCAGGTACCAAATTGATGGTTGGGGAATTATGGTCGAGGTAAGTGGCAATCCATTGGCTTTGGGATATAAAATCGGTACTATGAATGGACTGCCAGAATTATTGCTTGTGCATCTATGTAGGGTTGTCAATGTTTGAAGCGGTTATGATTGGAAATTTATAAGCTCTTCATCTGAGATTCAAAATCTCTTATAGTTTGTTTTCTCCTTATCTAAAAGATCATCTTGTGTGTGTTATACATTCCAAGAGTTAAGGATGGTTTGTAACTGGTTGATCCGGTTTGAGATATGGTTTGGTTGCAACACTAGTGGGTGGTAATTCGAACCCTAAGTGGGAGAGAACTAAGTATTCTTATTAGAGGATCATTGATCTGTTCGATTCCACTGCGTTATATGAATGTTACATAGGGATCTGTGGTTCGGGTATAGGAGACCTTGTTTCAACATTTGGTCAAGTTAGGGGTGTAGAGTAGGTTGTTATCAATGTAAGTGCTCAGGAAATGCACGAGTTGTCTCGCGACAGGAAGTTATTGGTCTAGGAGCTTGTTTTAAGATCTTGTATGCTCAAGAATCATATTAAATTGATATTGCTAATTAACATATGATACTAATGGGTCACACTAACAACATGAAAGGCCCAAATTAGTGGTTCGGTCTAGGCTTTACGATGTAATAGTAGGGAGTATGTTAGTAGTGAGTTTTTGGTTGGTTTACGGTTGTAATGAGTTTACGGCCGTAAACTCTTCTCGGTCGTAGTCCCTATAAATAGAGGGTTAGTCAGACGTTTTGTGGTTGTTGATGCCTTATTGTTGACGACTTTCCATCGATTTGTACCAGATGTTTATTGATATAAAACGTGTGCAAGCTTGGTTTATTCTTTTTTCGCTTCTATTATTGCTTTGTGTGATTGTGTTTGCTATTGATCTCTGGTAAGATCCGTTATTTGGACTTTACAATTGGTATTAGAGCAGAACCAGTGTCAAAGGCATTCTTCAATCGATTTTGGAGCGAGTTCTTATTGGTTTGAGACTAAGTTCACGTTTTTCTGCAAAAGGGTTTTTGGTCTCATCGAGAAACTGAAAAACTTGTTGATTACGGCTCGGGCTTACGGCCGTAATCTCTGTTTACGGCCGCAATCCCATCAAAGTTCTTGGACCGTATACTTCACCCGTAAAGCCTTGGACTGTAAATCTTCAACCGTATTCTTGAACCGTAAATTTTGGACCGTATTCCCTTTTGACCGCAAACTTCGAGTTTACGGCCGCAAACCAACTTTGGGCAGTGAACTCAATTTGACAGCAAATCAGATTTTTTTTTGAAAAAAAATTTAAATCTTAATTAATTTATTTTATCACACATTTATTAAACAATAAAAATGGAATCTCAAAGTCAAACTCATTTTCAAGAACTTGATGCTGTCATGGGCACTACATGAATTCCAACGTTAATGTCTGCTGATGGGTTTCCCGAGTGGAAGTACATAATAGAGAAGTACATAAAAATGAAAGATTTCAAGATATGGAAATGCATCATCAACGATCCAGTCAGAATAAACACTACATTTGCAGGGCAAGTGGTTGATAAGAAGATAGAAAATTACACTGATAAAGACTTTGAGAGTGTGGAAGAGCAGGAGAAGGCGTTGGCCATCTTGACCATGGCCCTGTCACCAGATATTGCTCAAGGGTTCAGAGAGTATACGTCTGCTAAATGTTTGTGGGAAGCACTAATGTTGTGTATGAAGGGAACGAAGACATGCGAGAGAGTCGCCAATACATGCTGCGACAACGTTTTAATATGTTTAATTATGTTCCTGGAGAGACTCTTGAAGCACAGCTGCAGAGGTTCACAACTCTCAACACAGAAATGACTGTGGCTGGGATCTTCTACACAAAGTCAGAGATAAACAAGAAGCTACTAAATGCTCTCCCAAAATCTTGGGACATGAATGTAGTTGTCATTAAGAAGACTAAGGATCTCAGTCGTCTCTCTCTCGCTGAAGTGATTGCGGTCATCAAGGCGTGTGATATTGATAACAAGTAGCGGGAAATCAACCATGTGAACTCATATTCAGCTGCGAACCTTGGCATTTCTTCAAACAATGCTCTTTCATCCTTTTCTTTTTCTTCTGCAGGTTCATCAATTAATACTCTGAAAGCACAGATTCAGACTTTCCCCACTCCATCAGCTTCCTCTGCATCAGCCATGCCGTTCTCGCAGAATCAATCATTTGTGGCTGCTCAAGCTGTTTCATCCTCAACTGGAGCTTCTTCTTCAAAGGGAAAGGACGGTTATGAGAATCTTGCACTTGCTTCGGGGCTTGTCAATTGCTACAATGCGCTTGTAGCCGGGGATCTTCCGCCTCAACTGTCATTTGCCGATCTTGATCAGATTCACCCTGAAGACGTTGAGGAGATGGATATTACATGACAAATTGCCATGGCAGTATTTAGGGAGAAACAATTTGCCAAAAAGACTGGAAAGAATAACTGGGGGATGAGTGCTGACAAGAAGGTGGGGTTCAGCAAGGGAAAGCTGCGATGTTTCAACTGCCACGAGCCAGGGCATTTTGCTCGTGATTGTCCACAGCCTGATAAAAGACTAAATAATGATAGCACAATGGTTACAGTCGGAAACAATTGAAGTGGTACTCAAATGAACAACGAGAAGGCAATGGTCGCTCATTCATTTGACTGGGAGGATCAGAAGCAAGCCCTGAACCTGTCTGGACCTGAAACTGCCCACCTGGCACAAGTTTGTGATGATGCCCCATCAGATATTGTGGCAGCTGAAGATAAGATGATGGAGCTGCAATTTGATTTGATGGTATCCTCTTCTCATGAACCTAATTCAACCGAGGTAAGTTTACCATCATGCTCTCAAGCTTGTATAGATTATGTTAAAACTCTGCATGAGAAAATTGAAACATTAGGCAGTGAAGTAGACAGCCTTAGGATTCTTCGTGAACTTAATGACAAATTAATAAGGGAAGTAGAAGACCTTAGATATGAAGGGTACCAACTTAGAAAAGGTCAAAAACCACTTAAAGCTCAATTGGAATAAAAAGTTAAGGACTTTAGGAGACTTCAGGAAGACTACAGTAATAAATGTGAAAATTATGATTATGTAATGAAACAGAACGCTGAACTAGTGGCTGAAATTGAATCTTTAAAGGGAAAATTTGAAACCGCCATGCTTGATTTTAGAAAATATGATCTTTCAAGCGAGGTAGTTTCAAATATGATAGACCATAACATGCAATTTAAGAAAAATCAATCAAAAGGTCTAGGGTATAATCGTGTGCCCCCTCCCTTCAATCATTCATATCTGCACAAGACTCTGTCCAAAGAAGAGATTGCTAATGAACAATTTATGGTTTATGGCAAGCCATCTGGTTTTATTTCGGGAGGATTTATTAATGTTGGAAGTACTAACATTTCTACTTCTCCTGCAGATCAATCCTTGAGTCAGTCAAAGCACGAAGTTGAAGGATATGTTTCTGAAAATAAAATCGAGTGTAAACCTGAAGTTTTAGTTTTAAATAAAGACAATATGTTTTCTGATGTTTCAAATGACAATGTTTTTTGTGGTGGTGTTTCTATTACTTCTGATATTGTTTTGAATGGTTTGAAAAAGTCTGGTTTGAACAATTTGGTTGACAATTTTGATGTGTGTGATAATGATTTTGAGAAACCTCCAATTTCACAGACTTCTCTATCTAATGTACCCTCTCTTGCCTCACAACCTAATTCCTGTTCATGTTCTTGTGAGAGAAGCAAGGGTGATAGTATGGAAAACAAACCTGATCAATCTAGCACAAGTTATAACAATAACAAACATATTTGTTTCAATTGTGGTGTTGGTGGTCATATAGCTAGAAATTGTCAAAATCATTTGTTTGTACATTTTGAATTTCCAAGAGGAGAGAACAAATCCAGAGGAAGGTCTTTAACTAGAAAATCCTCTAGAAATCGTTCCCGGAATGGTGATTGGAAAGATGATCGAAGTAGAAAACAAGCCATTTTTCAAAAACGTAAAAAGCTTTTTTATCACAAAGTCCCAGGCAGTTTGCCAAAACCGACCATGGCCAAGCCAAGATCGGTTTCGTCAAGAGGCAGCAGTGAGTCTTCAACCAAATCTGGTAGAAAACCCACATGGCCTAAGCAAACTGATACTCATCCAAAAACACCCGGGACAATTAGAAAACCCAATTATCAATGGTCACCCAAACAAACCTCTAAAAATTCCGAAATTTATCAATCTGAAAAGGCATTGGGACCACCCAGGAAAATAATGAGTTGGGTTCCCAAATCTAATTAAACCCGCACATTTTGCAGGGAAAGTTGCAGGGAAATGTCGTCAGACCCTGGTTTGTCGACAGCGGCTGTTCCCGACATATGACAGGAGATATCTCCCAACTGCATAACATTCAATTATTTAATGGGGGATACATCTCCTTTGCGGGTGGAGAAGGTGGTAAAATCACTCAACGAGGAACTGTCTCGAATGGGGTTTTAAGTTTCGAGAATGTTAATTTTGCTCCCGAGCTGAAGCATAGTTTGTTAAGTGTTTCTCAGATTTGTGACAAGGGCTATTCTACGCATTTCACTGATAAGGAATGCATGATTCTCAAGCCAGGATTTGTCATCCCATAGGAGTGGATTCTTGTAAAATCTAAAAGGGATGGGAATTCCTATATCATTGATATGAATAGCAATCTTCCAGAACAAGTTACGTGCCTTTTCTCCAAGATCTCCGAACAAACTGCAATGCTGTGGCACAAAAGACTAGGTCATGCTAATGCCAAGAACTTGAATCGTCTTGCGAAGAATGAGATGGTCAGTGGTTTTCCTGTCAAGGACTTCGTTACGTTTGAAAAATGTGTGTCATGTGCCGAAGGAAAGCATCATAGAAAACCACATCTACCAAAACAGGTCAACTCAATTAGCTAGTTGCTTCAATTGCTTCATATGGATCTATTTGGACCAGTAAATGTTCTTAGCATCAACATAAATTCTTATTGCCTGGTTGTGATCGATGATTTCTCTCGGTTTACGTGGGTTTTTTTTTCTATCCAACATAGTTGGAGTTGCTGATTTGATCAAGAAGTTTATTGTATTAGTTGAAAACCAAACTAACAATCAAGTGAAGGCGCTTCGTACCGACAACGGAACAGAGTTCAAGAACTCTGTACTCAATCATTTTTGCGCAGAAAATGGTATCCTACGTCAATTCAGTTCTGGTCACACACCCCAACAAAATGGTGTTGCTGAAAGAAGGAATAGAACATTAAAGGATGCTGCAAGGACGATGCTGTGTGATTCAATGTTACCGGTTTTCTTTTGGGCTGAGGCAATAAACACTGTCTGTTATGTTCAGAATCGAGTGCTGATCAACAAAGCTCAGATGAAGACCCCGTATGAGATTCTCTATTGTCACAAGCCGTCGGTCAGTCATTTCCGTGTATTTGGTTGTCCTTGCACTCTTCTTCACTTAGATTCCAGCCCAAAGTTTAATGCAAAGGCCGATGATTGTTACTTCGTAGGGTATGCTGCTCGCACTGCCTATAGAGTCTACAATAAGAAGACAAAACAGATTGTGGAATCATATGACGTGCGTTGGTTGGAAGAAAATGAGACAGACGATAGAGTGGGTCCGGATTGGCTGTTTGATTACACATCGCTATTCAAATCAATAAATGTGTCATCGATTGGCTCATCTGGATCTGTTTCTGGTTTGAAGAAGATTTTTGAAGACGAAGACGAAGAAGTTTTCTACAGACCTCCATCTGAATCCCCTTCTTCTTTCAAAGGGAAGTCTCCAGTTTCATCTGAGGGGGAGTCCTCTGCTGTGTATGAGGGGGAGTCCTCTGCTTCACCAGAGAGGGAGTCATCTGCGCAACTTGATAGTCCTAAATCTCCAGTCCAAAATGATACTCCTGATGCTGAAGTTACACTATCTACACCTATGGAGAGAGAGTTCATGCCCAATGACGCTTCCGCAACCACTTTAACCTTTTTGGAACTACTCTTTCCTGAATTTATCTCTAGTGAGTTCGTTGTAGAATCCTCTGGAATGGCTCAATCAGCAAATGAAGGAGGTATCAACATTCACACTCTTCCTGTCTCTCTCAATGATATCAGCCAAGAGATACCTTCCAGAGTTCAACGCGATCATCCGATCGATAACATCGTGGGTCAGCTGGGTGACGGTGTTAAAACGACAAGTCATAGTGGAGATGTTAATACTTGTCTCTACTCTTTTTTTATTTCTCAAATAGAGCCCAAGTATGTTGAAATGGCTCTGAATGAACCCAGCTGGGTAGATGCAATGCATGAGGAACTGCATCAACTTGAAAAACTCGGTGTTTGGAAGTTAATTGCGTTACCAAAGGGCAAGAAGTCACTTGAAACAATATGGGTTTATCGCAATAAGTAGGACAATTCAGGGGTTATTGTGCGAAATAAAGCTCAATTGGTGGTTCGTGGGTTTCGACAAGTCGAGGGTCTTGACTACACTGAAGTTTATGTTCTAGTAGCTCGCCTGGAGGCTATTCTTATCTTTCTAGCATATGCTTCTTACATGAACTTTACTGTGTATCAAATGGACGTCAAGACTGCCTTCTTGTATGGCAAGGTGAAGGAAGAAATCTACGTTGATCAACCTCCTGGGTTCGTTGACTCAAAATTTCCTAATCATGTCTACAAGTTAAACAAGGCATTGTATGGGTTACATCAAGCTCCTCGAGCGTGGTTATTCACGTGGCACCATTGATCATACTTTGTTTATCAAGCATGTCGGAAATGATCAAATTCTTGTGCAAATCCATGTTGACGACATCATCTTTGGGTCAACCAGTCCGCAGCTCTGCAAAGACTTCGAAGGTGTAATGAAGAAACGGTTCGAAATGAGTTCGTTGGGAGAAATGACCATGTTTTTGGGGATTCAGGTCAAACAGAATTCAATTGGAATCCTGCTACATCATGCCAAGTATGTGGAGGATATTCTTGAGAAGTTCGAGTTTCATGATGCTAAGTCTGCTTCAACACCAATGGCTGAACGACCTCTTCTGACTCCAGATCCTGAAGGCGAATCCGTAGATTAGACTCTCTATCGATCGATGATCGGATCGCTGATGTATCTTAATGCAAGCCGACCTGACATCATGTTTGCAGTTTGTCAATGCGCACGTTATCAGGTTAATCCTAAACTTTCACATCTTATTTCTGTCAAAAGAATTTTTCGGTATATCAAAGGGAGCCCAAAATTGGGTCTTTGGTATCCGAAGAATTTTGAATTTGATCTTTATGCTTTTGCTGATAGTAATTATAGAGGTGTGAGCTTGACAGGAAATCAACCTCAGGAGGATTTCAATACCTAGGTGACAGACTAGTTTCGTGGCAATGCAAGAAGCAACACACTGTCTCAACTTCCACAGCGGAGGCGGAATACATTGCTGCATCGGCTTGCTGCTCTCAAGTTATCTGGATCCAACATCAGCTGTTGGACTCGGTTTGAATTATTTAGAAACCCCCATTTATTGTGATAATGAAGCTGCTATTCAAATTGCCAAAAACCCAGTCCAACACTCTAAAATCAAGCACATCGACATTAAAATTCATTTCATCAGAGACTGTTATGAACGTTCGCTAATACGGCTGGAACAGGTGCATACTGATAATAATGTGGCGGATTTGTTCACAAAGCCATTTAACAATGTAGTGGTGTTGATTATGATGGCATGTGCGGAATATGAAAGATCTAGTGAATCATCATGTAAAATCAAGAACACAAGGAGTAAATAAATCTTTGTAAGCTCTTATTAGATCTAGAAAGAATATACAAATGGGTTTGTATAAAGTTTCTCTCTCTAGTCTAACACTCCAAATGGATTCACTTCCATAATGGGAGTCACTCACTTCCTATTTATAGGAAAGAATCAACCCATTTACACATACAAGAAGGTAAGCCTAAAACACTACATCCAAGAGTGACTTTGCACCCTAACATTCTCCCCCTCAAAGTTAGGATTGGATGTCCGACTTCAATCTCCAACGAGCTAGCACGATCAATACCAAACTCCCCCTCAAAGTAACACCGGTCTTCAAATCCGCAAATAAATATTCGACAAACCCGAGAAGCTTCGAATACCCATCATTCTCCCCCTTTTTATAATCAAAATGAGAAGCGCCCGAGGAATAGTGTTCACGATACTCCCCCTTGATGTGTACCAAAAATGAATCACTAAAAATCTTGCACGGAAAAACAATCACGAAAAAGCCACAAAAAATTTCCAATTTATGAAATTTTTTGACTTTTTGGGTGAAAGTTGCAAGATTTTTCAAAATCCGGGTAGAAATTGTCACTTTCTGAAACTTGTAGGGACCCGTTGCGCCAAAAACAACCAAATATGCAAAACTCTAGCCTATTTGCGAAACCAGGCATAAAGCGTAAATTCGCACAAATTGCAGGGACCAGAACTAAAAATTCTGCAATTTCTCAGCTTATATTACCCATTTGCGAAGTTGGGTATAAACTGTCATTTCGTGAAAAGATCAGAGATCCAATTCGAAAATATTTGTTTTCTTCTTCCTAATTCGTGAATGTTTCACAGTAACACACTTCGCACGTTCAGTAAAATTCTTCGCACGCTAATCTTCGCAAATCACTTGCAAAAACAAATGTGAATGAACAACTTTCGCATACTCAAACATGGATGCGATCCATGGATGCGCAGACTTCGCATCTCTAACCCAATTAACCAAATGCGAACATTCTTGACCTTATATGCAAACTGCTTTTGAAACCCAGATGCGAACTCGCACAAATCAATCTTGCGAACTCACAGAATGAACCAAATCAATAAACCATACTTGAATTCAATCTCACAAACTTCGCTTCCCAGAAACAGTCAACCAAATCAAAATCAACTATTCGTTAACCCAATCATCCAGTTCACATGCGAAAACAAAATTTCTCATTCAACTAATACCGATTTCACTCCTTTGATTTTTGTTTTCAAGACTTCATTCAACTAATCTTCCCTTCTATTCATCAATCCAAAACACCAACAATTAACTGTTCGTTCCAAAATCATCAATCAACGAAATCAAAATAATCGATTCCAGTCACTTCGCTTTTCAAACACTAACCCATCGATTCCAAACTTTCTTGACTTCGCATCGATCGACTCTTGTATTAACTTTGATTTTCATTGACCACAAGAGGTTCAATTTCCAAATCACATTCAAGATGCAAACATGAACCCATTCACAGTGTTCGTTCATCATGAACACTCCCATTTAATTCCAAAATTAAACCCCAATTAAACCCTAATTCGATTTTCACAGACCAAATATGAATCGTATCAACCAATTTCAACTTTCAATTCACTGAATCAACCCATAGAAGTCGAGTTTGACTTTTTATGGAATTGACTTTTTGAATTCAAGGATCAAGAAACACGAAATTGATGTATCTAACCACAAATTTCAGATCAAAACTTGTTCAACCAACTGTTCTTCATAGAAATTTGAGATTTCTTTGAACAATTTCATGAACCTCAAATACACAATAGTCGGCTTCACTGTTTGAAAAAAATCGATTTCATAGTCATATCTTGATCATTATCAATTTTGAAACATAGGAAACGAAACCGATTCACAAGTTTAGGATAACACACAAGATTAATCAACTTGTAAGGATGACAAGAATAAACCAATACAAGAATATGGATACCGCGTATGTTGAACAGGTGCATCATATCAAGGCTTACGGAAGAATTAACTCAAGAAGATATATCAATTTGATTTTTGGAGAATCTTTGGGCTTGTTTAATTAAGATATTGATCCATGGAATCAAATTTTGGATCGAATGAAATGGTTTACAGACTTACAGTAGGCTTCGAAAAATAAAGATTGGATGAACAGTGAAACTCGAAATTGTTTTTTAGAATAATTTTAATTTTGGTTTGAGTTTGATCTAAACAAAAATAATTGGATCAATCAATGAGGTTGAAACGGATTTGATCCAATGAGGCAAATCGATCAAAATTTGAAAAACGCAAAATACGAATCGAAATCATGGACGTTTTGGAATCCATTTGAGAATTTGAGTTACCTTTTTGACGAATTGAGATCCATTTGCAATGAATGAATCAAATTTGGAAGATCTTGGTTCTTTTGTCGGAATGAGAAAATCTCCAAATCGAACATTGTACCACCCACCATGCGAGATGTACAACTCGTTCTTCGTGTTCTTCAACAATCCAAGAACATCTTCAAAAGAACCACCAACACATTTGGGTTTTAACTTCAAATTCAATGCAACACTTGGAGATTGTTGCTTTGGAACCCAAATTTGCTTCACGGATTTCGGTTTCACAACAACATTTGACGATTTTTGTGAATAAACCCGCTTGTTTTGGCGATTGATCTTCTTCTTCTTTTTCTTTCTCATCTTTTTGCATCTTGAAGACTTGACTCCATGAACAAATCCACTTTCAACAACATGAACATTTTGAGTTTGAATCAAATCTTTTGGAGTTTGATACTTGTGATTTTCTTGGATCACCGGCTTCCGATAAGGAATCATTCCTTCAAACGAATCACAAGAACACAAAATATCATCGGTTTGAACTCCAATTGAGCAAAAAACTTTTACATCTTGAGAATCAACTTGAACTCCTTTTTCTTGAACATCAAGAACATCACATTGAACTCCATTATCAAGAACTTCAAGAAACTTAAGAGCACGAAGATCATTCGGGTTTTCAATTAGAGAAATGTATTTCTTATTGAACAAATCTCTTTCTTCTCCTTCCTTTTGATTTCTACTACGAACTAATATGGACAAGGCAATTTTATTCAACCAAACAATCTTACAAAGTGGTTGAAATATCAATCTTCCATGATCATCCTTCAAATCTTCATAAGAAACCATATTACCCCATGAAATCAATTTGCTTAACACCAACCCATAAAATTGATCTTCATTGACTTTGTATTTCACATCTTTAATGATCACAATCCAAGAATCATATGGCAAACCTACCATGATCACAAAAACTTGAAATTTTTTTAGAGAGAGAAAATGATTTCAAATGGGTTTTCTAGAAAGAGAAAGTAAAAATCACTTGAATTCTAGTGAAGAAAATCGAATTATGAATAGAATTAAAGATGGATTCGATTTCTAGAATCCAAAAACTCTCTAAACCATGAAAATCCAAGATCATAAAATGAATCACCAAACCAAGAAAGCCATCAAGGATTAATTCTTGATCAAATCAAGAACACCCGCTCTGATACCAATTGTAGTGGTGTTGATTATGATGGCATGTGCGAAATATGAAAGATCTAGTGAATCATCATGTAAAATCAAGAACACAAGGAGTAAATAAATCTTTGTAAGCTCTTATTAGATCTAGAAAGAATATACAAATGGGTTTGTATAAAGTTTCTCTCTCTAGTCTAACACTCCAAATGGATTCACTTCCATAATGGGAGTCACTCACTTCCTATTTATAGGAAAGACTCAACTCATTTACACATACAAGAAGGTAAGCCTAAAACACTACATCCAAGAGTGACTTTGCACCCTAACAAACAAAGCTCGCTTCGATGTGCTTGTAGGCTTTCTAAAAATGATTCGTTTTGAGGATTAAATTTTTTTTTTATTTTTTTATTTTTTTGTTTTCTTCAACTCAAATTTCAATTTTTAATTTTATTTTTATTTATTATTTATTATTTTTATTTTCTTAGGATAGATTAAATTTGCGCATTTCATTTTCTTTTATCTTTATTCTCACCCATGCACAAATTTAGGGGGAGAAATAATCAAAAATCCAAAAACAATAAAAAACTCAGAAAATTAAAAATATTGCTGATAGTTTGTTTGCAGGTGTTGTGACGGGAAATGAAATTATCAAGTGATAACGGGCAATCTGAATCGGCGTAACGTACCTAAGTTGAATCGTCTATGCTCTGTGTTCGATACGCTGGTAGGCACGAAAGATTTTAAATGGACTTGACTAGGGAGAGTTGAACCTAATGAATTTAAGGACTTGACAAACTTTGACCTAGTTAGATCTGTTTAACCTGATTTCACGACGCTCGGATAGGTTGAGAAGGGAGATATAGATGGGAATCTATCGGTCACATTAAATAACCCGTATCTAGAACTATGGATTCACTTTTCCTCGATGTGCGGATTTTGTCCTTAATTCCGGTTGGATGGGGCGACTGGTAAATTCCGATAAATTAGGTCTGTAGAAAATCGTTTTCTTTCTTTCTGTCTGTCAGTCATATGTTGTCTCCTTTGCGTGACTTCCAATCCGACCTAGTACACAACATATGTAACTCTATTTCTCTGTATGTTATATATATGAAATTCCTCTTATCTGCTAGCCATATGCCGTCTCCTTTGCATGACTTCCAATCCGACCTGGTACACAGCATATGCAACCTTCTACTTCTCAACCCCTCTGAAACAATAAGTAATAGCAATTTGAATATGTCCTCTCTCTGAATGATTGTCTGCTCACCCGGTGTAAGGAGTACTCTGGAAGTTCTTGATGGCTGGGGCATATCAGGAAGCGGGAAACATGTTCTAGTACACTTAAAATTGAACACATACAGATTGTCTGTAGATCTCGCTGCTTAATTTAGGTGGACAACAATATCCCTGGTTGTAGTCAGTTAAATGGTCTTAAAAAAATTATGTAAGAATTAGGGCCAATCATGATAATAAAGCTACAATTAGATATATGCATGTATCATGTCATTGGTAATTGTCCAATCTGTAAGTCCCTAATCTGCCTGTGTATCAATCAGATCCGTTTGATGGTGCAGAATCCCAATCAAATGGATGAAGTCAAATCAAAAAGAAGAGAAGGAGAAGAAGAATAATATGAATCTCTGTATGAATTGATTAGAATTAAAGTTCAAGATACAAAAGATTCACACACCCAAAATGCTCTCTAATTTCTCTCTTCTCTCATTCATCAATCAGTTCCTCACACCCTAACACCTATATTTATACAAGGGGAACATGGGATTGGTGGACATGGGCCGTAAATGGGTTTACGACCGTAAACACAGCCGTAAACACATATACGGCCATAAACACCAAATTGTTTACGGTCCAAGACACAAAAATACATTTTTGTAGAAAAGTAAAGTATAAACCACATATTTGACCCAACAATCTCCCCCTTGGTTTATAACTTTCTTTTCTTAATTGACCCAACAAGCTCCCCTAAAAAGTAGCTGGCTCTTCTTGTCAATCTTCAATGGGAGCTTGGCTTTAGCGTTTATCTTCAATGAATGACTTCATCTTGAGTACTTGGGAAATTCTTCAAGATTTGGAATTGAACGCACATTGGGTAAGGATACTTGATGTACTGATTCTTGAAAGATGATGCTTTCAGCTTGAGAATCTTCAGAGAGAACTTCAGAGAGTACAAATCTTCTGGATCACTTCAGCAGGTACAACGATAGCAGCAGACTGATTGAGGAGGCTTCAATGCAATCCGTCACATAATCTTCAATTTCTGCTTCACCTTGCTTTTGGAGTTGACAAATTGAATGTTGAAAGAATAATCATCATTTCTTGCTCCTTCGAATGAGAATTCTTCGATGATCACGAATGAAGCATTGGCTTAGAAATCTTCAACACAAACTCCATGAGTCTTATCTATACCTGAAATCACGTTTCAAGACAAAACAAAACTAAAAGAAAACTTAAAACAGAAACAAAACATAAATAACAGTATTTTTGGATTTTTAATTTTCTGATTTTTCTTTGATTTTTGATTTTTTTTAATTCAATTTTTACTTTTAATTTTAATTTTACCTTAGTAAAAAATCCTCAAAAAGAATTGGTTTTAAAATTTTTGACTGTGTTGGACCCTACTCAATACTGTGTATCTATCAGGTAAATGGTAAAAAAAGGGTATAAAAGGAGTTTACCGTCGGAATCTCCTTCATTCTCAAGATTCCGGCCGCACACCTCTGATACACACTCTCTCTCATCAAAAAAAAATTCGTCAAATCTTGCAAATTTAATCTGTTAGTCTCGAAGGTAATGAGTTCTAGATCAGAGATATGCAGTTTATTGTGTGATTCACCGTGTCATTTGAGCAGAAATCGAGAAAAAGGAGTGTGACGGAGTTTACGGCCGCAAGCTTGGGCCGCAAACCCTGTTCTTGAGCCACAAACATTTGTATGACCGCGAATTGCTTGCGGCCACAAACTACGATTGATTATTGTGTTGTTTTGCGACCGTACACTCTTAATTAAATGCATTTTTCATGGTTTGATCGAATTTTGTGTTCATTAGCCGTAAACATAGTTCTATGGCCGCAAACCCTGTTCTTGGGCCGTGAACTGCTGTTGACCGTGAACTTGTGTTGACTGCCAAATTTGGATTTAATTTAAATGAATATTTTTTTTTTAATTTTTGACCCAAAAATATTAAATAAAATTATTAATATTATTTTTTTGGGGATAAAAATTAAAATTAAATATTTTGGTTGTTTGTTTGGCATGTTTTCGTGTCTTACTTAGTATGGTTGAGTGCAGGAAAAAGGCGAACCTGAAATTTGCAGATATGCACAATCTTGCTATTGTCCTTGTGGATCGCCCAACTGTTCATTCAGATCTTCGATCAATGATTCATAGACTTCGGGAGTGCTGTTTGGCGTCTGCTATTACAGAAAATCCTGTTGTTTATCAAAACTTAATCAGAGAATTCTGGGCGACTGCAAGCATGGATATGAGTGATGCCGGTCATTTTACTGTTAAAGCCACAGTTCAAGGTCGTGAAATTATGATTAATGAAAGCTTTATCAGAGAGACGCTGCCGATTGATGATCAACCTAATTACCCCACGAAGATTGGAATTGAAGACACTCAAAGAATTTTAAGGAGAATGAGCTATGAAGGCACTTCACCTCCAACTTTAAAGAAACTTTTACATCCGTATTGGAGATTGTTAGCACACGTATTGGTTAGCTGCATTTCAGGGAGGAGACCGGGAGCAGATGAGATTTCTCAAAGGAATACCGGTGCCATTGTTTCTCTCGCCGCAGGAATAAAGTTCAACTTTTTGAGATTCATTTTGGATGAGTTTGTTGTCAACATTCGAGCTTCAACTCAGGATACTTTCTTCTTGTATCCTAGATTCATTCAGCTGTTCATCGAGGCTCAATTTCCGAATGTGCGAAAGGAAGGTGATGTTCTGGATATGAAATCATTGGGTCCCCACACTGTAGGACTCATCAAACAGAATCGAAAAGGAAAGTTTATTTTTCAAGGAAAATACTCGCTTGAAAAGTTTGGAAAGTTCACTGAACTAAATGAGCCTACATAATCTTATGGTTCAACTGACCAGACCTCTTCTGAGCCTGCATCTTCTGAGAAGTCAACTCCAAACAACATTGTTATTGATGTATTTGAGGATGAAAGTACTAAGAAGGAAGATACTCCTACCCCTGACGCTCATGTGGCTGAGGAACATGGCGAAATATCTAATCCTGCTAAAGGCGATGATTTAGGAATGCACATGGAGTTTGCAGAAAATGTTGAAGGCGACAACAATGATTCCTTTGATGATCTTGATCTCTTTGGTTTTGATCATGATGACATTACAGCTTCTCTAGCTAGCAGTGCTAACTTGGTGTCAAATGAGAATCTTGACACTATCTTTAAGAATGTCGATGATGTTGTCCTTTCAACAACTGAGACAAGGGAGTCAAATGAAGTTTTTGAAACTAAAACCCCTACTTCAGGTCAAATGGAAAGTGTTTCCATTCCAATGGAGACGGTTATGGAATGTTCCCCTCCTGTTTCTATTCCTCTTACCTCAGAGCCATTTGTGAGTGATTTTGCAACGACACAATCTGATCAACCCCCGTTAAAAAGTCAAAGAAGGGATCCGAGGTAGAGTGAGGTAATTGCAAGTCTTGTTAGCGGCCTCCCAGTACCACCTACTACTACTACTACTACTATTCCCAGTCTTACCACAACCAAACTTTTTCTGTGGGTCCAGACACTACTTTTGAGGTTGGTGGTTCCTCTATTCCACCAGGGTTTACTCCTCCTCGATCTGATCGTGATGAAGCTTCTATGAGATTGGCTATGCATATGGCTGAGGAGCAACTTCTAATGCCATCTCCTCGCAGAAAAGGTATTGCTATAGGGGATGGTGGTTATGGAGGAGACAACTTAACTGTCTCAGGGCTATAGAAGGAGATATCGGTGCTAAGTCAGAAAAACATTGAGCTTGATATTCAAGTGTCAGAAATTTGAGCTGAAAATTCAAAGCTTAGTGTTCAAGTGTCTGAGGTTCAGTCTGATAATTCAAACCTTGGTGTGCAAGTAGCTGATCTTACTAAGGATAAAGAGCTAAAGTCAAAACAGATTTCCGATCTCCAAGATCACTTCAATCTATTGACTTCAAGTTATTTTGAGCTGAAAAGGAAACTTAAGGAAGACTTTCGTGATAAATACCAGACGTCAGCTGATGAATATAAGATTAATCTTCATGTTGAAGCTTTTCCAGTCTCTTTGCCAACTGGTCAAACATCAGGAGCTGTTAATCGTGTTGAAGATAAGCCTCCTCAAGCTCCCCATGTTTTAGCAACCATTCGCGAAGCACAAGAGTAAGCAGCTAAGAAAGGGCAACTGCTGTTCAAAAGAAACCCTAATTATAATGCTTCTTGGGATGAACCTGCGATTACAATGACTGATCTTGAAGTCGTTCGATTCAGAGATACTTTTGGTGATAGGTCAGGAATTTCTTCGTGGGGATTTCATGATCCTCTCAACATGTGGATAGTGTTAAGGAAAAGTGGCAATTCTAAACTTTATAGAGATAGTCATGACTTCAGTTCATGGACAAGAGTCGATCTGACTGAATTATCTCGAGCTCCTTTCTACAATTTAACAAACAATCCTCAGGCCACTCAGTTTAAGCACTTCCTTGAAGATCAAGTCAAGAAAGGGTTTCCAGCCATGAATATTGCCGAGTCTGTCATAGAAGAGCATTCTGATATCCTTGATCCTAAAACTGATAAACCTTTGCAAGTCGTGATGTGGCCCGCAACCAAGCAGGTCAAACAGTTCCCTATTCTTCAACACTATCAAGATGGATCTCTAAGTTCTATGGAGTGTTGGGTCTTTGATGACGTTACTTCCGCTGCGGTCATCAAGCTCAAGAATGGGTGCATTCGACTCTATGATCGAAGAGATTTGTTACAATTTCGAAAATGGGATATTCATCACCTAAACTTTTAGATTTTGGTTGCAGAGGATACTTTTGAAGATGCTACGAAGGTGTATACAACTATGGTTGCTAAGATTCTTAACAAACGGATGTGGAATGGAGCAATGGGGCAAGCGGACATCATGGTAGTCACTAAAGATTAACTTCAAGCTAGTCCAAACCAAGGGGGAGATTGAAGGGCCCAAATTAGTGGTTTGGTCTAGGCTTTACGAAGTAATAGTAGGGAGTATGTTAGTAGTGAGTTTTTGGTTGGTTTACGGTTGTAATGAGTTTACAGCCGTAAACACCTTACGGCCGTAAACTCTTCTCGGTCGTCGTCCCTATAAATAGAGGGTTAGTCAGACGTTTTGTGGTTGTTGATGCCTTATTGTTGACGGCTTTCCATCGAGTTGTACCAGACGTTTATTGATATAAAACGTGTGCAAGCTTGGTTTATTCTTTTTTTGCTTCTATTATTGCTTTGTGTGATTGTGTTTGCTATTGATCTCTGGTAAGATCCGTTATTTGGACTTTACATAACTTGATATAATTGATTATTTATTAGAAATTTGTTTTAATAAATATTTAATAAACTCTTATGATTAATTGTAAATTACTAATTTATAGGAAATAATAATTTTCATTAGCAAGTAACATTACATAATTCATATGGTATAAATTAATAAGTCATGTATAACATTTTGGACTAGATAAATTCTTTTATTTTTCACCAAAAAGTTAAAGTTTATATTTTATAAACTTTTTCTATAAAATATAAAAGTTTTGTCTTCTTCCTTTTATTAATTTGAAAATATGATTCAAAAGGAAGAACATGGTTTTTTGAATTCTTTAATTGAAAGAAATCAACCTAGTAAAACATGTTGGGAGATGCTCATAACATAGGGACATAGTTTGGTCAAAAGTCTTAATACCTTGTGGTTAAGAACCTTGCTTTATGCTTTTAGACTTGAGGCTTGCATTTCTCTTGCCTTTTATGAGTGAAAAACGAAATTTGCATGTTGATATGCATTCTCTCTCATTTTTGGTTCATCTCATGAAGATTACTTGTTTCTTATGCTCTCTTTGTGTTCTTATTTTGGATAAGAACATAAAGCTTAAGAGTCTTAAGAGTTTTATATAAAAGAACTAGCATTATACATCAAGTTGAGTCATTGTTGGTGTCTCTTAAGTTCATCATGCTTCATCAACTTCCAAGCCTCCCAAGAGGACCCAAAGAACTACAAAGGTTGTATTTTCTTCATCCCTTCTTAGGTCGGTGTTTAAATCTTTCAGCAGTTTTCAAGACGATCCTTGGTGGGTATAAACTTGTTTTATGTTATTCAAAATATCAAGTCTTCCGTTGCCTAAATTTTATGTTTTTGAAACCAATTTTGAATAAAAACCCAACAACTGGTATCAGAGCCACCTTGCAAGTTTGGTTAGATTTTTTGATTTTTGGAAATATTAATTTTTAGAGAATATGGATAACTTGGTTTTATATAAAAACAAGTTCATACATATTTTCTATGACAATTTTATAATTGTTATTTTATTTGAAAAAAGTTTTCATACATCATTTGTCATTTAAATTTGTCTTGGAAAAACAAATGTTGTTTAATGTGTATGTTGGTATGTATGATGTGCATAAACTAGCCAATGACCATTGTGTTTCTTGTGTTGTTGTGTTTGTTGTTTTTATTATAAAGGTAGTTGTAATAATTTATTTATTCATATGGTATGTAATAAATTAAATATGTTAGTTTTCTTGGTTTACTTTTGTAAATAGTAGATTAGTTGTTAGAAATAATTTATTTGTGAAAAAATGTAACAAGAAGTAAAGTTAGAGCCATTTTTTGAAGACTAAAGTGCAATTTTGTAAGTATAAGGTGTGCAAGATTTTCAGTGATAGTTTGCAAACTATCGCTAAATGTTGTTGCTGTTGCTGTTGGCAGATTTCTCAAAGGGCTGTTGAGCATTTGCGACACTTTCTGAAAGTGTTGCATATTGCTAGAATATTGTTTTAAAGAAGTTATTCCAATCTTTTTCAGGCAATGTGTGTTTACTCAAGTAGATGCTTCTACAACAACATTACAAGAAGATTTATGGTCCTTTAAAATGTCCATTTAGGAATGGAACTGACATTTTTTTTGTTGGCTCACAAAAATGTCACTAGTTGGTTATGTTTATGGACATATATTTTTATGCATGTTTGTGTTTGTTTTATGCAATCATTATGTGTGGTTGATAAATTAGTTTTCACATGCTAAAATAATTTTGGACAAGATAAACATCACATGGAGTTTGGTTTTCAAAATTTAAAATGTTGACATAAGATGTAATAAGTTGTTATTTTAAAATAAAATCCGGTTTTATAAAACATTAATAACGTCAAATTTTGAATCGTGTTCTATTAAATGCACTCAAATTTAATACAAACTCCAAATATATAAGTAATAAAAGAAAGTTCTATTAAAGATATAAAAGGTTTTAATGCACTCAAACTTAATACTGGTTATTTAAATTGAATCGCATTAAAATTATATAAAAACTAGTTTTTTTATATAGAACCCTTAAAAGTGATTTTCTTTTGAAAATTGGTATCATGGTTTATTATATGCATGTAATAATCATGATATCATATGTTTTTAAAATTGGAATTATAAAACATGTAAAAGACCCTTTTACAAACCTCAAATTTATGTAATCCCTTTTGAAGAGCACTCGCACATCTCTTGTATAGACTAGTGGGATAAATGATACCTAACCGCTTAGTGTTATCTTTTGATGGCGGGGGTGTCTTCGCGATCTCTATAACCAAGTTATAAGCCGATTACACAAGTTTTTCAAATTGGATGATTTGATCGGAAATCTTTTGTGATAAAGGATACCTAAGCAAGAGAGTTCTGGGGCATAGATGTGATCAAACGTGTTTAATTAAATTTGTTATTAGAGATTCCATAAATCTAGAAGTTATATAGAAAGATATAATTGATAATCGATATCTACCGGGTTGAATTCAAATGGACGAGATAAAGGATACCTAACCATTTGTTTGTTTTGCAACTTGGATCCTAGACATTGATAATTAAGTTTTTTGGAAACTAAAAGAGTATTAATTATTAAAGAGTTTAAATATTGAAAATACTAATTGAATTTTGTTAAATTTTTTTGTTAAATAATCCATTCTCATTACATTGAAATTGTGATTTTATTTAATGAATTAATGAAACAATAACGTTCAATAGATACAACTTAAATGAATGAGTTTATGGCTTAAGAGACAATCTCATGAGAGATATGAAACTGTATACTCTTAAAGGTCCTAGTCCTAAACTATTTTCTTTGAGCAATAAGCCTAAACATTATACCGAGTAAAAGCATCACTGTGATGCTGAAGATGTTTCTAACATCAAACCAGAAATAATATAAGGCCCAAAAGAGTCACCTTGTGTGATCTAGGAGGCCAATGTTTTATGCACTGGAAGATGATCTGCTTCTCTTATCTGGAAAGAAAGTCTGGAAGAGACTAGTACTTCAAGTATCTACTAGATATAGCTCATACTTTTCATATAACAATTAGGTACTTGGTACTTAAATGTTATTCTAATATTTGTAAATTGTTAGGGTGCAAAGTTCTCCTTTGATTTAGCTTACCCTCTTGTATGTGTAAATGGGTTAAGTCTTTCCTATAATTAGGAAATGAGTGACTCCCATTATGTAATGATCATTTTGGAGTGTTGGTTTTAGAGAGAGAAATAGAAAATCCATTTGTACTCTTTTTAACCAAACTAATGAAAGCTTGAAACAATATTTATTTGAGTAAATTACACTAATCGTCCCTAGGACAAGTGCCAAATTGCACATTCAGTCCCTATTTTTGAAAATTAACTCGGACCGTCCCTCATGCATTTGAATACTACCCGCCCAGTCCCTATTGTCGTTAAACGTTAGATTTCTCTGTTTGGGTGCCCCACGTGCCCTGCACACAGGGGTATTTTTGTCATTTCATGTCTCGTGCCCCTATTAGAGCCGTTGCCCTTCCCCTGCTTTCATTTATCGTTGTCGCCCTTCTTCACCCTTTCGTTCTTTGATTTCCCTTCTCCAACCAACAAAAATGGAAATTAGATGCAATTGTGGAGCTGAAGCTGTGATTCGTACCTCATGAAGCAAGAACAACCCTGGAAAACGTCACTATTCTTGTTCTAACCCGGTTAATTTCTATTTCTTGATAAATCTAACCTAATCTCCTAATTTCTCCTATTTTCTGTAAATTTTAGCATTGCTAAATTTTTCTACACGGTATTTTGCAGGCTCGTGCGTAGCACCTGGTTCCTGGTTTGTAAAATTTATCTAAGTGTTTTGCATTTTTAGCCTTGGTCTTAGCGAGTTGTAGGCCCGACTCGCCGAGTAGAGGCGGCATATGGAGCATGTTTAAGTTGGCGACTCGGCGAGTCCATATTCTGGACTTGGCGAGTCCCCGCTGTCTGATGAAACCCTAAATTTCAAGGGTTTGCACCCTATTTAAGTCATCTTATGCGCCCCCAAGCTCGCCCCCTTCACCCTCAGAGCTCCCTATATCGTCCAACCCTTGTTCCTTGAGAGATTTAAGTGTTTTGGAGTGTTTTCTTGAAGATTTTGAGAGAAAAGGAGAGTAGATCAAGAAGAGAAGAAGGAGGCCAGACATCTTGGTGTTATTTTAGTGATTTCCTTGAGGTATAACTCAGTTTCCCTCTGTTTTCATGCTTATAGTCCCTTATAGCTCCATTAAAGTCTTTCTTGAGCCATTTCCAAGCTTGATTATGAATTAGGGTTTGTCATAAGTTGATTAACCTTTAGATCTAGGGACAATTGAGCTCCAGGAGCTCGGATCTACTGCCTTTATGGAGCCATATTGCATGAAAGCCGTAAATATACTCTTTTAGTGCATTTTGAGCCCTAAAACCTTCATTGGTGTTTATTTACACGTAAAGTTGGAAACATTATGTGTTAATCAAGCCCTAGAAACCCAGATCTATGAATGGCATGAGCTGCATTCAAGCAAAATCGTGTATATAGTATTTGCATGTGAAATACTCGGCGAGTCGAGTCACGAGTCCCCGAGTTTTCCCCCTTTTCGTGTTTGCGGAGTGGAGTAGTGAGTCATGGGGTGTGACTCAGTGAGTCGGAAGCCAGACTCACTCATGAAGGAACTCGGCGAGTCAATGCCCTGACTCGTCGAGTTCAAGGCAATCTTCTTGTCTCAAGAACAGACTTGGCGAGTTGTTCATACAACTCGGCGAGTCTCAGCATAGAATGTTCTTCGGATGAAGATGAACTCGACGAGTTGTTCATACAACTCGACGAGTAGGATGAAGGACAATTGGACTTTGGTTTAGAAGGAAAACTCGTCGAGTCAATTCCTAACTAGACGAGTAGAGACGAGATTATGGTCAATCGAATGGATAGGGACTCGGCGAGTTGGCAAGCCAACTCGGCGAGTTGGGTCAACTGGAAGTTGACTTTGACTTTGACTCTTGGTTTGGTTAAGGGTAAATGGTTATTTTACCCTGAGGTCGGTTAGCAGTATTTGACTTAGTGTTTTGTGGGGATTATAGCTGGAGGATTTTCGGGGCAGCAGCAGCAGAAGACAGTCAGTTCCCACGAAGATCAGCAGCTACTTTGAGGTGAGTTACCTTCCAGTAGCGGTGGGTCTACGGCCACAATGTCGGCCCACCAGTAGGAGTTGTATGATAGATGATTGTCTCTGTGATATTCATCTAGGTTTGCTACTACCTGTGATATGTTACTGTGCTAGTATGATATGATGCTATGTGCTAGTGACAGTAGGGGGAGATAGTTCCCCAGATTACCGGTCGATAGGGCCGAAGGGGCGGTCATGCCCAACCATGCTAGATAGATTATGTGATATATGTGTTATGTGGTAGTAGTAGGGTGAAATAGTCCCCAGTACCCGGTCGTGAGGACCGAAGGGGAGACCAGCACCCAGATATGCTAGTCAGTATCCGGTCGAGAGGACCGAAGGGGAGGCAAGCTCCCAGATATACTGGTCAGTATCCGGTCGAGAGGACCGAAGGGGAAGCCAACTCCCATATATAGTAGACAGTATCCGGTCGAGAGGCCGAAGGGGTAGGTCGGGCACCCAGATATGCCTGACAATATATGTATGTTATGTGATTGTTTGGTATGTGGTATGTTGGGGGAATTCACTAAGTTTCATGCTTATAGTTTTCAGTTTTGGTTTCAGGTTCCTCTTCTTCGAAGGGGAAGGAGCTGGCGCGGTAGCGGCACCTCACACACATGCCTTGTATTCCGCACTGTGAGATCTTCCTAGGGATTTGTACTCTGACATTATTATGTTTTATAAAAATGTTTTCCAGACATGCGATATCTTTTATGAAATGATATGATCGGTGAACGTTTAAATTCTAATGTTTTGCTAAGTATATGTTTTAAAAATGAAAATTTTGGCTCGTATTTTTGGGACGTTACAAGTTGGTATCAGAGCCCTGGTTTGAGGAATTCGGACACACCTTCGGGGGTGTCTGAACTCAAATCGAGGGATTAAAATATTTTAAAGAAGAAAATATTTTCTAAAAAGCTAAGTAAAGAGTTTAAGAAGGAACGAAGTGTGTGATGTGCGCGACCGGCCGAGCTCAAGTAAGTATTCCCCAAAGTACCCATACAAGCTTATGTTATGTTTATCAGTTTCAGTAGAACAACATGCTAGAATAGGACTAAGGATCTAGGAGTGATGCCTTATGTGCCTGCTTATGTGCTTCAGTGTATGAAAAACTGCATGCTAGAATTGAGTAGACAGGAGTAGGATAGCCTGACTAGGTTATGCCTGATAGTATGGGCTTAGCATTGTATGCTAGTGCAGATCCTGTTATGAGGATAGAGTTGCTTGAGATTGTTTCCTTTTTGTCTGAATGTTGTTTGCTTTGTGCTATGAAGGCTTTGAGTGATGGGAGTTAGCTGTTAGGTGAATACGTTAAAGTCACATGCGATCAGGATCGAATAATATCAGAGTGCTGGATTTGACCCTATTGTGTAGCTCTTGTTTGAGTCCTAACCGTTATAGAGATGAGTCCTTTACTCGAAGGATTATCCGAGCCTCGTTACATGTGATTGTATTATGGTAATGGATAATTGGCACTACAAAGATGCTGGATAAGGTGTCTAAGTCCATAACTATTTCGGGTGTGTACTTGACCCGACCCGGCATGGTCCATTTGGGTTGCATGGCACCATGCAATTGGATAGACTAAATGAGAGAAATAACACTTGGAGATTATTAATATATTATAAGTTCTAATATATTAATAATATTATTTAATTAGTTGATCAAAGAATTAATTTGGAATTAATTAAGTGATCAAAGGATAACTAATTAAATATATGGGTTCATCCATATCTTGTATAGTGGGCTAAGAGGCTCCATGGATTATCAAGTTGGGTTCTACCCATAGGATGCTCCATGGATGCTCCATGGGAGTTACAAACCCATGGGTCATGGAAATGAAGAGTCATGACACATTAGGGTTTACATGGTGTAACCCTAGATGTGTCAACACTATATAAGGATCCCATTCTCCACCAAAAACGGCTAGACATAAGAAACTAGAGGGCTTGGCCGATTTTGAGAAGTGTGTGTTATCTCAAGAGTCTTTCCAAGAGCATTTGGTGTTGTGTGAAGCATTTGAGGCATCACACTTGGGGTGCTAGGCTCACAAGGTTTCAAGGAACACAAGCAACAACAAGGTAAGTTATTCTATCTATGATTCAAGTTAAAATTGTTCCCCATGTATGCTAGATAGGAATATAACCTTGGAATTCAACTTTGCATGATAATTAGACAAACATAGATCCAAGGTTATTAGGGTTGCATGTACACTTAGGAAGTGTTAGAATGCTCAAAACCCATCAGTGGTATCAGAGCCTAGGCTTGTTTGTTTGTTATTTGTGCTTAAAAGTTGAAGAAAATCGAAATTTCTGCTGTCTGACTGATGGACTCGGCGAGTCCATGGGGAGGACTCGTCGAGTTCATGTGTATCTTCAACCTACTCGGCGAGTAGGTTTATGCACTCGGCGAGTAGGGTCGACAGAGTGCAGAATTTCGACTTGAGTTGCTGGAAATGAATTAGAATCATTACCCTAAAATGTTTTGGTACTTGAAAACTTATTTTAGAAGGTGTAATGTCTTTTCTAACTCATTTACAACAACTAGTTATCAAAATTACAAAGATTAAATGTGATTTTGATTCTTGAAAGTGTTCATATTCATATTCTTGTTCTTATGATGTTTAGATGATCATAGGAATTATTTGTAACCTATGTGGTAGATTAATTCATGATCATAATGTGTTTTAATGGAGTCCATAACTTGTCCTCAAGTTATGGAAAACCAAAAGTCTCTTGGATTAAAAACCATTAAAAGAACACAAGAGTTAGGAAAAATGAAAAGTCCTCATTTTATTACTCTAATAAACTCATAAGTTACAAGAAATGAAAAGTTTTGAAAGTTTACAAAACTTGCCCTCAAGTTTTGGAACAAGTAAAGTTAAGTTAAAACTTTAGTTCCAACCCCTAGAATTTTAAAAGTTAAAATTCAACCCTTATACTTATATTATTATGATTTAATAATTATATATATGTATAAGAACAAAGTCGTCTTACCGCTAGTACGCCTCATTCACGAAGCCGGTCTATAAGGTGGGTATAAGGTTGTTGCCTATAAAATGGTGACTTAATGGGTGTCCACTCTCACCCACCGCTTGCTTGATCGGTGGAGGGTCGTTAGCCGAACGGGTAAGACAAGGACTTATTAATTCTCATTCAAAGTATGATGAATATTATAAAGTAACTAAATGTTTTATTAAATTCCCAATCTTAGTTACTTTAGGAAAATGTGAATAAGGTGCTATTCCATGAAATTACACTTTACACTTTGATTAAGTCGTTGGTGGAGCGTGTGTGGTTAACCGGCACACTAACTTGGACTTAACAAGGTAGGTAAAGGGTGACTTAGGGTTTATTATAGTATCGATGGAGCGTGTGTGGTTAACCGGCACATCGATTGAGTGATAAACTTTAAGGGTACCAAGTGATTTGCATGGTTACTTCACACCTCGTTTTGTGATCCTCGGTATCCCAGTCACAAAACTTGGAGGGCACACTCGAGATTGAAACATGCCTTTGAAAAGTTCATTGAATCTCAAAGAATCTAGGAATTTCTAAGAACCATTCAAAAACCTAATACTAAAATATTGCGGTTTTCGTGGTGGAAATTGGTGAATCGTCATTCACCTACCTTTCAAATATGATATAGCTTAGATTACGGCATACCTCTTCTAAGTTATATTATATTGTGATTGGATCCTAGCCTTAATATTACATTTGGGTGTTTTATTAAGGACTCTCTTATATCTAAACTAATCTTGTCCTCTTTCCTTCAGATGTCTTTCAACAATGCTTCTGGCTCTAATCCTAATGGCTCCTTTACCCTTATGAACTTGTATGGGAAAATCACCTTTGATGGATCCAACTTCAATGAGTGGATCAGAAACATCAGGATGATTACCCGCTACGAGGACAAAGAATATGTCCTTGACAAGGAGCTTAAGGAGATTGATGAGTCCACTGCAACTCCTCAGGAGATTGCTGAATTTCGGGCACATGAAAGGGATGCTACGAAAGTGCCTTGCATCATGATGGCCACGATGACAGCAGAACTCCAAAAGTCTTATGAGGATTTCTACCCTTATGACATGCACCAAGATTTGATGGAAAGATACCATCAAAGTGCAAGACAAGAGAAGTATGAAATCATTTGCTCCATGATAACAACCATGATGAAGGACGGGGAATCCGTCACGAGCCACATGCAGAAAATGCAAAGGTATGTGGATCGTTTGCTGAAGCTTAATGTGAACTTCCCGGAGGATCTTGCAATAGATATTATTTTGCATTCCTTACCATCGTGCTATGATCAATTCCGCATGACATATCACATGAACAAGGAAGAAGTCACCCTCAGCAAACTTCAGGGACTTCTCAAGACCGCAGAATCAGGTCTTAAGGGGAAGTCGGTTGCTATCACTCCTACTCAAAACTCTACTCCGGTTTTGGCAATCGGGAAAAGTCGAGGGAGGAAGAGAAAGAGCTCTTCTAAGGGTACCAAGGTTCGGACCCTTGATGGCTCTTCTTCAAGTGGAACCAAGAAAGGTTTCATTACTCCTTCTTCTGACCCAAAAGAGGCTGAATGCTTCTATTGCCATGAAAAAGCTCATTGGAAGCGGAACTGCCCAAAATACCAACAAGATGTAAAGGATGGGAAAGTTAAACCCAACCATGCAGGTATTTACACTATCATTTCTAATAACTCACCCCATTCTAATTCTTGGGTCCTTGATACCGGTTGTGGTATTCATATTTGTTGTGACTTGCAGGGACTAAGAAGAAGTGAGGATGTGGAGCAAGGAAGGATAAACTTGATCATGGGGAATAGGAAAGCTATACCTATTACCAAGATTGGAGTTTATACTTTATCGCTAAGTAGTGGGTTTAGTTTAGATTTGAATAAGTGTTGTTATTCGCCAGGAATGGCAAGAAATATTATTTCCTTTCATGCTTTGTACAAACAAGGGTTTACCTTTTCATTTAATAATGAAGTTGGTTCTATTGATGCTTTCTTTAATAATGTTCTTTATTTTAAAGCATTACCTTGTGATGGTGTGTATGAAGCTGTATCTGTTGTAGATAACTTAGGAAATAATGTTTTGTGTATTGATTCTACCAATAATAACTTGGATAAAGCATCTTTATGGCATTGTCGTCTTGGACATATAAGCAAGAAACGCATAGTCCAACTCCAAAAGGATGGAGTCTTGGAGTCGTTTGACCTAAAGTCAGATGATAGTTGCGAATCATGCTTACTTGGAAAAATGACAAAGTCACCCTTCACAGGTTCGTGTGAGAGGGGTGAAGGTTTGTTGGACCTTATACACACGGATGTGTGTGGACCATTCAAACATGCCACAAGGGATGCTAATTGTTATTATTTGACTTTTACTGATGATTATAGTAGATATGGATATGTCTACTTGATCAAGCATAAGTCAGAGACTTTCGAGAGGTTTAAGGAATTTAAACAGGAAGTCGAGAATCAATTGGGCAGGAACATTAAGATGCTTCGATCCGATCGTGGTGGTGAGTATCTTAGTTCAGAGTTCCTCGACTATCTAAGGGAATGTGGGATAGTCTCACAATTGACACCTCCCAGGACACCACAGTTGACTGGTGTGGCTGAGAGGCGCAATCGAACCTTGTTAGATATGGTTCGTTCCATGATGAGTCGAGCTACGCTACCAATCTCATTCTGGGGGTATGCCTTGGAGACTGCCGCCCATATTCTTAATCTAGTCCCTACAAAGAAAGTTGCCAAAACTCCTCACGAGATGTGGACTGGTAAAGTACCTAAACTAGACCACATCAAGATTTGGGGTTGCGAGGCTTTCGTGAGACGCGAGACTCATGATAAGCTCGAACCTCGAAGCGAGAGGTGTATTTTCATCGGTTACCCACAGCGATCCTTTGGTTACCTCTTCTACAGACCTAGTGACAATGTGGTCTTTTTAGCAAGAAGAGGAGTCTTTCGAGAGAGAGAATTTATAAGCCAAGGAGACAGTGGGAGACAAATTGATCTTGAAGAAATTCGAGAATCAAGCGGTGAAGGAACTTCAAACTCTAGCCCTCAACCTGAGGAGGAAACTCCTGTTGAGCCAATTGACAAATCTGTACCTCTGAGACGTTCTACGAGAGTTAGGAGTGCACCTGAGCATTACTATGGATTCCATATTACTGCAGAAGGTGAGACACTTATTAGTGATGAGACACTAGTAAGTCAAGATGACCCTAACAGCTACGAGGAAGCCATGGTAGGCCCCGAGTCTGCTAAATGGAAAGAGGCTATGGATAGCGAGATACAATCCATGTATGACAATCAAGTTTGGAACTTGGTTGAAAATGTACCAGGTCGTAAGACAGTAGGGTGCAAATGGGTCTTCAAAAAGAAGACCGACATGGATGGTAAAGTACACACTTATAAGGCTAGACTGGTTGCAAAGGGCTTCTCTCAAATTCCTGGAGTGGATTATGATGAGACCTTTTCTCCGGTAGCCAAGATTAAGTCTATTCGGGTTCTGTTAGCCATAGCTGCATTTCATGACTATGAAATATGGAAGATGGATGTCAAAACCGCTTTCCTTAATGGAAAGTTGGCTGAAGATGTTTACATGAGTCAGCCAGAGGGTTTTGTCAGCAACGAGTACCCTAATAGAGTGTGTAAGCTTGAGAAATCCATTTATGGATTGAAGCAAGCACCTCGCAGATGGAATCTTTGCTTTGATGAAAAGGTCAAGGAATTTGGCTTTTCTAGGAGTGAAGATGAATCTTGTGTGTATGTCAAGGCTAGTGGGAGTATAGTTAGCTTTTTGGTATTGTATGTGGATGACATACTACTCATAGGAAACGACATTCCAACCCTGCAGGAAGTAAAGTCCTGGCTTGGGAAGTGTTTCGCTATGAAGGACCTTGGTGAAGCTGCCTATATTCTAGGGATAAGAATCTTGAGAGATCGGAGTAAAAGACTAATTGGACTTAGTCAGAGTACCTACTTGGATAAGGTGCTGAAGAGATCTAGCATGCAGGATTCCAAGAAAGGAGAGTTACCCATCCAGAGTAACACCAGATTGAGTAAGACACAAAGCCCTAGCACTTAGGCTGAGATAGCAGAAATGAGTCGAACACCTTACGCTTCGGCTGTAGGATCGATCATGTATGCTATGACGTGTACTCGACCCGATGTAGCTTTTGCCTTGAGCATGGTTAGCAGGTATCAGGCGAACCCTGGCAAGGCACACTGGACTGCGGTAAAGAATATCCTCAAGTACCTACGGAGGACTAAGGACTGGGTCCTTACCCTCGGTGGGAGTGATGACTTGAGAGTTGTAGGGTATAGTGATGCTAGCTTCCAGACTGATAGGGATAATTTCCGCTCTCAGTCGGGCTGGGTCTTTACCCTAAACGGAGGAGCAATTTCTTGGAAGAGTTCCAAGCAAGAGACAGTGGCAGATTCTACTTGTGAATCAGAGTATATTGCAGCTAGTGAAGCAGCAAAGGAGGCGATATGGCTGAAGAACTTCATTGGAGACCTTGGAGTTGTACCAGCTATTAAAGAGCCAATGGAAATTTTCTGTGATAGTGAAAGTGCTGTTGCCTTAGCCAAGGAACCAAGGGATCATGGGAGATCCAGACACATCGACAGAAAATACCATTTCATAAGACATCGGATCGAAGAAGGACACCTCGTGGCTAAGAGGGTATCATCAGATGAGAACCCAGCAGATCCCCTCACGAAGGGACTGAGTAGTGTTAAGCATCTTCAGCATGCTCGGAGCATAGGGCTGAAGGATGATATTAGATTTAGTAGTTAGATAATCTTGAAATTTGTAAAGTGTAATTGACATTAGATGATGAATAAAACATGTTTTATTTATGAGTAAAGTGTTGCTATCTCTTGTCAATCGTTTACTATATTTCTTTTTGCATGTTTTGACTTCCAGAATAATTTTGTTCGTTATAACATATTATTCAAACCTCCACAGTTGGTCATATGTTGGAAGTAGATATGAATCAAGACTGTCATGTTTGGTTGTAGAGGTCTTGGACAAGGCTACAACAATCATGAGTGCTCATAAGTTCTGAGCATTGGATTCAACCCACGCTCACTGGAATCACTTCATGGAATTTTATCTCGAGTGATCGTGAGACGGTAATATCATATAAGTCTTCAAACCTAGAGATATGATTTGTTACTTACAAGTTGGTTATGCATTGACTGTACGAAACCGCATTGGTAACTCGATGTTATAAAACGTACTTTTGTGTGTAATTCAATGAGTGGTAGAACAAACATATGAGTCGAAGTTTATCTGTTCCTTCTTGGATTAGAAGCTGATATCTGGGCCCCTCGATGATTTTGTTTCGACCCATGTACCGGGCCCGGTCAGAACTAAGTTGATGTGTTCAATTAAGTTCTATGTCAAACAAATCGGAAATCGGGAAACAAATGCTGGACAATAAGCAAGACAATGTTCCATGTATTTGTCCGGCTGATATCTAGAACAGAGGATTATATGATCACTTATCTTAAATGGCGTATCATCATCTTCTCAGTTCCGAGAGACCTTGAAAGAGCTACGATTGCCGGTCGGTTCCTGAAGTACTAGAGATATAGTTATTAGACTTATCCAAGTGGGAGACTGCTGGATAAGGTGTCTATGTCCATAACTATTTCGGGTGTGTACTTGACCCGACCCGGCATGGTCCATTTGGGTTGCATGGCACCATGCAATTGGATAGACTAAATGAGAGAAATAACACTTGGAGATTATTAATATATTATAAGTTCTAATATATTAATAATATTATTTAATTAGTTGATCAAAGAATTAATTTGGAATTAATTAAGTGATCAAAGGATAACTAATTAAATATATGGGTTCATCCATATCTTGTATAGTGGGCTAAGAGGCTCCATGGATTATCAAGTTGGGTTCTACCCATAGGATGCTCCATGGATGCTCCATGGGAGTTACAAACCCATGGGTCATGGAAATGAAGAGTCATGACACATTAGGGTTTACATGGTGTAACCCTAGATGTGTCAACACTATATAAGGATCCCATTCTCCACCAAAAACGGCTAGACATAAGAAACTAGAGGGCTTGGCCGATTTTGAGAAGTGTGTGTTATCTCAAGAGTCTTTCCAAGAGCATTTGGTGTTGTGTGAAGCATTTGAGGCATCACACTTGGGGTGCTAGGCTCACAAGGTTTCAAGGAACACAAGCAACAACAAGGTAAGTTATTCTATCTATGATTCAAGTTAAAATTGTTCCCCATGTATGCTAGATAGGAATATAACCTTGGAATTCAACTTTGCATGATAATTAGACAAACATAGATCCAAGGTTATTAGGGTTGCATGTACACTTAGGAAGTGTTAGAATGCTCAAAACCCATCAAAAGAGACCTTCAGCAGCTGAGGACTGGGTTGGGTGGAGTCAGAGGTTTCCTAGGGTAAACCTAGGATAAGAGTAGCAGAGACCAGCAGTGGTAAAAGGGATCTGATGGAGTCAAGGCAGTCCTTGAGGAACGTACGGATAGATGTGGAAGGTAGTATGGGCCCGTACTACTGAGAGCAGAGGATCCGTACCCGAATTGAGGAAGGCTAAGACAAGACCGGGGAACTTGTAGTAGGTATGATCCCTCCAGAGGTAGCAGTATCGCTAGCGATTATGATTTATGTATTTCAGAATGGTGGTACTATACTCGAGGCCAGCAGTTGGTAGTTTAGGAGAGGGATCGGGTTCGGGATCAGGTTCCGAGCCAGTGGATGAGGGGTACGCTAGTTCATCGCGTCAGAGATCACCAGAGGCATCCTTGAGTCGACACCCATTATCTTCGGGTCGATCAAGGAAGGGATAACTGAGTTGATGGAGGCGCGCCTCAGGGCATTCAGGAGCGACATGGCATCTGGCCAGTCGGGATCTCGCACACTGTCCTTCAAGGACTTCAGGTAAAGTGGTGCACCGGATTTTCACGGGGCAAGGGACCCTATAGCTGCCAGGCGATGGATTGCAGACATTGAGTCTGCACAGTTGACTAGCTTCTGCCCTGAGGGGTCGAAGGTGAGATATGCAGCAGGATGTTTGAGGGATCGATCTAGGGATTGGTGGGAGTCCGTTGGTGACTCGTTGGAAGCCTCGGCTGTCGAGGCTATGACCTAGTCGGACTTCGTGACCAGGTTCAGGGCAGAGTTTGCGCCGGCTGTTGAGCTTCAGCAGCTGGCTAAGGAGTTCCTAGATATGACACAGACGACGGAGACTGTGGCGGAGATCACCGCCAAGTTTCGGGAGAGGGCATTGCTGGTGCCCCAGTACGCGGGTGATGAGGATATGAGGAGGACCCGCTATCATGACATGCTACGAGCTGATATTCGGGAGCATGTCAGTTTTTCAGCTTGTCCTACCCTAAACTCTATGATTTCCAGGGCAAGGGAGAGGGAGAAAAATCCGGAGCACATCCGAAAGAGGAAGGCGGTAGAGGGGCATGTTATGCGGGCCTCGGGGAAGTAGCCCAAGGGACCAGATGCGGGGCCGAAAGGCCAACAGGGGAGGGGCCGCTGCAGGAAATGCGGCAAGACGCACGAGGGAGCGTGCAAGTTGGGATCATCAGGCTGCTACATGTGCGGCAAGTTAGGGCACTTCAGCAGGGATTGTACCGCCCCTGCACTTGTGATATAGACATCGGAGTTGTTGTGTTTCCACTGCAACCAGAGGGGCCACCAGAAGGCCAATTGCCCCCAGTTGACAGCATCAGTGCCGGTTAAGGCACCAGCTCCAGCTACCCTGCGGATTACAGATGGCCGGCAGGGCAAGGCAAAGGCTCCGGTGGTGAGGAGCCGGGCGTTTCAGCTGAATACCGAGGAGGCATGCACCGCACCCGATGTGGTGACAGGATCGTTCCATGTGAACGGTATCCCTGTTCAGGTGTTGTTTGACTCGGGTGCCACCCGATCATTTGTTTCCCTTGCGCTTAGCAAGAGGTTTACTGAGTCTTCAGGCATGTTGGATTGCCCTTTAGAGGTAGAGATTGCCGATGATCGATCGGTGCGAGCGTCAACAGTATTCAGGGATTGTGTCCTAAGGTTATTTGAGGAGCGCTATTTGCTGGATTTGGTTCCCATCCCTTTGCGGGGGAACAAGGTGATTATAGGCATGGATTGGTTGAGCCCTAATGGGGCGGTGATAGATTACGCACAGCAGCTAGTGTGGATCAGGACCCCAGGTGGGGGAGAGTTAGAGTTGGTGATCCACGGCGAGAGGCCACAGCTGGACCCACAGTATGTTCGGCAGCGAGAGCTAGGCGCTACCTTCAGCAGGGTTGCGCGGGATATGTCGCGTACGTTATGGATACCCGAGAGACAGGTAAGGCGACGGTGAGCGAGGTTCCAGTGGTGCAAGACTACACTGATGTGTTCCCGTAGGAGCTTCCTGGAATACCTCCGGAGCGTCAAGTAGAGTTTAGGATCGATCTAGTTCCTAATGCGGCTCCGATAGCCAAGGCACCCTATCGGTTGGCTCCTCCTGAGATGCAGGAGTTGTCTACGCAGCTGCAAGAGCTGCTAGACAAGGGATTTATACGACCGAGCAGTTCACCCTGGGGAGCCCTGATCCTGTTTGTGAAGAAGAAGGACGGGTCGCATCGGATGTGTATAGATTACCGGGAGCTGAATAAAGTGACGGTGAAGAACCGTTACCCACTCCCGAGGATTGATGACCTCTTTAATCTATTACAGGGAACATCTTGGTTCTCAAAGATCGATTTGCGTTCAGGTTATCATCAGATGAGGGTCAGAGAGGAGGATGTACATAAGACCGCTTTTCGGACACGTTATGGCCATTATGCGTTCGTGTTGATGTCGTTTGCGCTCACCAATGCTCCTGCTGCGTTCATGGACCTCATGAACCATGTGTGTAGACCGATGCTGGATCGGTTTGTGATAGTTTTCATTGATGACATATTGGTTTACTCCAAGACGCAGGAGGAGCATGAGGAGCATCTGAGAGAGGTTTTGGAGACCTTGAGGAGGGAGAGCTTGTACGCCATGTTCTCCGAATGTGAGTTTTGGTTCTATGAGGTGCAGTTTCTTGGGCACCTCGTCAACCAAAACGGGATTTCAGTAGACCCGGACAAGGTGGAGGCCATGATGAGGTGGGAGGTTCCAAAGTCTCCATCCGAGATTTGGAGTTTCCTAGGATTAGCAGGCTAGTATCGGAGATTCATTCAGGATTTCTCCAAGATAGCCGTACCCTTGACACGGTTGACTAGGAAAGCCATGGTCTTTCGATGGTGGCCTGAGCAGCAGGCAACGTTTGAGATTCTGAGGCAGAGATTGTGCGAAGCGCCAATCTTAGCCCTGCCCGAGGGTGTAGAGGATTTTGTGGTATACTATGATGCGTCTATCTCGGGCTTAGGCGCAGTATTGATGCAGAGGGGACATGTCATTGCTTATGCCTCGAGGCAGCTGAAGCCTCACGAGGCGAACTACCCGACGCATGATTTAGAGTTGGGGGCGGTGGTCTTCGCCCCAAGATCTAGCGGCATTACCTCTACGGGGTTCGATGTACCATTTACAAGGACCACAAGAGTTTGAGGTACCTCATGGAACAGCCGAATCTGAACATGAGGCAGCGTCAGTGGTTGGACGTGGTGAAGGATTATGATTGCGAGATCCTTTGTCACCCGGGGAAGGCCAATGTGGTGGCCAATGCGCTTCGCCATAAGGCGACACCGATCGGGGATGTGTGTATGAGGATGACGGTTGTGACTCCACTATTAGAGCAGATTCAGGAAGCTCAGCAGGATGCTATGAAGGAGGAACATTGGAAGAGTGAGTAGGTCAAGTCACCTCCTTCGATTATGATAGCCGGGGATTATTGACACTACATCGTAGTGTGTGGGTGCCGTATCACGGAGGCGTGCGCCAGATCTTGATGGAGGAGGCCCTGCATGAAGCGAGATGTGGCGTGGTACGTCGAGCAGTGTTTGACCTGTAGGAAGGTCAAGGCCGAGCATCAGAGACCGCACGGCAAGATGCAGCCGTTGGATATCCCGTTGTGGAAATGGGAAGATATTACGATGAATTTTATCACAAAGCTTCCCAGGACGGCACGAGGAGTAGATTTGATTTGGGTCATCGTGGATCGGTTGACCAACAGCGCCCATTTTATTCCGATCCAGGAGAGTATCTCGGCCGAAAAGTTGGCCGATATCTATATCAGGGAAATAGTGGCGCGGCACGGGGTGCCAATGTCAGTGATATCAGACCGAGATGTGTGGTTCACTTCCAGGTTTTGGAAGAATTTTCATGATGAGTTGGGCACTCGTCTGCATTTTAGCACCACCTTTCACCCGCAAACGGATGGTCAGAGCGAGCGGACCATCCAGACGTTGGAGGATATGTTGCGAGCATGCGTGTTAGACTTCGGTGGTAGTTGGGATACCTATCTTCCCTTGGCTGGGTTCTCGTACAACAACAGCTACCACGCGAGTATTGACCGTCCTCCATTCGAGTTGTTGTACGGACGGAGGTGCAGGACCCCGACATGTTGGGGTGAAGTTGGCCAGAGGGTCATGGGGAGCACCGAGGTGGTGCTCAAGACGACCGAGAGAATCCAGCAGGTTTGAAGCAGACTTCAGACTGCGCATAGTTGACAGAAAAGTTACGCCGACAAGCGTCGATCATACCTGAAGTTCCAGGTCGGGGATATGGTTCTCTTGAAAGTGTCGCCTTGGAAAGGCGTCATTCGATTCAGGAAGTGGGGCAAGTTAGGCCCGAGATACATTGGTCCGTTCAGGGTTGTAGCCCAGGTGGGCAAGGTGGCATATAGGCTGGATCTGCCAGCCGAGCTCAGTCAGATCCACAACACCTTCCATGTCTCCCAGCTGCTGAAGTGCCTAATGGATGATTCAGCGGTGGTGCCGCTTGAGGATATACAGATTGATGACAGCCTGAATTACATTGAGTACCCAGTCGCAATCCTCGACCGGAAGTCGAAGGATATGAGGAACAAGAGGGTGGAATTAGTGAAGGTGCAATGGCAGCACCGAAAGGGTTCGGATTGGACTTGGGAGCCGGTGGAAGAAATGATGTAGCATTACTCCGAGCTGTTTCAGGACCAAGTAGAAGACTTCGAGGACGAAGTCTAAAATAAGTGGGGGAGATTTGTAGCACCTGGTTCCTGGTATGTAAAATTTATCTAAGTGTTTTGCATTTTTAGCCTTGGACTCGGCGAGTTGTAGGCCTGACTCGCTGAGTAGAGGTTAGATATGGAGCACGTTTAAGTTGGCGACTCGGCGAGTCCCCGCTGTCTGATGCAACCCTAAATTTCAAGGGTTTGCACCCTATTTAAGTCATCTTATGCGCCCCAAGCTCGCCTCCTTCACCCTCAGAGCTCCCTATATCGTCCAACCCTTGTTTCTTGTGAGATTGAAGTGTTTTGGTGTGTTTTCTTGAAGATTTTGAGAGAAAAGGAGAGTAGATCAAGAAGAGAAAAAGGAGGCTAAACATCTTGGTGTTATTTCACTGATTTCCTTGAGGTATAACTCAGTTTCCCTCTGTTTTCATGCTTATAGTCTCTTATAGCTCCATTAAAGTCTTTCTTGAGCCATTTCCAAGCTTGATTATGAATTAGGGTTTGTAATAAGTTGATTAACCTTTAGATCTAGGGACAATTGAGCTCCAGGAGCTCGGATCTACTGCCTTTATGGAGCCATATTGCATGAAAGCCGTAAATATACTCTTTTAGTGCATTTTGAGCCCTAAAACCTTCATTGGTGTTTATTTACACGTAAAGTTGGAAACATTACGTGTTAATCAAGCCCTAGAAACCCAGATCTATGAATGGCATGAGCTGCATTCAAGCAAAATCGTGTATATAGTATTTGCATGTGAAATACTCGGCGAGTCGTTCATCGGACTCGGCGAGTCGAGTCGCGAGTCCCCGAGTTTTCCCCCTTTTCGTGTTTGCGGAGTGGAGTAGTGAGTCATGGGGTGTGACTCAGTGAGTCGGAAGCCAGACTCACTCATGAAGGAACTCGGCGAGTCAATGCCCTGACTCGTCGAGTTCAAGGCAATCTTCTTGTCTCAAGAACAGACTCGGCGAGTTGTTCATACAACTCGGCGAGTCTCAGCATAGAATGTTCTTCGGATGAAGATGAACTCGACGAGTTGTTCATACAACTCGACGAGTAGGATGAAGGACAATTGGACTTTGGTTTATAAGGAAAACTCGTCTAGTCATTTCCTAACTTAACTAGTAGAGACTGGATTATGGTCAATCGAATGGATAGGGACTCGGCGAGTTGGCAAGCTAACTCGGCGAGTCGGGTCAACTGGAAGTTGACTTTGACTTTGACTCTTGGTTTGGTTAAGGGTAAATGGTTATTTTACCCTGAGGTCGGTTAGCAGTATTTGACTGAGTGTTTTGTGGGGATTATAGCCGGAGGATTTCCGGGGCAGCAGCAGCAGAAGACAGTCAGTTCCCACGAAGATCAGCAGCTACTTTGAGGTGAGTTACCTTCCAGTAGCGGTGGGTCTACGGCCACAATGTCGGCCCACCAGTAGGAGTTGTATGATAGATGATTGTCTCTGTGATATTCATCTAGGTTTGCTACTACCTGTGATATGTTATTGTGCTAGTATGATATGATGCTATGTGCTAGTGACAGTAGGGGGAGATAGTCCCCCAGATTACCGGTCGATAGGGCCGAAGGGGCGGTCATGCCCAACCATGCTAGATAGATTATGTGATATATGTGTTATGTGGTAGTAGTAGGGGTGAAATAGTCCCCAGTACCCGGTCGAGAGGACCGAAGGGGAGACCAGCAACCAGATATGCTAGTCAGTATCCGGTCGAGAGGACCGAAGGGGAGGCAAGCTCCCAGATATACTGGTCAGTATCCGGTCGAGAGGACCGAAGGGGAGGCCAACTCCCATATATAGTAGACAGTATCCGGTCGAGAGGCCGAAGGGGTAGGTCGGGCACCCAGATATGCCTGACAATATATGTATGTTATGTGATTGTTTGGTATGTGGTATGTTGGGGGAATTCACTAAGCTTCGTGCTTACATTTTCAGTTTTGGTTTCAGGTACCTCTTCTTCGAAGGGGAAGGAGCTAGCGCGGTAGCGGAACATCACACACATGCCTTGTATTCCGCACTGTGAGATCTTCCTGGGGATTTGTACTCTGACATTATTATGTTTTATAAAAATGTTTTCCAAACATGCAATATCTTTTATGAAATGATATGATCGGTGAACATTTAAATTCTAATGTTTTGCTAAGTATATGTTTTAAAAATGAAAATTTTGGCTCGTATTTTTGGGACGTTACAAGTTGGTATCAGAGCCCTGGTTTGAGGGATTCGGACACACCTTCGGGGGTGTCTGAACTCAAATCGAGGGATTAAAAGATTTTAAAGAAGAAAATATTTTCTAAAAATCTAAGTAAAGAGTTTTAAGAAGGAACGAAGTGTGTGATGTGCGCGACCGGCCGAGCTCAAGTAAGTATTCCCCAAAGTACCCATACAAGCTTATGTTATGTTTATCAGTTTCAGTAGAACAACACGCTAGAATAGGACTAAGGATCTAGGAGTGATGCCTTATGTGCCTGCTTATGTGCTTCAGTGTATGAAAAACTGCATGCTAGAATTGAGTAGATAGGAGTAGAATAGCCTGACTAGGTTATGCCTGATAGTATGAGCTTAGCATTGTATGCTAGTGCAGATCTTGTTATGAGGATAGAGTTGCTTGAGATTGTTCTCTTTTTGTCTGAATGTTGTTTGCTTTGTGCTATGAAGGCTTTGAGTGATGGGAGTTAGCTGTTAGGTGAATACGTTAAAGTCACATGCAATCAGGATCGAATAATCTCAGAGTGTTGGATTTGACCCTATTGTGTAGCTCTTGTTTGAGTCCTAACCATTGTAGGGATGAGTCCCTTACTCGAAGGATTATCCGAGCCTCGTTACATGTGATTGTATTCTGGTAATGGATAATTGGCACTACAAAGAGACCTTCAACAGCTGAGGATTGGGTTGGGTGGAGTCAGAGGTTTCCTAGGGTAAACCTAGGATAAGAGTAGCAGAGACCAGTAGTGGTAAAAGGGATCTGATGGAGTCAAGGCAGTCCTTGAGGAAGGTACGGATAGATGTGGAAGGTAGTATGGGCCCGTACTATTGAAAGCAGAGTATCCGTACCCGAATTGAGGAAGGCTACATGTGCGGCAAGTTAGGGCACTTCAGCAGGGATTGTACCACCCCTACACCTGTGATATAGACGTCGGAGTTGTTGTGTTTCCACTGCAACCAGAGGGGCCACAAGAAGGCCAATTGCCCCCAGTTGACAGCATCAGCGCCGGTTAAGGAGCCAGCTCCAGCTACCTAGCGGATTATAGATGGCCGGCAGGGCAAGGCAGAGGCTCCGGTGGTGAGGAGTCGGGCGTTTCAGCTGACTACCGAGGAGGCACGCGCCGCACCCGATGTGGTGACGGGATCGTTCCATGTGAACGGTATCCCTGTTCAGGTGTTGTTTGACTCGGGTGCCACCCGGTCATTTGTTTCCCTTGCGCATAGCAAGAGGTTTACTGAGTCTTCAGGCATGTTGGATTGCCCTTTAGAGGTAGAGATTGCCGATGATCGATCGGTGCGAGCGTCAGCAGTCTTCAGGGATTGTGTCCTAAGGTTATTTGAGGAGCGCTATTTGCTGGATTTGGTTCCCATCCCTTTGCGGGGGAACAAGGTGATTATAGGCATGGATTGGTTGAGCCCTAATGGGGCGGTGATAGATTGCGCACAGCAGCTAGTGTGGATCAGGACCCCAGGTGGGGGAGAGTTGGTGATCCACGGCCAGAGGCCACAGCGTGGACCCACAGTATGTTCGGCAGCGAGAGCTAGGCGCTACCTTCAGCAGGGTTGCGCGGGATATGTCGCGTACGTTATGGATACCCGGGAGACGGGTAAGGCGACAGTGAGCGAGGTTCCAGTGGTGTTAGGCTACAGTGATGTGTTCCCAGAGGAGCTTCCTGGAATACCTCCGGAGCGTCACGTAGAGTTCAGGATCGATCTAGTTCCTGGTGCGGCTCTAATAGCCAAGGCACCCTATCGGTTGGCTCCTCCCGAGATGCAGGAGTTGTCTACATAGCTGCAGGAGCTGCTAGACAAGGGATTTATTCGACCGAGCAGTTCACCCTGGGGAGCCCCGATCTTGTTTGTGAAGAAGAAGGACGGGTCGCATCGGATGTGTATAGATTACCGGGAGCTGAATAAGGTGATGGTGAAGAACCGTTACCCACTCCCGAGGATTGATGACCTCTTTGATCAGTTACAGGGAGCATCTTGGTTCTCCAAGATCAATTTGCGTTCAGGTTATCATCAGATGAGGGTCAGAGAGGAGGATGTACAGAAGACCGCGTTTCGGACGCGTTAAGGGCATTATGAGTTCATGGTGATGCTGTTTGGGCTCAACAATGCTCCTGCCGCGTTCATGGACCTCATGAACCGCATGTGTAGACCGATGCTGGATCGGCCTGTGATATTTTTCATTGATGACATCTTGGTTTACTCCAAGACGCAGTAGGAACACAAGGAGCATCTGAGAGAGGTTTTGGAGACCTTGAAGAGGGAGGGCTTGTACGCCAAGTTCTCCAAATGTGAGTTTTGGTTGCACGAGGTGTAGTTTCTTGGGCACCTCGTCAACCAGAACGGGATTTCAGTAGACCCGACCAAGGTGGAGGCCGTGATGAGGTGGGAGGTTCCAAATTCTGCATCCGAGATTCGGAGTTTCCTAGGATTAGCAGGCTACTATCGGAGATTCATTCAGGATTTCTCCAAGATAGCCGTACCCCTGAAACGGTTGACTAGGAAAGTCGTGGTCTTTTGATGGGGGCCTGAGCAGCAGGCAACGTTTAAGATTCTGAGGCAGAGATTGTACGAAGCACCAATCTTAGCCCTGCCCGAGGGCGTAGAGGATTTTGTGGTATACTATGATGCGTCTATCTTGGGCTTAGGCAGAGTATTGATGTAGAGGGGACATGTCATTGCTTATGTCTCGAGGCAGCTGAAGCCTCACGAGGCGAACTACCCGACGCATGATTTAGAGTCGGGGGCGGTGGTCTTCGCCCTCAAGATCTGGCGGCATTACCTCTACGGGGTTCGATGTACCATTTACACGGACCACAAGAGTTTGAGGTACCTCATGGATCAGCCGAATCTGAACATGAGGCAGCGTTGGTGGTTGGACGTGGTGAAGGATTATGATTGCGAGATCCTTTATCACCTGGGGAAGGCCAATGTGGTGGCTGATGCGTTTAGCCATAAGGCGGCACCGATCGGGGATGTGTGTATGAGGATGACGGTTGTGACTCCACTGTTAGAGCAGATTCGGGAAGCTCAGCAGGAGGCTATGAAGGAGGAACATTGGAAGAGTGAGTGGGCCAAGTCACCTCCTTCGATTATGATAGCCGGGGATTATTGACACTACACCGTAGGGTGTGGGTACCGTATCATAGAGGCGTGCGCCAGATCTTGATAGAGGAGGCGCAAAAATCCCGATTCTCTATTCATCCAGGGGCGACGAAGATGTATAGGGATCTTCGTGTAGACTATTGGTGGCCCTGCATGAAGCGGGATGTGGTGTGGTACGTCGAGCGGTGTTTGACCTGCAGGAAGGTCAAGGCCAAGCATTAGAGACCGCACGACAAGATGCAGCCGTTGGATATCCCATTGTGGAAATGGGAAGATATTACGATGGATTTTATCACAAAGCTTCCCAGGACGGCGCGAGGAGTAGATTCGATTTGGGTCAACGTGGATCGGTTGACTAAGAGCACCCATTTTATTCCGATCCAGGAGAGTATCTCGGCCGAAAAGTTGGCCGATATCTATATCATGGAAATAGTGGCGCGGTACGGGGTGCCAGTGTCAGTGATATCAGACCGAGATGTGCGGTTCACTTCCAGGTTTTGGAAGAAGTTTCATGATGAGTTGGACACTCGTCTGCATTTTAGCACTGCCTTTCACCCGCAGACGGATGGTCAAAGCGAGCGGACCATCCAGACATTGGAGGATATGTTACGGGCATGCGTGTTAGACTTCGGTGGTAGTTGGGATACCTATCTTCCCTTGGCTGAGTTCTCGTACAACAACAGCTACCACGCGAGTATTGACCATCCTCCATTCGAGTTGTTGTACGGACGGAGGTGAAGGACCCCGATATGTTGGGGTGATGTTGGCCAGAGGGTCATGGGGAGCACCGAGGTGGTGCTCAAGACAACCGAGAGAATCCAGCAGGTTTGAAGCAGACTTCAGACTGCGCAGAGTCGACATAAAAGTTACGCCGACAAGCGTCGATCAGACCTAGAGTCCAGGTCGGGGATATGGTTCTCCTAAAAGTGTCGCCTTGGAAAGGCGTCATTCGATTCAGGAAGCGGGGCAAGTTGGGCCCGAGATACATTGGTCTGTTTAGGGTTGTAGCCCAGGTGGGCAAGGTGGCATATAGGCTGGATCTGCCAGCCGAGCTCAGTCAGATCCACAGCACCTTCCATGTCTCCCAGCTGTGGAAGTGCCTAATGGATGATTCAGCGGTGGTGTCGCTAGAGGATATACAGGTTGATGACAGCCTGAATTACATTGAGCACCTAGTCGCAATCCTCGACCGGAAGTCGAAGGATCTAAGGAACAAGAGGGTGGAATTAGTGAAGGTGCAATGGCAGCACCGAAAGGGTTCGGAATGGACTTGGGAGCCGGTGGAAGAAATGATGTAGCATTACTCCGAGCTGTTTCAGGATCGAGCAGCAGAATTCGAGGACGAAGTCTAAAATAAGTGGGGGAGATTTGTAGCACCTGGTTCCTAGTATGTAAAATTTATCTAAGTGTTTTGCATTTTTAGCCTTGGACTCGGCGAGTTGTAGGCCCGACTCGCCGAGTAGAGTTGGGATATGGAGCACGTTTAAGTTGGCGACTCGGAGAGTCCATATTCTGGACTCGACGAGTCCCCGCTGTCTGATGCAACCCTAAATTTCAAGGGTTTGCACCCTATTTAAGTCATCTTATGCGCCCCCAAGCTCGCTTCCTTCACCCTCAGAGCTCCCTATATCGTCCAACCCTTGTTCCTTGTGAGATTGAAGTATTTTGGTGTGTTTTCTTGAAGATTTTGAGGGAAAAGGAGAGTAGATCAAGAAGAGAAGAAGGAGGCCAGACATCTTGGTGTTATTTCAGTGATTTCCTTGAGGTATAACTCAGTTTGCCTTTGTTTTCATGCTTATAGTCCCTTATAGCTCCATTAAAGTCTTTCTTGAGCCATTTCCAAGCTTGATTATGAACTAGGGTTTGTAATAAGTTCATTGACATTTAGATCTAGGCATGATTGAGCTCCAGGAGCTCGGATCTACTGCCTTTATGGAGCCATATTGCATGAAAGCCCTAGAGATACTCTTTTAGTGCATTTTGAGCCCTAAAACCTTCATTGGTGTTTATTTAGACATAAAGTTGGAAACTTTACGTGTTAATCAAGCCCTAGAAACCCAGATCTATGAATGGCATGAGCTGGATTCAAGCAAAATCATGTATATAGTATTTGCATGTGAAAGACTCGGCGAGTTGTTCATCGGACTCGGCAAGTCGAGTCGCGAGTCCCCGAGTTATCCCCCTTTTCCTGTTTGCGGAGTGGAGTAGTGAGTCATGGGGTGTGACTCAGTGAGTCGGAAGCCAGACTCACTCACTCAGTGGGGATTATAGCCGGAGGATTTCCGGGGCAGCAGCAGCAGAAGACAGTCAGTTCCCACGAAGATCAGCAGCTACTTTGAGGTGAGTTACCTTCCAGTAGCGGTGGGTCTACGGCCACAATGTCGGCCCACCAGTAGGAGTTGTATGATAGATGATTGTCTCTGTGATATTCATCTAGGGTTGCTACTACCTGTGATATGTTATTGTGCTAGTATGATATGATGCTATGTGCCAGTGACAGTAGGGGGAGATAGTCCCCCAGATTACCGGTCGATAGGGCCGAAGGGGCGGTCATGCCCAACCATGCTAGATAGATTATGTGATATATGTGTTATGTGGTAGTAGTAGGGGGGTGAAATAGTCCCCAGTACCCGATCGAGAGGACCGTAGGGGAGACCAACACCCAGATACGCTATTCAGTATCCGGTCGAGAGGACCAAAGGGGAGGCAAGCTCCCAGATATATTGGTCAGTATCCGGTCGAGAGGACCGAAGGGGAGGCCAGCTCCCAGATATACTAGACAGTATCCGTTCGAGAGGCCGAATGGGTAGGTCGGGCACCTATATATGCTTGACAATATATGTATGTTATGTGATTGTTTGGTATGTGGTATGTTGGGGGAACTCACTAAGCTTCGTGCTTACAGTTTTCAGTTTTGGTTTCAGGTACCTCTTCTTCGAAGGGGAAGGAGTTGGCGCGGTAGCGGCACATCACACACATGCCGTGTATTCCGCACTATGAGATCTTCCTGGGGATTTGTACTCTGACATTATTATGTTTTATAAAAATGTTTTCCAGACATGCGATATCTTTTATGAAATGATATGATCGGTGAACGCTCAAATTCTAATGTTTTTCTAAGTATATGTTTTAAAAATGAATTTTTTGGCTCGTATTTTTGAGATGTTACATCGTGGTTGCAAGTTCATTGGTTGGGTGGTGGAGGATTAGAAAGGTGCTTGTATGAACATAAGGATGAAGCTTGAACAACAAAAAATGAAACTGAAGTTGTATCTAGCTATTAGTTGGTTTCTGTTTGTGTCAATTCTAGTGTACAAAGTATAGGATAAGTTTTAGACCAAAGTTCGATGTATCAGTTTAAATGTTAATGAAAATTGGGTGTTTTTTTGGATGTATCAGTTTAAATGTTAATGAAAATTGGGTGTTTTTTGGTAGTTGCCAAACATGTATTCAGACCAAAGTATTCTTACCAAAACAACAATTTATGTCATGTCATTAAGTCATCAAACCATTACAAACATGCATCCATACATAAAAACCTAATTAATCATTAACTCATTTAAACCATTACAAACATTAAGTCATCAAACCATTACAACTATCATAGTTAAAGAAGTATCACAACATTAGTTCAAACTGAAATTACAGACCCAAAATACATGAAATAACATTGTTTCAAGTACATCAAAAGCATTAGCATTCAAAAGACAAGAAAGTAATACACAAACACTAAACCATCAGACTTTTCCTCCTGTTCACAGCAACTGAGTTCTGTCCCACACCAACATTCTGTCCCACATTACTACCACCAGCATTTTGTCCCACATCACTACCACTGGCCTATGATCCTCCCACTGCCTGCCCCTTGCATCTCCTTCCATTATTCCAAACATTTCCACACTTTGAACATCTAACTGTTCTGGTCCCTATAGCACTATCATCTTCAGTATCAGATCTTCTTCTTTTCTTTTTTGGCCTACCAATAGGCACATGATGTTTTGGTGGTAGTAACTTTGTTGGACAAGTACTTTCTGCCCACATCATCCTCCCGTTAATTGGTTCAATTTTAAAGGCATACATCTCTTTCCAATGTCTTCAACCAGTATGTTGGGTGAACCCATGTTTCAGGTATCCCAACATTCTCATTATTTCTCATCATATCCCATATATTTGCAATTATGCCAGTGACCTCCCATTTGTTACATGAGCATGTACGTTGTGTTATGTCAACTACACATTGGTCCACACCTTCACCAATTGTGACCTGATACTTCCTATTTCCACAAAACACAGCCCTATACTCTGCAGCTTCACCTTTGATCTTCTCTAGAGTCTTGGTAGCTGTAGGAGTTAGTGGGCCAGAACATTTGTTAATTATCTTTTGGACAATAACAAGCTTCTTCATTATGTACTCTCTAATAAACTCCAAGCAACTTATAATTGGTTTTTCACGACCCTTGACAAGTTTGCTATTCAATGTCTCACAAAGGTTGTTTAAGAATGCATCATAATGTGCTCTTCCTATAGAATAACAATATTGCATCATAATTTTTAGTAATCTTCTAAGATGAATACAGTCAACAATGTTGAAGAATTATAACATGTATAACTAACCTGTGAAGTGAGATCTGGACCAATGTTGGGGTGGAATGGCTTTAAGCCATTCATATGCATCATTGTTCAATTTCTTCAGTTCCTCCATTGCAAGATTGACTTGCTGAACAGTTGTTATTGTTGCACATTTCCAGAGATAATCTTTAAACTCCTTGCCCCTCCACTTCTGCTTCATATTCTCATGGATATGACGAAGGCAAAATCTATTTTCTGCACATGGAAACAATTTTCCAATTGCAGGCAACACACCTGTAACGTCCCAAAAGTACGAGCCAAAAATTTCAATTTTAAAACATATACTTAGTAAAACATTAGAAATAAAACGTTCACCGATCATAACATTTCATAAAAGATATCGCATGTCTGGAAAACATTTTCATAAAACATAATAAATGTCAGAGTACAAATCTCTAGGAAGATCTCATAGTGCGGAATACGAGGCATGTGTGTGACGGACCGCTACCGCGCCAGCTCCTTCCCCTTCGAAGAAGAGGTACCTGAAACCAAAATTGAAAACTGTAAGCACGAAGCTTAGTGAGTTCCCCCCATAATACCTCATACCATACAAACATACAACGAACAGCTAGGAGATACGGGCCTCGCCCACACTCATGAAGATACGGGCCTCGCCCACACTCCGTTAGCTGGGAGATACGGGTCTCGCCCACACTTCACTATCTAGGAGATACGGGCCTCCCCCACACTCCGCTATCTGGGAGATACGGGCCTCGCCCACACTCCACTCTCAGAGAGATACGGGCCTCGCCCACACTCAGCTGCTAAACCATAACATACAAGTATCACACAGACAACGAGTACATACAATTCTATCATACTGGCATATATCATAATCAGCTCAACCAAGAGATACGGGCTCGGCCCACACTCCGATACTAACATATCGTCTATACGGGCCGACCTTGGTGCCTTAGACCCGTTACTACTGGAAGGAAACTCACCTCGAAGAGTAGCTACCGAAAGTCTGACTGCTCGACGTTTGGCTGCTGCACTGGTAATCCTCCAGCTACAAACCCATAAACATAGATTAGCCACTCATAAATACCCTTAGATCAATTGACTGACCCATCCCTGGTCAAAGTCAACTTCCAGTTGACTGGACTCGCCGAGTCGTGGCACAGACTCGCCGAATCCTTTTCCTACTAACCCGGTCCTACTCACCAAGTCCCTCTTTCCACTCACTGAGCCACCCTTGACTCACTACTCGGAACTATGGAACCAACTCGGGATCCGACTCGCTGAGTCCGAGAGCAACTCGCCAAGTTCCACGAGCAGATCTCCTACTCGCTTCCAATCCTCACCAGAGGATCTCGTAAGAGGATTTGGGGTTTTGGGACTACATTACACTACTAATTCCGCATGCTGATACGAAGGGTTGGACCTTCAACACTTAAACCCCTCTTACTCAGTGAAAGTTCATATGACTTGCCGAGTTTGAAGAACAACTCGGCGAGTTCCAGGCAATCTTCATAGGACTCGCCAAGTTGTTCTTCCAACTCGTCGAGTCTAAGACCATCTTCATAGAACTCGTCAAGTTCCACTTTGGGACTCGCCGAGTCCCTACGACCCACTTCCCATACATACCAAAACTGAGACATGCAACGCTTCTAACCCATAGATCTATGCTCCTAGGGCATGCTTATCACATAAAGTTGCAAAATTTACGTGCATGCATTGCCCTATGAGCTCAAGAAGGCAAATCGAAGTTCTTTAAGGGTCATACACTCAATAGGGACCTCAATAACCCCAACCACAGAGACTTTATACTTCTAGGATGTCCATAAGATCCCAATCTGAAGTCCTTTCAGAACTTAAAGCATAAATACATGGAATTTGAGGTTCTAGGGCTTTAAACCACTAATTTGGGACAAAAAGGGGATCTATTGAACTAATGATCAAGGTAAGAACTTTTCTACCTGAATGGAAGCTTCTCACAGTGTAGATTCCGGATCTACCTCCCCTCCTTGCACACTTTAACCTCCTCTTCCTTCCTCTAAGCTCCAATCCTTCTCCACAAGGCCAAAATCACTCTCAAGAACAATATGGGGGCTAGGGATTCTCTCTACAACTCTCTGGAAGTGTTAGGGACTAAGGATGCCAAGTTAGAGCGTTTAAATAGGGTGCAAACGCCCGGATTAGGGTTTTTGTCCAAACAGGGTCTACTTGCCGAGTCCGGGGACCGACTCACCGAGTACAAAGTTCAAACCCCGCACCTCATCCCGCTCCTACTTGGCGAGTTGGTCCTTCAACTCGCCGAGTCCAAGGCAAAAATGCATAAAATTAAAATATTAATCACAAGAAGTACGTACCAGGAACCAGGTGTTACAACACCCTACAACATAAACACAGTCAAATTTATATAATTAGTACAGATAATATAAAGGGGAAGTAGTTAAACTGTGTATACTATTACCTTCTGCCTATCAGTTATAAATGTAAAGTTTGAATTCGTAGTCAAATCCAAATCATCACCAAGATTTTTTAGAAACGATGTCCGTGAGCTGTAGTTCTCAGACTCTACAAGACCATAAGCCACTGGGTAAGTGCAGTTGTTTCCATCTAATCCCTATAATAGTAAGAACAAATTAGGTTAACATCTATAAGTCATAAGTAAGATTAAGTAGTTAATCCATGTATAAAATTACTTACCACTATAGTTAGAATCATACCAGGGTAGGGACCCTTCATGAATGCACCATCCAGTCCAAGAAAGACTCTTTTCCCTACTGTAAATCCTTGTTTCAGTGACCCAAGACATATATATATATATATATATATATATATATATATATATATATATATACGTCTAAAAATTCTAGTATCTGATGCAGGGTTGGAAGAATTATCCACTTGAAGCTTGACTGTTGTGTTTGGGTTTCGACTTTGAACCTCCAGTAGATAGTCCCTCAATATAGAATATTGACCCCTAAAATCACCCCTACTAGTTTGTAGGGCTTTTGCTTTTGCCCTAAACACTTTCATGTCCGACATCTGAATTTGGTATTTTCTCTCTAGCTGCTCCTTTAAAGCCCTAATTGGTATTTCTGGGTTAGACTCTAACTGCTCAAGAATTTGTTTGGAAAGAAACTTGTAATTACAAGCTTTGATTTTTCTTGTTTGTAGACATTTATTCTCCTTTTCATACATTTTCATAGTCCAGTCATCATCCTTTTTCCATTTACTTATTAAAAGTTTCCAAGGGCACTTACTGCTTTCACCTACTTCCACTGCACTTTTCTTTTTTACTTGGTCCTCCTTTTTTACCCGTTTGACTGGGTCACCCATTTATGTTCCTTTGAATTGGCCCACCTTTCCCAGAAGTCTCAAGTATCCCCATATTTGGTATTGTTTCTTTACATACTACCCTGACCCTGTTTTTATCATTCTTGACAATATCTAATTCTCTTCTTGTCTCTATCGCATGTAAGTAAATTTTGTCTTTTGCTTCTTGAGAACTTGAGAATCTTTTCAGTATATAGAAAGGGTCACTCACTTGAGCTGCATCGTTTATCTATGCCCTTTATGCAGCCCGAATTTTATTTCTTCTTGTACTCATTTTCCGTTCATCAGATGATGACTCAGATTGTAGAACATCAGTGTTGATCACCTCCATCTCCTCATCAGACATTACTACATTCTCTGTTGTAATAGGGGCATCACCAACCCACTCCAAATTATCATCAATGTTGAGGTAGAAATCATGCATGTCCACCTCAGGATCATCCAACAAGTTATCCTCATCCACAATGAAATCACTATCCTCGCTATCAGTTGAATCTCCGCTACCCTCACTATCACTAGATCCACCTAGGGCTTCACTAAAGGTTTCCATAATAGGGGGTTCCATGTTTGGTTCTCTCACAAATTCAACTTCAATAGGGGATTCCATTCTAGGGGGTGAAATATGTGCAACATCAATATGACTAGGGGATTCCATGTTAGGTTTCATTGTAGGGGTTTTCATTTTTGGTTCTAAAACAGGGGGTTCAACTGTGGTTGTGTCAATCCATTTAAGACACAACCTTCTAGAACAAGAATAGGGTTCAACAATCTCTTTAATCCTGAGTTTTGAAGGGTTAGGAGACATAGCATATGTATGCAAGTTGGTACGCCAAAATTCTGTATACACATCTATAAGCTTGTGTGAAGCAACGTAGGACCTTAAGTGGTTGACATCTTGATCACTACCCAACGCAAACAACCCAAAATCTAAATCCCCTAATGGTTGTTTAAAGTGATAATACATAACCTTACCTTCTTCAACGCAACCCAACTCTTCCATCATATCATCAATGTCGTGAACAAAGAACAAATCACTGTCGATCAAGTCCACAAATTTTTGTTGTCCCTTGATGTATTTTCTTCCAGGAAATTTGGTAAACTCTCCTCCATAGTGCAACCGTATACTAAAAACAGTTGGATTCCCACTTTCACAAGAAAAAAAAACAATATTTTCAAAATCAGAGACAAAGTGATCAAGAACAAAGCATAAAATGGTTGGCTTTCCTTACCGTAACTTGCTTCCAATTCGATTTCATCCATCTGTGGTCGTATTCGCCAACCACTTATCTTCACTCTTGACGGAAAACTAGGGTTTTTGTGAGACGAGAAAGGTTTTGATCGGGGAATGGGTATGCAACGTTTTGGTGAACTGGATATGGCGTCATACGCAGTTGATGATATACACGCGACATGAAATGAAAAAAATACCCCTGCGTGCAAGGCACGTGGGGCACCCAAACGGAGAAATCTAACGTTTAACGACAATAGGGACTGGGCGGGTAGTATTCAAATGAATGAGGGACGGTCCGAGTTAATTTTCAAAAATAGGGACTGAACGTGCAATTTGGCACTTGTCCTAGGGACGATTCGTGTAATTTACTCTATTTATTTACTCCATGTGTTCATGATTTGTATGGTGATTCACCAGATCTTTCATATTCTGCATTTATCCTAATAATAAACACCATTACAATTGGTATCAGAGCGGGTGTTCTTGATTTGATCAAGAATTAATCCATGATGACATTCTTAATTTGGTGATTCTTCATTGTGTTTTGTTCTTTGTGTTTTAGAGAGTTTGGATTTTTGAAATCAAATTCCTGATTGATTTTATTCATAATTCGATTTTCTTCACTAGAATTCAAGTGTTTTTTGTTTTCTCTTTTTTTTAGAAAACTCATTCAAAATCACTTTCTCACTTTATAAAAACTCAAGATTTTATCGATTGATCAAAGATGGTGGACTTTCCGTATGATTCTTGGGTTGTGATCGTTAAAGATGTCAAATACAGAGTCAACGAAAATCAATTTTATGGGCTATTGTTAAGTGGGTTGATTTCATAGAGTAATCAAGTTTCTTATGGAGGTTTGAAGGATGATCACGGAGAAGCTTGATATTTCAATCACTTTGTAGGATTGAATGGTTGACTAAAATTGTCTTGTCCATATTAGCCCGTAGTAGAAATCAAAAGAAAGGAGAACAAAGAGATTTGCTTAATAAGAAGTACATTTATTTAATTGAAAATCCAAATGATCTTTTTGCTCTTAAGTTTGTTGAAGTTCAAGACTATGGAGTTCAATGTGGTGTTCTTGATGTTCTTGAAGTTCATGATAAGAAGATTCAAGTTGATTCGATTGAAGATGAAAAAGTTTTTTACTCGGTTGGAGTTCAAACCGATGATATTTTGTGTTTTTGTGATTCGTTTGATGGCATGATTCCTTATCGAAAACTGTTAATCCAAGAAATTCACAAGTATCAAACTCCATTGCAAAGTTGAAGTTTTCAAGAATGAAGTGGTTCTTGAAATCAAATCTTCAAGATGCAAAATATGAGAAAGAAAAAGAAGAAGAAGATTAAACATAAAAACAAGCGGGATTATTTATAAAAATTGTCAAATGATGTTGTAAATCCTAAATCCAAGAAGCAAATTTGGGTTCCAAAGAAACAATCTCCAAGTGTTGCACTGAATTTGAAGTCAAAACCCAAAAATGTTAGTGGTTCTTATGAAGATGTTCTTGGATCGTTGAAGAACACGAAGAACATGAAGAACGAGTTGTACAACACGCGTCGTGGGTGGTACAATATTCAAATTGGATATTTTCTCGTTCCAACAAAAGAACCAAGATCTTCTAAATTTGATTTGTGCGTTACAAATGGAACTCGGATTGTCAAAAAGGTATGTCAAATTCTGAAATGGATTCCAAAACATCCATGATTTCGATTCAAATTTTGAGTTTTTCATTTTTGATCAATTTGTCTCATTGGATCAAATCCGTTTCAAACCCCATTGATTGATCTGGTTATTTTTTTGATCAAACATCAAAACCAAAATCATTTTCTCAAATTCAAAACATCTAAATTGATTCGAATAATTATTTTTAGCCTAAACAAACTATTTGTTCACTGTTCATCGAATTGTTTTTTTACCCAACCAAAGCGGGTTCTTTTTTAGCCCATAGTTTGGATTGATTAAAAATCAATCTGTGATCCGGATTCGTAAGCTCAAATCAAGTATGGTCACTGTTCATCATTAATTCAATTAGCCTAATATCACAACAAATCCGTTTACGCATATCTTTTTTTTTAAACGGCAAATCTAACCTACTCCTAAACTACACCTTAAATCCACCTATGTCCACGCATATCTGATAGTCAAGTTACTGGTTGAGAATTATTGAAAATCGATGGTGATTTCTTGAAATCCACTGAAGAACCTAAAAGTCAAAAAAAGAAAGCCAATATCGAAATTGGTTGAGAGGTTGAGTATCGAAACAGAAGATGCAATGAAGGTAGATAACGAATTCTGGAATTCAAGTGATTCCGAGTGGGTTAATATCGAGCGATTGTTGGTCGAACGATGGTATCGATCGTAATTGGATAGCAAATAGTCGAACAATGAAATTATTAATCGAGTTCGTAAGTGTTGATGCCGAATAGCTTGGAGTCGTTGATGTTGAATGTTAGATGGATATTCGATTTTGATATTTTGAATGGAATGGAGTCGACATCTAATTGAGTGATTGAATGTGAATGACTTGTTGGGATCGATAGTTTCTGATGGTATTTTCTTTTGGTTTCGAAATGGAAATATCGATTTTGAGGATCGATGGTTGCCAATGTCGATGGTTCGATTTTGATAGGAGTAAGGACGATTCTATGTGTTTTGAGTCAAGAGTCGATTTTGATTTTGACCTTTCGCATCTGATAATGAATTGGGAAGATATCGATGTCAAGTATTGATCTTAATTCGAATGCCCTGGGGACAAAGGGATTTAGTGGACTCGATTTTGAAGGGGTTGGAGTCGATATATCAATGTCGATTTTTGTTGAAGGATCCATTCTTGAATTCGATTTTGGGGTTGACAGCTGGTATTTGTTTTTGGGGTTCCTATAATGAAAGCGAAGAACGAAGGATGAATCGTGTACGGAAAAGAAAAAAAAAAGGAAAAGATATTTGGTAAACTAGTTTTAAAAAGCTACTTTTGGAGTTTTTATGCAAGGAAAATCAACTTTTTCGAAAAGTCAGAAAATCTTGATTTTTTATAACTTTTCCAAAAAGGACTTTTGGGCTTTAAGAAGCTAAGCCAAACACCTTGGGAATGGGTTGCTAAAGAGTTTGATGTGTAAAACGAAGCCTTGTTATTGACTAATTATGGATTCAATTTTGTGTAGTCAAATTTGAATCGAGGTTGAAAGGCTGAAATCGAATGCTTCGATGGTCGAGGTTGTGTGTTATTTGGTAACGAATGGGAAGACTGTGTTTGGATGTAGATATCGCTTCGAAATTAGAGTCAATGGTTTGATGACGGTTGATTAAAAGCAAAGTGGCTTGTGAGTATTTCGTTGTCGATGATCAATTTGTGCTTCGTTAATGAATTCTTGAAACTAAAAGCAAAGCGTGTAGAATTTGTTACCTATATAAGGAAGTGAATTGGGAAGAAGAACATAAAAGTTTCGAATTTGGTCCCTAATATTTTCAGGAAATGGCATAAATGGTCTAATTTCGACATGATGAATATATTTTGTGAAGAAAGCTGAAGTTTCTCATTTAGCCCCTGCAATTTCGAAATGTTGGCAGAAATTACCCAACTTCGAAATTGGGCTAACAATTCTGAGAAATGGAGAACTTTACAAGTTCAGTCCCTGCAGTTAATACGGATTCACAATTTAGGCCCAGTTTCGCAAATGGGGTAGAGTTTCGCATCTTAAGCTGTTTTGGCGCAACGGATCCCTGCTGAATTCTGAAAGTGACAGTTTTTACCAGGTTTTTGGAAATTCTTGCAACTCTCACACAAGAGTCAAAAACTTTCACGAATTTGGAAATTTTCTGAGCCTTTTTTGTTATTGTTTTTTCATGCAAGTTTTTCAAGGTTTGATTTTTGACACACATCAAGGGGGAGTTATGTGAAGATTAATCGTTAGGCGCTTCTCACCCTTAATGGTTTTTATAATCATTTTTTTGATTATAAAATAGGGAGAATGAATAGTGGGTACTCGAAGCTTCGGGTATTCATTTGCGGATTTGAAGACCGGTGTTACTTCGAGGGGAGTTTGGTCTTGATCGTGGGAGCTTGTTGGATATTGAAGCCGGGACATCCAATCCTAACTTTGAAGGGGAGAATGTTAGGGTGCAAAGTTCTCCTTGGATGTGGCTTAGCCTCTTGCATGTGTAAATGGGTTAAGTCTTTCCTATAATTAGGAAGTGAGTGACTCCCATTGTACAAATGATCATTTTGGAGTGTTAGTTTTAGAGAGAGGAATAACAAACCCATTTGTACTCTTTCTAAGAAAACTAATGAGGGCTTGAAACAAGATTTATTTACTCCATGTGTTCATGATTTGTATGATGATTCACTAGATCTTTCATATTCGCATTTGTCATCATAATCAACACCACTACATAAATGGCTTGCAGATATTTACAGAAGAGTAACCAGTTGAGCACAATCAAGTTGGAACTACACTCTTGGAGTTTACTTTATAAATTATGTAGGAATATAATGTACTTGTAATATAAAACAATGTTTGTTTGGAACATTGTATGTTTTAATTTAGCTTGTCTAAATATATGTATTAGTTTAATTTATGAATAATTGACTATTTACTTAAATCATTTTTCATAACGATCTCCTTCATATTCAGAAATGATTAAAATTCTGATTATGAGATTATATCTCTTAATAAGAATTATAAAGTAAATATCAATATTTTATAAATAACAAGTTCTATATGAATTTTTTTTGACTTAAACTTGTTTTTAAATAAAACTCATCTTTGACATTGTTATCTCTATTATATAAATTACATTCACATATTCCAACTTCAAGAAATGGATCTTTGAAGGAAAATAATGTAATTTATTTGACATACGTAAATCTTATTTACATATGAAAGATTCCTAATGATATTTTCACTAAGTAGTAGAGAAAATAATTATTAAGGAACTATACACTGTCGTGTATGGCGTCCTTTCTAATAAATTTCTAAGATTTATCCCAAGATACCAAATTAACTTTATTAATAACTATAGTAGTTTAAATTATATTTTACATGGCAAAGCATAATTATGAAACCTTTGTTTAGTTTTTCGAATATAAAGTTAGAGTACAAACCGGTGAAGACTATCTAAAGCCTTAATGATAATAAAGGATAAATTAAATATTATTTGGTATGTGTGACAACCCAAATATTTCCATTCTGTAGAACCATCCACTTCAATGGAAGTCAAGAATTGATATTGCTAACTTTCAAGCTTTTTGGAATAAGTTTGAGTGTTTTAAAGATACTACATCAAGAGATATCAGGAGAGAGGATACCCTAGGGGTTGTTGTGTAGCAATAAATGCCCAAAACTTCAAGAGTTTGGAGTTTACGGTCCAAGATGGTATTGGGACCGTAAACCCTAAAGACTATATAAGTGAGACTTAGTTATTTTATTCACTTTTTCACATTTCCAAGACTATAGCCTTTTCTCTCTCAAGTATCATCCCATTTTCCTTCAAGATCTTCAACTTGTAAGTGATTCTAGCCCTAATATGTTTAGATCAAGTGTTAAACATCAAGAAATCATCCAAATACCCCAAGGAAAGGGTGTTCACGGCCCAAGATCTTCTTGGACCGTGAACACTAAAAATGAGGCCAAAGTGTGCCTTATGTTCCTTTAGACCTTGGAACCAAACATAGAAACTATCCTTGACATGTCTAGACCTTAAGAGCATCAAGAAAACACCCAAAGATCACAAGGAACAAGTGTTTACGGTCCAAGAATCTTCTTGGACCGTAAACCCTAAAAAGGGTGCTAAAGTGTCCCCATTCTCTTGCCAAACCTTGGAAACAAACCTAGAACCTGTTGGATAAGGTGTCTAAGTCCATAACTATTTCGGGCTTGTACTTGACCCGACCCGGCATGGTCCATTTGGGTTGCATGGCACCATGCAATTGGATAGACTAAATGAGAGAAATAACACTTGGAGATTATTAATATATTATAAGTTCTAATATATTAATAATATTATTTGATTAGTTTGATCAAGAATTAATTTGGAATTAATTAAGTGATCAAAGGATAACTAATTAAATATATGGGTTGGTTATGTAAATCATTCATATCTTGTATAGTGGGCTAAAAGGCTCCATGGATTATCAAGTTGGGTTCTACCCATAGGATGCTCCATGGATGCTCCATGGGAGTTACAAACCCATGGGTCATGGAAATGAAGAGTCATGACACATTAGGGTTTACATGGTGTAACCCTAGATGTGTCAACACTATATAAGAGTCCCATTCTCCACAAAATTGGCTACACAAGTTGAACACTAAGAAACTAGAGGGCTTGGCCGATTTTGAGAAGTGTGTGTTATCTCAAGAGTTTTTCCAAGAGCATTTGGTGTTGTGTGAAGCATTTGAGGCATCACACTTGGGGTGCTAGGCTCACAAGGTTTCAAGGAACACAAGCAACAACAAGGTAAGTTATTCTATCTATGATTCAAGTTAAAATTGTTCCCCATGTATGCTAGATAGGAATATAACCTTGGAATTCAACTTTGCATGATAATTAGACAAACATAGATCCAAGGTTATTAGGGTTGCATGTACACTTAGGAAGTGTTAGAATGCTCAAAACCCATCAGTGGTATCAGAGCCTAGGCTTGTTTGTTTGTTATTTGTGCTTAAAAGTTGAAGAAAATCGAAATTTCTGCTGTCTGACTGATGGACTCGGCGAGTCCATGGGGAGGACTCGTCGAGTTCATGTGTATCTTCAACCTACTCGGCGAGTAGGTTTATGCACTCGGCGAGTAGGGTCGACATAGTGCAGAATTTCGACTTGAGTTGCTGGAAATGAATTAGAATCATTACCCTAAAATGTTTTGGTACTTGAAAACTTATTTTAGAAGGTGTAATGTCTTTTCTAACTCATTTACAACAACTAGTTATCAAAATTACAAAGATTAAATGTGATTTTGATTCTTGAAAGTGTTCATATTCATATTCTTGTTCTTATGATGTTTAGATGATCATAGGAATTATTTGTAACCTATGTGGTAGATTAATTCATGATCATAATGTGTTTTAACGGAGTCCATAACTTGTCCTCAAGTTATGGAAAACCAAAAGTCTCTTGGATTAAAAACCATTAAAAGAACACAAGAGTTAGGAAAAATGAAAAGTCCTCATTTTATTACTCTAATAAACTCATAAGTTACAAGAAATGAAAAGTTTTGAAAGTTTACAAAACTTGCCCTCAAGTTTTGGAACAAGTAAAGTTAAGTTAAAACTTTAGTTCCAACCCCTAGAATTTTAAAAGTTAAAATTCAACCCTTATACTTATATTATTATGATTTAATAATTATATATATATATATATATATATATATATATATATATATATATATATATGTATAAGAACAAAGTCGTCTTACCGCTAGTACGCCTCATTCACGAAGCCGGTCTATAAGGTGGGTATAAGGTTGTTGCCTATAAAATGGTGACTTAATGGGTGTCCACTCTCACCCACCGCTTGCTTGATCGGTGGAGGGTCGTTAGCCGAACGGGTAAGACAAGGACTTATTAATTCTCATTCAAAGTATGATGAATATTATAAAGTAACTAAATGTTTTATTAAATTCCCAATCTTAGTTACTTTAGGAAAATGTGAATAAGGTGCTATTCCATGAAATTACACTTTACACTTTGATTAAGTCGTTGGTGGAGCGTGTGTGGTTAACCGGCACACTAACTTGGACTTAACAAGGTAGGTAAAGGGTGACTTAGGGTTTATTATAGTATCGATGGAGCGTGTGTGGTTAACCGGCACATCGATTGAGTGATAAACTTTAAGGGTACCAAGTGATTTGCATGGTTACTTCACACCTCGTTTTGTGATCCTCGGTATCCCAGTCACAAAACTTGGAGGGCACACTCGAGATTGAAACATGCCTTTGAAAAGTTCATTGAATCTCAAAGAATCTAGGAATTTCTAAGAACCATTCAAAAACCTAATACTAAAATATTGCGGTTTTCGTGGTGGAAATTGGTGAATCGTCATTCACCTACCTTTCAAATATGATATAGCTTAGATTACGGCATACCTCTTCTAAGTTATATTATATTGTGATTGGATCCTAGCCTTAATATTACATTTGGGTGTTTTATTAAGGACTCTCTTATATCTAAACTAATCTTGTCCTCTTTCCTTCAGATGTCTTTCAACAATGCTTCTGGCTCTAATCCTAATGGCTCCTTTACCCTTATGAACTTGTGTGGGAAAATCACCTTTGATGGATCCAACTTCAATGAGTGGATCAGAAACATCAGGATGATTACCCGCTACGAGGACAAAGAATATGTCCTTGACAAGGAGCTTAAGGAGATTGATGAGTCCACTGCAACTCCTCAGGAGATCGCTGAATTTCGGGCACATGAAAGGGATGCTACGAAAGTGGCTTGCATCATGATGGCCACGATGACAGCAGAACTCCAAAAGTCTTATGAGGATTTCTACCCTTATGACATGCACCAAGATTTGATGGAAAGATACCATCAAAGTGCAAGACAAGAGAGGTATGAAATCATTTGCTCCATGATAACAACCATGATGAAGGACGGGGAATCCGTCACGAGCCACATGCAGAGAATGCAAAGGTATGTGGATCGTTTGCTGAAGCTTAATGTGAACTTCCCGGAGGATCTTGCAATAGATATTATTTTGCATTCCTTACCATCGTGCTATGATCAATTCCGCATGACATATCACATGAACAAGGAAGAAGTCACCCTCAGCAAACTTCAGGGACTTCTCAAGACCGCAGAATCAGGTCTTAAGGGGAAGTCGGTTGCTATCACTCCTACTCAAAACTCTACTCCGGTTTTGGCAATCGGGAAAAGTCGAGGGAGGAAGAGAAAGAGCTCTTCTAAGGGTACCAAGGTTCGGACCCTTGATGGCTCTTCTTCAAGTGGAACCAAGAAAGGTTTCATTACTCCTTCTTCTGACCCAAAAGAGGCTGAATGCTTCTATTGCCATGAAAAAGCTCATTGGAAGCGGAACTGCCCAAAATACCAGCAAGATGTAAAGGATGGGAAAGTTAAACCCAACCATGCATGTATTTACACTATCATTTCTAATAACTCACCCCATTCTAATTCTTGGGTCCTTGATACCGGGTGTGGTATTCACATTTGTTGTGACTTGCAGGGACTAAGAAGAAGTGAGGATGTGGAGCAAGGAAGGATAAACTTGATCATGGGGAATAGGAAAGCTATACCTGTTACCAAGATTGGAGTTTATACTTTATCGCTAAGTAGTGGGTTTAGTTTAGATTTGAATAAGTGTTGTTATTCGCCAGGAATGGCAAGAAATATTATTTCCTTTCATGCTTTGTACAAACAAGGGTTTACCTTTTCATTTAATAATGAAGTTGGTTCTATTGATGCTTTCTTTAATAATGTTCTTTATTTTAAAGCATTACCTTGTGATGGTGTGTATGAAGCTGTATCTGTTGTAGATAACTTAGGAAATAATGTTTTGTGTATTGATTCTACCAATAATAACTTGGATAAAGCATCTTTATGGCATTGTCGTCTTGGACATATAAGCAAGAAACGCATAGGCCAACTCCAAAAGGATGGAGTCTTGGAGTCGTTTGACCTAAAGTCAGATGATAGTTGCGAATCATGCTTACTTGGAAAAATGACAAAGTCACCCTTCACAGGTTCGTGTGAGAGGGGTGAAGGTTTGTTGGACCTTATACACACGGATGTGTGTGGACCATTCAAACATGCCACAAGGGATGCTAATCGTTATTATTTGACTTTTACTGATGATTATAGTAGATATGGATATGTCTACTTGATCAAGCATAAGTCAGAGACTTTCGAGAGGTTTAAGGAATTTAAACAGGAAGTCGAGAATCAATTGGGCAGGAACATTAAGATGCTTCGATCCGATCGTGGTGGTGAGTATCTTAGTTCAGAGTTCCTCGACTATCTAAGGGAATGTGGGATAGTCTCACAATTGACACCTCCCAGGACACCATAGTTGAATGGTGTGGCTGAGAGGCGTAATCGAACCTTGCTAGATATGGTTCGTTCCATGATGAGTCGAGCTACGCTACCAATCTCATTCTGGGGGTATTCCTTAGAGACTGCCGCCCATATTCTTAATCTAGTCCCTACAAAGAAAGTTGCCAAAACTCCTCACGAGATGTGGACTGGTAAAGTACCTAAACTAGACCACATCAAGATTTGGGGTTGCGAGGCTTTCGTGAGACGCGAGACTCATGATAAGCTCGAACCTCGAAGCGAGAGGTGTATTTTCATCGGTTACCCACAGCGATCCTTTGGTTACCTCTTCTACAGACCTAGTGACAATGTGGTCTTTGTAGCAAGAAGAGGAGTCTTTCGAGAGAGAGAATTTATAAGCCAAGGAGACAGTGGGAGACAAATTGATCTTGAAGAAATTCGAGAATCAAGTGGTGAAGGAACTTCAAACTCTAGCCCTCAACCTGAGGAGGAAACTCCTGTTGAGCCAATTGACAAATCTGTACCTCTGAGACGTTCCACGAGAGTTAGGAGTGCACCTGAGCATTACTATGGATTCCATATTATTGCAGAAGGTGAGACACTTATTAGTGATGAGACACTAGTAAGTCAAGATGACCCTAACAGCTACGAGGAAGCCATGGCAGGCCCCGAGTCTGCTAAATGGAAAGAGGCTATGGATAGCGAGATACAATCCATGTATGACAATCAAGTTTGGAACTTGGTTGAAAATGTACCAGGTCGTAAGACAGTAGGGTGCAAATGGGTCTTCAAGAAGAAGACCGACATGGATGGTAAAGTACACACTTACAAGGCTAGACTGGTTGCAAAGGGCTTCTCTCAAATTCCTGGAGTGGATTATGATGAGACCTTTTCTCCGGTAGCCAAGATTAAGTCTATTCGGGTTCTGTTAGCCATAGCTGCATTTCATGACTATGAAATATGGTAGATGGATGTCAAAACCGCTTTCCTTAATGGAAAGTTGGCTGAAGATGTTTACATGAGTCAGCCAGAGGGTTTTGTCAGCAACGAGTACCCTAATAGAGTGTGTAAGCTTGAGAAATCCATTTATGGATTGAAGCAAGCACCTCGCAGATGGAATCTTTGCTTTGATGAAAAGGTCAAGGAATTTGGCTTTTCTAGGAGTGAAGATGAATCTTGTGTGTATGTCAAGGCTAGTGGGAGTATAGTTAGCTTTTTGGTATTGTATGTGGATGACATACTACTCATAGGAAACGACATTCCAACCCTGCAGGAAGTAAAGTCCTGGCTTGGGAAGTGTTTCGCTATGAAGGACCTTGGTGAAGCTGCCTATATTCTAGGGATAAGAATCTTGAGAGATCGGAGTAAAAGACTAATTGGACTTAGTCAGAGTACCTACTTGGATAAGGTGCTGAAGAGATTTAGCATGCAGGACTCCAAGAAAGGAGAGTTACCCATCCAGAGTAACACCAGATTGAGTAAGACACAAAGCCCTAGCACTAAGGCTGAGATAGCAGAAATGAGTCGAACACCTTACGCTTCGACTGTAGGATCGATCATGTATGCTATGACGTGTACTCGACCCGATGTAGCTTTTGCCTTGAGCATGGTTAGCAGGTATCAGGCGAACCCTGGCAAGGCACACTGGACTGCGGTAAAGAATATCCTCAAGTACCTACGGAGGACTAAGGACTGGGTCCTTACCCTCGGTGGGAGTGATGACTTGAGAGTTGTTGGGTATAGTGATGCTAGCTTCCAGACTGATAGGGATAATTTCCGCTCTCAGTCGGGCTGGGTCTTTACCCTAAATGGAGGAGCAATTTCTTGGAAGAGTTCCAAGCAAGAGACAGTGGCAGATTCTACTTGTGAATCAGAGTATATTGCAGCTAGTGAAGCAGCAAAGGAGGCGATATGGCTGAAGAACTTCATTGGAGACCTTGGAGTTGTACCAGCTATTAAAGAGCCAATGGAAATTTTCTGTGATAGTGAAAGTGCTGTTGCCTTAGCCAAGGAACCAAGGGATCATGGGAGATCCAGACACATCGACAGAAAATACCATTTCATAAGACATCGGATCGAAGAAGGACACCTCGTGGCAAAGAGGGTATCATCAGATGAGAATCCGGCAGATCCCCTCACAAAGGGATTGACTCGGGTTAAGCATCTTCAGCATGCTCGGAGCATAGGGTTGAAGGATGATATTAGATTTAGTAGTTAGATAATCTCGAAATTTGTAAAGTGTAATTGACATTAGATGATGAATAAAACATGTTTTATTTATGAGTAAAGTGTTGTTATCTCTTGTCAATCGTTTACTATATTTCTTTTGCATGTTTTGACTTCCAGAATAATTGTGTTCGGTATAACATATTATTCAAACCTCCACAGTCGGTCATATGTTGGAAGTAGATATGAATCAAGACTGTCATGTTTGGTTGTAGAGGTCTTGGACAAGGCTACAACAATCATGAGTGCTCATAAGTTCTGAGCATTGGATTCAACCCACGCTCACTGGAATCACTTCATGGAATTTTATCTCGAGTGATCGTGAGACGGTAATATCATATAAGTCTTCAAACCTAGAGATATGATTTGTTACTTACAAGTTGGTTATGCATTGACTGTACGAAACCGCATTGGTAACTCGATGTTATAAAACGTACTTTTGTGTGTAATTCAATGAGTGGTAGAACAAACATATGAGTCGAAGTTTATCTGTTCCTTCTTGGATTAGAAGCTGATATCTGGGCCCCTCGATGATTTTGTTTCGACCCATGTACCGGGCCCGGTCAGAACTAAGTTGATGTGTTCAATTAAGTTCTATGTCAAACAAATCGGAAATCGGGAAACAAATGCTGGACAATAAGCAAGACAATGTTCCATGTATTTGTCCGGCTGATATCTAGAACAGAGGATTATATGATCACTTATCTTAAATGGCGCATCATCATCTTCTCAGTTCCGAGAGACCTTGAAAGAGCTACGATTGCCGGTCGGTTCCTGAAGTACTAGAGATATAGTTATTAGACTTATCCAAGTGGGAGACTGTTGGATAAGGTGTCTAAGTCCATAACTATTTCGGGCTTGTACTTGACCCGACCCGGCATGGTCCATTTGGGTTGCATGGCACCATGCAATTGGATAGACTAAATGAGAGAAATAACACTTGGAGATTATTAATATATTATAAGTTCTAATATATTAATAATATTATTTGATTAGTTTGATCAAGAATTAATTTGGAATTAATTAAGTGAACAAAGGATAACTAATTAAATATATGGGTTGGTTATGTAAATCATTCATATCTTGTATAGTGGGCTAAAAGGCTCCATGGATTATCAAGTTGGGTTCTACCCATAGGATGCTCCATGGATGCTCCATGGGAGTTACAAACCCATGGGTCATGGAAATGAAGAGTCATGACACATTAGGGTTTACATGGTGTAACCCTAGATGTGTCAACACTATATAAGAGTCCCATTCTCCACAAAATTGGCTACACAAGTTGAACACTAAGAAACTAGAGGGCTTGGCCGATTTTGAGAAGTGTGTGTTATCTCAAGAGTTTTTCCAAGAGCATTTGGTGTTGTGTGAAGCATTTGAGGCATCACACTTGGGGTGCTAGGCTCACAAGGTTTCAAGGAACACAAGCAACAACAAGGTAAGTTATTATATCTATGATTCAAGTTAAAATTGTTCCCCATGTATGCTAGATAGGAATATAACCTTGGAATTCAACTTTGCATGATAATTAGACAAACATAGATCCAAGGTTATTAGGGTTGCATGTACACTTAGGAAGTGTTAGAATGCTCAAAACCCATCAGAACCTTCCTAGAATCTTCCATTGATGTGTTTAGCACATGAAAACCACAAAAATGTCCCATGTATATGTGTTTACGGTTTGGGGAGCTCCCAAAACCGTAAACACCTCAAAGGCATATTTGAATGCCCCAAACTCTTTCCTTAAGCTTAGAAACTAGCCTAGACCTTTACCTAGAAGTGTTCAGGACTTGAAAACATCATTTGACCATAAACCATTTGGGTTTACTACCGTAAACCCAAAGTCAAATGGTCCAAAAATCGTAAACCCTATAAAGGGGTGATATGTGGCCCTAATCACTTCCTAAGGCTAAGACTTGAAGTTAGGATGCTTCAAAAGGACTTCTAGGACTTCACATCACAAATTGGTCAAAGTACCATGAGTTTATGACCGTAAACTCATGAGTTTACAATCGTAAACTCAATTGGAGTTGGTTACAAAAGCGTAAACACCAATTAGTGCCATTTCACTTCCCTTTGTTGAATCACATGTGATTCCAACACTTAACCTAGGTGTTTCCTAGTCCCGGAAGGTGTTATCTTCCATATAGTTGTTTATAAACACTATATTCATGTCAATATGTGTCCTTATATATCATTTAGGACTTTTTGTGTCTCGGGACTTCATTCGTGGAACTTCTCATCCTTACACGCATACCCGTTTGAATCACCCACATCAGGTGAGTTCATACCCCATAATCAATCATTTAACCATTTTAATTGTTTTAAGAGGGGGGGGGGATACAGGTTGAACACAATAATAATTGTGTAAATGTTTGTTGTTAAACATCTTCCAAAATGTTACTTATGTTATTTATAAGTTGTCAAAACATTTCAAAGCTTGTTTAAAGTTATGTTACTTTATAGTTATACAAAACTCTATTATTAAAGTAGAAGCATAACTTAGTAGAGAAATGAGTCTTGTTAGTAAAAGTCCAAGTAGACCATTAGTAAACTATTATAGGTATGGTTTAGGAGAATGCTATTCATTACTTCTAGTACAATGAAGCACACAAGGAATTAATACCATAACAGAACAAACAGTGCAGAGGATCAAACAATACCAGAACAGAACAAACAGTGAAGAGAATCAAACAATACCAGAATAGAACATAACAAACAAGTTAGGTTGCTATAGTATGAGAACGTACATACATGATCTAATTATATCAATGAATCACTAACGTATTAGTGATAGTTATATTGGGTATACATTATCATATAACTTTAATGTGAATTACACGGCTTGCAAGGAATTGCTGGAGTCGCGTTTGGTTCCCTTAATCTCTTTACATTGAGAGCATTTAGTAGGGGTTCTAGCTTTCACATTATGACCGTAATAAAACAAATATGTTTTTAGGTTATTAGTACATTCGCATGTCATTATAAACTACATCTGTGTACATACTTTTCCCATTACTTTCATAAAGTGTCGGTACCACTTGAAAGTTAATCTATTTTCTAGTCAAGATATTTATAAACCATGGAGAATATACTTCTACATTGACAAAGGAACAGTCGGGTTTAACTTAGAACATAAGATGCCTTGGTAGAAGGCTACGATTAAAGGTCAGGATCATAATGCTAGCTTTATGATTCCTTAATGTATACGCTATAGGATACATATATGCTAGTAGATTCCGACAGCTAATAGGATGTGTGCTCTTCGCTTCAATTCTTGTTCCCATTGGATGTGGGCTTGGACTGAGGTCACCCAACCTATTATCTACCTGAATCTATGTATATTTATGCTTGAGTATACATTAAGTCATCATAAGGGTACCAAGTATGGATCCGGTTATAGGACACAGAGTCGAAGCACAGTTTTTGTAGTACAAAACTTACTTAGCAAAGTCAGTACATTTGGTATACAAAACTAGAGATTTCCCAAAAAAGGGCTTAATCCATTTTTATTAAGTCAATTCAGTTTTAGAGACTCTAGGTGAGTAGCTCTATAACACCTTAGTTTATACACCATGTTTATGTATAAAACTAATATCTAATAGATAGTTAAATGTGTGTTTTCCGCCCTACTTCCTGTTCCCGTTGGATGTGGGATTAGGGCAGATTCACCCAGTTAACTTTCTACCCGATATCAAATTATATATAGCAGTATAAACAAAGTTATTATAAAAGTAGTCACCGTAGTCATTATTTGACTATAAGAAATATAGGTTTTCTTAAAAGAACTCTCCATTAGATATAAAGGAACCATTACAAATAACTCCAACAAGTGAATACACCAGGGTTATATATGACCACGATCTAACAACCAATGGAATGTGTGCTATCCGCCTTACTTGTTGTTCCCCGTTGGGTTGTGAGTTTAGGGCAGATGCGCACAATTGATTATTTATTTAATCTAAGTATATATAACTTGTACCCACTTAGTACGCATAGAAAGGCTTGTAGTGTCATTTTACTTAACATCCATTCAAGTAGGAAATATTGGATTTTCTATAGGAACATGCGAACATTTCAAAACAGAACTTACAGCTTACATCACTTGTGCATATACATTTTCAACCACATTTTACAGCTTACTCACACCACTAAAATCTTATGAACTCACTGATGAGTTGAATAACTCTTTGGTCGTTTAGATCTTTAAACAGGTTAATCACGAAAACAAAAAACAGAAATATCAAGCACAAGAGTGAATCAAAATATGTCGAATCATTCAATAGATTCAAGCCTCAGCAGAGCTCAACAAAGAACTTCCACTGTAGAGGCTACTAGGGTTACAAACGATAAAATAATATCTATGAAATAATCGACTTCAAATCTTACGTACTAAGATGCATACAAGCATCTATATATACTAAACCCTAGAACATAACTCACGGATGGACAAGCCCAATCCGGATACAAATTGGACTTAAGAACAAGCCCAAGACGCAACACCTAATGGACCCTACACTCACCAGCTTAATTGCTGATCAACTCTTTCAAATAACTTGTATTCTCAGGAGACTATTAGACAGGTGCTCGTGCTGGGAATTTAGAAGATGGAGCATTACAGCTTCAAGTCTTGTTTTGTCACTTGTTTATGACTTCTATGTTTTGTGAACACACACATTGTAAACACTTTCTTTCTAAATGAAATGGTTGTTCATTACTTGCTTACCATATACATATCTCGTGATACTTGACATGACGTCCTCCACCCCCGAACGTTTCTGCCGTTCCGGTTTTGGGGTGTGACAGTATGATTTACTTTCTAATCGGTAGAAATGTCCTCCTTTTATTTCCTTAGGATAACACATATAACACTATCAATTATACCTTGAGTACAAATACCATATAATAAGTAGATATAACATTTTCCTTATAAAATTGTGTACGAAATCCTTCGTTCTTATCTTATTAAATTTTTTGTGGATTTGAAGCCAATGTTAGACTAAAGCTTCTAAACCGAAAATCTACTAAATACATATTTGCATATAGTACTCTAAATGTGGCTTAGATTATTATATGCAAACCCACCAAGAATAAGTTTTCTTACTCCTCTGATAGTTGAGTTAACAGAAGCTTCTAATGACAAAGCAAGTGGCAGGTACATGGAACTTGAAGTACCTCAAGAACCATTACCTGATGTAGTAATAGTTGGCACTAGTTTTAACAAGGAATTTTTAACTTGAATAATACCTGTTCACAAACACATATTGTTTGCTTTAGTGGTAGAAATAATCTATGACTTGAGAAATGTGGAATTTCAAATTGATGAGCCTTTCTTGATGGTTTTTGGCAAATCCATCAAATACCAAGATAATATGTCAGATCTCGAATCTAATTAATGACATAGAGTCATGAACATGAGATGTAATCCATGTATTATAATCAAGTTTGGTCTTGATTAAAAATCCTCTCTATAGCAAGGCTAGAAGGCGTAAGTGATTCTTCTAGAAAGAATACATTACATCGATAACTATACACATTTAAATCAAGACTTGTTATAAAAGGACTTTCTCATAATCATGTCATTGACTATGGTCTTTATCATACTCCTAACATTGAGTATGATCAAACCTTTTTCACAAGTAGTTATGATTAGATCAAGAAGGATGTTATTTACTATAATTTCATATTCTTAATATGAGATATAGCAAATAGATTCCAAGAACGACCGCTTTTCTTCATAGACATCTACTAGAAGATATCTATATATATTAGCCTGGAGGTTTTCTTAATCCATGTTATCCTAACAAAATGTCTAGAGCTTAATATCCACTTGTGGATATAAAACAAACACCTCAATGTTATAATCATCATTTTAATATGAAACCATAAGGTATGATTTTATATCAAAATAAATAGAACTTGTGTGTTTACTAAGAACTAGTGGGAGCATATTGATATTCCTAATCTTGTATGAGTGAGACATACTTAATCATAAGAAATTACATATGGACCATGCCAGACTTTTTCTCCATGACTCGGGTTGTATTTCTAAAATAAACGACTTTGGAAGGACAAAATATATTCTTGGAATGTAAAATATATAGAGATAGATAAAATGAATGTTAAAAGTTTTATATAATTATGAATATATTGAGAATATCTTGAAAGAGATCAAGATAGAAGATTCCTTTGGAGGAACCTTAACATTTTCACATGGCACTAAGTTTGAGTCAAACTCAAAAGGACCTAGCTCATAGGTATGAACTATATGAAGTGATTTATATTCGATTTTCTTGGCAAATGAATTCTTCATCTATGCCATATTATGCATAAGACTTGATATATGATCATGCTATGAACATATCATAATATACCAACTGAATACATGGTTAAGTCACCAGAGGACTATAGGAACATTATATGAGTACTTTAGAATGAGTAAGAGAATGTGTATGAGACATATAGTTTAGAATAAAATCTTCATGTAAAGAGCTACATAAGATTCTTATTTCTAAGCAAATATAGATAATTATGAATTACAATTGGATTATGACTTCATTGTGGGATGAAGAGTAAGTTTAGTTGGAATGAGGTCGTCCAAGCAAAACAAAAGATAAAATATACTACAAAATAAGAATACACTACTTTATAAGTTGAAATCTAATATGATTGGATGAATGCTTTCATTGAAAAACTATGTTGATCTCTTCTATTCAAGGGTCACATAGAAATATTTATGACTTCAAAAGTATACTTAATCGAGCTAATGGGACTTTATGTCACGAAAGAACACCAATCATATACTCTAATATATTTAACTATACCTAGAGTAAACTCAAATATGGAGATAATAGTGTTCATAAAATTTATACAAGTTAAGTTTAGTCGAACCCATTAATAATGTCCTTGTTTTGAGCTAAGTATGAATGGTCACACTTCATCCGTAAGATTTATTGTTTTAGAAATGGGATTTTGATTTGGAATTAGTATTTGGATATTGGAACATTGTAACAACAACTATTATATAATGTTTTAATATATTGGGATATGATCATAACATCAACATTTGTTGTGTTCTATACTAACATGTTTAATCTATGGATAATATTATTATTCTAAAAGTTTATAGTCGGTTATAATTGTAGGAGAAATTATGAAACAAGACTAATATGAATTGTATTTCTTGACTTTCACTAGATGAAGGTAGGCAATGGGTTGTAAACAAGTTTCATAGGTACTTTTTAGATAAATGGTATTGAAATGACCTGCATCTAGATCATCTCATGGATCGCTATCATGAATGATACTTGATTAAAAGGTACTATCTTTGTATCCTTAACTCCTATATACACAATGTCACTTAAATGTAGGGAGTATTGTGCTTAGATATGGTTAAACGCTGGTCCTTCACCGGGCATTTATAAAAGCCATTTCAGGTATGGTATGAACTATTCAAGAGGCTTATGTAGTCAAGATGGGATTTGTTCCTCTTATGTATAAAGACTTAGACATTTAAGATGCCTTACCAAAATTTGAACACCATATAAGATTGATTGTGATCCGTATATCATGTTTAACATGTTGTCTGAGACAAAAGGATAACTGATAAACTTACCTTATACACAAATTATGGATTGGATCTTTTTAGGAATTGGGTGTTGATAGAATGGCACAAGTCGTATGTTGTTGGGGGTAATGAAATGTACCTAGACGTTCACCACTATCTATCTCAGTCTAATATGAGTCTTGCACAAGTGGGAAATTGAAGGATCTTGTATGCTCAAGAATCATATTAAAGTGATATTGCTAATTAACATATGATACTAATGGGTTACACTAACAACAACTTGATATAATTGATTATTTATTAGAAATTCGTTTTATTAAATATTCAATAAACTCTTATAATTAACTGGGAATTATTTGTTTCTAGGAAATAATAATTTCATTATCAAGTAACATTACATAGTTCATATGGTATGAATTAATAAGTCATGTACAACATTTTGAACTAGATAAACTCTTTTGTCTTTTACCAAAAAGTTGAAGTTTATATTTTAAAGCTTGTTTTATAAAATATAAAAGTTTTGTCTTATTCCTTTTATTATTTTTGAAAATAAGAGTTAAAAGGAAGAGCATGGGTTTTTCAATTCTTTAATTGAAAGAAATCAACCTAGTAGAACATGTTGGGACATGCTTATGACATAGGGACATGGTTTGGTCAAAAGTCTTAAGACCTTGTGGTTAAGAACCTTGTTTTATGCTTTAAGACTTGAGGCTTTCACTTCTCTTGCCTTTTATGAGTAAAAAACTAAATTTGCATGTTGATATGCATTCTCTCTCATTTTGGGTTTATCTCATGAATACTACTCTCTTATTATGCTCTCTTTGTGTTCTTATTTTGATAAGAATATAAAACTTAAGAGTCTTAAGAGTTTGATACAAAAGAACTAGCATTCTACATCAAGTTGAGTCATTGTTGGTGTCTCTTAAGTTCATCATCCTTCATCAAATTCTAAGCTACCCAAGACGACCCAAAGAACTACAAAGACTGTCTTTTCTTCATCCCTTCTTAGGTTGGTGTTTAAATATTTCTACAACTTGCAAGATCATCCTTGGTGGGTATATACTTGTTTTATGTTATTCAAAATATCAAGTCTTCTGTTGCCTAAATTTTATGTTTTTGAAACTAATTTTTAATAAAAACCCAACACTCGTTGTAGCCATTGGTTCCTTTCAGGATGCCAAGGAATAAATCAGAAGGCGCTAGGGTCGCTCAGGTTGAGAATTGGCTGTTGAGGGATTTGTTAGCTCGTTGGATGGATTGATATTTATAGTTATGATTAGGTAGTTGTCGATTGGTAAATCAGTTTTAGAGATGTGTATGTTCAGCTTCGCGTGGGTTTTGGTTCAGTAGTGTATTGGCTCCTTGAATTAGGTGTCAAAGTATTCCTGATAATTGGTCATCTCATTCATCATCAACGTGGAGATTCTTCGGAAGTTTTGAACTGTATCAGTTGAAGTTCAATGGATTCATCAACATATCATCAAGTTTGGCTCGAGTTTGTAAGATGTACTTAGTTATCGGGAGACTAGAATTTGGGACAGGGTTGTTTAGCTTTCCAAATGGGACATTAGATCTATGTAGAATCTAATTTTGACAATTCATGTTGGTAGGGTTGATAATTGGATGGATCTGACCATGGTTTTAGTAACATTTATGGTTAACTTTATATGTTTTATTGAGCTTGTTACGTATTGATAGGATCTAGTTTGGTCGTTCATGAGGATGTTTCTATTTATGAATGAGGGTCTTCATTTCATTAGATATACTAGTACTTCACCTCTAGGTAAGGTTGTGAGGAAAACAGAACACAGTGGATCCAGAGTTGGCTATGAGTTTCCTTATCGGTGTTGTATGGTGGTGAGTTCATTAGATTTTGTTGTAAGAGACATTTATGGTCTGTACAACATAGCTATGGAGCACTTGGTACAAGTTATACACATGGTTCTTAATTAGGTTATACCCTTTGAATTGGAACAAGAGTGCGACTGTCTATCTTATTCCCTATTTGAGAGCGTCCATGTTTTCATCTAATATTGCATTAGTAACAACCTGTGTTGTGGAGAAAATTGTGTCTGATAAAAGGGTATGGCTTAGGTTGTTCTTGGTTAGCGTTGAAAGGAATGTTGAATGGGTTTTTTTCAAGATAGCGGGTTGATGGTTGAGTATCTTTATACCCCGGTGGCGTTTGTCGTAAGTCTTCAGGATAGTAATGGAACAATGCCAAGAATGGTGTGGTACCGTGAGCTTATCGTTTTAGTGGTTAGAAGGTGCCATGATGTATCGTGAATTAATGGTTGTATGATTCTTGTGGGCGAGAACCGGTAATATTTTGATTGAGACTCTTAGGTGTAACAACCCGGAATTTTAGGTATTGTTATATTTATGATTTTGGGTGTTTTAAGAGGGGACTCGGTGAGTTGGAGCCTAGACTCGCCGAGTAGGATCGCGGATCTGGTCGCGGGTTCACGACTGGACTCGACGAGTCCGGATATGGACTCGGCGAGTCGACGTTGTTTAGCGAAAACCCTAACCGTTCAGGTTGGGACGTATATGAGGGACTTATTGGCCGTCATTGTCCGCCCTAGTCCTCTGAGAGAAACCCTAAATCGATTGTGAGTGCCTGGAGCAAGGTTGAAGACCATTGTTGATTTTGGAAGTGTTATGTGCAAGGGAGAAGAAGCTTTGGGTTAAGAGAGCAACAAGGGAAGCCATGTTCTGTAGATTGGGGACACAGGGAGCACATTATTCAGGTAATATTTCGAGTTCCATTCCTTTATATTGATGTGTATATGGATTTAGGGTTTATTGGACCCTTTTGTGACTAGATCAAGTATTGCATTAGTCCCCCAAACGATTGGAACTCTGTATTGGGACCTTTGGAGGTCCAGAATGTCCCATGCCTGAGCATTTCGGGAATCAATGGAGGTTTTGGATTGGAATCCTTATGCCTTAGGTCAAAATGTAAATTATGAATCATGGGGTGTATTATGAGCACCGAAATGGGGACCTTACATGATGAATGAGTCTAGGAAGGCCAGACCTAGGAAGGGTCGGAGCAGTTATTACCTTAGAAAGCAGTTTGAGCGGTTGCATGGCACAGACTCGCCAAGTCGGATGAACAGACTCGGCGAGTAGCTTGAAGATTAACTGGAACTCGTCGAGTTGTTCTTCAGACTCGGCGAGTTGAGTCGGGGTGGCCCCGCGATTCTTCTAGGAGGAACTCGTCGAGTCAAGAGGGATACTCGACGAGTAGAAAGGGAATATTAGAGTGAGGACGTCTAGACTCGCCGAGTCGCCATAGCACTCGCCGAGTCCGGTCAAGTTGACCGTTGACCGTTGACCGTTGACCAGAGTTGACCTATGTCTGACTTCTTAGGGATAGTCAAACTTAGAAGATAAAAGTGTTAATAAGAGATATATGATGTTATAGGGAGATTGTAGCTCGGCGGATCGAGCACGAGTGATTTCGGGATTTGCTAGCTTTCGATATTCACGAGGTGAGTCTTCTCACTATACTGTACCCGGAAGGGTTTGACTGTATGACCGTAAGGTCAGATATGATATATGTGCTATATGTGGTAAGTTATTTGTTATATGTGCTATATATGTTATGGGCCGGAAGGCGATTATATTATGGGCCGGAAGGCATTATGTTATGGGCCGGAAGGCGATTATGTTATGGGCCGGAAGGCGTTGTGTTACGGACCGGAAGGTCGGCGTGGGTAGGACCGGAAGGTTTACCCAGCAGGGACAGAAGTCCCCTGAGACACATGGACCGGAAGGTCAGGGCCTGGAAAGGCGTATGTGCGTAAGTTGTATATTGGGGAACTCACTAAGCATTTATGCTTACAATTGTTATGTATGTGTTTCAGGTACTAGCGAGGACCGTGGGAAGGCGCCGGCTTGATCTGTACACACTGATTGATGTTTTGAGATCTTGGGAATTCTATGAATTGTATTTTGACATAACACTTGGAATAATTATGCCTTGTTTGAATGAAAATACTTTATTTTTTAAATGAAAATTTTGTTTGAAAATTTGCGTTGTTACAATTGGTATCAGAGCCTTGGTTTGAGGGATTCGGGTACACCTTCGGGCGTAACTGAACTCAAACCGAGGATTTGAGGAAAACTTTTAAAAATAAAGGCATAAACTTTTATAAATGATTTTGTGGTAAACAAGAAAGGAGCAGTGTGTACGATCAGTCAACGCCCGAACGGTAAAGATCCCCGAAATACCTTACAATGTTATGTTATGAGATGAGTATGATATGAATTGTTATGCATGCTAGAAGACTAGGTAATCATGATAGGACTAGAGTGGCCTGATTTGTGATGCCTTAGTCTAGGGAGTTTGCCGATATGAGATGCTTGATAGCGTGCAGGTAGATAGTGCATATCGAAAGTAGAATACTCACTATCCGGGGTTTGGGGAGGAAGATTTGGGATGAATGCTGATGTGGTGTGATCGGTAGTATTGGGCCCGTACTACCGAAGACACCGGGTCAGCGGGAGACCCAAGTAAGAATACCTGGATATCGGAGACTGAGTAGGGTTGCGTTATCGAGTGCGATTGTACTCGATGGAGTCTCTGATAGTTTCATGTTGTATTTCAGAGACATCATGGTTAGACCACGCCACGGAGCGAGTTCGAGCGGTGTGAGTGACGATGAGATTCGTCAGATGATTCATGAGGAGGTAGCTGCAGCGATCCGGGCTGAGATCCCGGAGATGTTTGGGTCTATTAAGACCACCCTGATGGAGACGTTTGAGGAGCGGTACGCCGCATTGACTGAAGCTGCAGCCGCTGCAGCTACCGCAGCTGTGGCCGCTGCCAGGCCACAGGGGGGTGACTCGTTGCTATTTCGGGAGTTAAGCAACACGAAGCCACCTGAGTTCGATGGGACGCAGGATCCGATTGTTGCGATGAGGTGGATCGCTGATATTGAGGGGTGCTTCTACACTTGTTCATGTCCGGAGCACCTGAGGGTACAGTTCGCTTTGAACCAGCTCCGTCTGGGAGCGAAGGATTGGTGGAAGTTCGTGACGGCGAACTTCACTTTGGCAGAGATTTCGGCAGTGACATGGGAGGGGTTTACTGCTATGTTCAGAGACGAGTACGTTCCCCCGGTGGAGAGGGAACGATTGGTTCAGGAGTTCTTGACCCTCATGCAGGGTACTGATTCGGTTGCGGTGATCACGCGGAAGTTTCATGAGAGGGCGATGTTCTGCCCCGAGCTGGTGTCCACAGAACAGGCTCGGATGAGCCGGTACTTGGGTGTTTTGAGGAGGGATATCCGGGAGTTTGTGTCAAACTCCACCTATCATACCTTTGCTGAGCTTCAGGCGAATGCCAGGAAGCGCGAGATCGAGTTGGAGACCCAGGCCAGGGAGGAGGCCGAGTCTCAGCGGGTGGACCGGCGGCCGGCTCAGTCTCAGCCGGCAGCCAAGCGGACCAAGTCTGCTGATTCGAGGACAGGAGGTCCGAAGGGCCGCACTTGCGGAAAGTGTGGCAAGGGTCATGATGGGGTGTGTCGATCTGGTGCTTACTACAAGTGTGGCAAGGAGGGGCACATTGCTAGGGAGTGCCCCAAGGGGTTTACGGTTTGCTTTCATTGCAACCAGACAGGCCATCGGAAGGCCAAGTGCCCTCAGCTTCTTCAGGGATCTGCACCTACTGCCAGAGCTACTGCAACTCGACCGGTGAAGGCCGAGGCCCCGAGGGCTCGTGGGAGAGCCTTTCAGCTGACTGCGGAGGAGGTCTGCGCTGCGCCCGATGTTGTGGCAGGTATGCTGTATTTTATGTATTTATTTTGATGTCGCGATGTTATGCTTATGTTATAATATACGTAGGTACCTTCCTTGTGAACTCTGTGCCTGCTTTAGTGTTATTTGACTCGGGTGCGAGTAGGTCCTTTGTATCCTTAGCTTTTAGTCAGCATATCAGCGTTAGTCGTGAGTCGTTGAGCCGGCCTCTGAGAGTTTCTATAGCTGACGAGAGAGTGATTTGTGCCACGGAGGTTCTCCGGGGATGTGTGCTAGAGATTTTCGGGGTTGAGTTTCCGATTGACCTGATTCCTATTGCGATGGGTGATGTCTGTGTCATTGTGGGCATGGACTGGTTGAGTCGATTCGGCGCCGTCATCGACTGTGAGCGTCAGCTGGTGCCTATATGAGACCCTAGTGGGGGAGTTCTTTCGGTGTACGGCGAGGGTACCCGTTCGGGATCAGCTTTTTGTTCGGCCGCTAGGGCGAGGAAGTGTCTACAGCAGGGTTGTAAGGGTTTTGTGGCGTATGTGATGGATACGCGGGAGGTTTCCGAGAGACCGAGATCATTTGAGGAGGTCCCAGTGGTGCGTGAGTTTCCAGATGTTTTTCCCGAGGAGCTGCCGGGAGTACCTCCTGTGAGGCAAGTAGAGTTTGGTATCGATCTGGTTCCAGGGGCCGCGCCTATTGCTAAGGTGCCTTATCGTCTTGCACCTCCAGAACTGCAAGAGTTGTCCTCACAGCTTCAGGAGTTGCTGGGGAAGGGATTCATTCGGCCGAGCGGTTCACCGTGGGGAGCACCTATCCTGTTCGTCAAAAAGAAGGATGGTTCACACCGGATGTGCATTGATTACCGGGAGTTGAACAAATTGACGGTCAAGAACCGTTACCCGTTACCGAGGATCGATGATTTATTCGATCAGTTGCAGGGAGCATCTTGGTTTTCCAAGATCGATCTGAGGTCAGGGTACCATCAGGTGAGAGTGCGGGATGAGGACGTCCAGAAGACGGTGTTTAGGACGCGATATGGGCATTATGAGTTTGTGGTGATGCCTTTCGGGCTCACCAATGCCCCGGCTGTGTTCATGGATCTCATGAACAGAGTATGCAGGCCGATGTTGGATCGGTCAGTGATTGTATTTATCGATGATATTCTAGTGTATTCAAGATCTAGAGAGCAGCACGAGGAGCACTTGAGGGAGGTCCTTGAGGTTCTGAGATCGGAGAAGCTTTATGCAAAGTTCTCCAAGTGTGACTTCTGGTTGCGGGAGGTCCAATTCCTAGGACATGTTGTTAATCAGGAAGGGATATTGGTCGATCCGGCCAAAGTTGAAGCGGTGATGAGTTGGGAGGTGCCGAAGTCACCTTCTGAGATTAGGAGTTTCCTTGGGTTGGCAGGGTATTATCGGAGATTTATTAAAGATTTCTCCAAGATCGCAGTGCCGCTCACCAGATTGACCCGGAAGGGTGTTGCATTCTCATGGGGACCCGAGCAGCAGACTTCCTTTGAGACACTTCGCCAAAGGTTGTGCGAAGCCCCGGTATTAGCTCTCCCGGAAGGGATGGAGGATTTTGTAGTATATTGCGATGCATCGATCTCGGGGCTGGGTGCAGTGTTGATGCAGAGGGGTCATGTGATAGCTTATGCGTCGAGGCAGCTGAAGCCTCATGAGGCGAGATATCCCACGCATGATTTAGAGTTGGGGGCAGTAGTGTTCGCTCTCAAGATTTGGCGTCACTACTTGTATGGGGTTCGATGTACAATATACACGGACCATAAGAGCTTGAAGTATCTGATGGATCAGCCCAACCTAAATATGCGTCAGAGGAGGTGGTTGGATGTGGTCAAGGATTATGATTGTGAGATCCTGTACCACCCAGGCAAGGCTAATGTGGTAGCCGATGCATTGAGCCGCAGGGCGGAGAGCACTCCACTGCGAGATGTATGTTTGAGATTGACTGTGATAGCTCCAGTATTGGATACTATTCGTGGGGCACAGGCCGAGGCTGTGCGACCAGAAATGCAGAAGAAAGAGCGGGTCGTTAGTTTGGTTTCAGAGTTCGTTACGGATGGACGAGGGCTTATGACGTTTCAGGGTCGGACTTGGGTACTGTTCGTGGGTGGTACGTGTATTACTTTGATGGAAGAGGCTCATCGATCGAAATTCTCGATCCATCCCGGGGCTACGAAAATGTATTTGGATTTGAGGAAAGAGTATTGGTGGCCCTGTATGAAGAGGGACGTCGCATGGTTCGTTGAGAGGTGTTTGACCTGCCGTAGGGTTAAGGCCGAGCACCAGAGACCGCATGGCAAGTTGCAGCCATTGGAGGTTCTCGAGTGGAAGTGGAAACAGATCACTATGGATTTTATCACCAAATTGCCGAGGACTGCCAGAGGAGTCGATGCCATTTGGGTGATTGTGGATAGGTTGACGAAGAGTGCACACTTCCTTGCCATCAGTGAGAGTTCTTCAGCGGAGAAGCTGGCGGAGATATATGTGAGAGAAGTGGTATCTCGGCATGGGGTGCCGATCTCGATTGTTTCAGACCGTGATGTGCGCTTCACTTCCAGATTCTGGAAGAAATTCCATGAGGAGCTGGGTACTAAATTGCATTTTAGTACCGCATACCATCCCCAGACAGACGGCCAGAGTGAACGAACGATTCAGACGTTGGAGGACATGCTTCGAGCGTGTGTATTAGATTTCAGGGGTAGCTGGGATGCGTATTTACCCTTGGCAAAGTTTTCCTACAACAACAGCCATCATTCGAGCATTGGTATGCCACCCTTTGAGCTGTTGTATGGCAGGAGATGTCGAACCCCCATTTGTTGGGGAGAGGTGGGGCAGAGAGTGATGGGCAGTACAGAGATCGTGCTTCAGACGACAGAGCAGATTCAGCAGGTTAGGCAGAGGTTATTGACCGCCCAGAGCCGACAGAAGAGTTATGCAGACAGACGCCGATCCGAACTTGAGTTTCAAGTCGGCGACTTCGTTCTCCTGAAGGTCTCTCCTTGGAAAGGAGTGATTCGATTCAGGAAGAGGGGCAAGTTGGGACCCCGGTATATTGGGCCATTTCGTGTGATTGCAAGGATAGGCCGGGTAGCCTATCGTTTGGAGTTGCCAGCAAAGTTGGGGCAGATCCACGACACTTTTCATGTGTCGTAATTGAGGAAGTGCATAGCCGATGAGTCGGCAGTGGTTCCATTAGAGGATATTCAGGTGGATGCAAGCCTGAATTATGCCGAGAGACCAGTGGCCATCAGGGATCGGAAGATCAAGGTTCTGAGGAGCAAGGAGGTACCTCTGGTGTTGGTTCAGTGGCAACACCGGAAGGGATCGGAAATGACTTGGGAGCCGGAGCGTGAGATGCGGGAGCAGCATCCGGAGCTATTTTCAGAGTGAGACTTCGAGGGCGAAGTCTAGTCCTAGTGGGGGAGAGTTGTAACAGCCCGGAATTTCAGGTATTGTTATATTTATGATTTTGGGTGTTTTAAGAGGGGACTCGGCGAGTTGGAGCCTAGACTCGCCGAGTAGGATCGCGGATCTGGTCGCGGGTTCGCGACTGGACTCGACGAGTCCGGATATGGACTCGGCGAGTTGGCGCTGTTTAGCGAAAACCCTAACCGTTCAGGTTGGTACGTATATGAGGGACTTATTGGCCGTCATTGTCCGCCCTAGTCCTCTGAGAGAAACCCTAAATCGATTGTGAGTTCCTGGAGCAAGGTTGAAGACCATTGTTGATTTTGGAAGTGTTGTGTGCAAGGGAGAAGAAGCTTTGGGTTAAGAGAGCAACAAGGGAAGCCACGTTCTGTAGATTGGGGACACAGGGAGCACATTATTCAGGTAATATTTCGAGTTCCATTCCTTTATATTGATGTGTATATGGATTTGGGGTTTATTGGACCCTTTTGTGACTAGATCGAGTATTGCATTAGTCCCCCAAACAATTGGAACTCTGTATTGGGACCTTTGGAGGTCCAGAATGTCCCATGCCTGAGCATTTCGGGAATCAATGGAGGTTTTGGATTGGAATCCTTATGCCTTAGGTCAAAATGTAAATTATGAATCATGGGGTGTATTATGAGCACCGAAATGGGGACCTTACATGATGAATGAGTCTAGGAAGGCCAGACCTAGGAAGGGTCGGAGCAGTTCTGACCTTAGAAAGCAGTTTGAGCGGTTGCATGGCACAGACTCGCCGAGTCGGATGAACAGACTCGGCGAGTAGCTTGAAGATTAACTGGAACTCGTCGAGTTGTTCTTCAGACTTGGCGAGTTGAGTCGGGGTGGCCCCGCGATTCTTCTAGGAGGAACTCGTCGAGTCAAGAGGGATACTTGACGAGTAGAAAGGGAATATTAGAGTGAGGACGTCTAGACTCGCCGAGTCGCCATAGCACTCACCGAGTCCGGTCAAGTTGACCGTTGACCGTTGACCGCTGACCAGAGTTGACCTATGTCTGACTTCTTAGGGATAGTCAAACTTAGAAGATAAAAGTGTTAATAAGAGATATATGATGTTATAGGGAGATTGTAGCTCGGCGGATCGAGCACGAGTGATTTCGGGATTTGCTAGCTTTCGATATTCACGAGGTGAGTCTTCTCACTATACTGTACCCGGAAGGGTTTGACTGTATGACCGTAAGGTCAGATGTGATATATGTGCTATATGTGGTAAGTTATTTGTTATATGTGCTATATACGTTATGGGCCGGAAGGCGATTATATTATGGGCCGGAAGGCATTATGTTATGGGCCGGAAGGCGATTATGTTATGGGTCGGAAGGCGTTGTGTTATGGACCGGAAGGTCGGCGTGGGTAGGACCGAAAGGTTTACCCAGCAGGGACGGAAGTCCCTTGAGACACATGGACCGGAAGGTCAGGGCCTGGAAAGGCGTATGTGCGTATGTTGTATATTGGGGAACTCACTAAGCATTTATGCTTACAGTTGTTATGTATGTGTTTCAGGTACTAGCGAGGACCGTGGGAAGGCGCCAGCGTGATCTGTACACACTGATTGATGTTTTGAGATCTTGGGAATTCTATGAATTGTATTTTGACATAACACTTGGAATAATTATGCCTTGTTTGAATGAAAATACTTTATTTTTGAAATGAAAAATTTGTTTGAAAATTTGCGTTGTTACATTAGGTCTCTGGTCACTAGTATTATTGGCATGGTTGGATGACAGTACGTTGTTTTTGGGAGTCGACAGACTCGGTGACCAGCTGGTTGGGATCATATGGTCAGAAAAAGTTATTTAGGTTGATATATTATTTGTGCATCGGAAGTTGCTTAATGAATTGTTGCTATGGTGGACCCTGTCTTCTTGTGGACTGTGTTTTAGGGGTTTGGTTTCCACTATGAGGAGTTGGTTCTGAAATCTTGAGTCACGAAGTTCGTTGTAGATATCTTGAGTGATTTTTCAGGTGGAGGTACACCTAAGCTGAGGAGGGATTTGATTCAACATGTGAATTCTTGTATTGACCAACTTTATGCGTGTGGGGGTAGTGGGTTAGTGATTACTTGTTAGGAAGTCAAGTGTATATTTAAAGTTTGTGGGCGGAATTCATGATCTGTATGTTTTAAGTATTCTTCCAGCATGTTTTCGTGGTGTTCCTAGTCAGAGACAAGGGGTTGGTTCTACAAAAGGACGATCATCAATCTTAGGGTAAGGTTTCTGAAGAATATATTGATGGGTTCCCGGTTCTGGGAAGGATAGTGACGAGGATGGTTTGTGGTTGTAGTTCAGAGAGTTCCCGATTTGTGTGGTTTTCTTTAGAAGTTGGGTTATTCAGTTAAAGAGAGAAAGAAAATTTGTTGGCAGTTGTGGGTTTTCGAATGTTCTCTTAATTTTTCTTTATAAGATGCCTTGATTTCGAAATGGTTAGACAAATTTCAAGGACGAAATCCAGTTTAAGTGGGGGAGAGTTGTAACATCTTGTTATGACAAATTTCTTATTTCAGGGTTGTGGATAATAAATGGATCAAGTATAGGGCTTAGGCTTTAAAGGAATAGGGTTTAGAGCCTATTGGATGTTGATAATATTGGTTATAAGATCCAATCCCTTTGTTTGTGTTGTAGTCAAAGGGTAAAACATGAAAGTGATGTTTTAGACTTCTTGCATGAAATATAGATTTTTGTTCAGGAAGTTGTTAGTACAAGATATTTAGATAATATCACGGGGCCCTTCAATACGTTTCTGTGGATATAAAGATCGTCGAAAATGGGGTTGGAACGAAGAAGTTATGACCGTTTGAAGTTAGGAAGGTTTTGGGCTTAGTCTAGTACGCTGGGCATACATGATCATAATCCAAACCCTATTTTTGTGGTTTGAGCCCTATTTAAGCTCCTCAATTTCCCCAAACCGATCCCATTCTCATCTTCCACCCCTCCAATACCCTTCCTTGAAACCCTTACCCTAGTTTGAGCCTTGTGATCAAAATAAGGTGTTCTTGAGTGCTTTGGAGTGTTCTTGGTTCATCTTGGAGAAGATGGAGCTCATGGGGAAGTGTTGGTTGCTTTAGATCTTGTAGATCTATACTTTTTTCACTTTGATCTTTATTATAGAGGTATAAAGCTTGAATCTTGATGATGCATTTGTTAGACGTGGCTTGTTTTGGATGTTATGAGCTATTGGTCACTTTAGCGCATAAAGTTTAGATCTTGAAAATTTGTGACCTTTTTGTGGATAAAGTTGGAAACTTTATCCATCTAAACATCATTTTGATTTAGATCTAAAGGCTGGAAACTTGGACTTAATGGATTAAGTTAGAATGATGCACTCTTGGTAGTTTGGACCATTCTAATGGATAAATATGGAAACTCTATCCATTATGGAGCCATTAGGAACCATAAAAAATTGATTTTGGTCCTTCCATCCCTTCCATGTAAGAGTTCTGATGTCTTAATGGATTAATAATTTAGGTTTTAGGTTTTGGACCTTCTCTAGCCATGGAAAGTCACAAAGGTGGAAACTTTATGACTTAAGTCGATGTTTTGAGTCTAGATCTAAGCTCTGGATAAAAGGTCTTAAGGGATAAGGTGTTTAATGGAAAGTTAAGATCAGCCAGCGTATGTTGGGCGTAACTTGGAGTACGCTTGGCGTATTCGACTTGAATCGCGTACGTGGGGCATATGTAACACCGGAAATTTTCAAACAAATTTTTTGTTTAAAAATCACATAATTCTCATATCATGTTTCACAAAAATCCCATTTAAATTATTTACAAAACACCACTCTATATTTATTTAATAATAATCCAGGATCCTCAAATCATAACTCCTTCTCTTGTGTGTACAATCGAGCCGCTGCCTTTCCGCGATTCTGAGAAAAACCTGAAACACATAACACATAACACAGTAAGCACGAAGCTTATTGAGTTCCCCAAAATACCACACACACAGCTCATCAGCCACTGGAGGCTATATCACTGTATGACCGTCCAATCAATGTGTCTTAGTGGGACCCTCCAATCCCACGGTTCGTTGGACCCTCTGGTCCGGTCTGTAAACTTCGCATAGCATAAATCACCAAGACATAATGCATAGCATACAACATAAGGCAGGATAACATAATACTCAATGTAAACACATAAGGGCCTCCGGTCACACATAAGTAGCACTCTAGGTAAAGTATAGTGAGAAGACTCACCCCGGATGATGAACAGCCCCTATAACGTTGCTGCTACGCACCGACCTTTAAGTCTGTGGCAAACCCACAATTAACTCAATTAGGAACTAAGTCCAAACTCTCACTCATTAGGTAAAAAGGCAATCCACTAACTAGCCCATTAACACCCTGAAACTCATTTGGCCCAACAAGGCCCAATAATGAATGGGCTCTCCCGAGGCCCAACTCTCAAGTCCAAATGACCAGCCCTACCCAAGGGCCCAATACATAATTATAATATTTTCCCTCCTCATAGTCTCCAACACCCAAGCCCAAATATTCAGGCCCACCCTTAAGGCCCAACATAAGCTCTAGCCCAAATGCCCACAGAGGAATTAGACGGGGCGTACTCTTAACGTCCAAGATTGGATTTTTATGACTTTACTCCACAATATACACTGACAAGGGGTAGATCAAGGTCTCTGGAGCTCCTTATCTCATAAAGTCTCCATCTTTTGGGACAAAACCCTAAAATACTCCATATAAATGCACAAATTAAAAGGGTGAGAAAGCTTGAAGTTTTATACCTTTATGTGAAGCTTTCCACACAGATAAGCTCAGATCCAAATTTATGTGCTCTCACTCCTTCTCTTCCAAAGCTTCTTCTCTACTTCAAGAACCCAAGATTACACTCACAAGCTCTCAAATGCACTCTCCAGCTATAAGAATGAAGATTTTGGGTTAGAAGGGTTTGGTGTTTGGGAATTGAGGCCATCTCATTCTTTATATAAGGAAACTCCTCAATTAGGTTTTTTTCCGTCTGTGCCTAGTACACCCAGCGTACCCTCTGGTACACCGAACGTACTAGGTAGCTTTGCTTAAAAGTCACGTGCATGAGTACGCTAAGCGCGCACACATGTACGCCCAGCGTACTCCGCTGCCATCATTTTCAACTAAAGGACTTATCTTGCCAAATCATCAAACTGACATCGCTTCCTCGATATAACCCTGATTCCCATGAACCTCAAACCAACGGATAGGTGACGAGATGCCCTAAGCTCCTAGCAACTCGTCGCAACCCCGGGACCCCATCATGCCTGGTTTGTAGCCTACGAACCTTGATCACAGACGATCTGAAACAGGATGTTATAGCATAGATGGAGTATGCTGGGTGGACGCAGTCAGTCTTGGGCTTTGGCTTTCATTGACTTCCTTTGATCGTTGACTTTTTGACCAAGTTCGACTTTGGGTCAAACTTGAGGTTTTTAGACTATTGATTAAGATTTTCTCTGGTGCTAGTGTCAATGGATTTGCGGGAGAAAGCAATGCTGAAAAAAGGGATCGTATCGCAGTGTTTCAGAGTTCTTCAATTTTGGTGATTTTTCCTCACTGTACTTGTAGGTCGAAGGCACCAATGCTGACCCATTGAATTAGATATCCTGGTATATAGGATGTTGCTATGTTGTACTGATCTGTTAGATATGTAACATTGTATATAGGATTTTGCCATGTCATAGTAATCTATTACATCTGTATCCTGGTATATAGGATGTTGCTATGCGGTAGTGATCTGTAGATCTATATGGTTACCTGTGTCCACTGAATATGTGTTAGATTTGTAGATATGTATTATTACATGTACTTTCTGGTTACTGACTGCTTTTATATATGTCGACATGTTATGGTTTTTTGGGTTGAGGCGGTCCTCCTTTGTGCTGAAGGCCAAGATACACGGGGAGCTTTGGATATGTTGTACCCTGTGAGGCGGTCCTATCAGGCCGAAGGCCTAAAGAGCGGTTTGTATAGGTTGTAGGCCCAGTGAGACAATCCAGTCGGGACGAAGGATTGTTGAGCGGTCTAGATAGGTTGTAGCCCATATGAAGCCCTCTACTCATGTTGAAGGTGATGGGTTTTACACAAACGAACTTTCCTATGTGCTCATGCAAACCCTAATGCTTGGATCTAGGTTTCACTACTTGTACATGCAATCATCCAAGGCTTATAAACCCTAGATCTAGCATACATATAACAAAACTAATAACTACTGAGATCTAGGTGATTACCTCTTCAAGAACTCTTGATCTTTCTTCTTCCTTAAGCTTAGAGACACAAGTGTAACTCCTCTTACGGCTTACAAACACCAACAAGCAAGAGGGTAGTATTTGAAAGAGGGAGGAGGCATACAAAGTCAGCTCTAGGGTTCTAAGAAAACCAGTGGCCAAAAATTGCATGCATAGGGTCCTATTTATATTGTGGGCAGCTAGGGTTTCAGTCGAAACCCTAATGGACAGCTTAAACCCTAAGCAAACCATGGAACCTTTTGGAATACAGGCCATGGAAGAAAATATGATGGGCTCCCATCATAATTTCGTTAACCCCTTTAATCTATTAGGTTTCCCAACACAAAATTCAACTATCACACATTTGACAGTTTAAGTCCCCTTTATTTAATTAATCTCTTTTAGTCACCAAATTAATTCCTAATTAATTTATGACTAATATTAGTTAAATAATATGATTTCTATTTTAATATATTATTCTTATAATATATTAATAAACCATAATATCTTCTCTCTCTCTCTCTCTCTCTCTCTCCATAGATCACCCTGTCAAGTTGCTATGGTGAAGGCAACCCAAAAGGACCATGCACAACCGGGTCAAGTACTTACCAAATATAGTTACGGGCTTAGACACTAATCCAACAGTCTCCCACTTAGATAAGTCTAGTAACTACAAGTGTCAGCACAATCCGATTAGCAATCGTAGCTCTCAAAGATGCTGTCAAACTCTGATCTTATCAGTAACCTGTCCTTTAGATAAGGGATCGTATAGTTCTCCATTCTAGATATTGTGCGGACAATTACATGGAACATAGTCATACTTATTGTCCAGCAATTTGTTTCTCGATCTCTGATTCGTTTGACATAGAACTTAATTGAACACATCAATTTAGTCCTGACCGGGCCCGTCACATAAGTCAAACCAAATCATCGAGGGGCCCTGATATCGCTTTTACCCTCTTAGGATAAAAGGAACAGATAAACTTCGACTTATATGCATTTATTATTCACTAACCAAGTCATACACAACAATGCATTTTATAACATCAAGTTACTGATGCGTTTACGCATTATCCATGCATAACCAATTAGTAAGCAATAAACTATATATCTAGGTTTGAAGACCATATGATATTATCGTCTTGCGATCACTCGAGATAAATTCCATGAAGTGATTCCAGCAAGCGTGGGCTTATTCCAATACTCAAATCAAACTCATAAGCACTCATGAACGTTGTAGGAAACTTTTTCTATGTCTAATACATTTTAGACAATCTACAAAACAATTCATGACAGTCTTCATTCATACCTACTTTCAACATATGAACAACTGTAGACAGTTCGAATAATTCTTATTATTCAGGAAGTCAAAACATGCAAATTGAAACAATAGGTAAACAATTAACATAAGACAGTAACATTACTAATAAATAATACTCTTTTATTTAATTATCAAATGTTAATTACATTTTATCTATTACACGTTTGTAAACTATATAATCTAAACTAATATCGGCCCCCAGCCCGATGCTCCTAGCGTGCTGCATGTGTTTAACCCTGCTCAATCCCGTCGTAAGCGGATCTGCTGGGTTATCCTCTGAAGATACCCTCTTTACTACAAGGAGTTCTTCTTCCACCTGATGTTGAATAAAGTGATATTTTCTGCGATATGTCGAGATCTACCGTGATCCCTCGGTTCCTAAATTTGGCAACCATTCCTTCATTATCATAGAAAATTTCCATGGGCTCCTTTATGGCTGGCACAACTCCAAGGTCTCCAATGAAGTTCTTCAACCATATTGCCTCCTTTGACGCTTCGCTCACTGCAATGTACTCTGATTCGCACATTGAATCAGCTACGGTCTCTTGCTTGGAACTTTTCCAAGTCACTGCTCCTCCATTAAAGGTAAAGACCCAGTCCGACGGCGAATGGTAGTTGTCCCTGTCAGTCTGAAAACTGGCGTCACTATACCCTCGTACCTTTAAGCCATCACTCCCACCGAGGACTAGAAACCAATCCTTGGTCCTCCGAAGGTACTTAAGAATGTTCTTGACTACGGTCCAATGCGCTTTGCCAGGGTTCCCTTGATATCTGCTGACCATGCACAAAGCGAAGGCCACATCAGGGCAACTACAAGTCGTAGCATACATAATCGAGCCAACTGCGGAAGCGTATGGTACTCGGCTCATTTCTGCTATCTCGACTTCGGTACTCGGACTCTGAGTCTTACTCAACTTGGCATTACTTTGGATCGGTAACTCCCCCTTCTTTGAATTCTCCATACTAAAACGTTTTAGTACCTTATCCTAGTAAGTATTCTGACTAAGTCCTATTAGTCTCTTACTTCTGTCTCTCTGTATTCTTCTTCCCAAAATATAAGAAGCCTCTCCGTGGTCCTTCATAACGAAGCACTTCCCGAGCCAGGACTTAACCTCTTGCAGTGTCGGGATGTCGTTTCCTATGAGTAGTTTGTCATCAACATACAATACGAGGAAGCTAACTATACTCCTACTAGCTTTGACATATACACATGATTCATCCTCGCTTCAAAGAAAACCAAACTCTTTGACTTTCTCTTCGAAACAATGATTCCATCTACGAGATGCTTGCTTAAGTCCATAAATGGACTTCTCAAGCTTGCACACTCTATTAGGATGCTTCAAATTTACAAAACCCTCTAGCTCAGCCATGTAAACATCCTCAGCCAACTTCCCGTTAAGGAAAGCGGTTTTGACATCCATCTGCCACACTTCATAATCATGAAATGCAGCAATGGCTAGCATTACCCTAATAGATTTTATCTTGGCAACCGGTGAGAAGGTTTCATCATAGTCAACTCTGGGAGTTTGAGTGAAACTGTGACAACCTGATATTTCGAGACAATATGATGGATCACAAGTCAAATTTATGTCAAAATTTAACTTTCCTAAAATCTTATTTGGGTTAAATAAAGTAGTAGAAATCGTATCAAGGTTTTCGTACATATAAAGAACCCTAGAATCCGAGTTATAACCAGAAGTTATAACCAACCGAAGATTCTCGGCAAAACCAGCAACACTGATAGACGTAAAACGCGAGGTTTCAATACAACAATTTTTAGCCTTAGGTATCTAAATGAAAGTTTTAGATTTCATTAAACCGTAAACGTACATGAAAAGAACGTCCAAATCTGACTTCGTATGAGGAAGTTATGATTTTTCTAAGTTACGGATATAGAAGTAGACAGCTAAAAACTCGTAATAGAGATCAAGAGACTTTTAGCCGACACAAACTAAATGAGAATCGAAGGTCTCAACAATAGAAGCGCAACGGTAAAAAGTCTGACGGAAACGGACGTCGGATGAAGAAGTTATGGAACTTTAACGGACTTTTCTTGTCCCGACCTATTAAAATATAATATTAAAAATAAAATTAAGATTTGCCGACGGAGTCTAAACGAAAGTTGTAGTCGTAATCTCACCTTCGCGTGGATATAAAGAACGTCGAAAACGGAGTTCGTATGAGAAATATATGAATTTTTGAAGTTTACTAAGTAATTAAAATATAAATTAAATTCAAAATCCGGTATTATCCGAAGGAGGAGTCATCGGACCAATCCAGGTTACGCCCAGCATACTCGGACGCTCGGCCTCAATCCGTCCACGTCGCTTCGATGCTTTGTCCAAGGATGCAGTAAGCCATGACGTTGCGTACGCCCAGGGTACCCTAGTTAGTACGCCCCGCGTACGCGAGGCTTTCAGCCCCTATAAAAGGGATGCGAGGGTGCCGACCATTTTTGCTCGTTTCCTCCCTTTCTCGTGCCGAAGCTCTGCGTTTCAACCCTCAAAGCCATCCCAAAGTCCTGGTTTTCATATCCAAGTTGGGAAGGAAGTTTTACGCCCCCGAGATTCCCGAGAATCCCGAGAAATCCTCTTGCTTGAGTAGAAGTTCTGCTCGGTTTTCGTCTTGCTTTCTTCAATCTAACAAGTGAGTTCATACCCTTATAATCCGCACTTTTAAATGTTTTATAAATGCTTTTATATGCTTTTAAGGGGGGAAATACAAGTAAAACACACGATTATTATCGTGTGTTATATAAAGTTTCATTATACACTTTTTATCAACGGAATCATATGTGATTTATAACTATTATAGGGAAACTTTCATATGCAAAATAGATCACGATAACATCATATCTTTTGAAATGAAAAATGTTATTATATATGTATAAATCAAACACTCTGCTTATACTGTAGTATATGTGTCCATCTTAGGTACTACAAAAATTATACTTTTCATAACAAGTGAGCATTTCACTAGGGATTACTATACAAACGAGACAAACTTTTAGAAAACTATAATAGGTATAGTTTTACGAGAACATCACGAACTTTTACATACTAGAAATACTATTTCAAGGAGATACATTCATATACAAGAACAAACAAACATTTTCATATGTACTTCAAATAGTTTTCACAAACGTTTTTACATGTTAAAACACTTTTAGAAACTGTCTTACAAACTGTAGATTTCCTTTTTGAATCTGTTATAATTGTGCTTCAAACAAAGGTTTCCTCACACTTAAACTGTCTTGTCAAACAGTTTTCGAATCGATTTATAAACTGACATCAAGTCATAAATTCTTATTTATTAAACTTTTCAAAGGTTTTACAAAACTTCTTTTATGATTTTATATTATAAATTGCATGCCTCTATATGTGTAGTTATATAAGAAATGTTTAAAAGACTTAGGAAGGCTATCCACCCTGTTTCCTTTTCCTCGATTTGGATGTGGTCTGGTGGGATATCGGGTACCCGTCCGAAGGTCGTTTAAATATTAGTTATATATCATGTGTACATATATAGTCATAAATGTTCCATCAGTTAATTCAGTTCCGACGCTCTTGGGTAGCAAGGGTGTATAAACTTACTTGGACACTCATCAATTACATTCTAATAAACTACTATAGAAATAGTTTAGGGGATACAAAACATTATCCCTATTACAAGAAATTACACCAGAGTTAGTTCATTCATGAGTCTAGACTACATGCTATATGAAGGGATACTCTTACAGAGATTCCTCTTACATTGACACACTTATATGGATACTCTTACAGAGATTCCTCTTACATGGATATACTTATAGGGATACTCTTACAGAGATTCCGCTTACATGAATATGTTTACATAGATACGTTTACATGAATACGTTTACATAGATACACTTAGATGAGTACGTTTACGTAGATAATATATGATGAGTTACTATTACGTATTATATGTGTAGATACTGTTATATAGTTCTCCTTCTTATCTTTACCTTGTGGTACAATCACATCATCAACGAGATAGATTGGACTTTATATCCTAGTACCAAAGGATACTTTGTGGGACTAACCATTCCTATCACCACTGTTAGCTACAGAGGTAAATGAACATCTACGGATGTTTTCGGTTGATACCATTACAGGTATACTTAAGGGACTAACTATTCCTAAACCCGGCTGTTCGCAACAGAGGTAAATGCACATCTACGGATATCTACGGTTGAACCATTTACGGAGAGTTTCCACGCCGTGTGTATCTTAGTACCAAAGGATACAACATAAGTTATTATATTATTACTTTTATAGTTTTATAATAATAGTTAAACAAGGAAAAACTGTCACATTTTCAAGTGATGCGTACTTTCAAAACAGTCAGGTCTTATTTAAAGACTACTTTCAAAACATTCGGGTCTTGGTAGAAGACCACTTTTTATACTAGTAGGAAATATGGGATTTTCTAGGGTTTTCATACTTATACTAAATGTTTCATAAAACATTCACCAGTCTTTCATAACAACTTTTCGAAGCAATAACATTAAAATACTTATGAATTCACCAGCTTTATTGCTGATACTCGCTTTGAAAATAACTTGTATTCTTAGGTTACAAATAGACTGGTACCGATGCAAGGTTTAGAGAAGACGGAGCAATCAAGACTCGTATTTTATTTTGAGTATTCATTATGTTGTTTTATACTATGAAAGAACACACTTGTAAGAAGAATTATTCTATTAATGCAATGGATGATGTTGTTGCTTGTTTACTACTTTACATTGTTGTGATACACACATGACGTCCTCCGCCCCATAACGTTTCCGCCGTTCTCGGTTTTGGGGTGTGACAAAAACCCTTCGCGACCAATCGCACCTTATTTGTGTGCACATTCCCATCCATGTCGGTCTTCTTCTTAAAGATCCACTTGCACCCGACCGTCTTACGTCCGGGCACATGGTCAACCAAATTCCAAACTTGGTTGTCATACATGGACTGAATCCCGCTGTCCATCGCCTCTTTCCACTTTGTAGACTCTAGGCCTGCCATGGCTTCCTTATAGTTGTTAGGTTCGTCCAGATTCACTAGTGTAATATCACTAATGAACGTATCCCCTTCAGTAGTAATATGAAAACCATAAAATTGGGGTTGAACCCTAACTCTATCGGAACAAGTAAGAGGTACGGACTCATCAATCGGTTCAACCAGAGTTTCCTCCTTGGGTTCAGCGTCAGCGTTATAGGTTCCTTCATCGGTCGACTTTTGAATCTCTTCAAGATCGATTTGCCTCACACTGTCCCCTTGGCTTATGAGTTCTCACTCTCAGAAAATCCCTCTCCTCGCTACGAAGATAACATTGTCACTCAGTCTATAGAAGAGATATCCAAAGGATTTATGCAGGTAGCCAATGAAAATACACCGCTCACTACGAGGTTCGAGGTTTTCGTGAGTCTCTCGTCTTACGAAAGCCTCGCAACTCCAAACCTTGATATGTGACAACGAGGGAGCCTTCCATGTCCACATCTCATGAGGTGTTTTGGCAACCTTCTTTATAGGGACTAAGTTAAGGATATGGGCGGCAGTCTCTAAGGCATACCCCCAGAATGAGATTGGTAGTGAAGCATGACTCATCATGGAACAAACCATGTCCAACAAGGTTTGATTATACCTCTCAGCCACACCGTTCAATTGCGGTGTCCTAGGTGGCGTCAATTGCGACACGATTCCGCATTCCTTAAGGTAGTCATGGAATTCAAGACTTAGGTACTCTCCTCCTCGATCGGATCGAAGCATCTTGATTTTCCTACCCAACCGATTCTCTACTTCTTGTTTAAACTCTTTGAACTTTTCAAAGGTTTTTGACTTGTGCTTGATAAAGTAGATATACCCATATCTACTATAATCATCGGTAAAAGTCACATAGAAGCGGCTCAAATCCCTTGTGGTTGATCTAAAGGGCCCACACACATCGGTGTGTATGAAATCCAATAGACCCTCACCCCTTTCACAAGTGCTAGTGAAGGGTGACTTGGTCATCTTTCCAAGCAAACAAGACTCGAAGATGTCATCTTCATTAAGGTCGAATGACTCCAACACCCCTTCCTTTTGAAGTTGGGCTATGCATTTCTTGTTGAAATGTCCAAGAAGACAATGCCACAAGCATGATTTATCCAAACCATTAGATGAATCAATACACAACACATCATTTCCTAAGTTATCTACATCCATCACAGTTTCATATATTCCATTACAAGGCAATGCTTCAAAATAAAATACACCATTAAGATAAGAATTAATAGAACCCTTTTTATTATCAAATGAATATCTAAAACCTTGTCTATATAAACCACAAAATGAAAAGATGTTTCTTGCCATATTTGGCGAATAGCAACAATTGTCTAAATCTAATCCTAATCCACTACTGAGCATTAAAGAGTAAATTTCGATCTTGGTGATAGGCGACGATCTTCTGTTCCCCATGATCAAATTTATCTTCCCATGCTCCACATCCCTATCTCTTATTAGGCCCTGCAAATTAGAACAAATGTGAAAACCACATCCTATATCAAGTACCCAAGAAATGGAATGTGATGAATCATTAGATTTAATTGTGTAAATACATGCGTAGGATGGCTTGATCTTTCCATCCTTGATGGCCTGCATATATTCTGGGCAACTTCTCTTCCAATGCCCTATTTTATGGTAGTAGTGGCACTTTACCTCCTTTGGGTTAGAGTTGGGTTTAGCAGAACCAACTTTGGTTCCACTAGAAGAGGTACCATCTTGGGATTTTCCCTTGTGGTGGCTCGTTGAGGGAGCCTTCCTCTTCTTACCCTTCCCTTGGCCAATAGTCAAAACAGGGGCAACAGTTGGAGCAGGAGTTGATGCAACAGACTTATCCTTGAGATTGCTCTCAGGAGTCCTAAGAAAGCCTCAAAGCTTGGTCAAGGTGACCTCTTCCTTATTCATAGGGTAGGTCATGCAGAACTGGTTGTAGCAGGGAGGCATGGAGTGAAGGATGATGTCAATCGCCAACTCTTCATCAAAGTTAACATTCAACTTTAGTAGACGATCAACATATCTCTGCATCTTTTGTAGATAAGCGGTAAGGAACTCTCCACTACCCATTCGGGTAGTGATCATCGAAGTGATGATCTCATACATCTCTTGCCTCGCAATTTGGTGGTACCGGTCTAGCAAGTCTTGATGCATCTTATTGGGATACATGTCCTCATAGGACTTTTGGAGTTCAGAAGTCATTGTCGCTAGCATGATGCAATGGACTTTCTTGTCATCACGCTCATGGGCCTCAAAGGCAGCGATCTCTTCGGGAGTGGCAGTGTTCATGTCGATCTCCTTCAGCTCCTTGTCAAGGACGTACTCTTTGTTCTCATAACCGGTGACCATTCTTATGTTACAAATCCAAACGTTGAAATTGTTTCCGTCAAATATCACCCTCCCACACAAGTTCATGAGTGAGAATGAGCCAGAAGAACTCGATCCATAAGTGTTGTTGTTCATGTTCGACATTTGAAAAGGAAAAGAACAAAGTTTGATTAGAAATGAATCTCTAATTAAACACCCAAATGAGAAATTAGGGCTAGGATTTAAGAACATTATTTACATATTACAAGAGGGATGTCGTAATCTAACATGCAAATAACTTGAAGGTAAGTGAATACCGATTCACTAATTCTCCACCATGATAAACGAAAAGAAGATTAAGTTTTAGGGTAATTTACACCAATCGTCCCTCGTGTACATGTCAGAAAGCGTGTTTAGTCCCTGTTTTTAAAAATTAACTCGGACCGTCCCTTGTTTACATAAAACTTGCACTTTTCGTCCCTGATATACATTTTTGTTGCACATCTAGTCCTTGACAGATCTAAAATGACCATAATGCCCTTTGTCTATTTCTTTTCCAATTAATATAACGTTATTATTATTTTTTTTAATTAAAAAAAATATGGCCTCTCCTTTTTAAAACTCTCTCTCTCTCTCTCTCTCTCTCTCCCTCTCTCTCTCTCTATACATAACATCACCAGAATATTCACCACCACTCCTCCCCTTCACTTACCCGTTGCTAGTGCTCATCGTCTGGTGGTCGTCTTCTCTGGCAAACAATTTAGTTTCACTTTCAAAATATAAGCTATAACTTAAGCTTCAAAAAACCATAAAGATCCCATATGGTTTTTTGGTGCCGAGATTTGGCAGATATCGCCGTCGTCGCTGCCTAGGGTTTCACTTCTAATGCTCGATGAACCTTCTTGCTCTGATTCCAGCCTCCATCGTCATCACAGGTAGACGATCTCGAGGAGAGGAGAAAGAATCTCGCCTCAAATCTTACATACATCTACCAAGAGATGGAGAACAAAAAAGTAATTCAAGACGTCGCTATCAATGCGTCGATTTCTTCATCTCCATCACTGGTTTCTTTTGCTTGGATTTTGATATCAAATAGTGCTTCAGATAATTCTAATAGCTACTTTAAAGAACTGCCATAATTTGTTCTGGTTGCTGCTTCGTCACCTCAAGTCTTTTGTTTATACCTAAAATCTCCTCTTCTTGTGGTTTTTGCTCCTGTTTTAACCCCTCAAACTCCATTGTCATCTCTAAAAATCAAGCTACAGATATGGTTTAAAATAGGTTTCAGAAGGGAAGTTTGTGAAGAAGAGCTATGATGGTGATGGCATCGACCAGTGGCGCTGTTAGTGCTGACAGGTGGTGATGTTCTTTACCGATGTTAGTGGTAGGATCGATATAGAGGAAGAAGTGGTGAGAAGGAGGGAGACAAGCTGGGGAAGCGAAGGGGAAGGATAGGTTGGGGGTGTAGATATTTATTTTATTTATTTTTATTTTTTTTGTCAATCTAAAAATGATAATAAACAAAATAAAATTGAAAAAGAAAATTTTAAGGGCAAAATAGTCATTTTATGTCAATAGGGACTTAGCATGCAAGAAAAAACAAAACCAGGGACCGTCCGAGTTAATTTTAGAAAATAGGGACTAAACATGCATTTTAGCATATGCACAAGGGACCAATGGTGTAATTTACCCTAAGTTTTAAATGTATTGAAAAACTCCTAGATCTTTTTGAGATTCATTGAAATTTTCAATGACATGTTTAAATCTTGATATGTCCCTCAAGTTTGTGACTGGGATGCCGAGGATCACAAAGCGGGTGTGAATAACCAGGAAAATGTACTTGGTGCCCTAAATGTTACAGTCACCTATTCGATGTGCCGGTTAACCACACACGCTCCATCGAATTTTGACAAACATTGAGTCACCCTTAGCTACCTTTGCTTAGAACTGAATTAGTGTGCCGGTTAACCACAGACGCTCCACTAACGTCTTAGCAAGGATACAAAGTGTAATTTCATGGAATTGCATCAATTCACTTTTCCTAAAGTAACTAAGATTGAGAATTTTGAAAAAAATACATTTAGTTACTTTTATAATTCATTATACTTATTAATGAGAAAGGGTTCCCTATCCTACCCGTTCGGCTAATGACCTTCCACCAATCAAGAAAGCGGTGGGTGAGAGTGGACACCCATTAAATGACCATTTTATAGGCCATAACCTTATACTCCCCTTAGAGATCGGCTTCGTGAATGAGGCCTACTAACGGTAAGACTAGCATTTTAAGTTATATATATATATATATATATATATATATATATATATATATATATATATATATATATAATTAATCTTATAATATTATAAAGTATAAGGTTGAACTTTAAACATGTAAAATTCTAGGGTTTGAAATTTAAATAGTTCAAATTAAACATTTTAATCACAAAATTTAAATTTCAAAACTTGAGGACAAGTTTTGAACATTTCGAAACACAAAGGATCAAATAGCAAATAATTTTAAATTAAACAATTAATTTAATGCTGATCTAAATTTGACCTAATCAAGATTATTTAAAAGATAATTCACCAAATAAATTAAATAATCAAATATTATCACATAATTAATTTATTGTTCAAATAAATGGCAATTATCTTTTAATTTGGTAAGGATAATCATAGCAAATATATAAAAATCAGATTTTATTTTTCAAAAACAATTTTTGTAATTATCCAAAACCAAAAACAGCCAAAAATCCGAGTTTTGAGCCATCTGATCCACATACTCGTCGAGTAACTAACTGCACTCGTCGAGTCTGTCTAATAGATTAGGCTCACGTCGTGAAATCAGAGAGTCACGTCGTGATCTGGGTATTTTCTGAAAAACAATTTTTAAATCAAGTAATGAAGGAACATAGTAGCATCAAATACAATCAAAACCAGTCAAAGCTCTGATACCATTGATGGGTTTTACACCAAAGAACTTTCCTATGTGCTCATGCAAACCCTAATGCTTGGATCTAGGTTTCACTAATTGTACATGCAATCATCCAAGGCTTATAAACCCTAGATCTAGCATACATATTACAAAACTAATATAACTAATGAGATCTAGGTGATTACCGTTTCAAGAACTCTTGATCTTTCTTCTTCCTTGAGCTTATATTCACAAGTGTAACTTGTCTAATGGCTTACAAACACCAACAAGCAAGAGGGTAGTATTTGTGGGCAGCTAAGGTTTCAGTCAAAACCCTAATGGACAGCTTAAACCCTAAGCAACCCATGGAACCTTCTGGAATACATTCCATGGACGAAAATATGATGGGCTCCCATCATAATTTCGTTCACCCCTTTAATCCATTAGGTTTCCCAGCCCAAAATTCAACTATCACACATTTGACAGTTTAAGTCCCCTTTATTTAATTAGTCTCTTTTAGTCACCAAATTAATTCCTAATTAATTTATGACTAATATTCGTTAAATAATATGATTTTTCCTTTAATATATTATTCTTATAATATATTAATAAACCATAATATCTTCTCTCTCTCTCCATAAATCACCCTGTCAAGTTGCTATGGTGAAGGCAAACTAAAAGGACCATGCACAACCAGGACAAGTACTTACCAAATATAGTTACGGGCTTAGACACTAATCCAACAGAAGGCTCAAGTATGCATGTTGTTATTTGTATATGTTATGTTGTGTGGTGGTACTTTGGTGGAACTCACTAAGCTTTGGCTTATAGTTTCGGTTGATTGACTTTGGTACTTCAGATGAACATGGCATGGAGAAGGCGTGATCGTGCATGTCACACCCTCGGCCAAGGCGGAACATGCCGGGAGTGCGACTAAGTTCATAGATCATAGATAAACAGAATATATAGCACAAGTACAACAATAAACAAAACAACATTTATATTCCATAATTAACGTTTGAATACATGGTTCTTATAAGTGATAATAGATAGTAGTTGCCTTAAACAAGTAGGTAGATAGCCAAAAACGAGATAGCTAAGTCGTCCAATATCCACGACAAATCTTCCGTCTGAAAGCCCGTCTAAGGATCCCCTGAGAATACATGCAAGTTTGAGGGTCAACACAAAGGTTGGTGAGTATCACAGGTTTGCTGCTTAACCGTAGTATAATACTTTTAAAAAGTATAAAAAGTGTTGCCTTTGTAGGAAAATTGTGTTTGGAAGAATGTTTTATAAACATAGAAATATAAACCATGGTTGCTAGATAATAAAAGTGTAGTCTAGTTTATAGTAACGAATTTGTACGGATAGGCATATAAACTATGGTTTCTAGGTAACAATCATCTAGTCAAGTTTATAGGAATGGTGCGGATAGACATATAAACTATAAGTATCTAGTCAAGTTTATACTAACGAATTGGTACGGTTAACGGATGAACAAACATACAAGTAAGGTTATTTGTTAAGGTTGTATTTAACAACCACATATACGGATAAATAGACATACGGATATATGGATAAAGTTATTTGCCAAGGTGGTACTTAACAACCGCATATACGAATAAACATATAGTTGACAAGTATATTTGATAAGTGTACATAATGAAGAGTACGATACTTGTTTAAACAGTTAATAAAACTTTGAGTACAAGCACATAAACGAGCCTAAGATACGAGCTCTATAACTCGCATAAATATATAAACTTATATTTTTGTGTATGCATTAGGTATAATTAGACTACCAAGTTGATAACCGGATATACAGTCATAGCACAATTTTTATCGGAACGTATATGTTATTTTTATTAGTTGTATTATCTTAACAACATAACATATAAAGCTATTGAGGTTTAAAACGATTTTGTTTACGTAACATATAAGCGTTTAAACAATTATTTCTAAAACTGGTAAAGTAATTACACAAAACAATGATATTTTTTTTGTGTATTTTGTATGATAAATGTTACTTAGTACATGTACTACCATGCACAGACGAGGACCAGACATGAAACAACGAGGACATGATCATTATGGCAATTAAGTTGTTCTGAAATCCAACAACGTGTGCGGCTCTTCAAACCAGATTCCCCGTACCGTAAGAAGTAGCGTAATAAGTACTTTTTTCTTGTGATTTATACTACGTAAAAACGGTTTTGTGTAAACAAAGTATTTAGAAAATAGATATATACTAGATATACAAGTACTACATGTATTTCCCCCCTCCCCCCCCCCCCCCCCCCCCAAAAAAAAAAATATGAAAAAGTGGGGCCGTAACACTCACCTTAACATGGGGTTGATGATTTGTTTCGAGTATTTGATGTGAGAAACCGATAAATGTCGCTTTGATATTGAACCATCAATATTTATTTAGTTTCCTATGAAATTTTAACATAAATTAATATGTGGAGGGTTGTTTGGTAATTTAACCAAAGCATAGGGTTCATTTACTAATTTAAATAAATCAAACGTGACTAAGTTTGTCAACACTTTTCAAATAAGGGACTAAAATGATTTATTTAAACTCTAAGTTTAAGTTTTGGATTTATTTTGCAAATAAATCACAAGGAGCGGTCTAATTTAAATAAATAAAATAAAAGTTTGCTGACTTGGACTTGGTTTCTAAGGTATTTTCGAGTGAGGGGTGAGTTGTGGACTTTTAATTGATAGTTTAATGACTTAAGACCAGATTTGTAACTATTTACCATATGAGGGTTAAAATAATTAATTCAAATCAAAGGAATGGCTAAAGTCGTCCAAGTCTGAAAGTTGGGGGGGGGGGGGGGTAAACGTATTACATTTTAATGAAAGTTTTGTTCTATTGTGCTAACACATAACAGGAGGTGATACACCTCCTGTTTCTTCGATGGTCATAAATGAAAGAAAAAAATAATGAATGGTCCTACGATTACTCTATGGACGACGAAGGATTCATCAATGGATAAAAGGAGAGTTTGGGGATGACTTAACGCAACAGTGTTGGCAGAAAACGGTGTTTGGCAGTGGTTTTGAGTTGTAACTGAGGGGGTGAAAGTGAGTGATGTAAGTGCTTAATGGAGTTATAAGGGTGGCATAATGGTGGGTTTAGCTCAATTTTGCGACTTTTCAACAGTTTGCATCAAGTATTCAACAAAACAATCATAGGCTCTGATACTACTGTTGGGTTTTGATCAATCGAACACTCCTAAGGTGTTCATGCAAACCTAAAACCTTGGATCTATGTTTTACTATGAATACATGCAACTTTAATTTTTCCAAGGTTCATAACCTATCAAGCATAGAATGGGGAACACTAAACATAATGGCTAGAGGAATTACATACCTTTTTGTTGTGAGTTGATTCCTTTGAGTTTGAGAGCCTAGCACCAATAATGTGGATGCCTCAAATGGAAATCACAAATCACCACAAACTTGGAAAAACCTTATGAGAGTGTATGTAGCTTATAGAAATCGACCACCACCTTTTACACATACAACTAGTGCCATTTCAAGCATCACAAGCTCCTTTATATAGTGTAGAGGATTAGGGTTACATCCATGTAAACCCTAATACCCATGACTCTTCCTTTCCAAGGATCGATGGGTTAAAAGCTCCATGGACTATCCATGGACTCCCATGCATGCCAAGCCCATTCCAAATGAGTATTAGCCCACACTTATATAAATACAAGATCCCATCTTTAATTAGTCACGTTTTTTTATCACCAACTTAATTCTAAATTAATTTATGATCAATACTAATTAAATAATATGATTTCATATTAATATATTATAACTTATAATATATTAACAAATCATAAACATAGAATTCTCAAAAGTTTAACCATAAATCATTCAGGTGAAGTGCAACCCAAAGGGACCATGCGAGGTCGGGTCAAGTATATACCAAATAAAGTTATGGACTTAAACACCTTATCCAACAGTCTCCCACTTGGATAAGTCTAATAACTATATTTGCCTATATTACTTCAGGAACCAACCGGCAATCGTAGCTCTCAGAAACTTTGTTGAACTATGAAGTGCCATTTTAAATAAGTGATCATATAATCCTCTTTTCTAGATATCAGCCGGACAAATACATGGAACAATGTCTTACTTATTTTCTAGCAGTTTGTTTCTCGATTTCCCGATTTGTTTGACATAAAACTTAATTGAACACATCAACTTAGTTCTGACCGGGCCCGGTACATGGGTCAACACAAAATCATCGAGGGGCCCATATATCACTTCTAATCCAAGAAGGAACAGATAAACTTCAACTCGTATGCTTGTTCTACTATCTGTTGAATTATACACAAAGGCACGTTTTATAACATCGAGTTACCAATGCGTTTACGTACAATCAATGTATAACCAACTCATAGGCAACAAGTCATATCTCTAGGTTTGAAGACTTATATGATATTACCATCTCACGATTACTGGAGATATATTCCATGAAGTGATGCCAGTGAGTGTGGGTTTATTCCAATACTCATAACTTATGAGCACTCATGAATGTTGTAGCAACCATTGCTATGGCTAAACACCTTTAGTCATCTACAAGCCCAATTCATGATAGTCTTAATCCATACCTACTTCCAACGTATGACTGACTGTAGAAGTTTGAATAAAGTAATTTATTCTGGAAGTCAAAACATGCAAAGCTAAAACAATATTAAATAATTGACAAAGATAGTAACACCTTACTCATAAATAAATACACCTTTTATTCATCATCAACTGTCGATTACATTTTACAAGTTTCAGAAAAAGCTATCTGATCTGTAAAACTATTATCATCCTTTAGCCCTATGCGTCTCGCATGATGTAAGTGCCTAACCCTCGTCAGTCCCTTCGTAAGGGGATCTATAGGATTCTCTTCTGATGATACCCTCTTTGCCACGAGGAGTCCTTCTTCTATCTTGTGTCTCATTAAGTGATATTTTTTGTCAATGTGTCTAGACCTGCCATGATCTCTCGGTTCCTTGGCTAAGGCCACTGCACTATTGCTATCACAGAAAATCTCCATAGGCTCTTTGATAGCTAGTACAACTCCAAGGTCTCCGATGAAGTTCTTCAGCCATATCGCTTCCTTTACCGCTTCACTTGCTGCTATGTACTCTGATTCACAAGTCGAATCAGCTTCCGTCTCCTGCTTGGAAATCTTCCAAGTGATTGCCCCTCCATTTAGGAAAAAGACTGAGCCCGACTGAGAGCGAACGTTATCCCTATCAGTCTGGAAACTAGCATCACTATACCCTACTACTCTCAAGTCATCACTCCCACCAAGGTTAAGAATCCAATCCTTAGTCCTTCGGAGGTACTTGAGAGTATTCTTTACTGCAATCCAATGAGCCTTGCCATGGTTCCCCTGATATCTGTTGAACATGCTCAAAGCAAAGGCCACATCAGGGTGGGTACAAGTCATAGCATACATGATCGAGCCAACAACAGAAGCATATGGAAATCGACTCATCTCAGTTATCTCAGCCTTTGTACTCGGGCTCTAAGTCTTGCTCAGTTTGACATTGCTTTGGACCGGTAATTCTCCTTTCTTGGAATTCTGCATGTTGAACCTTTTCAACACCTTATCCAAGTATGTACTCTCACTAAGTCCAATTAGTCTTTACTCCTGTCTCTTAGTATCCTTATCCCTAGGATATAGGCAGCCTCTCCAAGGTCCTTCATAGCAAAACACTTCCCAAGCCATGACTATAGTTCCTACAAAGTTGGGATGTCGTTTCCTATGGGCAGTATGTCATCCACATACAGAACCAAGAAGCTAACTATACTCCCACTAGCTCTAATATAAACACAAGACTCATCTTCCCTTCTTGAAAAGCCAAAATCTTTGACTTTCTCATCGAAACAAAGATTCCATCTGTAAGGTTCTTGTTTCAATCCGTAGATGGATTTCTCAAGCTTACACACTTTATTCGGGTGCTCTGTACTGACGAAACCCTCTGGCTGACACATGTAAACATCCTCAGCCAACTTCCCATTTAGGAAAGCAGTTTTGACATCCATTTGCTGTATTTCATAGTCATGAAAGGCAGCAATGGATAACATAACCCTAATAGATTTAATCTTTGCTACTGGTGAAAAGGTCTCATCATAATCAACACCCGGAGTTTGAGAAAAATCCTTTGCAACCAGTCGTGCCTTATAAGTGTGTACATTACCATCCATGTCGGTCTTCTTCTTGAAGATCCATTGGCACCCAACTGTCTTACGACCTTGTACATTGTCAACCAAGTTCCAAACTTGATAGTCATACATGGACTGTATCTCGTTGTACATAGCCTCTTTCCATTTAGCAGCCTCAAGCCTGCCATGGCTTTTGTGTAGCTGTTAGGTTCATCCAGATTTACCAGTATACTATCACTGATAAGTGTGTCACCTTCCGCAGTAATATGGAAACCATAGTAATGCTCAGGCGCATTCCCAACTCTCGTGGAACGCCTCAGAGGTACAGACTCGTCAGCCAGATCAACAGGAGTTTCCTCCTCAGGTTGATTGCTAGGATTTGAGGTTCTTTCACCACATGACTCTTGAAGTTCTTCAAGGTCAATTTTCCTCCCACTGTTTCCTTGGCTCATGAACTCCCTTTCACGAAATACCCCTCTCCTTGCTACAAAGACCACATTCTCACTGGGTCTGTAGAAGAGGTAACCAAAGGATTTCTGTTGGTAGTCGATGAAAATACACCTCTCACTTCGAGGTTCGAGCTTATTGTGAGTCTCGCGTCTCACAAAAGCCTCACAACCCCAAATCTTGATGTGTTCCAAGTTGAGAACTTTCCCAGTCCACATCTCATGAGGTGTTTTGGCAACCTTCTTTGTAGGGACCATATTAAGGATATGGGCGACAGTCTCTAAGGCATACCCCCAAAAAGAGATTGGTAGCGAAGCTCGACTCATCATAGAACGAACCATGTACAACAAAGTCCAATTACACCTCTTAGCTACACCATTCAGCTGTGGTGTCTTGGGAGGTGTCAATTGTGAGACAATCCCACACTCCTTAAGATAGTCGAGGAACTCTGTGCTAAGATACTCACCACCTCGATCGGATCGAAGCATCTTAATGTTCGTACCCAATTGATTTTCTACTTCATGTTTAAACTCTTTAAACCTATCAAAAGTTTATGACTTATGTTTGATTAAGTAAACATAACCATATCTACTATAATAATCAGTAAAAGTCAGGTGGTAGCGATTAGCATACCTTGTGGCGGTTTTGAAGGGTCCACATACATCAGTATGTATAAGGTCCAACAAACCCTCACCCCTTTCACAAGAACCAGTGAAGGGTGATTTTGTCATTTTTCCAAGAAAACAAGATTCACAACTATCATCTAACTTTAGGTCAAATGACTCCAAAACTCCATCCTTTTGGAGTTGGCTTATGCGTTTCTTGTTTACATGTCCAAGACGACAATGCCACAATGATGCTTTATCCAAGATAGTAGAAGAATCAATATGCAACACATTATTTCCTAGGTTATCTACAACCGACACAGTTTCATACACACCATCACAAGGTAATGCTTTAAAATAAAGAACATTATTAAAGAAAGCATTAATACTACCATTTCATTATCAAAAGAAAAGGTAACCCCTTGCTTGTACAAATTATGAAAGGAAATAATATTCCTCACCATTTCAGACGAGTAAACACATTTATTCAAATCTAACTTTAACCCACTATCTAGAAACAAAGTATAAACTCCAATCTTGGTAACAGGTGTAACCTTCTTGTTCCCCATGATTAAGTTTTATCTTTCCTTGCTCCACATCCTCACTACTTCTTGGGCCCTACAAGTCACAAAAAATGTGAATACCACAACCAGTATCAAGAACCCAAGAATAAGAATATGGTGAGTTATTAGACAATGTAGTGTAAATACCTGCATGGGATGGTTTCACTTTCCCATCCTTGACATCCTATAAGTACTTTGGGCAGTTTCGCTTCCAGTTCCCCTTATTTTGGCAATAGAAGCATTCAGCATCCTTAGGGATGGCAGAAGGAGTAGCAGAACCACCTTTGGTTCCACTTGATGAGGATACATCAAGAGACTTTCCCTTGGTACCCTTCGAACATGTCTTCCTCTTCTTCCCTTTGCCTTTCCCGATAACCAAAATAGGGGTAGCTATAGGTGTAGGAGTAGTAACAACCAACTTACTTTTAAGACCACTTTCGGTAGTCTTCAGAAGTCCTTGAAGCTTGTTGAGTGTGACTTCCTCCTTGTTCATGTGGTATGTCATGCAGAATTGATCATAACACGAGGGTAAGGAGTGCAAAATGATGTCAATTGCCAAGTCCTCAGGGAAGTTCACATTCAATTTCTGCAAACCGTTCACATACCTCTGCATTTTCTGCATGTGGCCCGTGATGGGTTCGCCATCCTTCATTTGGGTTATTATCCTGGAGGAGATGATTTCATATCGCTCTTGACGAGCATTTTCATGGTAGCGATCCATCAAATCCTAGTGCATCTCAAAAGGATAGTAGTCCACGTAGGACTTTTGGAGCTCGGCTGTCTTAGTGGCCATCATGATGCATGCCACTTTTTTAGCATCTCTTTCATGTGCCTCATATGCAACGACCTCTTCAGGAGTTGCAGTAGGCTTAAGATCCTGAAGCTCCATGTCGAGGACATACTCCTTGTCCTTGTAATGTGTGACCATCCTGATATTCTAGATCCAATCCATAAAGTTGGAACCATCGAAGATGACTCTCCCACAAAGGTTTATGAGAGAGAAGGAGCGAGTAGGGTTAGAACCCAAAGAATTGTCGGAAGACATCTGAAAATAAGAAAGACAAGTTTAGATTAGATATATAGAGTCCTTAATAAGACACCCAAATGTAATATTAAGGCTAGGACCCAACACAATATATTATAACTTAGAAGAGGGATGACGTAATCTAAGCTATAATATATTTCATGGTAGGTGAATGACGATTCACCAATTTCCACCATGAAAATGAAAAAAATTATTAGGTTTAACTGGTTTGAAATTCCTAGATTCTTTTGAGATTCATTGAACTTTTTAATGGCATGTTTCAATCTCGAGTGTGCCCTTCAAGTTTTGTGACTGGGATGTCGAGGATCACAAAACTAGGTGTGAATAACCATGCAAATTCACTTGGTACCCTTGATATTATCACCTAATCGATGTGCCAGTTAACAACACACGCTCCACCGATCTATGATAAACATTAAGTCATCATTTGTTATCCTTACTTGTCCAAGTTAGTGTGCCGGTTAACCACACACGCTCCACCAACGACTTGGTAAGGTACAAAGTGTGAATTTCATGAATTAGCATCATTTTCACATTTTTCCTAAAGTAACTAAGATTGGGAATTACTAAGACTTGTAGTTACTTTATAATAATCATTATACTTTTAATGATAATTAAAGTTATTGTCCTAGCCGTTCGGCCAACGACCCTCCACCGATCGAGGAAGCGGTGGGTGAGAGTGGACACCCATTAAGCTGCCATTTTATAGGCAGCAACCTTATACCCCCCTTATAGACTGGCTTCATGAATGAGGCCTACTAACGTTAAAACTACTTGATCTTATACATATATATAAATATTAACCATTAATCTTATAATAATATAAGGTTTGAATTTTAACTTTTAAAATCCTAAGGGTTGGAATTTAAAGTGTGTGTCTTTACAAATTCCAAAACTTGAGGGCAAGTTATGAAACTCTTCAAAACTTTTCATTTCATAACTTATGAGTTAAGGGTTCATAAAAGTGAAGACTCTTCATTTTTATGTAACTTATGTGTTTAAATGTTCATTAAAAGAGGTGAGCTTTGGAAATCCATAACTTGAGGACAAATTATGGATTCCATTAAATCACATATTGATCAAGAATTAATCACTAAACAATTTAGCAAGTAATTCCTATGATCTAACAATAACTCATAAGAACATGAATCTTCATATCAAAATTTCAAGAACATATGAACACATATAAACATGGAATTTTGATATTAGCCATTGTAAATGGATTAGAAAAACCATTACACCATCTAAAACAGGTTTTAAAACATCGAAACAGTTTAGGGTAATGTTTCTAGTCTATTTCCAGCAGCAAATGTCGAAAAACTGCATTCTGTGTCTCCTAATCGTCGAGTGCACGAACCTACTCGACGAGTAGGATGAATTTGTACTTGGACTCATTGAGTCCTCCCATGAACTTGACGATTCCCCTACCTAGATAGCTCAATTTTGTGACATTTCAACAGTTTGCATTAAGTATTCAAGAAAACAATCCTAGGCTCTAATACCACTGTTGGGTTTTGAGCAATCTAACACTCCTAAGGTGTTCATGCAACCCTAAAACCTTGGATCTACGTTTTACTATGAATACATGAAACTTTGATTTTTCCAAGTTTCATAACCTATCTAGCATAGCATAGGGAACATTAAACATAATGGCTAGAAGAGTTACATACCTTTTTGTTGTGATTTGATTCCTTGGAGTTTGAGAGCCTAGCACCAATAATGTGGATGCCTCAAATGGAAATCAAAAATCACCACAAACTTGGAAAAAACTTATGAGAGTGTATGTAGCTTATAGAAATCGGCCACCACCTTTTACACACACAACTAGTGCCATTTCAAGCATCACAAGCTCCTTTTTATATTGTAGAGGATTAGCGTTACATGCATGTAAACCCTAATACCCAAGACTCTTCCTTTCCATAGATTCATGGGTTAAAAGATCCATGGACTCCCATGCATGCCAAGCCCATTCCAAATGAGTATTAGCCAACACTTATAAAAATACAAGAGCCCATATTTAATTAGTCACCTTTTTGATCACCAACTTAATTCTAAATTAATTAATGATCAATACTAATTAAATAATATGATTTCATATTAATATATTATAACTTATAATATATTAACAAATCATAAACATACAATTCTCAAAGGTTTAACCATAAATCATTCAGGTGAAGTGCAACCCAAATGGACCATGCCGGGTTGGGTCAAGTATATACGAAATAAAGTTATGGACTTAGACACCTTATCCAACAATCATCAGGTATCATATAATAGTTAAAATGAACTTATTTATTTTCAGATACACTAAAACTTAGTAATTCAGATAAACAAGAGATTCACAGATAGATTGGTGGTTATAATAATAGCCCTAAATTCCGGGTTGTCACATTACCTCCCGGTTAAAGGAATTTCGTCCCGAAAATTTAGTTCGTACTAATAGTACAAAGGTTTTGATAAACAATACTGCATTTGATCCATGTCTCGTCCTTCTATAATTGTTTGGTGTATATAAGTTGTATAAAATCAAGATCGAATAGACAGACGAATAAGTGATTTTGCCCTAAGCCCACAACCAAACAAGGAATAGGAAGTAAATCGGAATCACAATCCTATGTCTATAGAATCTTAATTAAATAAAACCCTAACATATATAGTTAGCAAGCATATATTACCAGCAAGGGTCCTTAGTTTCTATATGAATGACATGATTAACTAGGGTGATAAGGCAACTAACGAGAACTTCTGCCACATCGATAAATAATAATGTACTTTCATGGTACATGATCCTTGCCTGGTCCTTCTATATTCTCTTGGTGTATACGATTCGTATATAATCAAGATCGAATAGACAGTTGAATAAGTGATTCTACTCTAAGCACACAACAAAACAAGGAACAGGAAGTAAAGCGGAATCACAAATCCTAAGTCTGTAGAATCTTAATTATATATAACCCTACGGTATACACTTAGCAAGCATAGATTACCAGCATGGGTCCTTATTTTCTATGTGAATGACGTGATTTATTCACGGTGAGAAGGCAATTAATGACTACTTTTGTCATAGCTACTGCGTAGATTTCATGTTTAGTCGCGTTTTGAAACCTATGGTCGATAAAGCTTTAATTGGCACTAGTATTAAAGCCTCTTCTGTTGTGATCATAAGTACCCTTCCATTGCCACCATGATTCTTTAGTTGTGGGCATTCCTTCCTAAAATGCCATGGCTGATTGCACTCGTAACAATGACAGCTTCCTTCTGTCGTAATGGTTGGGGTTCTTCTACAGTACCTCGAGATGTGACCTCTCATGTTACACTTGTTGCAGATCACCTCCCTTCAAATTCCGACATGGTGGAAATTGCACTTTATACAATGAGGTAAAGTCCCAGTGTAGGACTTAGCTGGGGTGAGAGTATTGGTAACTACGATGTAGATAGCTAATGGTTCTGGTTCAGCCTTGTGATGCTTAGAGTCCTCCTTTTTTCCCCATGGAACTTCCTTTTGGTGCCTCCGGGGAGCTTCTTCTCTACTAGTAGGGTCATTGTACCCTATCGGACACACTGTTCAGTCAACTGATAGGCTAACTGCTTAGCACTATCAAAAGTGGAGGGTCTAGATGCAGTAACCAGACCTTGAACAGGTGAAGCTAGTCCCCAGATGTACCTTTCGATCTTCCTGTCTTCCAGGGTCACCATTCCCAGGCAAAGGTTTGCAAGGTCATCGAATCGAGAAGTGTAGGTAGCTACTTCTGATCCTTTCATGACAAGGTTCCAAAGCTCCTGCTCTAGAGCCTGTATCTCCTGTCGAGGACAGTACTGCTTGGTCATTACCCGCTTCAAGGATTCCTAACCCATGGCATAAGCTTCTGCGATTCCCATGGACTTCGAATGGTTATACCACAAGTTAAGTCAGAATCCATCAACGTGCAGGTAACGTACTTAACCTTGCAATCATCGGGGAAAGCACTAATATGGAAGACGACCTTAGTCTTTTCTATCCAATGGGATAGACCAATAGCTCCTTTAGTGTTGTAGAAGGATTGAGGTTTGCAACTCATGAAATCCTTATAGGAGCAGTGTTTGGTGTTGCTCTGGTGAGTTGCGGGAGTGCCACTTCCACTATTCCCAGTGTTTCCATTTTGGACTGCTTGTACGCTGCCAAAGTAGTAGCAACTCCTTATGTGAGCCTCTTCTGCATCATGGTGGAATCCATTTGGAAGGTTTGATTCACACTCGTTTCATTAATAGGTTCCTCATTTTTCGAAGTTTCTACCGAGGGTTGAGTTATGTGTGGGGTTTTTTTCAGGTTGCCCCGGGGAGTTGGCGGCAGACGAACTCGTGGTTCCTTTCATGGGGCCATCGCCTAGTATGTTCAAAACAAACACGTTAAGTTGTGGTAATACTATAAAGCCCTAACAAGTATGTATGGGATGCATTTTAGATATAGTTTGTTAGTGAAATCCTACATATTATAAGAAGAAGAGGATTGATTTAGAAATCCTCTAGATTTCCAAATGATAAGGAGAAGGTTATTGGTTTAGAAATCCTCTAGATTTCTAAATGATAGAAAAAGGACCTTAATTGCTAATGAATTGTAAGTGTTTTAAAATGTATGTGTGGATTCTAAGGTACTAGGTTGCTATAGCGATTCGGGAGAACATCTTTCAATCTCTAAAACATTCAACCGTTGTAGTCTGTCAAACTCCTTGCTCATGGTTGGTTGTGCACCGTCCTGACCATAAATAACATAGGTGCGCATTCCATATTTATTTATGGTATGACTTATGTACGGTACTAACCCTAATTGAGGCGTCTGACCTAAAAAACTAAGTTGGTTCCCATTACTCCTGAGTTTAGTAATCCATCCAAAGGACAAACCTCAAAATCCTTGTCTCACACTTAGAGAAAACCAATGTTGAATAGGAAGGATATTGTAGATCCCAAAGTGGAAGCTCAGAATGCACATAAGAAGGAAGTTAAGACTAGACAAAATTCCAGGTTCATTGAAAACTCCAAACCAAGTGTATCTCGAAATTTTATGCATTAACTCATAGTCAAAACTCTTTTGCTCTCACTAAGATTCTCAAAAGACCTTCCGAACCTCCTAGTCGTGTAGAACCCAAGAAAGTAGACGATTTTACTTTGCCTAAATCTTGTGTGAATGTCAACACAGTCCAAAATACCTTTCCTCGGATTGTTTCATCTGTTTTTATTGCAAAATCTGATGGCACAATTTTTAAACCAAATCCTTCTAAAACCAACGTGTCATAAAGCAAATTCAAAAATGTAGGGAAAACATCTTTTTCAAAATCCTCAAAGAAAAATGTTGTGTGGAAAGTCAAAACTCCCATTGATGAAAAATAAATTTCGAAGGTTACAAATGTTACCAACACTCCGGAAGTCAAATGTCCGAAGAAGGTTGTTTGAAACCCTCAAGTCATTGAATATGACTACTGGATAGATGAAAAGACCTTGACCTTCTGTCTGTTCCCAAAAAATTCAATGAATATCACCGAAAAACACAAAGTTGTTCCAAAGTCACTATCAAAGTCCAAAACCTGTGCCTACGTCCCAAAGTCTAATTCGGAGCCTAAAAACTCCATTACTCACTAATTTTACAGGTACTTTGTGCTACAGAACAAGATAAAATATGGTATATTGATAGTGCTTGCTCCATGCACATGACGGGGCAGAAAGATTTTCTGCAGGACTTAAAGCTCTCTCCAAATGTTGGTTACGTGACATATGGAAACAACTCCAACTCTCAAATTTGTGGTTATGGAATTCTAACCAATGGAAACTTCTCTATCTCAAATGTGGCTTATGTAGCTGATCTGAAACACAATTTGATCAGTGTTGCTCAGCTCACTGATTCAAATCGACGTGTGGAATTTTGCAAGAAGTACAATTATGTAATGACCGAAGATCGAACAGAGTGCTTAATCAAGTCGCTTCGCAACAAGAATATGTACCCACTTGACATCAACATGATTATTGGCAAACCGCAACTCTGCCTTCTCACCAAAGCTGATCCTGACATCAGTTGCTTATAGCATCGAAGGCTCGCTCATCTGAACTTTCAGTACATGAAGGATCTCGTATCTGGCAAAATGGTGAGAGGTTTGCCTCTCCTCAAATTCGAAAATGATCATTTGTGTGCTGCTTGTGAGTGTGGTAAGCAATCGGAGAAGGTCGGCCTATTATTATTGAAAAAACCATTTCAGAACCACTGGAGCTTCTACACATTGATCTTTATGGACCATCTATGGTAGAAAGTCTTCATCATAAGAAATACATTCTTGTGATTGTTGATGATTTTACACGGTTCACTTGGGTTTTCTTCCTAAGGCTGAAATCCGAAACAGCCTCAGAACTCATCAATTTTATCAAAGGAATAGAAGTTCTTATCAAACTCCTAGTCAGGAGAATCCAAAGTGATAATGGATCGGAATTCACTAATTCCACCATTGAAAAGTTTCTCACAGAAAAAGGAATTGTCGAAAGATGTAATAGAACTTTATTGAAGCTACTCGATCCATGCTAAGCTTTGCAAACCTACCACTCTACCTTTAGGCTGAAGTTATGTCTACTGCCTGCTTCACTCAAAATCGAAGTACGATCAATTGACGCCTCAACATGTCACCGTATGAATCAATGAATGGTCGGAAGCCAACAATCTCGTTTTTGCATGTTTTCAGATGCAGATGCTTCATCAAGAACAATCGTGATCAGCTTACCAAATTCCAACCTAAAGCTGATGAACCATCTTCCTTGGGTACTCCTCAAAATTGAAAGCTTACAGAGTTCTTAACCGGAGAACTTGTGTTCTGGAAGAAATCTTTGATGTTACCTTCGATGACAACTTCGTTCGGAACTCTGGCCCAATTCAAATTACAACTCATATTATAGATTTCGATGCTCCTCCGCCAGGATGTCCGAACCCCCAAACAATTCTTGAAGTTGACTATGAAACTCTCTTTGGTCCTTCCGAAACTGCTCTTGATTCGGAATCTCGATCAAGACCAACTCTGATTCCAATCCCTACTTCGGAAGCTCCCGTCTCACATAATGTCTCCGGTCCAATCCTAAGCCTCCCTTCATTTTATTTCAAACCATTTCAACCTTCTCAGGTTCAGGGGGAGAATGCTCATCCCTCTCTTAAATCAGATATGGATTGTAAGGTCCTGAAACGGATCTTACCAGTGATCAAATAACAAACACAATCAATAACAATAAAGAACAAGTAAAAATAAGAATTATAACAATCTTGCACACACTTTCTATTAGGAATAACGTTTGGTACAACTTGTCAATAGCAGCCGTGAATACTGTGGCATCAACAACCATAAAAGACCTAGCACACCTCTATATATACTGGACCTGGGCCGGCCTTGGGTTTACGGCCGTAAACAGGCTTAAGGCCATAAACTCCTAGCTAACTGTAAACTACTCAAAAACTACCAAAACATGCATATTGACTCAAAAGAACCTATTACATTGAAAGCCTAGACCAAACCATTAATTAGACCCTTCAATCTCCCCCTTGGTTTGGTGCTAGCTTGAAGTCAATCTTTGTCCACGATCATCACATCGTCTAGCCCCATAGCTCCATTCCACATCCGCTTGTTAATAATCTCAGCAACCATAGTGGTGTACTCTTTCACGGCTGACTCAAATATCTCCTCAGCAACCCTGATCTGATAATGGCTTAAATGATGAGTGTCCCATCTTCTAAACTAGAACAAATCCCTTCTATCATACAAATGAATGCATCCCTCCTTAAGTTTGATGACAACAGATGTTGTGGTTTCATCAAATACCCAGTATAGCATAGAGCTTAAGGATCCATCTGAGTAATCTCGAAGCACGGGAATTTGTTTGACCTGATTTGTAGCAAGACACATCACCACCTGGAGGGGATTACCAATTTTTGGATCAATGACATCAGGATACTGCTTTATCATAGATTCAATAGTGTTCATAGACGGAAAACCTTTCTTTACTTGATCTTCCAGAAGGTGTTGAAGTTAGTTGCGTGTTGATTATCCGTCGTGTTCGAGAAAGGAGATTGAGACAACTCTGAAAGATCCACCCTGGTCCAAGAATTAAAATCATGACAATCCTTATAGAACTCCGTCTTGCCGCTCTTTCTGCGAACAATCCACATTTTCAGGGGATCATGAAAACCCCAAGATATGATTCCTGACCGATCACCATACGTGTCTCTAAACCTTACGGCTTCGAGATCAGTAACAGTGATTGTGGATTGATTTCCTGGTGCATTTTTGTCAGAACTCCTCTTGAACAAGAGTTGTGCCTTCTCGGCGGCTTTGGCTTGTTGATCTCGGATAATCTCTACAACATGTGGAGCTTGAGCAGGCTCTTCTTCAAAACGATTCACCACTCGAGAAGTCTGAGCAGTTGGCAAGACAATAAGATGAGCCTGAGAGTGAAGATCGATTCTATGCTCATTTGCGAATGTCTTATACTTATCACAAAAGTCTTCTTCAAGCTTTTTCTTGAGACTAAAGTAGTTGGAGGTCAGAAGATTGAAATGGTCTTGGAGCTCAGAGATTTTCCTGGACTTTATTGCCTTATCTTCTTGGAGATCAGAAACTTGAATCTTCAAATTTGTATCCTCACTCAAGAGATCTTCAACTCGAATGCTGAGCTCAATATTTTTCTGATCCAGCACATTCACTCTTTTCTGAAGCTCATCAATCACGGAGTCATCTTCTCTTGGCTGACCTTCACTAAAAGCAATTCCTTTGCCCTTAGAAGAAGGTGCAACAGCTTGTTCTTGAGCAAGATGTTGGGCCAAACGCACAGAGGCTGCATCGAGATCTGTTCTCTGAGGAGAGAATCCTGGTGGAACAAAGGAACCACTGGCTTCAAAGAATGTGCTAGGGCCTTCATGTAAAGGTTCTGTATTGACAATAGCAGGAGTGGTGGTTGGAGTGAATGGCAAGCCCTGAGACAAACTAGAATCCAGGTGCCTGAATCTAGGATCTCGTCGTCTTCTTTTGGACGGAGGCTGTGAAGTCAGGTCTGCTGAGAAATCACCCTGATGTGGCTCAGATGTAGGTAAAGCAATGACAAGGGGAGGAATCCCTGACACTGTAACCATTGGAATTGTAGATACCTACTCTTCGTTGTTGTGTGAGTAACATCACTGAGATTATCAAGCAGAGATTTGAGGTTGACGTTTGACAGAAAATTGTCATTAGCTCCAAAATTAGTTGGAATCTCATCTCTGTCGAAACCTGTGAGATCAAGGTCTTCATATTGATTAGGCTCAGCAGTGCTCTTGGAAGACCCTTCATTGTAAAATCCTTCAACTTGAACTGTTTGTAGGTCATGCTCCTCTACTACTGACACAGCAGGAGAAACAATCTCTTCTCCTTCTTGATCTGACACGGCGATCACGTCTCCTTCTGAGATCACCTTTTCCGACGAAGTGTGCTCCGAAGATATCTTATCTGAAGAGCCATGTGACTCGGAGGCTTTATTCGGTTCATCAAATCGTCCGAACTTGACTAATGGATACAACCCTTGAAATACCACCTTCCCCTTGCGGTTTTGTTTAATGAGACCAATGGTGTGAGGGCCCAAAGACTTCATATCGAGTGTTTCTCCCTCCTTTACCAAGTTGGGAAATTTCTTATTGATGAAGAGCTAAACAAATCGCGGGTACATTAAGAAGGTATCCCGAGTAGTGGCATTAATGTTGACCTCAACCTCGTCCAGGATAAAACTAGAAAAGTTGAAGCCGATCCCCACAGCGAGAGAAACAATAGCGCCGGTGTTTCTCAGGGATATCTCATCAACATCGGACCTTCTGTCGGAGATGCAGCTCACGAACACGTGGGCTAGAAATCTCCAATAGGGCGGCATAAGTTTCTTCATTGTTGGTGGAGAATCACCTTCGTACCCCATCTTCCTTAATATTCTTTGAGCATCTTCAATACCAATCTCCGTGGGAAAGCTTGAAAGGTCATTGATCAGCAGGGTCTCTCTCACAAAAGTCTCATCGATAACAATCTTGCATCCTTGAACGATCACATTCACAGTCACCACTCCATCATCGTCCCTTGTCATTTTGGCAGTCTGCCAGAATTCCTGAATGATCTTCTGGTAGACAACAGTGTTCTTAGTGATGGCAGAGGCCAGACAACATTCTCGTAATCCATGAATCATCGATTTGAAGTCCCCATGGGCCACCGGAGGATCAGCGAGAACCATTGCCAGGTTGAACATTATCTGCAAATTTTAATGTTGTTATTTTATCAGCACTAAAACACACCAAGTAAGACAAGAGAAAAAGTTTGAGCAAATAATATTTTAAATAATTTAATTTTGAGCCCAAAGGTGAATTATTAATTTTTTTAAAAATTAAATTTCATGGTTAGTGGGGAGTTTACAGTCAACGGTTGGTTTATAGTCAACAGGAGTTTACGGCCGTAAACTCGTGACCGCAAGCCTGTGGCCGCAAACTGAGTTTACGGTCGTAAGCTCCTTATGGCCATAAGCTTGGGCCGTAAACTGCGACATATCCTTTTTCGTCGATTTCAGGCTCAAAACACAGTTAATCACTGAAAGAAACACTTATTCTCGGTCGAAATCATGATACCTTTGAAGCTATCGGAGCAATTTCATGAAAAAACGAAAAAAAATCGAAGAGAGAGAGAGAGAGGGGAGAGGTGTTTGTGGCCGGAAGTCAAAAAGTGAGGATGATTCCGACTGTAAACTCCTTAAATACCCAAGAATCTTTTACCTGTTGGCCACACAGTGTAAGACACAGTCCAAATTTTTCAAAAATTTTAATTTTTCTTTTTTTTTTCTTTTTTTTTTGTTAAAAAAAACAAAACTTTTGAGGATTAAAATTAAAATTAAAAATAAAATAAAATAAAATAAAGTAAAATAAAATTAATTTGCAAAATTTAAAAATTAAAATTAACAGTTAAATTTTAATAATTAACAAAATAAAAAGAAAAATTAAAAATAAAAATAAAAGTAAAAGTAAAAATAAAAATAAAATCAAATAAAATCAAATCAAATGAATTACACAACAAAGTATAAGAATTTAATTACTAATAATAATTTTTTTTGACTCTGGGATCAAAGTTGTTGAACAACCCTATTCCACTTGTCGGTACCCTTATTTTCACGTCTTCGTCTGATCGATCGCCAGTATTGTTGTCCACTTAAGCACGAAACATTTATGACAGAATTTGGACAATTTACCAATAGCATGACATTTTTAGCCCTTATTCTTAAATAAATTTCTTAGGGACCATTTAGTTGACGACAACCAGGGATATTGTTGTCCGCCTAAATTGAGCAGCGAGATCTACAGACAATATGTATATGAGTTCAATTTTAATTGTACTAGAACATGTTTCCCGCTTCCTAATATGCTCCAGCCATCAAGGACTTCCAGAATACTCCTTACACCGGGTGAGCAGACAATTATTAAGAGTGAGGATAGATTTAGAATGCATATGTTATACATCCAGGCCGAATCTCTTCCAATCACGCAAAGGATGAAACATATGACTAACTGAAGTTTTAGAGGGATTGAGAAGAGAATGATGCATATACTATGTACTAGGTCGGATTTTGAGTCACACAAAGGAGACAGTATATGGCTAACAGAAAGAAAGAATTGCATAGATAGAAGATGCAGAGAGATAGAATTGCATATGTTACAGTCCAGTTCAGATCTCTCGATCACGCAGAGGAGGCAACATATGACTAACAGACAGAAAACAAGAAAATAACTTTCTACAAACCTAGTTTATCGGAATTCCCCAGTCACCCCCTCAAAGTCGGAATTAAGGACAGAGTCCGCACATCGAGGAAAAGTTAATCAACAGTTCTAGATACGGGTTCATTTAATGTGACTGGTACATACTCATGTATATCTCCTTATTCAACCTATTTGAGTGTCGTATTGTCAGGCTAAATGGATCTAACTAGTTCAATGTTTGTCAAGTGTCACACCCCAAAACCATGAACGACGGAAACGTTCTGGGGCGGAGGACGTCATGTATAGTATCACAACAATGAAAAGTAGTAAACAAGCAACAACATCATCCATTGCATTAATAATATAATTTTAATACAAGTGTGTTATGTCAACTTCTAATAGACACTAAAGAATAAATCAAAATGAAAGATGCATCTTGAACGAGCACCATCTTCCCTGAACCTTGCATCGGTACCTGTCTATGGTTGACCTGAGGATACATGTTATTTTGAAAGCGAGTATCAGCTATAAAGCTGGTGAGATCATAAGTATTTTAGTGTCTTAACTTGTATGTAAGTATTGAAAATGTTTTGTATGATCCTAAGAAGCCCTATGTTTCCTACTAATCGTATCCTTCTACCAAGGCATCTAGTATCTGTGTGTGTGGCTCTTGTATGAGTGTGTATTTTACCAAATCTGACTATCATTAACCAAAAATATAGTTTCTACATTACCGTGCGTCGTGTGAATGTTCACGAAGTGAATGTAATGGGAAAATGATATAGTACTATGGTGTAGTGTCGAACTACAACCGTACTAATTACCTTAAGTCTAGGGTAATCTCGTAAGTAATGTAGTATTTGTAATAAGTGACTACCTCTGTACTCCTATTGCCTTATTTGAGGGATAAGCCCTAATGTGATGGCTAGATCCCAGGCTAAACGCTCCCCTGTCAAAGGGATTTTGGGACCTTTACACGACGCCTGCCTATATGCAAGTCGTGAACATCCACATTACTATGATCATGTATACCCGATATAACTACCACAATGCGTTATGATTCATCGGTATAGTTAGATCCTGAACTTTTTCTATGCTATAGCACCTAGCGATGTCTGTCCTATCAAAGTATATGTAACCGCACTCATGTAAACGTATATATGTAAACGTACTCATGTAAGCGTAATCATGTAAAACATATCTATGTAATAGTATCGTCATGTACTGTAATGTTCTGCGTGTGCTAGCTGTAATGTGTGTTCTCTCTCTATCTAGCATGTATAGTAATGTACTGGGTGAATACCCTTCCGAAGTTCTTTAAACATTTCTTACATAATTATACATATATAGGCATGCAATTGACAATATAAAATCATAACATAAGTTTTGTAAAACCTTTTGAATAGGATTACTATCTAAGAAAAGATCGACTTGATGTCAATCTATAAAACGGGTTGGAAGTATTTCTCTAACAAAACAGTTTTAAATACAAAGAAACATTTGTTTGAAACACAATTGTAAATGAGTTTTGAAATGAAACATACAGTGTATTATGAACAATTAAATCAAGAGTTTTAAACATATAAAACGTATATGAAAATCCTTTGAATAACAATTGTTTGTTAAAACAAATAATGAGTAGCAAATCATTTATATGCTGCTTATTAGTCACATGTGATTGATATAATAACTAGCATGATTCTACTTGTATCCCCCCATAAAACATCTAAAAATATTTAAATCATTGATTAAGGGGTATGAACTCACCTGTTGTGGGTGATACGGATGAACTGAAGAGGTAGGACTGCTTAGTGTCAAGTGAAGTCTTGAACACACTCTATGATCCTAGTTAACATATAATATCACATATATGTAACAAATTTGTCTATAAACAACTAATAAACAAGTCAAGACACCCTAGGACATGCTAAACACCTTTATCAAGTGTTATTAGCCTCTAGGATTGCATCTAAGTGTTTGTAGGGGAAGCTATTGTGTGTAGGGCTCAAGGAAAACTCTGCCATGAAGTTCACGGACCTAATGACACTACCAAATGAGTTTACGGTCGTAAACTCATGATTTTACAGCCGTAAGCTCATATTTGTGTGACCATTTTCTGTTTGATGCTCTACAAGACCCTAAGAAGCATTTCTACTTAATGGCTTGCTCTATGGAAGAGTTTAGGGCATTATATAACTCCTTTTAGGAGTTTACGGCCCTGGGACCAAATCCCATGGAGATTACGGCCGTAATCTCCCTTGGATGGGTGTTTTTGGTGTTTTCAAGTTCCTAATTCAACTAGGAACTAAACTAGGGTAGTGTACAAGGCTTTAGAAGAGTTTATAGCACCATTTCGCCCTATTGTTTGGAGTTCACGGCCCTGGAACTTCTTGGGCCATGAACACCTTACTCTTGGTGTTCTAAAGGTGTTTGCTAGTCCTAAACTCATTAGGGTACATGTCTAAACTAGTCTCTTGGCTTAAGGAAGGCATTTAGGGTGTTTTGGCACCTAAAAGTGGAGTTCACGGCCCAGGAAGATCCTTGGCCGTGAACTCACTTCTATCCTTTGTTTCTTAATGAATTTGTGGTCTAAACATGTCATGGTAGCTCTAGGTTGAGTTCCAAGGCTTTGAGGGGCATTGGGCACACTTTGGCCCTTTTATAAGAGTTTACTCCCCAAGGTGTTCTTGGACGGTAAACTCTCAGATCTTAGTGTTTTCCTATGATTTCTAGTGTATTAAGCATATAAGAAGCTTTAAAACAACACTAGATAGAAGTACTCACTTTCTGGAACGAAAGTCCGAAGATCCTTGGGAGAGAATTCGGCTTTTCTCTAGTTGGAAATGTAACTAATGAATAAATATGGTTCAGAATTCTATATATAGTCCTGGGATTTTTGGCAGAACATATTTTATTCCTGAAATGAACTCTAATATCATAGAGTTTTGGAATAACAGTGTTGCACAAAACCCTAGTGCATCCACTCTCCGGATATCTCCTTAAGTATAAATCCTGAAAAACTGTCAAACTTATACCCAAAAGTCTGGAACTTCACTGTAACTGTTCTAACTTCTATTGACTTGATATGGTTTGTACAGAATGGAAATTTCGGGTTGTCACATTCAGCCCCCTGTTGAAGGGAATTTCTTCCCGAAATTAGAATTTAGGTAAGGAAGTAGGTACGAATGATCGAGTCATGAGGTGGAAACTTCCTAATCGATTGGTTCTCGTGCTCCTAAGTGAAATCGGGTCCTGGGTTGGTATCCCAACGAACGTTCACTAACTGGCGACGGCGTTGCTTCGTCCGCTTGACCTCTCGGTCGAGGGTCACTAAGGTTCTAATACGAAGGCGAGGATCTCGACAAGTGGACTTACAAGAGTCCTAATGGAAAGGTACGGTTTCATGATCGAAACGCAAAGAGTAAATGTACGTTACTGAGTTCGCGGAGTAGGTCTAGTTTGTGCGAGGTATAGGACCGATTCTGGTAAGAATCTCGGAGGTCCTATCTATCTTGGATTTAGCTTTCCACGCTTTACAAAGCATATTAAGCCATTCCCAGAGTGAGTTTTCCTAAAGAACCTGGTCTCTCACTTGGAATCTCCAAGGTTTCCTTTTCTTGTTTAACTTCCCAATCAAGGGCCACCCCTTGCTGGGTCAAAGTCGTACGATTTTCTGTGATTTGCGAAGAGTTCTGGATGAACTATGACAGTAGGTCTGTAAGACCTAGAATTTGGCGAATTTCTGTCGGCGTCTTCGGTGCCGACCAATTCCCAACGGTTTCGGATAAATTGCCAAAGTACTCAAGAATTTCCACATCACTAATAGTGTGTCTTAGAAAATTTTGACTCTTCAATTCTAAAACTCGTGTTCTGAGAACTTTGCGAAAAGTATCTCCGAGAGTAATGTTTCCACGGGTTCCTTCTTACTACGAGGGTAGATAAGTAAGTCATCACATGGAGAAATGGCGAACTGATCCAAGTAAGAAAGACGGACCCTATTCATTAAACTCATGAATACTATGGGTGTATTGGTCCTATCCGAGGGGTATCACTACAGACTCAAAGTGTCCGCATCAAGTTTGAAAGGTAGTCTCTCGGACATCCTTTCCTAACACTCAAATTGGTGATATTAGAATTCTTTCCTTGTGTTTGCTCAAACAATTCATCTATGCGATGCAGAGATAACGATTTCTAATGGAAATCTTGATGGAGTCCTCGATAGCCGAGGAACATACGATGCAATCCGTCGATCTCCGGAAGAATAAGACCGGGGTTCTCCAGGGTGAGAAGCCTAGTCTTCTAATTCTATTTTTGTGTAGTTCACTAAGTTGTCCGGGCTGTTCTTGTATCTTCGTAGGTGTTTAGACTGAAGGGCGATCTGTTCACAGGAGTCATACTGGATTCTAAGTTTGTTCACATGACGATGCGATACTCGTAGTCTTAGGCATTCTCCGTCCTGAAGTTCATATTAGAATTCATACTGGGTTCAACGATCACAATATCGTGTATACGAGTTGTATATAATTAAGATTGAAAAGGTAGTCGAATGACTGATTCTTCTTTAAGCTCATATCCCATCGAGGAAAAAGAAGTTAAAGTGGAATCATCAATTCTAAACCCGTAGAACCTTGATTATATATCACCCCTATGTATACATTCTTCAGCGACAGGTCAACCGTATGGATCTTTGGATTTGAACTTGACGTACTGTATGAGTGGTACTTTGGGGATTTCTTCGGAAAGAAAAAGAACTATGAGGTACTCTATGCATGAGTACTTCGGTGTTCTGAAATGACGGCTTCGCTACAAGACGTTTATTGAGAACGAGATGTACGTATGAAGCTGGTATTGCGAGGATCGAATTTACTCGAGTCGTATGATAAAGTCGGGATCATACGGAAACTAAAGACATTAGATTTGAACACAAGGCGTTACAGAAAAACACCACAGTGCAACCATCAACAGAGTTACAATACTTTAGACTTACTACAAGACTATTGCTACGAATGAGGTATACTACAAAAGACAAGTATACGCAGCACGAGCATCCATATACCGATAGGATCCCGCAAAAGGTAAGACTCTAGTTACACTAGTTCTGGATGTTTCATAAGTCTGTTACAACGAAATGCCTAAATTACATTAACGTGGGTTCGGGAGTAGGCTCTCCTGCAGCCGTGATCCTGAGAATCTTCCCGTCTGCACCAGAGTTCTGCACTATCGGGTAATCCTTCTTGAAGTGCCCTATCTCACCACATTGGTGGCATGACTAGCTAGTACTAGCATTGGTGGCGGGAGTGCGGTGTTTAGCTAGTGTTACGTGTGTAAGGAAAGTTGCCACAGCAGCTGCTACTGCAACTTGTAATGTAGCGACGTCGATTTGGAGGATAGGGGTTTCGTTGCTCGACTGATTGTTTCCAGATGACGACATGATTATGTAACATGAAAGATAAGGATTTTGTGAGCGATTCTGGTTCAGTCTAGATGTACTTCGATTGTTCAAGTAAGGAGTAAGAGTATGTTCTCGAAAGTTTGACCTACATCCTTATGATGCAGTCCTAGCACGGAATGGAAGTATGTTCGCGAAGGTTTGACCTACATCCCTATGATGCAGTCCTAGTACTGAGTGGAAGAGTGTTTATGAAGGGTTGACCTACATCCCTATGATGCAGTCCTAGTAATGGGTGGAAGTAAGTTCGAACAATGGTCTCAAGACGTTTGACGTTCAAGCCGAGGTATCGTTGGTTGGTGAATAACATGATCCAACCACTAACAGAGACTTGAAAAAGTCTCCGGAGCTAAATTACTATAGTCCAATGACTTGACTAAAGCACGTTTCAGATAGACTCCAATGAAAGTATGATAAGAGTACTTGAATAAAGAATGACACAGAAGTTAGCCAACTGTCAATATCTTTGATATTCACGACGTAAAGATTCAAAAAAATGACCTTATGAAGGTCTTACATCATATCCAGAGAAGATAGTCCTTGACAGTATAAAGACCTAACCAAAAGTACTTACTGTACAAGATAGTTTCATACAAAATGCCTCATCGGGCAAAGACAGAAAAACGATTCCTTCATAACAAGGAAAATAAAGTAAGGAATCTACTACTGGTGACGGTCATCCCTGTGGTGAACACTCAGTTCAGCCAGTTGACGTTCCATATCAAGTAGGTGTCTTTCGTACACCCTCTGGCGTACTCGGAGCTCTATGACTTTGGCTCGTGATTCGGCCAGTGCTTACAGCAGGGTTTCATGGTTTCTCTCAGATCTCTCGCGAGCATCTTCTAGACGAATGGTGCGGAGGGTATGCATTCTCGCATTGGCGACAACTTCTGTGATTTGATGTAGGGTTGTCCTGCCTTGAATCTCATTTCGGGCCACTCTGTGGACCAAGATTGGCAAGATTCTGTTTGCTGAGCCCCCATTGTTTAGGTCATAGAAGCTTCGGTCACCATTAAATGGCATGGGCTGATCTTGTCCTTGGCTCCATGTTTCCAAGCATTCCACCCACTCAGGCGTCAAGCCATGAAAAGCCGGACGAGGGTTAGGAATTGGAAAGGGAGCTGCCTGGGGTAGGTTTTGAACCTCGGGTTCGGAGTTAGCATCGTCCGAAAGGTCTTCATCATGGTGATCATTCACAGGGATAGGATGATCATTCTCTGGCTATTCTTCAAACCATCCAGCAATGACCTCGTTCGGAAGGTACGGGTTGCCGTGGGGATGGAGTCCAGCCATGTTATCTATGTGAGAATTGGGGTAAGAAAATAATCTGATGAGATTAAAAACTTAATCTTGAAGATCGATTAGATCTTAAACAGGTAAATAAATATTAAACAGCAAGAACACGAAAATAAAGAACAAGTCAAGAATCAATCAAACGAGTCGACTGATTATAAAACAACCCTCAGAAGAGCTCGATCAAGAACATCAACTGTAGAGGGTTAGTAGGTTTACAAGAACGATAAAGAAAATCAAAGCTATCGTAATTCTCTATCTTGTAATCTAGATTATTAACCTAATATGCATGCAAGCATATACTTATATAATAAACCTAACAGGCTCTCGGTTGGACAGGCCCAAACCGGACTACAAAAAAAATGGTTTAACAGTCGAGCCCAATGACGCAATCCTTTAGCGAATCTTCAACCCAACAATCTCCCCCTTTGCGTCAAATGGAGCGAGATCTTCACTTATTACTTGGGCCAGCAGCAGTAGCAGGTACTTTCTTCTTCACAGTCTGAAACAGACGAGAGATCAGAGCAAGTATCGTCTGCCTGAATCTGATGTACCATTGGATCATGTCGTTGAAGTATTTAACATCATCCGCTGCATTCTCTTTACACCTTCGGATGATCGACAACACGTGCTCTAGACAAGCAGTGGTGTAAAGATGTTTGTCAGCTAAAGCAAAGAGACATTTCTGTCCTTCTGCTCTAGTGAACATGACCGAATTGCGTCTCGGGTCGATCTTGCCCATTTTCATTTGATTGAGATCACTGGCCGATCCCACAGGAGCTATCTTCGGTTTCTTCTTGAAGACTGTGGCTACCTCCTGATCCATTAGGGCTACCTCCATGATGTAACAGACTAACATCCTTTTGAGATGGTCTATAATCGGACCATATTCAGCTTCATTCGTCAAGAGGATGTTATGCAAAACGATCCAATCATGAGGATTTAGGTTCGGTAGATCTGCCAGGGATATAAGATGTTCAGTTCTTGTAGACCCTCGAATCACCTTGAACCGAACATTGATGAATCTTCCTTCGGTATAAGGCTTCAAAACCCGAACATTCACTATCTTCTGGGCGCTCCATGTTTGATACTGAGGACGAGCAGCCTTCAGATAGAATTCGATCAGCTCCCTATCAACCTCAGGGTTCGGATGAGGGACTTCAAAAATATTGGAGAAGGCGTGGAAGATAAACGCCTTTCGAGTCAACGGCATGTCGAACTGCGAATCGACAGAATTATAGCAATCGAAGGAGATCACCAGCTCGAGCCATAGGATGCTAGGAGTATCTATGGCCTCCTTAATCATTCGCTCCCGAGTCCAGGTAGGGAAGAGAGTCTTCCTGCTCTCAAGGAGATCGTGGGCTTCTTTCTTCTTGCATTCGGCTTCTTTAGCCTCTCGCGCCACACGATAGATATCATCATCAACATTGCGACTGTTTTTACGTTTCAACATGTCCGCAATGGTTTCTGTATCTTCATCTTCATCTTCTTCCTCAGCTATGTTCTTCCCTTTATCCTTCACACCCGAACCCGAAGTTTGACCAGTCGGAGGGGGTTCGGTTGTGTGAGTAGCTTTGGAGGAAGGAGGTGGTTTCGATCCGGACTTCATTTCTCCCCCTTGTTTCGGATCGGACACGAAACTAGGTAAGCCTTCGATTTTGCTGAGAAGGTCCAGGGCAGGAGCAAGTTTTTCAGCAAGGGTTCGCCTCACCGAATGATTGAGAATCGGATCGTGTGCTTCCAGGATGTTAGATAGGGCAGCGTGTACATCCGAAACACATGTTTTTATAACCTCCCGTTCGGATCGAAGAGCTTCAAGCTGTTGTTGAGAGATTGAAAGTTGAGTGCTCTTGACCTTAAGGGCGGTGGTTTTGCTTGCCAGAACGTCCATTAATGAATTTTCAGCTGCGAGATCCTCCTGTAGCTTAGCGAGGCACTCATCAATGGAGGCACGAAGGGCTGAGTTGTCATCGCTGATTGATTGGCGAAGTGTAGCGAATGACTGTAACTCCGTTGAGACGAACATGGCCAATTGCTGAACGATTGGTTCCAAAGTTGTCTTGGTGGCATCAGCGCTCTCCTGTAAGGACTTCAACAGGGAAGAAGCGTCTGAGAATAGTTTATCGACTTTTGCGGTCGCTGCCTCACAGGCTTTTGTAGAGGCGTCTATGGCGGCTGTGGCTGAAGCTACAGAATCATGCTGAGCCCTGGAGAAGGCATCAACAAGCTTCTGAAGAGCGGCTTCAGAGAGAGAGGACTGGTTGTTTGTGGATGACGCAAGAAGCAAATCAACCTTCTCGTTTAGCTCCTTTAGATGTTTCTTTGTTACTGGAGCATCATCCTCTTCGTCACTTTGAACCTGAAACGGACTAAAGTAGACCGAATCGAAGGTCATGTTTTCACCGCCAAGGAACGGATTATCTCCATCAGAGGCATGATCTGGAGATGGTGGGGGTGGTGAAGCTGGGGGTGTGGTGGTTTTGTAGGTTCAGGTTGAGTGTTGGTTGGGGTAGTTTCGGGTGGTGGTTGAGTGTGGGTAGGTTCGGTTGTATGCTGGGTTTCGGTTTGAGGTGGTGTTTCGGTTGCATCGGTATGAACCCCCGTATCAGATACGTTGGTTGGAACCTTTGCTGTTGTTGTTGTAGTTGTATCAGTGAAAATGGGTGGTGGTATAGGGAAAGAGGTTGGAGGAATAGTGGTAGTGGGGTTTATGGTGGGAATGGAAGTAGGGATTGTTTGAGTGGGTGAAGGAATGGGTGAAGTATGGATTTCCATGTCTGGGGTAGGAGATCGGGGTGGGGTGTTGCCTCTGGGAGGGGTTTCGCCTCGTTGAGAGCCGTCCGAACCCGAACTCTCGCCTTCTGAGTCACTCGAAGAGGAAGGGATGATAAGCTTTCGCCTCGGTTGAGTCTTCCTTCTCTTCGGCTGCGGGGATGTTGCAGGTTTGGTTGGTTTCCTCTTCCTGGGAGAAGGACCTTTAGCAGCTTTGGTCACTTGCTTCCCTTTATCCGCCTTTTTACTCCTGTTCACCGGTTTGTCAGCATCATGGATGGACTTGAGCATTTCCGGTGTAAGTTCCCTCGGTCCGGACTGTTTGAACTCCTTAATCGTCCTGATGATCCTGCTGTCAGAAGGAACAGCGCCGTACATTGTCTCCGGAATAGAGACAATGAAAGAAAACTTGGATGCATCGGAGACGATGATCTTCGTGGTATGAAACGTACCGATCGAAGACATCGATGCACCTGCAGCAGTGGGGACGTCGAACTTATCCATCGCCCACTTTGTGATAAGAGTCCAGAACCGGGCAAACGACACCTCAGAATGTCGTGATGAAGAAGAAAGGCTCTGGATGAGCTGTTGCCAGAGGACCAACCCAAAGTCTAGGTTGACTCCGTTGTAAATTGCATACATAATCGAAAGGAACAGTCAACTTGAACCATCGGATCCTGAGCTCCTTTCAGATAAGCCCTTGAAGAGGACTGTGAACATGCCGTTCCACTGCGGCGGCAAGCAGGATTTCTTGAACTTTGCGACGGAGGTGAGCACCTCCGTGTACCCCATATTGTAAAACATGTTGTAAAGATGGCCCGCCGGAATCGTCTCCGGATTGATTCTTGAAGGGTCAGCAGCAAACCCTAGCAGTGTACCAAATCGTTGCCTTGAAATCGAGGTCTTGTGATCAGACACCTCGAAGAACACCCTGTCGACTGCTTTATCGTAATGAGCGGTCGCATACACCTACGATAGGATCACCATGGGTACAGACTCAACCCGAGATAGTGCAGGAGCAATTTGCGAGTACTTCAGGCACTCGATGATCGGATACATGTAAGAATCATACGCCTGAGGTGTTAGGTCAATCACCAAGCACTGTTGAGGACGAATGGGAAGGATGTGTGAGGTGGCATGGACGGATGATGATTCTGCCATTGTTGAAGGTAGGAATAAGAAGATGAATAGGAAAGCTTTAGGGAAATTTTTGCTCTCTTGGAAATCCGGATGCAGTAAAGAGGTAAATGAGAGTGGAGACTGCCTTTTATAGTGATTGTAAGGAGAGAGAAAAATAGGTCCAAATCTTCTATGGAAATACGAAAAGGTTTTCTGGAATGACAGATGTGTGACAGTTAAGGCATGCGATGATCACGTAGGAGAGAGATTGTCAGAACAAACCATTTCAAATCCTCACGCGCCTTTAAGTGCCAGAGAGGAATCGCTTGAAATTCGCACACGCGTCCATTATGTCAGTAAAAGAGTGGGCGTTTCAAATCACACGCGCCCCTTTTTACCACCGGTTGAAATTCAATCCTTTTATTTCCCGCCTGAGTCAGCAACCCTTCGTCTTATCTTTTGAATCACATCTTTTGAATTAATTGCCCACGTGGATGATTTTTGACCACAGCTTGATAATGAACCACCAAAGCAATAATACAGCCTGTAATAATTAGTAACGGAATTTTGGAAAATCAAAGATTTTCGTGCGAAGAGTGTAAAAAGAAAAGAAATAAAGCAACTCTTTTTAGGAATGACTGTGATGTCAATAATGACACGAAACAAATGATCCCGGGCACGAATCTCTTCCTTCAAGGTCAAGAGAGACCTTAAAGTGTTAATGTGGATTCCCGTTGAATTACGATCAAACATTTGTTAAGAAATGTTGAAAGGCTTCTTTTAATTAGGCTACTGCAGGGTGGCTTTCGCTTTGATGCAACAATTCTAATCTTGAAATAAGAAAGAAAGTGATCAAAGTACTTGTGAGACCGGTGTAGTCTGTTGAACAAGTAGGTAGGAATTAATTTTAAATTGGCTTGGAAAATATAAAATCTCGAAAAAAAAATATTAGAAACTGGATCCCAAGGGAAGAAATGTTATGGTGTTTAACAATTTCATAGGAATCACACAAAATAAAATTTGAGATTTCATGAAGGTACATCCGTCAATTCTATGGTGAAAACTTGAGCAAATTAATTGTTCACCGTCAATTCAGATTTGGTGTTGAATTTTGGGTTTCACTCAGCTCGTAGTGGCATGAAACTAAGATCATAAACACAGCTGTTGTGTAACCATAAACCTCAGTGGTAATTTCTGAGAGTCTCAAGGGTTACGTTGATGAAACGAATGTAATGGAGAAATGTAATGGAGATGGTGTAAGAAATTAAAGTACCTCTGCTGCGAAAATAAGGACCAAGCAGAAAACTCTTAACTCATGTGAGAAGAGAATGAGGTAGCTCACGATTAGAATAAATGTGGTAGCCTTATTGGGAAGACAAGGTTTGTTTATACCAGGTCATGAAGGCTATTATTCAAAATCTTATGAGACTTGGGACACATACAGCAGCATGCTTCTAGGGACACTTAAGTAATTCAACAATTATATCTCCATAAACGAACGAACAAAAACAAAATTAAAAGAGAAAAATATATTTGGAGTTTTTGAAATAGATAATAAAGAAAAATAAAAAAAATTAAAAGATAAAGAAATAAGCAAAAAAATAAGACTTGGAAAGAGTAAAAAAAAACTTTGGAAAACTTTGAAAAACCGAACCCGAACGTTCGGTTGGTTTCGGTTGGGAAAAATTGGAAAAACCGAACCCGAGTGTTCGGTTGGTTTCGGTTCAAGAAAATTTTGAAAAACCGAACCCGAGCGTTCGGTTGGTTTCGGTTCAAGAAAATTTTGAAAAACCGAACCCGAGCGTTCGGTTGGTTTCGGTTCAAGAAAATTTTGAAAAACCGAACCTGAACCTTCGGTAGGTTTCGGTTTTGGAAAATTTTGAGAAACCGAACCCGAACCTTCGGTAGGTTTCGGTTTTGGAAAATTTTGAGAAACCAAGGAATTTAGACATGGAATCAGAAAATACTATTAACAGTAAGATAAACAACTGTGTACAAGAAATATACAGCCAAGAAAACTACCTTTGTGGTGATGAGCAAGTCAGATGATTTAACCGAACCTGAACGTTCAGTCAATTTCGCTTCTTACGTTTGAGGATTAGAGGTAGTGTGTGGTACTGACTCTGATTCCATCATACCTAGCCCTTGCAGTATTCTGTTGAATGATGCTTCAGGAAGAGCTTTGGTAAAGACGTCAGCCAGTTGATCAGTGGTTCTTACAAAGTGTACTTTGACGTTTCCATCTTCCACGTGATCTTTGGTGAAGTGATACCTTAGTGCTATGTGTTTGGTTTTAGAGTGTTGCACTGGGTTATGACAGATCCTAATTGCACTTTCAGAGTCACAATATAGTGGGATCTTCTTCATATTGAGTCCATAGTCTCGAAGTTGACTCTGGATCCAAATCACTTGAGAGTTGCAGGATGCAGCAGCTATGTATTCCGGTTCGGCAGTAGACAACGACACGCACGTTTGTTTCTTGGATTTCCAGCTAACCAACTTCTCGTCAAGGAATTGACAGCCACCAGTGGTGCTTTTTCTGTCGAGTCCACATCCTCCAAGGTCAGCATCTGAATAGGCTTGAACGAAGAAGCCTGAGTTGGAAGGATACCATAGACCTAAGGAGGTGGTTCGCTTGAGATAGCGTAAAATGTTCTTTACTGCAAGCATGTGAGGTTCGCGTGGGTTTGCCTGAAATCGAGCACAATAACACACAGAAAACATGATGTCAGGCCTGCTAGCAATAAGATACATTAGTGAGCCTATCATTTGACGATAGAGTGTGATATCAACGGCCGGTTTGTCTAGAGATGGAGTTAGCTTGGTGCCGAATGCCATTGGGACTTTGACTTTGGAGTCTCCCATCATACCAAACTTTGCAAGGAGAGTCTTCGTGTAAGCTTCCTGATTGATAAAGATGCCTTCAGGTCCCTGTCTAATATTTAAACCAAGGAAAAAGTTAATAGGACCCATTGAGCTCATTTCAAATTTAGTCTCCATCAGCTTTCTGAATTCAGCTGTTAGGCTGGGATTCGTAGAGCCAAAGATGATGTCATCGACATAAATTTGTACTATCATAAGGTGGTTACCTTCCTTTTTGCGAAAGAAGGTTGGGTCAACCGAACCTTGTTTGAATTTAGACATCTTTAAGAATTTAGTTAGCGTTTCATACCAGGCTCTTGGAGCTTGTTTGAGGCCATACACAGCTTTATCCAGAATGTAGCAATGATTTGGATATTTTTCATTCACGAACCCAGGAGGTTGCTCCACATACACGGTTTCTTCGAGTTCTCCATTGAGAAATGCACACTTGACGTCCATTTGGAAAACTTCAAAGTTTTTGTGGGCAGCGTAAGCAAGAAATATTCTAACAGATTCCAGCCTAGCTACGGGAGCGAATGTTTCTTCATAATCAATCCCTTCCTCCTGACAATATCCCTTTACTACCAGACGAGCTTTGTTCCTTATAACATTTCCTTCCTTGTCCATTTTATTCCTAAAGACCCATTTGAGACCAACAACCGAGGCATCTGGAGGAGTTGGAATCAGGCGCCAGACTTTGTTCCTTTCAAATTCGTTTAGTTCGTCTTGCATCGCTTGAACCCAATCGGAGTGATCGAGAGCAGTATTAACTGTCTTCGGTTCAACTTTTGATACAAATGAGTTAAACATACAAAACTCAACCTTTGAAAATAAGGATGTCTGTTTTGCCTTCAGTTGTGATCGGGTCAGAACCTTTTCGTAGACATCACCAACCACTTGAGAGATAGGATGATCTCTGGTCCATTTGGTAAGAGGAGGATAGTTTGGATCAAAGGTTGGGTCTAGTTCAGCATTGATCATTTCTTCTGGCTCGGATTGGCTTTCGTAGTCAAGTGACATATCACCATGCTCCCCCTCGATTGATGAGCTATGAGAAACTTGAGGTTCAGAGGTTTCTTGTGGTGCTGGACTTTCAGGCGTTGATGCACCTTCGGTTGGAGAAGCACTTTCGGTTGCAGTTAGAGTTTCGGTAGTAGTTGTAGAGCTTGGCTCCCCCTCAATATCTGAGCTTGGCTCCCCCTCAACTGAAGCATCGTTGGATGGAGGTTCATCAGAATTCGATCCTCCTTCATTCATTCTCCTGGCAGCTTCTTCGACAATTTGCTTCATATGGTCTACCTTGTTGTCTGCTGCGCCTGCTTCTGAGAGAGTAGCTTTCTCTGGTTCGTCAAAGAGCTCCATGAATTTCTCGTATAGATTAGCGATCGAGACTGTGACTTGGCTAGTTTGAGGAAAGATTTCCCCAGCTGTGTCTTCTTTGGCCTGTAGCTTTTTGACATAGCTATCGTCAAAAGTCACGTAATAGGTCTCTTCGATTTTTCTCGAACGCTTGTTTAGGACTCTGTATGCTTTGGAAGTGAGAGAGTAACCTAGAAAGATTCCCTCGTCGGCTTTGACATCGAACTTGTTGCGGTGTTTTTTAGAGTTAAAGATGAAACACCGTGAGCCAAACACATGGAAAAATTTCACATTGGGCTTTCTGTTGTTGAGAATCTCGTATGGTGTGAGCGTGAATCATTTGTTGAAATAAGACCTGTTCTGTGTAAAACAAGCAGCAGAAATTGCATCAGCCCAAAAACAAAGAGGTAAGGAAGCAAAACTTAGCATAGTTCGGGCAGCTTCACACAAAGATCGGTTTCGTCTTTCGACAATTCCGTTCTGTTGAGGTGTGTAGGGAGCCGAGAAGTTGTGACTTATTCCCTTTTCTGCTAGAAATTCTTCAAATTCTCTGTTCTTGAATTCCAGGCCATTGTCGCTTCTGATGTTGCGAACGACCTTCTTGAGCTGTACTTCAATCTGCTTGATGAACACTTTCAGCTTATGAGTCGCTTCAGATTTGAGCTTTAGAAAGAACACCCATGTAAATCGTGAAAAGTCATCAACAATAACAAGAATATACTTGCTACCACCGATGCTTTCGATAGATGATGGACCACACAAATCAATATGAAGTAATTCGAGTGGTTCAACAACTTTTGTGTTAATTATAGATGGATGACTTTGACGACTCTGCTTCCCCATTTCGCATGCAGCACACAAATGATCTCTGTCGAACTTGAGCAATGGAAGACCTCGAACATGACCTCCAGTGACAAGTTTGTTGATATCTTTAAAGTTGAGATGAGAGAGTCTTCGGTGCCACAACCGGCTTTCGTCAGATTGAGCTTTTGATAATAAGCATATAGTTGGGTTTCCTTTGATGGGTTTAAGGTTTAGAGGAAACATTTCACCCTTACGCTCCGACTTGAGAATTACTTTCTTTGTCTTCTTCTCAATAATTTCAGAACCTTCATCGTCGAATGAGACTTTGAGACCTGTACCTCCAACAAGCTGAGATACACTGATGAGGTTGTGTTGTAGTCCTTCCACATATGCCACCTTCCTTATAGTAAAATCACCATTGGTTATCATTCCGTATCCCTTTATGGTGCCAAAAGAGTTGTTTCCGAACTTGACGTTGCCACCATTTGAGAGAGACCTGTATTCCCTGAGCTCTTCTTTCCTCCCTGTCATGTGACGCGACCAGCCACTGTCGATGTACCATTCTTCGTCGAACTGCTCGTCACTTATAACCTGCAAAAATTAAGCAGATTTAGGAACCCAAAGTTTCTTGGGTCCACGTGAGCTTTTCATAGTAACAGGAATAGTAAGAGAGATGTCAACAAGATGTGTTCGTTTTATAAGTGTTGTTTCATCTTTCCTTTTAATGGTAAAAACTTTGATTTTATTAGGATTAGGTGCGTTCGGTTTAGACTCTGGTTTGGATGCATTAACCTTCTGTTTGCCTTTTTGTTCAGCTGACGAATGAGATTTTTGAGAACGAACAGAATGAGCTTTAGAGCAAAATAGAGATGAATTGGAAGAATTAGAAGAATTAGATGAATGAGAAGGAGTGGGCTTAGATTGAGATGACTTCTTGGCTGGAGACTCTAGGTGACCCTTTTGCTTTTGATCATTGGTGGGACTGACCTTAGTGTTGTGACTTCCTTTGATTTCAGAAACGAACCTTTGCTTTCGGTTGGAGCAGTTCTCTGAACCGAACCTATGCTTTCGGTTGGAGTCATTCTCAGAACCGAACCTTTGCTTTCGGTTGGTATTTTCTTCTGAACCGAACCTTGACTTTCGGTTGTTGTGGCTCTCGTGTTTTTTAACAGGATTGTTCTCAACTTTTAGATTCTTGTCTTGATGTGAGAAATATGCATTCTGGGATTGCCATAATTGTTTTCTTTCAGAGAGATTCTTCCTGTATCTCTGGTTCCTTTCACGTTTCTTATTCCTCATCTGCTTCGGTTGATGATGAATATTGGCTTTCACTTTCGGTTTCTCCTTGGCTGGTTCACTTTGAACAGTGGGAGTTTCACTTTGAACTGAGGAACTAGAGGGAATGTCTTCTTTTGCCGAACTTCTATTCTCTTGAGGAATGTCTTTCGTACCACTAGTACTTGGCACATCAAAATTATCTGGCTTGTTCAAGGGTTCTGGTACGTATCGTCCTTTACTTTTCCATGAGGTCCTTTCAGATAACCCTACCATTTCATCGGCATTATCGATTGGAGCTGACCAGAAGAACTCATCGCAGCCATCAACATTGTCTTCGTTTACAATTGCTGTGAGTTCAGCAGTCTGATGTTCGGTTACTCCAGTGACCTTGTACACTTGATTTGGAGTGGTCCGGACCTTTTGATATACAACCGCTTTTTCTGCTAAGATTGGGGACTTCTGTTGGGACAATCTAGTGAATTCCACTGAATTTTCAGAAATTAGATTCTTGTGGTTTTCAGGTTCGTTTTTTACAAATTCTGAGCAGTCAACCGTGTCCTCTACAGAAATTTCACTCATATTGTCATCCTCATTAAGCTCAGATGCATTTTCAACATCAATTTTGTTTTCTGAGCTCAAGTTGGCGTTTAAAGAGTCAAATTTTTGTATGGTTTCGGTTCTCAGTTTAAGTCTATCATTTTCATCCAAAAGGTTTTTAAGCATGTCCTTGTGGTCCTTGGATTTAATGAAAGATTCTATTTTGTCCAGTCCATACATGTAGGTCGGATTAATGTCATCAGATGATATCACACTCTCACAATTATAAGCTTCAGCATCAATTTCATCCTCCTTAAACTCAAGGAAGGGCAAAATCATGCGATGGATCTTTTGGCCTATTTCACAGTCCAAGTGAAGCTGAGTAATATTAGAATAAAGACGTTTTGCAATTAAACAAAAAACATTCCGCTGTTTTAACAACTTTAAATTGTCTCTTTGTAAATAAATGTTTTCGTCTTTTATTTTAACTAATTCAGACTCCTTCAACTCGATCCACATGCGCCGCTCCTCACTCTTCGAAGACACCCTGCTTAATTGATCAGTTAGGTTAGAATTGGTGACTCGAGTTTGAGTTAAGCTACTATCTAGATGAGAAATTCTTGTATTAACATTTTTTAGTTCTTTCTCATATGAGGATTGTGGTACTTTAAATGAAACGAAAACCGATTGTACCTTCTTGATCAGTTCATCGAGCTCGTTGAACTGCACACTAAGCGGTTTGGCTGTAAAGCACATATCCTGCTGCTCCTTCGGTTCATTGCTTCCACCATCAGTGTTGTATCCCCTCATCTGAGATACATCGGACACCATGAAGCACCTTCCTCCACTGCTCTCCTCCTTTGCCACACAAGCCTTTCCATGAGAAGGCTTTCTCACTTCATCGTCTTCAGAGTCGGTTGACCAAACTTCCACTCCACCGAACTCATCATTAGCAACCGAACCCTGCACAATAAGAGCATTCATGGAAGGGTTAGCGGTAAATTTCTTCTTCCTCATCTCATCAAGCTTTTTCTGTAGCAAAGCTTCCTCATCCTTTTCCTCATCTTTTTCAGCCATCCTTTTGAGGACACAATCCTTAGCATAGTGATTTTTCCCACCACAGTAGTAACAGCTTACTCCAGAATCACCATCTGCCTTCGGTTCCTTCTTGGGCTCTTCCACCTTCGGTTCATTGTTAACCTTTTCTGAACTATAACTCCCCTGCCAGTTTCGGTTTTTGTTGCTGGGGAATCTCTTCTTAATGAACCTCTTGGGGTTAGACACCATCATAGCATAATCCTCAGACGTGAGGTCATACTCCTCCAAGTTGAGGTCTTCATCCTCCATCACAGGTTTACTTTTTGACAAGAGGGCCAGTGAACCTAGGCTTGAAACAACGTTCTTTTCCTGCAACACAATCTTCTCCTGAGACTTGAGAATACCCACCAGTTTCGCCAAAGAGTATGATTTAAACTGCTCATGGGCTTTAACTGTTGACACCATTGCTCTCCATTCTGACCTTAGACCATTTAAGAACGTAACCTTCTGCTTGATAAGCTTCCTTTCGATGTCATGTTTGATCATTCTGCTGAGAAGATGATTGAAGCGATCGAACGTCTGGGTCATAGTTTCTTCGGCTCCTTGCCTGAATTCTCCAAACTCAGATAAGAGCAAGGTTTGGATAGAATGTTCAAGATCCTCGTCTGTAGAGTACAGTTCGCGAAGTCTATCCCAAACTTCCGTCGTGCATGAACTGACCAACCTGAAGGTGTTGGACTGAAGGGCAAATCTTATCAATCTTAACGCCTTGATATTACATTGGAATTTATCTTTTTCATCTTGCGCAATATCTTTGACATCCTTCAGCAGATCATTATACTCCTTTTGAGTTTTAATAATCCTTGACGTTGCAGAATGAGAAAAAGGTCCATTAATGATTGCTTCCCATATGAGGTATCCATTATCCTCAGATCCTATAACATAGTCTTCGAAGTGATGCGCCCATACTTCATAATCATGGGTATATAGGATTGGAATCTTCGTGGTTGAACCGATGCTGTTGGAAATATTGATGGGATTTGATTGCGACTCGTCCATTATGATCGAAAAACCTGTTCAAAGATCAGACTTGTAATAAATCAGATTAGGGCAAAACAATAAATATCAAGATACGTCAATAATGAGATGACGGCTCAATAAATATCAGTAATTGTGGAAAAACCCTAATTGAAACCTTTTCACAGAAAAGATGTGTATCGATTACACAGCCTCCTGCTCTGATACCAATTGATGAGATTAAAAACTTAATCTTGAAGATCGATTAGATCTTAAACAGGTAAATAAATATTAAACAGCAAGAACACGAAAATAAAGAACAAGCCAAGAATGAATCAAACGAGTCGAATGATTATAAAACAACCCTCAGAAGAGCTCGATCAAGAACATCAACTGTAGAGGGTTAGTAGGTTTATAAGAACGATAAATAAAATCAAAGCTATCGTAATTCTCTATCTTGTAATCTAGATTATTAACCTAATATGCATGCAAGCATATACTTATATAATAAACCTAACAGGCTCTCGGTTGGACAGGCCCAAACCGGAGTACAAAAAAAATGGTTTAACAGTCGAGCCCAATGACGCAATCCTTTAGCGAATCTTCAACCCAACATAATCATTAGACGAACTATCTAGATAATTATTTAGAAAATCTTCATTAGTTACATCACTATTTGTGAAGTGCATGCCAGTTATATGTAATCGAAATAGGATAGGCCTTTAAATGAGTGATCTTAACTCCAAATTCACACAAAATAGGGGTAAAGCAGAATTTTCACAGATTCTAAGTCTATAACATCCTAGTTATATATAGCTTTAGTGTATCCACTTAGCAACTATCAACTTAGTAATGAAGATCCCTTTTTAGTTCTCAAGTATAAAGTACTGATAGTAACACCAAATACCCCTACGGTATTTTAAATTTAATGTTATGTTCTAGTGTTCTCATTGTGGTATTGTTGGTAAGATTTTAGACTTGTTGCAACCACACAACTACACTTAGGCACATGCTAGTCAACCCTCGGATAATATAGGTGATCATGCTATATCTTCCCAGTTTTGACCATATGTCTCTAAGTTCACCTGTGTTGCCCAACAATCGTAATTCTTTTGTACTGTCCTAGCGACACTGATTTTAGTATGAATGCAGGCACGTATACTTACTTAAATATTTTATTATTTAAAGTATAAACTCCTGGTCAGAGAATTTTAATCCCAATGTATTTATAGTTAGTATATCTTTTATGGGGTGATATACTTAATTCACTATATACAATGCTCTGATACCAATCTGTCACACCCCAAAACCATGAACGGCGGAAACGTTATGGAGCGGAGGACGTCATGTACAGTATCACAATAATGAAAAGTAGTAAACATGCAACAACATCATCCATTGCATTAATAATATAATTTTAATACATGAAAGATGCGTCTTGAACGAGCACCATCTTCCATGAACCTTGCATCGGTACCTGTCTATGGTAAACCTGAGGATACAAGTTATTTTGAAAGCGAGTATCAGCTATAAAGCTGGTGAGATCATAAGTATTTTAGTGTCTTAACTTGTATGTAAGTATTTGTATGTATGTGAACTGTAAGTATTGAAAATGTTTTGTATGACCCTAGGAAGCCCTATGTTTCCTACTAATCGTATCCTTTTACCAAGGCATCTAGTATCTATGTGTGGCTCTTGTAAGAGTGTGTATTTTCCAAAATCTGACTATCATTAACAAAAAAATATAGTTTCTACATTACCGTGCGTCGTGTGAATGTTCACGGAGTGAATGTAATGGGAAAATCGAACTACAACCGTACTAATTACCTTAAGTCTAGGGTAATCTCGTAAGTACTGTAGTATTTGTAATAAGTGACTACCTTTGTACTCCTATTGCCTTATTTGAGGTATAAGGCCTAATGTGATGGCTAGATCCCAGGCTAAACGCTCCCCTGTCAAAGGTATTTTGGGACCTTTACATGACGTCTGCCTGTATGCAAGCCGTGAACATCCACATTACTATGATCATGTATACCAGATATAACTACCACAATGCGTTGTGATTCATCGGTATAGTTAGATCCTGAACTTGTTCTATGCTATAACACCTAGTGATGTCTGTCCTATCAAAGTATATGTAACCGCACTCATGTAAACGTACTCATGTAAGCGTAATCATGTAAAACATATCTATGTAATAGTATAGTGACATACTGTAATGTTCTGCGTGTGCTAGCTGTAACGTGTGTTCTCTCTCTATCTAGCATGTATAGTAATGTATTGTGTGTACTAGCTGTAATGTATGTTCTCTCTATCTAGCAAGTATTGACTCATGAATGAACAGACTCATTGTATGATATCGCGTTCTAGTAATAGTCCTAGTATCTTCCTAAACTACCCATATGGTAGCTTACTAGTAATGTAACTAGTACGTATGAACATGGATGTGTACCCTTGCTACCCAAGGGTATTGAACTGAACTGGAAGAAACTTTATGACTATGTATGTACACATGATATATAACTAATATTTAAACGAGCTTCAGACGGATACCCGATATCCCACCAGACCACATCTCAAGCACGAAAAGGGAATAGGGTGAATAGCCTTCCTAAGTTCTTTAAACATTTCTTATATAACCATACATATATAGGCATGCAATTGACAATAAAAAATCATAAAATAAGTTTTGTAAAACCTTTTGAACAGGATTACTATCTAAGAAAAGATCGACTTGATGTCAATCTATAAAACGGGTTGGAATTATTTCTCTAATTAAACAGTTTTAAATACAAAGAAACATTTTTTTTGAAACACAATTGTAAATGAGTTTTGAAATGAAACATACAATGTATAATGAATAATTAAATCAGGAGTTTTAAACATATAAAACGTATATGAAAATCCTTTGAATAACAATTGTTTGTTAAAACAGCTAATGAGTAGCAAATCATTTATATGCTGCTTATTAATCACATGTGATTGATATAATAACTAGCATGATTCTACTTGTATCCCCCCATAAAACATCTAAAAACATTTAAATCATTGATTAAGGGGTATGAACTCGCCTGTTGTGGGTGATACAGATGAACTGAAGAGGTAGGACTGCTAGGTGTCAAGTGAAGTCTTGAACACACTCTATGATCCTAGTTAACATATAATATCACATATATGTAACAAATTTGTCTATAAACAACTAATAAACAAGTCAAGACACCTTAGGACATGCTAAACACCTTTATCAAGTGTTATTAGCCTCTAGGATTGCATCTAAGTGTTTGTATGGGAAGCTATTGTGTGTAGGGCTCAAGGAAAACTCCGCCATGAAGTTCACGGACCTAATGATACTACCAAATGAGTTTACGGTCGTAAACTCATGAGTTTACAGCCGTAAGCTCATACTTGTGTGACCAATTTGTGTTTGATGCTCTACAAGACCCTAAGAAGCATTTCTACTTAATGGCTTGCTCTATGGAAGAGTTTAGGGCATTATATTACTCCTTTTAGGAGTTTACGGCCCTGGGACCAAATCCCATGGAGATTATAGCCGTAATCTCCCTTGGATGGGTGTTTTTGGTGTTTTCAAGTTCCTAATTCAACTAGGAACTAAACTAGGGTAGTGTACAAGGCTTTAGAAGAGTTTATAGCACCATTTCGCCCTATTGTTTGGAGTTCACGGCCCTGGAACTTCTTGGGCCATGAACACCTTACTCTTGGTGTTCTAAAGGTGTTTGCTAGTCCTAAACTCATTAGGGTACATGTCTAAACTAGTCTCTTGGCTTAAGGAAGGCATTTAGGGTGTTTTGGCACCTAAAAGTGGAGTTCACGGCCCAGGAAGATCCTTGGCCGTGAACTCACTTCTATCCTTTTTTTCTTAATGAATTTGTGGTCTAAACATGTCATGGTATCTCTAGGTTGAGTTCCAAGGCTTTGAGGGGCATTGGGCACACTTTGGCCCTTTTATAAGAGTTTACTCCCCAAGGTGTTCTTGGACGGTAAACTCTCAGATCTTAGTGTTTTCCTATGATTTCTAGTGTATTAAGCATATAAGAAGATTTAAAACAACACTAGATAGAAGTAATCACTTTCTGGAATGAAAGTCCGAAGATCCTTGAGAGAGAATTCGGCTTTTCTCTAGTTGGAAATGTAACTAATGAATAAATATGGTTCAGAATTCTATATATAGTCCTGGGATTTTTAGCAGAAAATATTTTATTCCTGAAATGAACTCTAATATCATAGAGTTTTGGAATAACAGTGTTGCACAAAACCCTAGTGTATCCACTCTCCTGATATCTCCTTAAGTGTAAATCCTGAAAAACTGTCAAACTTATACCCAAAAGTCTGGAACTTCACTGTAATTGTTCTAACTTCTATTGACTTGATATGGTTTGTACAGAATGGAAATTTCGGGTTGTCACATCAAGTCCTTGAATTCCTTAAGTTCAACTCTCCCTAGTCAAGTGCATTTAAAAATCTTTCGTGCCTACCAGCGCATCGAGCACAGAGTGTAGACAATTCAATGCAGGTACGTTACGCAGATTCAGATTGCCCGTTATCACTTTCTTGATATCACTTCCCGTCACAACACCTACAAACAAAACTATAAGCAATTTTTTAATTTTCTGGATTTTTATTGTTTTTGGATTTTTGAAATTTTTATTGTTTTTGGATTTTTGATTATTTCTCCCCCTAAATTTGTGCATCGGTGAGAATAAAAATAAAAGGAAATAAAATGCGCAAATTTTAACTAACCTACCTACAGAAACAAAAATAAATTTTTAAAATTAAGAAGAGTTAAGAAAAAAAAAATAACATAAATCAAAAAACTTAATCCTCAAAATGAATCATTTTCAAAAATCCCACAAGCACATCAAAACGAGCTTTGTTAAAAGGCTTTGTGAACAGATCCGCCACATTATTCCTATCTATTGTGATTCTCAAAGTGCTATTGCGATTTCCCACAATCCAATTCAGCACTCAATGACTAAGCACATCGATATAAGGTACCATTTCATAAAAGATCATGTACTAAATGGTAACATTGAACTCATTTTTGTTCCATCTGACAATGAGATTGCTGACGTCTTTACCAAGGCATTAGACAAAACCAAATTCAATGGTTTTATGAACAAGATGGGTATGATGATAACAGATCCTCAGTTCTTTCAAGAGACATGTTCTCTCTAGATGTATTTGAAAGAAATCTAGTTCCGATCTCAAAATATTTTCATCTCTGAACTACTTTCTCTCGGAATACATAGGATCATTTTACTTATATTTATTTCTGGCAATCACTTTACTTTTTAAGCTGTACAGTTCATCCTGATTGTTTGTTTTCTAAGCCGACATTGTCATTGTACTCGGATTGTTATCTCAGAATATACTTCATAATGACATCCTAGAATTCCACTCCGGGAAGGTATTATGTTCTGCACTCCGGAATTTCAAAATTGACTCCTGAATTTCAAATTTTACTTCGGAAGCTTTTCTAAAATCTCACTCCAGAATGCTTTCTAAACCATGTTCCGGAAACTCTTTCAAATTCACTCTGGAATTTCCTAAAAACTACTGTTCCGGAATTTCTACTCCAGAATCTCTAACCTTTTCGAATCAAACTGAATTTTTGTTCCGGAAGCACAATGAAGTTTTTACTCCAGAATTGCAGCTCACTCCGGATTATCTCTCATTCCGGACCTCTTGTTAAAACAAATATGTTCCGGAATATAACTTTTTACCCTCCGGATCACACTTTGTCCGGAATACCTTATTCGGAAGTCTAAAGGATAATAAGGTGAAATGTTTTTCGCTCAACGGATCACACTTTTTCCGGAATAACTTCGGGACCCCTATTTCGGAACCCAAGCTTTTCGAATATGGAGCAATCTCTCCGACTCCGGAAGCCTCAACTGGTCTGATACCCGGAAGGCGTACAGGACGACCAGGTGCTAATGATCCCCAGTGGGAGGATACTATAAACAGGGTCGTATCCAAGCATCCGGATCTCACCAGAACTCAAGCGGAGTCCACACTTATCTCCATGAGGAACAGGGCCATTCAAAGCAACATGCCTTATGTTCCTCCCACTAATGCTGATGGCGCAAACAAACTTACTTCCGAACTACCTCCCATTACCACCCATCAAACCATTTTTCATACCAATCCGGATGAAGATATCTTCGAAGAAGTCATGTTGGATGATGATGCAAAGACTATTCCAAAAACAGATTTCATGTCTTCTCTTCATTTTCAATCAAAGGCACCCATATCTAAGTCACCCTATGACTTTGGATCCTCTTCCTCAGCCACTCTGGATGCTGAACTCAACTCCAAACTGAATGAAGATGATGCTGCAACCAAGCGGAGTCCCTTCAATACTTCTTCTCGCCAAGCTCCTCCGCAACACTCAAATTCTGATTTTGAATCCTCTGCTGGTGACTACATTGACCCCTTCACTCTCCTCGAAATCCATACAAATGTCACAGAGACTATGAAGAAAGTGTCATCCATCGAAACTTTTGTCACTGAGTTCAATATGAAGATGGATCAAAAAGTCTCCGGACTTGATCCCAAGCTTGATGCCATCTGTAGCTGAACAAGAAGCTCAACTGGATCAGTTAATCTCTCACCAGCTCAAGCACACAATGGAAGAAGTTAATGCCAAGTACAATACTCTGGTTGATCACTATCTCAACACCATTACTTCAATGCTTAAAGTCCAGGACGACTTGGTGGCTGCTACCAACGACCTGATTAAGTAGACCCACGTTCGTCATGAGAAACAAATCCAAAGAATGGAGAAGGAGATCAAGAAAAAGGATGAAATGAACATGATCCTTCAACAAGTCCTCATCAAGCTTCTCCGCTCAACTTGGAACATCGTTGATGTTCCAAACCGGAATTTTGATGAGATGTTATCCATCCTACGGCATCTGTTCGATCACCTTGCTGCACAAGCTCCTACGTCTGAAGCCTATGATTCCCTCACTCTTCAAATCAATACAGGGCTTCATAAGGTCTTCACCAAATTTAATGATCTCTAAAACACTTTGGTACTTACACCGGCTCCGCCGTCCACCGATGCAAGAGGAGGAGAAGGCCCAAGCAAACTTTGGAAATCCGCCTCATAATTTATACTCCCAGATGAAGACCTAGATTCCAAAGATGACATTCAAGTCGTCTCCGGGATGCTAGGGAACTATGAAAAAGAAGGAAGTGAAGAAGAAGACGAATATGTTTCGGATAAGGCTCCTAAGGGAGTTCTTGGTCTTCAAGCTCCCAAGTTGACCATTCCAAAGGAAATGACAGCAGAACATCAGAAAATATGGTCTGCTACTTCCCGGCCTTCCTCTCTCCCTAATGCTCTCCGAATGGGCATTCAAATGGCTATGTAAAAATCTTTTTTCACTGCTCAAGCCTTTCGATCCACGCCTTCCATGCAGCCTCCCATTCCGGACCCAAAGATTGCTCCAATTGACCAGGGCTCTCCTCTTCGGAACCCTGATGAAATTCCGGAAGAACCTTTTCCAAATCCTACTCCGGAATTTGTGATTGATGAAAATATGAAGCTTATCATAATTGCACTTCAAAGAGACAAAGGGAAGAAGCCTATGACTGCCGAGCAACAAGCCCTTCATTTCAGACCTCCTCTCAAGCAAAAACTTGGATGGTCGCAGGAAGAAATCAACCAGGCATTAGAGGATAGTATTTGGATCCAAGCCCTAAAGGATAATCCTGATCCGATGCGGGGCATCTCTTCTCTTTGCCGTGAAGGCATTCTCAAGGCTGAAGAAATAATTCCTTGCATGTACTATGACGTTTCTTCCAATGATTCCGATCAGCTGGATCTTCCTCACTCTCCCTTCAGCAAATTATATACTAAGTTTGCTCGTCTTCACCCATTTGATGATTCGGAGGTGATTATCCGAACCGAGCGAGAGAGACTTAAAACCTTCAACTCGAAGCACGTACAACCTCTCAAGGAAGTGTGGTTGAGGAAGAGAATTACCCATGTAAAATGTGGTTCAGATAAAATGAACTCCCTCATCTGATCATCGAGCTGCCCAACTCCAAAGCCCGAGCCTGGTCCCTCGCCTACACTAGAATGGCCAACTGGTCTAGTGTGTAGCGTCACCATACTGAAAATACACTATAAAAATCATCAGAATACTCATCATAACTCAAGGGATCTCACACACTACAAGTTCCCTAGGTTCATCTCAGGTTTCTTTGATTCGAGTATGGATCCTCTGCATTGAGTAGTACGGGCTCATATTACCTTCCACGTACATCCGTACTTTCATCAAGAACTGCCTTGACTCCACCAAGTCCCTTTCACTACTACTGCTTTCCATGCTAATCTCATCCTAGGCTTTCCCTAGGGTAATCTCCGACCCACTCTTCGCCATCAAGTGTATAAGAAGTCCCTGCTACCTTTCCCTATCTAGCTCACGAATACAATTACATATTACTAAGACCAAATAATTCTCCAAATGAGAGGTCTCTCCTTACAACATTTAGACTCAAACAAGAGCTGCGAAATAAGGCGAAACCTAACCTTCTAAAATTATTTAGTCCTCGTATTATGTAACTTAGCGTATTCGTTTAATAGTTAGTTAAAGATATCTAGAACTCCTTAAAGCACAAAGCAAGCAGCATTTGAGCATTGAGTACACAAAACCAAGCATATCCTAATTAGGACATCATATCGTTGACCAATCAGTACTAGCATGTAGTTCATTAAGCTCCTACAGTAGGCGTACAAGGCATCATTCCTAGATCTTTAGCCCTAATCTAGAATGCAGTTCACATAATCGCAATTCATATCATAACATAAACGTGTATGGGTAATTTAGGAGAACTTACTTGAGCACGACTGACTGCATTCACCACACCCTTTTCTTTTTCCAAAATCGTTTTTATAAAACTGGTTTTCTTTTGAAAATTTTCATACCAAGTCCTCAGTTTGAGCTCAGACACACCCGAGAGTGTGCCCAAATCCCTCAAACCAAGGCTCTGATACCAACTTGAAACATCCCAAAAATCATGACCAAAAATTTCATTTTTAATTACTAAATAAAACCATAGTTTTCAAAATCATCTCATCAAAACATAAGTCATAGTATCTCAAAACATCATGAATGGCATATCAGTCAAAAACATTTGTCAAATATATCAAAGATATCATCCTAGGCTAAAGCATCATGGTATGTGCAATGCAGTCATCACGAGCTTTTCCTTTTGCTACCGGAAGTACCTAAAAACAAAAACTAAAAACTGTAACCACAACACTTAGTAAGTCTCCCTAAACTACCACATACCATACACATAATCACATAATCGCATAAAAACATATTGTGGTCCCCTCCCCTTCATCGGGCCCCGCCCGACTATTGGATTAGTGTCTAAGTCTATAACTATAATTGGTATGTACTTGACCCGAGAGTAGCATGGTTCATTTGGGTTGCATATCACCAAGACAATTTGATAGGATGGACTTTTGAGAAGAGGTTATTTATGATTTGTTAATATATTATATGTTCTAATATATTAATATGAAATCATATTATTTAATTAATATTGATCAAGAATTAGTTGGGAATTAATTATGTGATCTAAAGACACTAATTAAATAAATGGGGATTGATTTGGTAAATCATTCATTCTTATAAAGTGAGCCTGTGATCCATAGTTCTTTATGTTGGGCTAAACCCATGTGGTAAGCCATGGATACTCCATGGAGGTTAAAACCCATGGAGCCTAAGGAATGTGGAAAGTCATGCACATTAGGGTTTGCATGGTGTAACCCTAATTAAGCCACACTATATAAGAAGACCCTTAGCCTCCAAAATTGTGGACTAGTTCTTGAAAGATCCTTAAGTTGATTTTGGTGTGAGGATATTCTCTCAAAAGTCATCATTTGTCCAAAGGTGTGTTGTGATTCCATTTGAGGCATTCATGTTATTGTTGTTAAGTTCTTAAAGGCCAAAACTACAAGCTACAACAAAGAGGTAATTCTATAACTCATTTTTATAATGTTTATGTCATTTGTATGCTAGTTGTAGGCTTAATGCTTTGGAAACAATATTGCATGTATAATTAGAGAAAACAAAGATCCAAAGAATCTAGGGTTGCATGTACACCATCATAGTGTTAGAATGCTCAAAACCCTTTATTGGTATCAGATCCTAGGGTTGTTTTCCAATATACTTGATGCTACTTGCTTTCAAAAGCTAAAAAAATTGATTTTCTGCTTTCTGCATAGTGGACTCGCCAAGTCCCCTCACGAAACTAACCAACTCGTCGAGTCATTTCACACACTCGACGAGTTCGTGCTCCAGAATGCAGATTTTCGAGTTCTAAGGCTAGAATTAGACAAGGATCATTAGGCTAAGCTATTTTTGAACTTATAAACCTGTTTTTGATGTAGTAATGATCATGCTTATCCAATTTATAAGATAATTGTCAAAGTTTCATGTTTTGTATTAGTTTATATGATTAGGCTAATTACATGAAATAAAGTTTGATATGAAGTGTCTTGTTCTTATGAGTTTAATTTAGATCATAGACAAAATTGTTTGATTTATGTTAGTTACAATAGTTGATCTAAATGTTTTGATGAATTTCAGAACTTGTCCTCAAGTTATGGAAAATGAAAAGTTTTTCTTTTAAAGAGATCATTAAACTTATAGATTATGAACTTGAAGAATCTTTTCCATAAATGTTTTTTATGAACTCCATAACTTGTCCTCAAGTTATGGATTTTCAAGAGTCTTTTCATTAAAACCTATATTAAACTCAAAAGTTATGGATTCCAAAAGTTTTTGAATAGTTGAAAACTTGCCCTCAAGTTTTGGAATTTGTAAATGTAAAAGTGTAACTTTTGAAACATTTAATTCCAAACCCTAGAATTTTAAAGTTTAAAATTCTACCGTTATACTATTATAATATAATAGGTTTAATATATATATATATATATATATATATATATATATATATATATATATATATATATATATAAGATTAAAGTCATTCTTACCATTAGTAGACCTCATTCACGAAGTCGGTCTATAAGGGGGTATAAGGTTACTGCCTGTAAGATGATAGTTTAATGGATGTCCACTCTCACCTACCTCTTCCTTGACTGGTGGAGGGTCGTTAGCCGAACGGGTAGGATAGAACTCTAATTCTCCTTTCATTAAAAGTATAATGTTAAATATAAAGTCGCTAAACCCTTACAAATTCCAAAATCTTAGTTAGTTAGGAAAATGTGAATATGGTGCTAACCAATAAAATTGCACTTTGCACCTTGTTAAGTCGTTAGTGGAGCGTGTGTGGTTAACCGAAACACTAATCTGGATTGATGGTGTGTGGTAAAGGGTAGCTTGATGTTAACCATAGATCAATGGAGCGTGTGTGGTTAACCGGCACATTGATTAGGTGGTTGTAACATTGGGTGTACCAAGCTAATTTTCATGGTTATTCACACCTTGTTTGTGATCCTCGGCATCCCAGTCACAAACTTGAAGGGAAAAACCGAGATTTAAACATGCCATTAAGTGAATTTTCGTTCACTTAAGACCTAAAATTCTTTTTCGTTTTTCGTGATGGAAATTGGTAAATCGTCATTTACCTACCTTCAAATATTTTGCAATTGGATTATAGCATCCCTCTTCCAAATTGTAAAATGTTGTGTTGGGTCCTAGCCTTAATATTTCATTTAGGTGTTATATTAAGGACTTAAATCAACTAACTTGAATTTCTCCCATTGTAGATGTCTAGTCCATAAAACTATGGTCTTCCTAAATCTTTTGGAACAAGCTTTCGTCTTGAAGATGATGTCCCGCGGTTGGATCGTGGAAGTCATACTTCACTTCCTCCACCTCTTCCAACTATTCTCCCTAACCCACAAGTTCAAAGACTTGAAAAGTTCAAGGTCACTCAATCCCTACTTGCAATGAAACATCAAGATGGAAGTCTTGTGTGTACTCACGTCTTGGAAATGAAGTCACATATTGACAGGCTGAGAGTATTAGGTGTCGTTGTCTCAAGGAAGTTGGTTGTTGACTGGGTTCTTCAATCACTTCCTGAGTCATATAGTGAGTTCATTAAGTACTACTATGTGACAGACCACGACGTGACCCTTATTGATCTTACTTATTTGCTTGCTGTTGCCAAATCAACAAGGATTTGTCGCAATGGCGCAATGGAAAAGAAATTTTCATTGGAAGATATACTCCCCAAACTTCCATGGACATTAACAATGGAAACATTGGAAGTCCAAAAAAAGTTTTCTCTTCCCAATGGAAAGGGGTCGGCCATGTTCAACCCAGTTGACTAAAAGGCAAAGAGAAAGGAAAAGTCTGAGATAGTCTTGTATATCATTCCCAAAGTGTCTATATGCTTCTATTACCAAGAGAACGAGCACTAGTTGCAAAGCTGCCCTGACTACCTGAAAGATCTGAGAATCAAAAAGTTTGACTCTGCTTCAGGTAAGTCCACTATCTAACTCTTTAAAGTTCCTAATTGATGATTCTTAATACATGATGTAACTAGGTTGCATTTTGATGTTTTGTAGGATCATGCAAAAGGAAGGAAGCCTAAAAGAAGAATATGCTGAATCTGTTCACGAAGATGGATTTCAATCGAATGGTTCGAAGATCAGATTTTTGAGCTGTTGCTTAGGAGTTATGATAGATTGCTAGGAAATATGTAATAACATAGTTTTCATTTGTAATTGCATTGTAAGGAAAAGTTTTTCCGCATTTTATAAATAAATAAAATTTTTATTTTTTTATTATATCTCCTTGCAATGGCATTTGTGAAAATTGATGTTTCTATGTTTCTATGTTAGCAATATAAATTTCATTCTTTCATTTTTGTTGTAGTCTCGAGAATTTGCCAAATAAGGAAAGATTCTCATCACCCAAGTTTTAGTTGGATAGAAACTTGGAATCATGCAACTTGTATTGTGTGATGAATGAGAAATTTCATCTTTAGGAAATTAAAATTGATTCCTTGTTCACATGTATATGTGAGTCAAGTGAAGGAATAGGGGATCGGGTACACTGTGTGTGCGCTGGTCAGGTCCACCACAGAGAATGATAAGACTATTTTTCATGATTTACTAAAGTTTAGTAAATATGGTTATGCATACAAGTTTAAACATAATTCTTAATCATTGGAAAAGTTTCACTGTATGGCAGAACGAATGAGAAGAATTAAAGTACGCAAAAAGATAAAAGTTTCTCCAATATGAAAAAATGGGAGAGTACTTTAGTATCGTGTTTTATGATCATCTTAGTGATTATGAAACCATATCACAATTGATTCTCTAAGGACATCTTTGTTCATTTGTATGGCTAAGAAAAGGAATCGTGAATTGTTGAAATGGTTAAATCGAGAAGATGGGTCATCCTTCGTTCCAAGAACAAGTCTTAGAGTCATACTCCAAGATTGAGCCTTGAGTGACATAATCTTAAGAAAGGTTTATAACACTTATCAAATGTAGAGTATAATTTTTTATACTCTTGTACATTTGAAATTGGTAAGTTGTGATGTTTTGGATAAAACAAAGACCAACTAAGGCCAGATGTGTGAAGTGTTAGTCTTGATTATAATATAACTCTTGAATATTTGTTTGTCAAGGAATGGTTGTCACACCCCGCTAAAGCGGAAATACGAGGCGTGGCAGTATAAAGGGTTTCATAGCAAAAGTTAAAAGCCAATACCAACCATAGTATTAAAAATCATTACAAATTTACAAGGGGTTTGAACAACTTTTACAAGAAATTACAATGAAAATAGAAATACAACACATGTGAATGCTCCTAAAAGTGAAGTGTCCGTAAGTGCCACTTACTCGATAATTCCTGAAAAAGCATGTAAAACGAGCGTCAACTATAAATATAGTTGGTGAGTACTCACAAATAAACAAAATAATCTTGGTTCCATGGGTTGAAATCAAAGTTTTGATAAAAGTTTCCAATAATACAAGTATATTGTTAAAATGAGTAAATAAGTTTGTAAAAGCAAAGTTCTTTTTGTCATCATGAGAGATAAAGTATATTGCCCGAATTAAATGTAACATTCATATTCTCATGGAAGATAAAGTTCGTTACTCAAACAAATAAACAAGTTTCATTGCTAAAATGAGCTGTCAATTTCGTTGCTACAAGGAGCAAACAATTTCATTGCTAAAACATGTATACAAGTTTCCACTAGTAAAAGTTCGTTGTTGTAATGAGAAATAGAGTTCATTGCTATAATGAGAAACAAAGTTGATTGCTATTAATGAATACAAGTTTATTGCTATAACGAGAAATGAGTTTCTATGTATATGAGCAAACAATGAGTCTCAACCAAACCTATGACTGAAGCCCTATCGAGATCTATGCTTATCGTTCCATAGATGAATATGGTATCATGCACTCCAGCAATAGGGCGAGTGAGGAGTTGTCAATTCCTAATAGCGTTATCCATAATGACCATTGGCTCAAAGAGTTAATGGTTAGAGATAAGGGAAGGGCCTTAGTACGATAAGTTCTCATGTTCCGTGTTGCATAGACATACATAGAGAAACATAGCAATACAATAGCAATCATGTTTGATAATAATCAATTTAAATACAACATGCAAATAATAGTTTTTCTGGACATGCTTTTCCACCCCAAAACATAAAACGGAAAATAGGGGAGTGCGTGAATACTCACAATGTGCAAAATATAACAGTCAAGTTTATACGAGTCAATTATATACAACGAACATAAATAGTTTAGGACATGCTTTTCCACCCCAAAACATTTAAAAACCGAAAATAGGGGAATGGTGAATACTCACAATACATTAGGATGATGCAAATGGTGCCTTGACTATGTTCCACGTGTACCACTACTGATTCCTACAATATTGGTATTCACTAGTGAGTCTCTAATCGAAATGTAACACTAGTATACTTACTACTACAATAGAATTATGCCAATACCGAGTCAAAATTGAATATTGATAAATTATAAATATTTTTCTGTGGAAATTAAGTTTCAAAGAATCAATTGTTATATAACAATTTAAGCGGAAAATTTCCATTATTGAAATATTAATATTTAACATTTTAGAGGTGTTTCAATGATTAAATATTCCAAACTAAACCAATTTTGTTCTAAAATTTCCCAAACTTTGCATTTTAGTTTTAATTGAAGTCAAAGACCTCAAGATAAATTTTCTTGAATTTTTGATTTGTCTAACTATTTTTCACCACTTTAGTTTCTTGAATAACCATAAAATCTTGAAAAATACTAAACAGTTAATAAAAATTACCAAACTTCAGATTTTGGTTCTAAATGTGTTAAAAGACTTCTAGATAATTTTTCATGGATTATGGATATGTATAACGATTTTTCATTTATTTAATTCTCTAAATATATAAAAATTCATGAAAAATATAAATCAGTGAAGAAAATGCCCCAAACTTTTTATAGTAATGTCATTACACATACTTAATCTGTGAAAAAGATAAAAATGGGTTTCTAAACTGTTTAACCAATTTTTATGATTTTGTGTATTTATTCTAATAAAAATTGAAATAAATAGAAAATAGTTTCCAAAATTACGCAAACTTTTTATTTAACTTTTATTATACATAGCTAGCCTGGGAAAAATATAAAAGATATTTTTCAGTGGGTATTTCTATTTTCCCTGTTTTATCCCCTTAAATAATCATTAATTGAAGAATAAATAATAAACAGTTAAAATAAATTACCAAAAATTTTTGTAACTTCATTTACAGTGTAAGTAATCTGGGAAAAATACCAAAAGTGGTTTTCATATTGTATAATCCGGTTTTTGGTATTTATGTGTATTTAAGTGTATTTAAGTGTATTTAAGTGTATTTAACCTTAGAAAATAGGAGAAAAATAGTATACAGTATAGAAAAATCATCAAAATCTTTATGTAACCTCTTAATGTACAACATGATGTTCTGGTAAAATTTCATGAATTTTTGATAATCAGAACTAGTTTTCCTATTTTTAGGCCATTATAATTACCAAAAATTGGGAAAAATAGGAAGGCATGATGAAAAAATCTTAAAATATTTTTCGGAGTCTCCCACCACAGGTAAGAGCTGCGAAAATTGTTAGATACAGTTTTCCCACTCCCTAAAGTGGTTTTGTGATTTATTATACCCAAACAAAAAGAAAATCGAAAATCATACTAAACAGCAACATAAATCGATGAAATTTAATGCGAGGTAACTATTCACCATAGGGATCATCCAAGAATTTATTCCGGATTTATAGACCTCTGGAAGTATTTTATATGATTTATTGCCCTATTTTATTGCATTAATTATAATAATTCAAGAAAAATGAATTATCTTCTGGACATTTACAGAGTATCTTATTTTGTTGATGAGAATCTGGGAAAAATAGGATTTGGTCAGAAAATGATTTTTAGATATTTATTTGGAAATAAATCTTTCATTAACATATTTGAAAGCTTTTAACAACAAACTTTGATCATCAAGCATCTAAGCTTGAAGATCATCACATGCATGTTGGTTTAAAGATCATTCATGAGTTTGAAATGTTCAAAAGTCATTTTTGAAAGAAAACTTTGGATGCATGTGGTGATTTTCCACCAAAACGTGTAGAAAAATGCATTTTCATGGTTTTGACTTAGGTTTAGGTCCTTGGATTTCACCATTTACAACATGCATGTTGTTTTTGGGTGAAATCCTACCACCATCATCATAAAAACCGTGAGTAGGTGCAAATGTTCATGATTTTACAATAGAATGGAGTAGAAGATGGAGAAAATCCATGAAAACAAGTAAAAGTTGAAGGAAAAGAGAAGGAAAATGAATGATTTTCGGGTTTACCTTTAAGAACACCTCAAGATGGTTAAGATTTAGAGTTCATGGTGTGTTCTATGACCTATTTTCTGGAGAATTTAGTGGTTGAGGGAGAGAGGAAGAGAGAATAGAGAGAAAAGTGAGGGAGTGTAAGAGAGAAAGAGATGGAGTGGGTGAGTGAAATTGATTAATGACTTGGGAAAATGGTGTATTGGGAAGAGGAGGAGGGTATTGGGAGAGGGGAGTCCGACTTTGGAGTGGAGAGAGGGTCTCCCTCTCTTAAATTTTATAAAATATAACTTTATTTTATAAAAATATCAAGTTTTTATAAAACATGCTTCTTATTCTAAATTTTCCTTCACAAAACCTTGATTTTTGACTTAGAAAATAAGGTTAAATACTAATGACTTAAATTTGTTTTTTTCCTTGGTTATACTTTACTAAATTGAGTTATTTTAACTTGATATTTTATAGTTCATACCAAATTTATGGATTTTTAGGTGTTAAAGTTTATAAATTTGAGTTTTTAGGGCATTTAGGGTTTTTGAGAGTTTGTAAGTCTTTGGATATCAAAATTAATTAAATTTTTGAGACTTCAAACTATTTTAGAGTTTCATAACTCTTATTCAAGTTAGAAATAATGTTTGTAATATTTTTTTATTGGTTTATTGGCATTCTATGTAGTGATTCCGAGATTCAAGCGAAATTGAGGAATCAAGTATACTAGTCCTACTCTTCAACTTTGACTTAAGTTTCTATGAGACTTTGACCTAATTTCTACCACTAGGTCAAGTGCATGATGTGTATATATGATTCATGAAATGGTGTTCAAGTCAAAGAGTGACCCTAATATAGATAGTCACTAAAGTTAAGTAGTAGTAGAATTCACATATCAATGTGAAATCTAAGCACATTATCCATTGTTTCTAATTGTTTCCAAGTTTCTAGTAGGTTATAACTTAGCTTCTAGTTACTAAGTCTAATATGCGTAGTGCCTTTATGTGCAACTAAGTCTAGTCAAATCTAGAACCGACTCGAATTTTGACGGTTGTCCCAATGGTTCTTGACAAGAGAGTCTTATATGTCAAGAGGTCAGTGGGAGTCTTAAAGATCTTGAAAGTTTCAAGAACTAGTCAAGAGTAAACAAGTTGTTAAACACTAGCACACGACTTGAGGCTTGTAACCTATCGTGTTGACATATTCTTGTTTTTGTGCCCATTCTAGTTAAAGTTGACTATATATGTGAGTTCTATGAGTTTTCAATTGTTTGCATTACAACTTGGAAGCAATGGCAGGCTCTTGTGCTACTAAGTGGCAAGAAATTAAGATTGAACAAGTTAAGTTCATATGAGTTTGGATTTATCACTAACCTTGTCTTGTGATTATGGTTATGACAAATTCACATGGATAGGAACACATATACCATAAAATCTAAGTGTCATAAGGTTTCTCTCCAATTCATGAAAATGATTGTGAGGAAACGCTTTCACTAAGTAGATTTTAAGGAGATAGCAATTGTGTTATTTGCATTCTCAAATTCGATTATGATTATGGCATCCCTCTTCATAATTTGAAATTGTGAGAAATGGCAAAGGGTCTACATATTTGAGACTTATTGCTGTAAGTTCTAAAATTGTTAAGACACATATGTGAGCTATCTAACGGAAGGTGTATGAATTTGAGAAGCCTAGATAAAGTCTTATTGAAGTATATCATATCAGAAATCTGAACTTTGGTAAGAAAGTCAATAAGTATTGATTTCTAGAAGTCCAGTTGATTTCTGAATACATGTCAAAGCTAGTGGGAGCATAAGTGCTATGCTAGTAAGATAATAATTATTATTCTAGTGGGAGCATAATTATTATGGAAAGTGTTGCAAGTTAGCAATGTTAATTATAGAAAAAAAAAGTTTCAATTTGCAAAGATGCAGGGTTTGAAAAGTTGTTTTGCTATAATTAAGGGAGAGGAATTCATACTTCTTTTCAAAATCTAAAAGCTTAGATTGAGTTTTTAATCAAATTTAGTCAAATATATATGAATGTTATGTTGGAATGGTTCAACATAAGTAAATTCTATATATGGAAATGATTTATTTCAAAATTTGAAAGCTTAGATTGTGTTTTAATCAAATTTAGTCAAATATATATGAATGTTATGTTGGAAGTGTTCAAAATAAGGGAATTTTATATATGGAAATGATAATTGCGTTCTCAAAATTTGATTACGACTACGACATCCCTCTTCATAATTCGAATTATGAGAACATGGCAAATAGAAATATCATAGCAAAAGATTGATCAAGTATCATGTCTTCATGTTAGACATTATGAATCGTGTCCCATATGCTTCGGGTATAGTATCGATTTCATATGTTATAATATTCTTGTGTTCTAATTTTCCAAATTCCTAGGCCATTAAGAAGGAAAAAGGAATAGAACCGGATATGACTAAAGTGGTTAAACAACTGTTAAGGACAATCTAAGGTTTGCCAAGGATTGGTCGCTTGTAGTTTGAATTATAAAATGGATGGACCATATTGACATATTCTGAAAGAGGCAACACTAAATCATCGTTTCCATGAATCGGATAGAAACCTTATGACACTTAGACTTTATGGTGTATATGTTCCTATCCATTTGAATTTGTCAAAACCATAATCACAAGACAAGGTTAGTGACAAATCCAAACTTATATGGACTGAACTTGTTCAATCTTAATTTCTTACCATCTGGCAGCATAAGGGCCTACTATGTTTTCCAAGTTGTTATGCAACAAATTGAGAACTCTCAGAACTCATATGCAAAGCCAACTTTAACTGGAATGGGCAGATAAATAGGAATATGTCAACACGATAGGTTATAAAGCTCAAGTCGTGTGTTAGTGATAAACTACAGGTTTTATTCTTGATTAGATCTTGAAACTCTTTCAGGATCTTTTAGACTCCCACTATCCTCTTGACATATAAGACTCTCTTTCCAATAACCATTCCTTGAAAAACAAATATTCAATAGATAGTACGGATTCTTATCAAGACAAACACTTCACACAATTCGACTTAGTTGGTCTCTATTTTATCGAAAACATCACAACTTACCAATTTCAAATGTACAAGAGTAGAACACATTTTACTCTTAGATTTGATAAGTGTTATAAACCTTATTTAAGATATGACACTCAAGTTACAATCTTGGAGTATGACTCTAAGAATTGTTTTGGAACGAAGTATGACTCATCTTCTTGATTTAACCATTTCAACAATTCATGATTCCTCTTCTTAGCCATAGGAATTCACTAAGATGTCCTTAGAGGACCAATTGTGATATGGTTTCTTAATCATTAAGATGATCACAAAACTGATGGGTTTTGAGCATTCTAACACTTCCTAAGTGTACATGCAACCCTAATAACCTTGAATCTATGTTTTCACTATATACAAGCAAATTTCTTTTTCAAGGTTATTTCCTAACTAGCATGGCATGGGGATTACATAAAAAATATAAAACTAGTAGAAATACATACCTTGTTGTTGCTTGGATTCCTTCAAGACTTTGTGAGCCTAGCACCCCAAATGTTGTGCCTCAAATGCTTCACACAACACCACAAAACTTGGAATAACTTGAGAGAATACTTCTTACACTCAAAAATCGGTTATGCCCTCTCTAGTAACGATTTTGCATGCTATGGGGTTTCTTTTATAGTGTGTCATAATTAGGAGTTACAAATGTAAACCCTAATTGTCATGACTCTTCATTTCTCATGACCCATGGGTTTGTAACTCCCATGGACTATCCATGGAGCTCCAAATGGTTACATCCATAACCCATAAACCATGGATCATTAATCCACCATAAAAGAATTGATGATTGTCATAATCAACCCTATATATTTAATTAGTCTCACTTTGACACTACTAGAAAAACAGCCTTTTACGACGCTCAATGCGCGTCGTAAAAGGCTCAGACGACGCACAAATGCGCGTCAAGGAAGGCCCTGTCATAAATAGAGATGACGCGCTTTTGCGCGTCGTCTATAGACGACGCGCATTTATGACGCTCATTTACGACGCGCAATTACGACGCACATTTACGACACACAATGCGTATCAAGGAAGGCCCTGTCATAAAGGAAGATGACACGCATTCGCGTGTCGTAACCTTACGATGCGTGTGTTAATGACACACAATGCGTATCAAGAAAGTCCTTGTCAAGAAATGTCATGTCGTACATGAAGATGACACATGTTTTTGCGTATCATAATTTTAAATGTTTAAAAACAAATTTATTTATAGATTTACTTATTTTCAAATTAAATTTGTATTTAACGTTTCATAATAGAAAATAAAATATCTTATACAAAAAATAGAATCCATTGCATAAATTTAATGTCATACAAATAATCGTTCCATGGAAAGATAAAACAAATCAATAGAAGTTGTAACACAATTTACAAACGAATTAGATACAAAAAATACAATCCATTGTCATGTATGGTACTACTTGAATTTACCAAAGCATCAATTTCTGATTGCTTATTTCTTTCAGGCCTTTCTCATTGTTGTCTGATTAATGTTCCTCTGAAATCTTGTGGCATGTAGCTTATAACTGCATCCACATCATCCAAATCATCAATGTCTTCTAGTGTAGACTATTTTTAAAATAGCCAACAACAACAAAAACACAAAAACTAAAAGGTGAGATGGGATTTAAAAAATAAATAAATAAAAGAATTAGTATCTCACAGATTTTGGCCAATGAGAGCTCAGAAGAAAGAAAAGAAAAGAAATAAAAAGACTATTATTTTATGAATTAAGATAAGAATCTTACTTCACATATTTGATGGAGTTCTATGCTTTGTCTTCCAATCTGTCTTGGCATCATAACATGAATTACAAGTTTTAAGAGTATTACCACACCCAAACCCATTCCACCTAATGAAACATAAATTACATTATATATATTTCTATAAAGAAACTGCACAAAATAGAAAACAATCTCCCTGGGACAAATTCAAATTTAAATTGGCTCAACCTAATTTTTAATCTTGATTGTTAACCGACATTCCATACACAATCGGATGTTGCCTTAAGCTGGAGTCGAGTACTTGGTGAGTTAAGCTGACCCCTTGGCTGAGGTTCACTCGTTGCTTCTTCATAACAGGTGAACCATGGTCAGAGTCTGGGTTTAAGGGCTCATGTTCATCGGTGGCTGGGGCTGGGGCTGGGTTAAGCCGACCCCTTGGCATCAAGTTCTGCAGTTGCCTCTTCTCCCTTAGGAATGATTCTATCGATATCTTCATCTATGATTGTACTATCCTTTGAACTGAATACCATTTCTAGAATGTCCAACAGCCTTGTCATCTATTATAGTACACCACAAATTCTTTTAATATAATAAGAAATAGACTTGATTAAACCAATACTTTAATGCTGCATAACAAATATAAATATAAATGTTAGAAGTATGAACCTATGAGAATATCAACACCCTTGAAGTCAAAAGTCATCAGTTGAAATGGTAAATACCTGTGAAACACATATATGAGGTATTAGATTTTATAAAAATGCACACATAAATTATATTTTTCTTATGTGATGTTATAATAAGGAAGCTTCTTAGCAAGTGCCCATTTGTGGACCTCACACGACGCTTCAACTTTGACCTTCACCACATGTTTCTCACAGCTTGAATCTCTCTGATGATAGAAATATGTAAATGCTAAGCATTAAAAAAAATCATATGATTGTAAATTAAGCCATGTGATTATATGTACATTAAAGCAATTCAATGTTACTCACAATGGAAAAGGTGAATGTATAAATTCCAGCTTTTTGAAATAGAGGATGGGAATTGCATTTTTGTTGAAATATATACAAACCATGCAGGTCCTTTCGTGATGAAGGCGTTACACGTCCTGAATAGATATTGGTTTCATTTCCATTTTCAGAAAACGTAACTGATAATGACATCTCAAAGTTATCTTTCATCACATATTTTTGATCTAATTCTTCACATGCAATCCCACAAATTCTTTTGAGCGTCATTAAAGGAACTGCATTTTTTTTATTTGAAATATATCATATATAGTTTTAGCATAATATTATACTCAAAGAACAAGAGCTATTAGATATTATTTATACCTATGGACACAGATCTTGTACACCTTTGATAAGTGTAGCCTAGACAGTTTATTAAAATTTAGAGACCATCAGGAGTGAACTTATTCTCATCATACAACACATGGTAATGTGTTGGCCTGCTTATTCCCTGCAAATCAGATATATCATCACCTTTTAAACTGAAAGATTTATTAAGCTCAAGTAGTTCAGTTGGTTCACCTGAATACCAACATCAACATCAGGTAGAAATCAAACTCAATTGGGTGGCAAATCTTGGTGTCAACCACAGCCCCTGCTAAGGAGTAACGAAAGGACGAAGATATGAATTCAAAGAAATATAAAAAAAACTGAAAGTTAGATACTAGATACTATTTGGAGTTGAAATAAAAATATTATACAAATGATTACGAGGGGTAAAAATGTAAAAATACCTCTCTCTCCAACTCTGAGAGTTCTTTCTTTAGCTTTTTAAGAGTGTCAGCACGAAGATATGATTTCAAATAAATATAAAAAACTGACCATTTTAAGTTTATGTGGTTTTGATTTATTGACGATTAAGAAAATATAAAAGAGAGGGGCATTATAGTCAACTTGCCTATGGAATTGATAAGTGAGGATACGATGACCACTACATGCTTTACACAGTTACCAATAGGAAGTGTAACCAGATGTACTCTTTGCAGTATCATGTAAACAACTTGGGTAAAAAAAATTATCAAATCAAATTCACAAAATTAGATGAAAAACATTAAAGAGTGAAAGGGGAGTCCACAACACAAAAATCAATTTATGCAAACTACTTTCATTTATTTCCTGTATTATATTATATTTATAGCATCCATCCAACTTCTATTACAACATTTTACTATTATTAGTAAGCGGTTCTACATTGAAATATCTAACCAATTTAATTTTTTTATTCTTATTAGGACATTAAAATTTGAAAAACTACCCAACTATAGCAGTGAATGTTGATTTCTATTACTAGGTATATTTTCAAAGTAAAGTATAATGCTTGATGTAAAGGAGGAAGTGGAAGCATAATGTAAAGAATATTGTATTTAAGCCTATAAAAAATAAGCAGTAATGACATACATTATCATTAGCTTCCATGTTAAGGGAATTAAAGTGGGCAACAACACTAGCATCAGCAAACCGTGTCTTCTAGCCTTCAATGACCTGTGTTGATATATTGTCATGTAAGTGTAACAAACACATTAAAAATTTATGATTGATTTATTGATGCGTCTATTCTAAAGGTTGACAACATGTTTGAATGATTATGTCACATATATGACGAAATGGAGAGAGAATATTTCTCAAACAACTTACATCAGTTTGAACCTCTTCTTTTTTCTCCTTTTCTTCATTCTCTTTCTCTTATTCTTCTTTTTCGTCTTGTTTCTTTTCTTCTTTAGACTATTATCAGGCTTCCCATCTTCACAATCACCACCAATTATCAGGCTCTATTGTATCACTATTTATTGTTTATAACTCATAATTTAGATAGACCTAGCTAATTACCGTTTTGACCCTGTTTACCTGTACCATCCTGCCCATGTTTGTTCTAGACAAAAGAGAAAGATAAGCCCACTAACCGACTTCATTTAGTACAACACTATGGACTACTTCACTTCCTGGCTTAACAACTTCATACCTGAAAAGATTTGAAATCTTTCAAAATCGAAATACAAATAATGAAATAAAATACAATTCGGAAACCACAGGTTGCTTAAAGGGTATAACAAACTTCATACCTGAAAAGATTTTAAAACTATTTTTAGCTAAATGATTTGACATTTTTAAAAGTTCAATATAATAATAGATATCTATTCCATAAAGGATTTAAATTAAACAAGCACATGTTCTCTCCTTTTCAATTCAGTCTCTTTAGCTTTTAATTCGTTCTCCTTACTTCTTAAATCATGAATCCACCAAAAGTAAAATAAAAAATCTAGCTTTTAATATAAGTGAGGATTTTAATAGATTCTATTGGAATTGGAATATCCAGACATAAATTTCAAAATGAATTGAAATGTTTTTAGGATCAACATAAATATCATTCAACATACAATATCTTTGTTATGAATCCAACAATTAAATAATGAAATAAAAGAGTTCTGTATCATTCATTGCTAATGCATAAACATACTCTAAAGATCCGTTAGCAGAAATGAGAACATATCCTTGAGGTGCACAACCAACATTATCCTATAGAAGACGTATTTCTTACTCTGTTTACAAAACTGAACTTCTTTTATGAAAATAAGGTGTCATTCCTTTATTCAAGTACTCTCATCACACTTTCATTTGAGTCTAGCTGAAACCTGCTTTAGTCAAGTCATTGGACTATAGCAAGTTAGATCCGGAGACATTTCCAAGTCTCTTTCAGTGGTTGGATCTTGTTATTCACCAACCCACGATACCTCGGCTTGAACGACAAACGTCTTGAGACCATTCTACGAACTTACTTCTACCCATTACTAGGACTGCATAATAAGGATGTAGGTGAACCTTCGCGAACATACTTCCATTCCGTGCTAGGATTGCATCATAGGGATGTAGGTCAAACTTTCGAGAACATACTCTTACTCTTTTCTTGAACAATCTAAGTACATCTAGAGTCAACCAGAAGCGCTCACAAAATCCTTATCTTTCATGTTACAGAATCATGTCGTCTTCAAGAAACAATCAGCCGAGCAACAAAACCCCTATCCTCCATATTGACGCCGCTACATTACAAGCTACAGTAGCAGCTGCTGTGACAACTTTCCTTACACACCTCAACCCAGGCATCACAATCCAGACTGACAATGGAGTCGAGAGTTTCGATGGTAGTACCAAACCGGGAAACCAACAAACAGTAACAGTCACAGGCTTGCAAAGCCGAAAGACAGAGAACAAGAAACGAAGGCGTCAAGCTCAGAAGGAACACAAGAAATCCCAAAAACTTGCCATGCAACAGCAACAAGTGGAAACCCTTGCCATTCTCGTACCGAGCAGGCCATACGAGGGAAAACTCCCGAAGTGTGATAAGTGTAGTTTCCATCATCATGGGGCTTGCCATGAGATGCAGTGTTGCAATTGCCTAAAAATAGGGCACCATGCTCGTAGCTGTGGAGCACCGGCACGACCCATCACTCAAGTCCCTTTCATCGGGACTAACCTTACACACGAGAGTAGTTATAAAGTCAAACGCTTTAGGAAGCAATTTCCAGGGTGGAGTAACGAGGAAGGCACTCGTGTCCACATAACATTGGCTAAACACCTCACATACACCACTAATGTTAGTGTTGTCCATACATGTCATCAATGCGGTGAAATTGGACACCTCAAGAAGGATTTCCCGATAGTTAAGAACTCGGGTGCAGATGGGAAGATTCTCAGGATCAAAGCTGCAGGAGAAACTACGTCGGACCCCTCATTAATGTAATTTAGGCGTGTTGTTGTAACAGACTTATAAACTATCCAAAACAAGTGCAACTAGAGTCTTACCTTTTGCGAGATCCTGTCAGTATAAGGATGCTCGTGCTACATATACTTGTCTTTTGTAGTATACCTAATTCGCAGCAATGGTCTTATTATAAGTCTAAAGTAGTGTAACTCTGTTGATGGTTGCACGGTTGTGTTTTGTCTGTAAAACGTCTTATGTTCAAATCTAATGTCTTTAAGTTTCAGTATGATTTCGACATTATCATACGACTCGATTCAATTTGATCCTCACAAAAACAGCTTCATATGTACTTCGCTTTCTTCTAGATCGCTTTTCCAGCGAAGCCGTCATATCAGAACACCGAAGTACTCATGCCAGGAGTACCTCTTAGTTAGTTTTCTGTCCGAAGAAATCCCCGAAGTACCACTCGTGTAGTATGTCAAGTTTAATCCAAGGATTCATGTGATTGATCTATCACTGAGGAATGTATACATAAGAGGGATATATAATCAAGGTTCTACAGATTTAGAATTGATGATTCCGCTTTAACTTCTTAATCCTCGAAAGGAAGTGAGCTTAAAGAAGAATCAGTTATTCGACTACCTTTTCAATCTTAATTATATACGACTCGTATACACGAGATTGTGATTGTGAAAACATGTATGAATTCTAATATGAACTTCAGGACGGAGAACTGCCTAAGCCTACGAGTAATCCCAGTATGACTCTTGTAAACAGATCACCCTATAGTCTAAACACCTACAGAGATACCAGAACAATACAGACAACTTAGCGAACTACACATAAATAGAATTAGAAGACTAGACTTCTCACCCTGGAGAACCCCGGTCATATTCTTCCAGAGATCGACGGATCACATCGTATGTACCTCGGCTATCGAGTACTCCATCAAGATTTTCCATTAGAAATCGTTGTCTTTGCCTCGCATAGATGAAGCGGTTGAGCTAACGCAAGGAACGAGTACTTTTCAGGATTGGACCGAGATCCGAATATCACCAGTTTGAGTGTGAGGGAAGGAAGTCCGAAAGACTACCTTCTGAACTCGATGCAGACACTTCAAGTCCGTAGTGATACCCTTCGGATAGGACCAATACGATCATAGTTTTCATGAGCTAAATGAGTAGGGTACATCTTTCTCACTCGGATTAGTTCGTTATTTCTCCATGTAATGACTTACTTATCTACCCTCGTAGTAAGAAGAACCCATGGAAACATCTCCTTCAGAGGAACTTTTCGCGAAGTTCTCTAGGCACGGGTTTTGAAACTGAAGAGTTAAATTCCTATGACACACTGTTAGTGATGTGGAAAATTTTGAGTACTCTTGCAATTTGTCAAAACCGTTGAGAATTTGTCGACACCAGAGAAGCCGACAGAAATTCGCCAAATCCTAGGTCTTACAGACCTACTGTCATAGTTCATTCAGAAACTCCTTGCAAATTACAGAAACCCGTACGACCTTGACCCAGCAAGGGGTGGCCCTTGACTGGGAAGTTAAACAAGAGAAAGAACCTTTAGAATTCCAAGTGAGAGACCAAGTTCTTTAGGAAGTCTCACTCGGGAACGGCTTAATACGCTTCGTTAAGCGTGGAAAGCTAAATCCAAGATAGACAGGACCTCCGAGATTCTTACCAGAATCAGTCCTATATCTCGCAAACTAGACCTACTCCGCGAACTTAGTAACGTACATTCTACTCTTCGCGTCTCGATCGTGAAACCATACCTTTCCATTAGGACTATTGTAAGTCCACTCGTCGAGATCCTCGCCTTCATATTAGAACCATAGTGACCCTCGACCGAGAGGTCAAGCGGACGAAGCAATGCCGTCGCCAGTTATTGAAGGTTCGTTGCAATGCCAACAGAAAACCCGATTTCACTTAAGAGCACTAAAACCAATCGATTAGGAAGTTTACTCCTCACGACTCGATCATTCGTACCTACTTCCTTGCCGAAATTCTAATTTCGGGACGAAATTCCCTTCAACAGGGGGATGATGTGACAACCCAAAATTTCCATTCTGAACAAACCATATCGAGCCAATAGAAGTTAGAACAGTTTCAGTAAAATTCCAGACTTCGGGTATAAGTTTGGCAGTTTTTCAGGGTTTACACTTCAGGAAATATCAGGAGAGTGGATGCACTAGGGTTTTGTGCAACACTGTTATTCCAACACTCTGTTATATTGGAAATCATTTCAGGAATAAAAATATTTTCTGCCAAAAATATCTCAGGACTATAAATAGAATTCTGAACCAAATTGGTTCATTAGTTACATTCCATTTAGAGAAAAGTCAAAATTCTCTCTCACGGATCTTCGGGTTTTTATCCCAAATTGTGAGTACTTCGATCTAGTTGTATTTTATAGCTTAGAGTATGTTTTATAACATCAAAATCGGACCAAAACCCCAAGATTTGGGAGTTTACCGCCCAAGAACACTTGGGGAGTAAACTCCATTTTAAGGGCCAAAAGTGTCCCAATGACCCTCAAAGCCTTCGAACTCAAACTAGAAGCCTTCATTACAATGATTAGTCCACCAAAACAATTAAAATCAAGGATGAAAAGTGAGTTCACGGCCAATGATGTTCCAGGGTCGTGAACTCCATTTTAGGTTGCTAAAATGCCCTAAATGCCTTCATTGAGCCAATAGACTAACATAGCACATTACCTTGATGTGTCTACGACCTAAAACAATCAAAATACCAACACCTATGGGTGTTCACGGCCGCAAACACATGGACAAATGGTTCATGGGCCGAAAACACACGTTTGGGGTGTTTTGATGCCACAAACACTTCCTAAGGCTTAGGCTTGAATTTAGACATATACCCTAAAGTGTTTATAGCCTAGAAAACATAAGGAATCACAAGTATTAAGGAGTTTACGGCCAAGACAAGTTCTTGGGCCGTAAACCCCTATAAAGGGGACAAATGACACCCAAATTCCTTCCTTGTGCCTATAACCCAACATAGATCATATCCTTGATAATATAGGGACTTGAAAGCACCATAAACCTTTCCCCAAAGGAGATTACGTCCGTAATCTCCATGGGATATGGTCCCAGGGCCGTAAACCCCTATAAAGGGGGCAAATGTCACCCAAACACTTGATTAAGCCTTGAAACAATTCACCAAACTAGTTGTATAAATGATAGGCTTCATTTAGAGACCTTGTTGAGAGTTTACGGCCAGGAGTTTACTCCCCTGGGCTGTAAACTCCAAAGCATATGGTCATTTGACCATAAACTCCCATAAGAGGCTTTGCACTCCTTTGTTGCAACCCATTTGTCTCCTAGCACTTGACCAAAAGTGTTTTCCTCGCATTAAAATGCTTATACTTGTATAATTAGTGTTTTAACACTAATTATTTATATACATATGTCTTCATATGTAATTAGGATCATTGTGTGTGTCTAAAGTCTTCACTTGACACCAAGCACTTATCTGATCCTTCCTTACGATACAGTCCGATCAATTCCAATCACTTACAACAGGTGAGTTCACACCCCTTAATTAATGTTTTAAACTGCTTTCAAATGTTTTATGGGGGGATACAAGTATAATCATGCTAGTTATTATATCAATTGCATGTGATTAATAAGTAGAATTATGCTAGTTATTATATCAATCATATGTGATTAATATGCAGCATTCAAATGATTTACTACACATTAACCGTTTTACCAAACAGGTTCTTCAAATGATTTTCTTAAATGTTTTATATGTTTAAAAATCCTTATTAAACTGTTCATTACACACTGTATGATCCTTTTTCAAATCATTTTACTCTCCGATCCGTTTACTCCAAGCTATTACCAAATCGTTTTACTTCAAACTATTTTCACTTCAAACTGTTTTATCGATTGACATCAAGTCGATCTTTTCTTAGATAATAATTATGTTCTAAGATTTTACAAAACTTATTTTATGCTATTATATTATAAATTGCATGCCTCTATATGTATAGTTATATAAGTAATGTTTAAAAGACTTAGGAAGGCTATCCACCTTGTTTCCTTTTCCTCGATTTGGATGTGGTCTGATAGGATATCGGGTACTTGTCCGAAGGTCGTTTAAATATTAGTTATATATCATGTCTACATATATAGTCATAAAAGGTCCCTCTAGTTCATCCAATGCCCTTGGGTAGCAAGGGTATACATCCATGTTCATACTTACCAGTTAGATTACTAGTAAACTACCATAGGGGTGGTTTAGGAAGATACTAGAACTATTACCAGAACACCATATCATACTATGAGTCAGTTCATTCATGATTCAATACTTACTACTATGAGAACATATACAACTATACTAGAAAGAGAACATATACAACTATACTAGAAAGAGAACATATACAACTATACTAGGAAGAGAACATATACAACTATACTAGAAAGAGAATATATACAACGATACTAGAACGAGTACATTACTATACTTGATAGGTAGAGAGCACGTACATTACAGCTAGAACAGTTCATTACATTACATATACATGAATACGTTAATAATTGTGATCCACTGTATCGGAGCATGCCTTAAATGTCATGGCCCGAGTTGCAGCCAGAATTCTCTTGGAGGGAGAGCGTGAGTTTGCGTATAGATCTATACTGGATTGACTATCCTACACCTTCCTGCTAGCTACAGCCGAACCTGCAGGTCTGCGGGTGCCAAACGTCATTCCGTTTTATGACCATTCGTATGTCGTTGTTACCAGTCGATAGTATGGTGCAATTAATCACATGATGCCTTAATATAAATCCGGTTTAAGGTAGTTAGTACAGCAGTAGTTCCTATAATATAACACTACAGTACTACATTAATTTCCCCTTTCATATTTTAGTGATCATTTCACTTAAACATTAAATGTAAAAACTATATTTTGTAAATGATAGTTACACTTGGGAAAATTACACAGTTTTACAAGAAACGAACATTTAGAACAGTTAAGTCTTGGTAGAACACTACATTGAGAACAATTCAGTCTTGGTAGAAGACACACTTTATATAATAGTAGGAATCATAGGGATTTCTAGGGTTTTTCAAACGTTTACAGTTGTTTTACAAACATTTTTACATTTACAGTTCATATACATTTTCAATACTTATAATTCATATACATTTTCCATACTTACAGTTCATATACATACAATTTCTTACATACAAATTAAGACACTAAAATACTTATGATCTCACCAGCTTCAAAGCTGATACTCGCTTTCAAAATTACTTGTATCCTCAGGTCATCATAGACAGGTACCGATGCAAGGATTAGGGAAGATGGAGCTCATTGAAGACTCATCTTTCATTTTGATTTATGCTTTAGTGTTTATCAAAATTTGATAGAACACACTTCTATAATAATTATATTATTAATGCAATGGATGATGTTGTTGCTTGTTTACTACTTTACATTGTTGTGATACTGTACATGACGTCCTCCGCCCCAGAACGTTTCCGCCGTTCTTGGTTTTGGGGTGTGACACATATGGACTGAACTTGTGCAATCTTAATTTCTTGCCACCCGGCAGCACAAGGGCCTACCATTGCTTCCAGGTTGTTATGCAAACAGTCGAGAACTCTCAGAACTCCAATGCAAAGCCAACCTTAACTGGGATGAGCACAGAATATGTCAGCACGATAGGTTACAAACCACATTTCATGGGCTAGTGATTAACAAATCTCTTGATTAGTTCTTGAACCTATCTTAAGATCTTTTTAAGACTCCCACTAACCTCTTGACATATATGATTCTCTTTGTCAAGAACCATTCCTTGACAAAACAAATTTTCAAGAGCTAGTGCAGACTCTTATCAAGTTAAACACTGCCCATAATTGGACTTAGTTGGTCTTTGTTTTATCCAAAACATCACAATTAACCAATCTCAAATGTACAAGAGTAGGACACATCTTACTCTACATTTGATAAGTGTTATAAACTTTCTAAAGATTGTGTCACTCAATTGCTCAATCTTGGAGTATGACTCTAAGATTTGATTTTGATGTATGGTTTATCTTTTGATTTAACCATTTCATCAACTCATGATTCCTCTCCTTAGCCAGAACTAAGGTGTCCTTAGAGGATCAATTGTGATATGGTTTCATACTCACTAAGATAATCATAAAAAAAATCAAGTATTCTCCCATCTCTTCAGATTGGAGAAACTTTTATCTTTCTGCCATATTTGATTCTTCTTACTCATTTTGTCTATCATTGAAACTCTTCAATGATCTAGAATTATACTTAAACTTGTAAGTATAACCATATTTACTAAAATTTAGTAAATCATAATGAATAATCTTATCAACTTTTGTGGTGGACCTAACTAGCACACAACCAACTATACCCAATCTTTTAGTCCTTCACTTGACTCACATGTACATGTGAACAAGGAATTAGTCTTATTTTTCCAAAGATGAAAACTTCTCATTCATCATACAATACAAGTTGCATGATTCCAAGTTTCTATCCAACCGAAACTTGGGTGATGAAAATCTTTCCTTATTTGGTAAATTATGACACTACCACTAATGAAAGAATCAAATCCATTTACCTATATTGCTTATCAATGGAAACATATAAGCAACAACCTTTTTTCACAAAAGCCATTGTAAGGATACTTAAAATAAATAAAATCAAAGCCATTTTTTTTATTTTTAAAACTTTGCGGAAAACTTATCCTTACAATCCATATGGGAAACTTGTTGTTATCTATGTTGGATTAATGTCTAAGTCCATAACTATATTTGGTAAGACTTGACCCGATCCGGCATGGTCCATTTGGGTTGCATACCATCATGCACTTGGATGAGAGAAATAAGACACTTATGGTTATTAATATATTATAAGTTCTAGTATATTAATAATAAGAATAATAAGATTATTTAATTAGTATTGATCAAGAATTAATCTAGGATTAATTAAGTGATCAAAAGAAGACTAATTAAATATATGGGTTGATTGTGTAAATCATCCATACTTGTATAGTGGGCTAATGCTCCATGGATAATCAAGTTGGGCTAAAACCCATAGGATGGTCCATGGATGCTCCATGGTGTATTTGTACCCATGGATCCAAGGAAATGGAAAGTCATGACAATTAGGGTTTACCCTAATTGTAACACTATATAAAGATCTTATTCTTGACAAAATTGGACACTAGTATTATTCTAGAGAGGGCTAGCCGATTTTGATAAGTGTAGAATTCTCTCAAGTCATTCCAAGTGTTTTGATGATTGTGATTCCATTTGAGGTGTCACACTTGGGGCACTAGGCACTCAAGCTTCATGAAGACTTTCTACATCAAAGAGGTATGTATTCTATCTTGCTATAGTTATTGTTTTGTATGCTAGATTAGGATAATACCTTGGAAGTTCTTATTTGCATGTATAATAGAGAAAACATAGATCCAAGGTATTTAGGGTTGCATGTACACTCAGGAGTGTTAGAATGCTCAAAACCCAACAATCTATTCCTAAGCAATATATCATAACTCTTAAGCAATAACTCAAAATTCTAATCACCGAACCATGCGATCGAAATCCATCTTCACGATTAGAATCAGCATATACTTCCTTTAAGTTTCTTCATTTTTCTTTGATTCTTAAAACATCAACATGTGACCCAGTCACATCATGCAATAAGAATCTCAAAATAGAAACTTAATAGAGTTAGACAATGGACTTTACCTGAAGTAGAGTCAAACATTTGACTTTACTATCCTTATGGACTTTTAGGTAAATCTGGTAGCTTTGCAACCAATGCCCTTCCTTTGGCAACAGAAACATATGGACTCTTTGGAAACGATACACGGGACTATCATAGACTTAACCTTTCTCTTTACCATTTGGTCAACCGAGTTGACTATGGCAAATCCCTTTCAATTGGGAAGAGAAAGTTTTTCTGGACTTCCAATGTTACCATTGTCAATGTCCATGGAAGTTTGGGAAGTTGATCGTCCAATCAAATTTTGCTTTACCAATGCTCCAAATCATTGTCGATTTAGCATCATCAAGTAGATAGTTAAGATCATTATGGGTCATGTCGTGATCTGTCATCAGGGAGTGACCAAGCCAACAACCAGCTACCTTGAGACTTCAACACCCGACTGTCCCGACTTGTCAATATGTGACTTAATCTCTAAGACCTAAGCACATATAGACTTTGTTTGACAATAGGGATTGAGTGACTTAGAACTTATCAGGTCTTGAACTTGTGGGATAGGGAGATTTATTGGAGTAGGTGAAGGAAGTTAAGTATGATTTCCAGTCCCACTAATGCACAACAAAGGGATTGATCTTTCACCTTGGTTGCCATTTTGGGATATCATCTTTATTAGGAAGCTTGTTCCTAAAGATTTGGGAAGATCATAGCCGTCTAAAATATACATCTATAATGGGAGAAATACAAGTTAGTTGATTTAAAGTCCTTAATATAACACCCAATATGAGATATTAAGGCTAGGAACCAAAAACCTATTTATAACTGGAAGAGGGGTGCCGTAATCCAAATTATAAAATAGTTAAAGGTAGGTAAATGACGATTTACCAATTTCCACCATGAAAAATGAAATTTTTTATTATTAAGTTTTATTGGTTTTGAAACTCCTAGATCTTTTGAGATACATTGAACTTTTCAATGGCATGTTTGAATCTCGATTGTGCCCTCTCAAGTTTGTGACTGGGATGCCGAGGATCACAAACAAGGTGTGAATAACCATACAAATTGACTTGGTACCCTTAACAATATTACCTAATCGATGTGCCGGTTAACCACACATGCTCCACCGATCTATAATAAAGTCAGGTTACCTTTGCCACTCTTACTAGTCCATGTTAGTGTGTCGGTTAACCACACACACTCCACTAACGACTTAGTAAGGTACAAAGTGTAATTTTATGTGCTAGCACCAATTTCACATTTTCCTAAAGTAACTAAGATTGGGAATTTATAATGTATAGTTACTTTATAATTCATTATACTTTTAATGAGTAGTTAATGTCGTATCCTACCCGTTCGGCTAACGACCCTCCACCGATCAAGGAAGCGGTGGGTGAGAGTGGACACCCATTAAGTCACCATTTTATAGGCAACAACCTTATACTCCCCTTATAGACCGGCTTCATAAATGAGGCCTACTAACGGTAAGAATGACAAATTCTTATACATATCCATATAATTCAAATTATAATAATGGTATAAGGGTGTACTTTAAACATTTAAAATACTTGGTGGTTTAATCTATTAATTAAACTATACTCTTAATTTAATTAAACTAAAACCATGTCTTTATGGAATTATTAACTCTTTTAATTAAACACTTTAATTAATTTAATGAAGTCCATAAAGTTTGAATTTTTTTTAACTTTAAAAAAAATTAATTTGGAATTAAAGAGTAAGACTTTACAAATTCCAAAACTTGAGGGCAAGAATTGAAACTATTCCAAGTCTCTTCAATTTGTAACTTATGAGTTTTAATGGTTCATAAAAATGAAGACTCTTCATTTTATGAAACCTCTTTAGTTCTTTAATCACAATTTGAAGAAGTTAATTTTGGTTATCCATAACTTGAGGACAAGTTATGGACACCATTATTGCCATTAAGATCAAGAATTAAACACACATGGAGGTTACACATAATTCCTATGATCTTCTAAAAACTCATAAGAACACAAATTCATGTCAAGCAATTTCAAGAATTTCATATAAACATATACATTACTTGAAAATTGATAAAAGTCATGCAAAAATGGGTTAACATAATCATTATCATTTTGAAAAACAGATTTTACAAGTCCAAAACAGATTGGGATAATGATTTTAATCCATTTCTAGCAACAAAACACGAAAAGCTGCCCAACACGCTCCTACTTGTCGAGTGCAAGAACCTACTCGACGAGTAGGATGAATTTGTTCATGGACTCGTCGAGTCCTCCCCATGAACTCGGCGAGTCCAGTCGACAGTGAGCAGAATTTTCGATTTTCAAGCAGTTTTGCATCAAGTATACAGAAAACAATCCTAGGCTCTGATACCACTGATGGGTTTTGAGCATTCTAACACTTCCTAAGTGTACATACAACCCTAATAACCTTGAATCTATGTTTTCACTATATACATGCAAATTTCTTTGTCAAGGTTATTTCCTAACTAGCATGGCATGGGGATTACATAAAAAATATAAAACTAGTAGAAATACATACCTTGTTGTTGCTTGGATTCCTTCAAGACTTTGTGAGCCTAGCACCCCAAATGGTGTGCCTCAAATGCTTCACACAACACTACAAAACTTAAAATAACTTGAGAGAATACTTCTTACACTCAGAAATCGGTTATGCCCTCTCTAGTAACACTCTAGTAATGATTTTGCATGCTATAGGGTTTCTTTTATAGTGTGTCATAATTAGGAGTTACAAATGTAATCCCTAATTGTCATGACTCTTCATTTCTCATGACCCATGGGTTTGTAACTCCCATGGACTATCCATGGAGCTCCAAATGGTTACATCCATAACCCATAAACCATGGATCATTAATCCACCATAAAAGAATTGATGATTGTCATAATCAACCCTATATATTTAATTAGTCTCACTTTGATCACCAAATTAATACTATATTAATACTTGATCAATACTAATTAAATAATACTATTATTAATATATTAGAACTTATAATATATTAATAATCACAAGTGCCTTATTCTCTCATTTAGTCTATCCAAGTATTGCAATGCCATGCAACCCAAATGGACCATGCCGGGTCGGTTCAAGTACATACCAAATAAAGTTATGGACTTAGACACTATATCCAACAAAAACATGATACTAAAGTACTCTCCCATCTTTTCATATTTGAGAAACTTTCATCTTTCTGCCTAATTTGGTTCTTCTCATTCGCTCTGCCATACATTGAAATTTTTCAATGTTTCAGAATTATACTTAAACTTGTAAGTATAACCATGTTTACTAAACTTTAGTAAATCATGACGAATAGTCTTATCGATCTTTATGGTGGACTTGACCAGTACACAAGAATGTGTATTCGATCCCTTAGTCCTTCACTTGACTCACATATACATGTGCACAAGGAATTAGTCTTAATTTTCCAATGATGAAAATTCTTGATAATTTATTAAATAAACTTGAAGATCGATTAGATCTTTGTAACAGGTAGTGCGAAGAACATAAAACAATAAACAAGACAAGATTGAATCACAATGTGTCGAATGATTAATTCAAACAATCCTCAGCAGAGCTCGACTAAGAACATCCGCTGTAGAGGATTTAGGGTTACAAGAACGATAATTAAAACTTCTGAATAATGCTCTGATCTATCATTACTATCGTTAACCTAAGATGCATGCAAGCACCTATATTTATAATAAACCCTACTATACTCACGGATGGACAGGCCCATACCGGATATACAAAAACGGACTAGCTAACGAGCCCAATAGACGCAACACTTAATACAAAACACGACCCAACAATCTCCCCCTTTGCGTCAAATTGGAGCGAGACTACTTCTTCTTCTTGCTTGGGCCAGCAGTACGTGTCTTCTTTACAGTATCAAACAAACGTGTGATAAGAGCGAGAATAGTCTGTCTGAACCGAATGTACCATTGTATCATATCATCGAAGTACTTGACATCATCCGCTGAGTTTTGCTTGCATCTGTGGATGATCCCCAAAACATGCTCTAAGCAGGCAGTAGTGTACAGATGTTTGTCAGCCAAGGCAAAAAGACATTTCTGTCCTTCGTTTCTGGTGAACATGACTGAATTCCTTCTTGAGTCAATTCTACCCATCTGCATTTGGTTCAGATCACTGGCAGAGCCAACAGGAGATATTTTTGGTTTCTTCTTAAATACGCTTGCTATCTCCTGATCCATCAGTGAAACTTCCATGATGTAGCACACCAGCATCCTCTTGAGATGGTTGATGATCGGACCATATTCAGCTTCGTTGGTGAGAAGGATGTTGTGCAAGATAATCCAATCATGGGGATTGAGATTCAGAAGATCTGCAAGGGAAATGGCATGCTCGGTTTTGGCAGATCCCCGAAGTACCTTGAACCGAATGTTAATGAAGTTCCCTTCAGTATACGGCTTCAAGACCCGAACGTTGATAATCTTCTGAGCACTCCAAGTCTGATACTGAGGTTGAGCAGCCTTTAGATAGAAATCGATTAAGTCCCGATCAACCTGTGGATGAGGATGAGGGAACTCCGCAACGTTGGAGAAGGCATGAAAGATGAACGCCTTTCGGGTCAGTGGCATGTCAAAGTGAGAGTCGACAGTATTGGAACAATCAAAAGAAATTATAGGTTCCAGCCACAAGATACTCGGTGTGTCGATGGCTTCTTTTATCATCCTCTCGAGGGTCCAAGTGGGAAAAAGAGTTTTCCTACTCTCAAGAAGGTCGTGGGCTTCCTTCTGTTTTCGTTCAGCTTCTTCAGCCTCTTTTGCCACACGAGCACTGACATCAGCCTCATTGCGTCGACTTCTACGCTTGAACAAGTCGACAATTGTTTCTTTGTCTTCTTCCTCTTCTTCCTCAACAATATTTTTGCCTTTGTCTTTCACACCCGAACCGGAGGCTTGGCCTACTGGAGGAGGTTCGGTAGTGTGAGTTGCCTTTAAGGAATGAGGTGGTTGGGATACAGACTCCTTCTCTCCCCCTTGTTTCGGAATGGACACGAAATCAAGTAGCCCTTCGATTTTGCTTAGCAGGGCAAGGGCGGGAGCGAGCTTTTCTGCAAGGGTACGCCTCACAGAATAGTTAAGGATAGGATCATGTGCTTCGAGGATGTTTGAGATGGCTGAGTGGACATCCGAAACACACGTCTTTATCACCTCCCTTTCGGACCGAAGAGAGTCAATCTCCTGTTGAGAATGGGAGAGTTGAACACTCTTGACCTTCAGAGCAGTGGTCTTCTTGGCAAGAACATCCATAAGAGAGTTCTCAGCAGCCAAATATTCTTGGAGCTTCGAGAGACACTCGTCTATGGTTGTGCGAAAGGCTAAGTTGTCGTCGGAAAGCGTTTGATGAAATGAAGTGAAGGACTTCAACTCAGTTGAGACAGACATTGTCAACTGTTGAACAATTGGTTCCAACGTAGTCTTAGCAACATTTGCACTCTCCTGTAAAGACATTAACAGGGAAGAGGCATCAGAAAATAGTTTATCGACTTTTTCGGTCGCAGCCTGACAGGCTTTTGTTGAGGTGTCGATGGCAGAGGTTGCAGAAGCAATGGAATCTTGCTGAGCCTTAGAGAAAGCGTCAACAATCTTCTGAAATGCATCTTCAGAAAGGGATGACTGAGAAGTGGAAGAGGAGGCAATGAGCAAATCAACTTTGTCATGGAGCTCCTTGAGATGTCGTTTTGTAACGGGAGCATCGTCATCGTCATCACTCTGAATTTGAAACGGACTATAGTAGACCGAGTCAAACGTCATATTTTCCCCGCCAAGGAATGGTTCGTCACCCTCTGAAACATGACCAGGAGAAGGTGGTGGTGGTGAAGCTGGTGGAGCTGAAGTATGGGTAGGTTCAGGTTTGGTTGTTTCGGGTATAGATGTAGGTTCGGATGCTTTTGTGGTTTTGGGTGCTGGGGTGGTTTCGGGTGCATCAGTATGAACCCCCGTATCAGATACGTTGGCTCTAACATCTGCAGTGGATGTTGTGGTTGCTTCGGTGAATATTGGTGTTGGTATTGGGATTGAAGTGGGTGGTATTGAAGTAGTGGAAGTTATGGGGGGAATAGAAATAGGAATGGTTCTGGGTGGAGAATTAATGGGAGAAGTAGAGGCATGAACCTCTGGAGTAGGAGATCTGGGTGGAGTGTTGCCTCGTGGAGAATCGTTAGAATCCGAACTCTCACCCTCAAACTCGCTTGAGGAGGAAGCGATGATCAGCTTTCGCTTGGGCTGAGTTTTTCGGCGCTTTGGCTGCGGAGACTAAGCAGCCTTGGTTGGTTTCCTCTTCTTTGGAGAAGGGCCTTTAGCCCCTTTCGCCACCTGTTTCCCTTTATCAGCCTTCTTGCCTCTTGGAGCAGGCTTGTCGGCGTCATGAATAGACTTCAACATCTCCGGAGTGAGATCCCTCGGACCAGAACGCTTGAATCCTTTGTACGTCTGGATAATCCGACTATCAGCAGGAACATCTCCATACATGGTTTCCGTAATTGAACCGTTGAATGGAAACTTGGAAGCATCCGAGACAATAATCTTCGTGGTATGGAATGTACCAATCGAAGACATTGGAGCACCAGCGACAATGGGGACGTGGTACTTGTCCATCATCCATTTCGTGACCAAAGTCCAGAACCTAGCGTAAGAAATTTCAGAATGCCTGGATGTAGAGGAGAGACTCTGGATGAGTTGATGCCACAGAACAGACCCATAATCCATGTTGATTCCATTGTAGACACCATACATTATTGACAAAAATAACCGACTGGCACCATCAGATCCAACGCTTCTTTCAGATAACCCTTTGAATAGAACAGTGAACATCCCGTTCCACTGTGGCGGTAGGCACGACTTCTTGAACTTCGCGACTGAAGAAAGCACCTCCGTATAACCCATGTTGTAAAACATGTTGAACAAATGCCCCATTGGAATCGTTTCTGGGTTAACCCTCGAGGAATCAGGTTCAAACCCTAACAACGAGCAAAATCTTTGCATTGAAATCGAGGCCTTGTGCTGAAAAATATCAAAGAAGATTCTGTCAACGACCTTGTCGTAGTGAGCAGTTGCAAAGATCTACGACAAGAACTCCATAGGAACGGATTCAGCTCTTGTAAGTGCAGGAGCAATCGGCGAAAACTTCAAGCACTCGATAATGGGGAACATGAAGGCATCGTAAACATGAGGGGATAAATCGATGATTAGGCTTTGTTGTGGGCGAATAGGCAGTATGTGGGATGTTGCGTGAACAGAAGATGAATCTGCCATTGCTTGAAGAAAGTGGAGAAGATGATGAACAGTTAAGGTTCAGGGATTTCTTGCGCTCTGGGAATTTTAATTGCAGTAAAGAGGTAAACGGTGGAGGATGTTGCCTTTTATACTGTGGGGTAAGGAGAGAGAAAGATCTTCCCAAATCTTCTATCGAAAAACGAAGAGTTTTCCGGAGTTGACTGATGTGTGACAGTTGGGGTAGCCGATGATCATGCATGAGAGAGAGTGTCAGATCCCAAAGAACACGCCTCCCATCAAGCGCCGTTTGGATATGAACCGTTTCAGATTCACACGCGCCCCTTCTGCGCGATTTGGAGATGAGACGGTTCCAATTCGCACGCGTTCCCTTTTGCGCCGTTTGAAATCAAATCGATTAGACTCCCGCCTGAGTCAGCATGTCATCATCTTATCCCTTTAAATTGTAACATCATCTTTTGAAAAATACCGCCACGTGGATTAAAATCAACCACAACCTTTAATCGACTGCCAATCCAAGTAAAATACATGTAATTAATAGAACCTGGATTTTGGAAAAACAAAGATTTTCGTGCTAAGGGTGTAAAAGAAAAGAAATAAAGCAATAATTTTTGTGAAAAATGTGATGTCAATAAAGACACAAAACAGATGATCCCGGGCATGAATCTCTTCCTTCAAAGTCAAGAGAGACCTTAAAGTGTTGGTGTGGTTTCCCGTTGAGTGACGATCAAACACTTATTAAGAAGTGTTGAAAGGCTTCTTTTAATTAGGCTTATTAGGGTGGCTTTCGCTTCGATTCAACATTCCTAATCTTGATATAAGATAGAAAGTGAACGAAGTACTTGTGAGACCGGTGTAGTCTGTTGAACAAGTAGGTTGGGAATAATTTAAACTGGCTGGGAATATAAAATCTCAAAAAAAAAATTTAAAACCGGATCCCAAGGGAAGAAATGTTATGGATTGTAACAGTTTCATAGGAATCAGAAAAAAAAACTTGAGATAACATTAAGATACATCCGTCAATTCAATGGTGAAAACTAGAGCAAATTAATTGTTCACCGTCAATTCGTATTGGGTATTGAATTTTGGGTTTCACTTAGCTCGTAGTGGCACGAAACTAAAATCATGAACACAGTTATTGTGTAACCATAAACCTCAGTGGTAATTTATGAGAGTCTCAAGGGTTACGTATGTGAAACGAGTGTGATGGAGAAATGAAATGTAGATGGTGTAAGAAATCAAAGTACCTCTGCTGCGAAAAATAGGACCAAGCAGAAAACTCTTATCTCATGTGAGAAGAGAGTTAGGTAGCTCATGATTAGAATAAATAAGAAGGCCTAATTGGGAAGACAAGGTTTGTGTATACCAAGTTAGTAAGGCCTATTATTCGGAATCAAGTGAGGCTTTGGACACATACAACAACATGCTTCTAGGAACACTTAGCTAATTCAATAATTTCCCCATAAACAAACACACAATTAAAATTAGAGCCAAAAAGAAAATAAAGAAGAAAATATTTTTAGAGTTTTTGATAATAATAAAAAATTGAAATAAAATAAAAAAAACAGATAAAAAGAAATATTGGAATTTTTGAGAAAAGAAAAAGAAGGAATGAAAATAAGAAAGAAAAAAATAATTTAAAAAAAACTTTGGAACCGAACCCGAGCGTTTGGTCTATTTCGGTTGTGAAAAACTTTGGGACCGAACCCGAGCGTTCGGTCTATTTCGGTTACCAAAGAAAATAGATTTTCAAAAAGAGAATAACTTTGATAATAAAATAAATGCAATTGGAGCACTTATACATAAGATCTACAATCAAGAAAACTACCTTTGATTGATGAGCGAAAAGCAGATTATTCAACCGAACCCGAGCGTTCGGTTCATTTCGGTACATTAGTAGAAGACCCGAACCCGAACGTTCGGTCTATTTCGCTTCTCACTTTTGAGTTTGAGAGGTAATGTGTGGTACTGACTCCGATTCCATCATACCTAGCCCTTGTAGAATTTTGTTGAACGATGCTTCAGGAAGAGCTTTGGTGAAGATGTCAGCCAGTTGATCAGTGGTTCGAACAAAATGAGTTTCGACGTTCCCATCTTCCACATGATCTTTAATGAAGTGATACCTCAGTGTTATGTGCTTAGTCTTCGAGTGTTGCACTGGGTTATGACAGATCCTAATTGCACTTTCTGATTCGCAATATAGTGGGATCTTTTTCATATTGAGTCCATAATCCCGGAGTTGACTTTGGATCCAAATCACTTGAGAAGTACAGGAGGCAGCTGCAATGTATTCCGCTTCAGCTGTAGATAAAGACACACAGGTTTGTTTCTTTGATTGCCAACTAACTAACTTCCCGTCTAGGAATTGCCAGCCTCCCGTGGTGCTTTTCCTGTCTAGTCCACAACCTCCAAGGTCTGCATCTGAGTAGGCTTGAACGAAGAAGCCTGAGTTGGATGGATACCATAGGCCTAAAGAGGTAGTTCGCTTGAGATAAAGGAGTATGTTCTTCACTGCAAGCATATGAGGTTCACGTGGATTCGCCTGAAATCTAGCACAGTAACAAATAGAGAACATGATATCAGGCCTGCTAGCAGTAAGATACATCAGTGAACCGATCATCTGGCGATATAGCGTAATATCAACTGCTGGCTTATCCAATGATGGAGTAAGCTTGGTGCCGAACGCCATTGGAACTTTAACCTTTGAACCTCCCATCATGCCAAATTTTGCAAGGAGAGTCTTTGTGTAAGCTTCCTGATTAATAAAGATGCCTTCGGGTCCCTGTCTAATGTTTAAACCAAGGAAAAAGTTAATTGGACCCATTGAGCTCATTTCAAATTTAGTCTCCATCAGCTTTCTGAATTCAGCTGTTAAGCCAGGATTCGTTGAGCCGAAGATGATATCATCGACATAAATTTGAACGATCATAAGGTGGTAACCTTCCTTCTCACGAAAGAACGTTGGGTCAACCGAACCTTGTTTGAATTTTGACATCTTTAAAAATTTGGTTAGCGTTTCATACCAGGCCCTCGGAGATTGTTTCAGTCCATATACGGCTTTGTCCAAAATGTAACAGTGATTGGGGTACCTTTCATTGACAAATCCGGGAGGTTGCTCCACGTACACAGTTTCTTCAAGTTCTCCATTTAGAAATGCACACTTGACATCCATTTGGTAGACCTCAAAGTTTTTGTGTGCAACATAGGCAAGAAATATTCTAACGGATTCCAGCCTAGCAACAGGAGCGAAAGTTTCTTCATAGTCGATTCCTTCCTCCTAATAGTATCCTTTCACTATCAGACGGGCTTTGTTTCGTATCACGTTGCCTTCCGTGTCCATCTTATTTCTGAAGACCCATTTGAGACCAACAACTGAGGCATCTTGAGGAGTTGGAATGAGACGCCAAACTTTATTCCTTTCGAATTCATTTAGTTCATCTTGCATAGCTTGAACCCAATCGAAGTGATCAAGAGCAGTGTTAACTGTCTTTGGTTCAACTTTTGAGACGAAGGAGTTAAACATACAGAATTTTACTTTTGAAAATAAGGAAGTTTGTTTTGCCTTTAGTTGTGATCGGGTCAGGACCTTTTCAGAGACATTACCGACAACCTGAGAAACAGGGTGATCTCTGGTCCATTTGACAAGAGGAGGGTAATTTGGATCATAAGATGGATCCAATTCAGCGTTTACCATCTCTTCTAGTTCAGATTGACTATCATAGTCGTAAGACATATCTGCATTCTCCCCCTCGACAGATAAGCTTTCAGGTGTGTCTTGAGTTTCTGGAGCTATAGGAGTTTCGTGCGGTGTTGAGCTTTCGGGTACCACTAGACTTTCGGGTGCAGATGAGCTTTCGGGAGCAGCTGGAGAATAATTCTCCCCCTCAACATGAGAGCTCGTCTGTGATGACGAAGATGTGCCCTCCCCCTCAACTGAAGTATCGTGCTGTGGAGGGTCGTCGGAACTTGATCCTCCTTCATTCATTCTCTTGGCAGTATCTTCGATGAGTTGCTTCAGATGATCTACTTTGTTGTCTGATGCACTCGCTTCTGAGAGAGTTGCCTTCTCTGGTTCATCAAATAACTTGGCGTACTTCTCAAATAGGTTTGCAATCGAGGCTGTGACTTGGCCTGTGTGAGAAAAGATTTCTCCAACTGTGTCTTCTTTGGCCTTAAGCTTTTTGACATAGCTATCATCAAAAGTCACATAATAGGTTTCTTCTATTTTCCTCGAGCGCTTGTTTAATACCATGTAGGCTTTAGAAGTGAGAGAATAGCCCAGAAATATCCCTTCATTGGCTTTGACATCGAACTTGTTACGATGTTCTTTAGAATTGAAGATGAAGCACCGTGAGCCGAATACATGGAAAAATTTGACATTTGGCTTCCTGTTGTTGATGATCTCATAAGGAGTGAGAGTGAATCGCTTATTGAGATATGACCTATTCTGCGTAAAACAAGCAGCAGCAATAGCATCAGCCCAAAAATATAAAGGTAAAGAAGCAAAACTTAGCATGCTTCGGGCCGCCTCACACAAAGATCGGTTTCGTCTTTCGACAATCCCGTTTTGTTGAGGAGTGTAGGGAGCTGAGAAGTTATGACTGGTTCCTTTGTCGGCTAAGAATTCTTAGAATTCTTTATTTTTGAACTCTAGACCATTATCGCTCCTGATGTTGCGAACGACTTTCTTTAGCTGTACTTCAATCTGCTTGATAAACGTGTTCAGCTTGAGAGTCGCTTCAGATTTGTGCTTCAGAAAGAACACCCATGTAAAACGCGAGAAATCATCAACGATGACAAGAATATACTTGCTACCGCCGATGCTTTCGATAGATGATGGACCACACAAGTCAATGTGAATTAATTCTAATGGTTCAACAACTTTAGTGTTTACAATCGATGGGTGACTTTGACGACTCTGCTTCCCCATTTCACACGCAGCACATAAATGTTCTCGATCGAATTTGAGCAATGGAAGACCTCGAACATGACCACCTGTGACAAGTTTGTTGATATCCTTGAAGTTGAGATGAGAGAGCCTTCGGTGCCACAGCCAGCTTTCGTTAGATTGTGCTTTGGATAACAGGCAGATAGCTGGATTCCCTTTGATGGGTTTGAGGTTCAGGGGAAACATTTCGCCTTTGCGCTCCGATTTGAGAATGACTCTTTTCGTTTTCTTCTCAATTATTTCTGAACCCTCATCATCGAATGAAACCTTGAGACCGGTACCTCCAACAAGCTGAGATACACTGATGAGGTTGTGTTGTAGTCCTTCAACGTATGCAACCTTCCTAATCGTAAAATCACCATTTGTAATCATTCCATAGCCTTTTATGGTGCCGAAGGAGTTGTTCCCGAACTTGACATTTCCACCATTTGAAAGAGACCTAAAGTCCCTCAGTTCTTCCTTCCTTCCTGTCATGTGACGTGAGCAGCCACTGTCAATGTACCATTCTTCGTCAAACTGCTCGTCACTAATAACCTGCAAAAATTAAGCAGATTTAGGAACCCAAAGTTTCTTGGGTCCACGTGAGCCTTTCACTGGAACAGGAATGGTTACAGAGATGTCAACAAGATATGTTCTTTTTATTAACGTTGTTTCATCTTTCCTTTTAATGGTGAAAACCTTAATTTTGTTGTGATTTGTTTCTTTCGGTTTGGATTCTGGTTTAGGTATTTAGACTCTGGGATTATTTTGATTTGTTTCAACTGATGAAAACTTTGATTTTCCTTTCATATATGTTGATGATTTAGGTTTTTGAGTGCGAACAGAGTTGAATTTAGAAAGAGGTTGAGAGGAATTAGAAGAATTAGAAGAAGAAGAACGAGAGAAGTTAGACTGAGATGAGTTCTTGGCTTGAGATTCTAAGTGACCCTTTTGTTTTTGATCATTAGTAGGACCGAACCTAGATCTTTGGTCTCTTTTGCTCTTGGAACCGAACCTCTGCTTTCGGTAGATAGTGTTTTTTGAACCGAACCTTTGCTTTCGGTTGTCAAATTTTTTAGAACCGAACGTATCCTTTCGGTTGTTTTGACCTTCATAACCGAACCTCTCTCTTCGGTTGTTATGACTTTCTTGTAACCAAACAGTATTTTTCTCTGACTTTAAATTTCTGTCATGATAAGAGAAATGGGCATTTTGAGATTGCTAGAACTGTTTTCTTTCAGAGAGATTCTTCTTGTATCTCTGATTCCTTTGTTGTTTCTGATTTCTCACCTGCTTCGGCTGACGATGCATATTCGCTTTTTGTTTTTGCTTTCTGTCAACTGATTCACTTTGAACTGATGATGTGTCGCTTGAAGGAGTGACTTCTTTTGCAGAAACTCCTTTTTCTTCAGGAACATCTTTTGTACCACTAGTACTTGGCACGTCGAAGCTATCAGGCTTGTTCAAAGGCTCTGGCACATATCTGCCTTTGGTTTTCCATGAAGTCCTTTCTGACAGACCAACTGTTTCGTCAGCATTGTCGATAGGAGCAGACCAGAAGAACTCATCACAACCATCAGCACTATCTTCGTTTACAATAGCTGTGAGTTCGGCTGTCTGATGTTCTGTTACGCCTGTGACTTTATACACCTGATTTGGAGTTGTTCTCACATTTTGGTATACAACAGCCTTTTCTTCAAGGATCGGGGACTTTTGTTGGGACAGACGAGCAAACTCCACAGAATTTTCTGAAATAAGATTTTTGTGGTTTTTGGGTTCGCTCTTGACAAACTCTGAACAGTCAACTATGTCTTCAACATAAATTTCACTCATATCATCGTCCTCATTGAGCTCAGATGCATTTTCAACATCAATTTTATTTTCTGAGCTCAGGTTGGCATTCAATGAGTCAAACTTTTGTATGGTTTCGGTTCTTAGTTTTAGTTTATCATTTTCATCCAAAAGATTTTTCAGCATGTCTTTATGGTCCTTGGACTTTATGAAAGATTCGATTTTGTCTAGACCATACATATATTTCGGATTAACATCCCCAGACGAAACAACACTTTCACAGTTATATGCTTCAGCGTCAATTTCATCCTCCTTAAACTCAAGGAAGGGCAAAATCATGCGATGAATTTTCTGCCCTATTTCACAATTTAAATGAAGTTGAATGATATTAGTGTAAAGACGCTTAGCAATTAAACAAAAGACATTTCTCTGTTTTAAAAGTTTTAAATTGTCTCTTTGTAAATAAATGTTTTCATCCTTGGATTTGATTAACTCCGACTCCTTTAGCTCGATCCAAATCCTTCGTTCCTCACTCTTTGAAGATACCCTACTTATTTGGTCAGTTAGGTTAGAATTGGTGACTCGTGTTTGAGTTAAACTGTTGTCTAGATGAGAGATTCTTGAATTAACATTTTTTAATTCCTTTTCATATGAACTTTGTGGGACTTTGAATGAAACAAAAACTGATTGTACCTTCTTGATTAATTCATCAAGCTCGTTAAACTGCACGCTGAGAGGTTTTGTTGTGAAGCACAAGTCCTCTCGCTCCTTTGTGTCTTCATTCCCACCATCTGTGTTGTATCCCCTCATCTGAGACACGTCTGACACCATTAAACACTTTCCACCGCTCCCTTCACCTTTTGCAACATAGGCCTTTCCATGAGATGGCTTCCTGACTTCATCGTCCTCAGAATCGGTTGACCAGACCTCCACGCCACCGAACTCATCATCCGCTACCGAACCCTGCACAATTAAAGCATTCATAGAGGGGTTAGCAGTGGATTTCTTTCTTTTGATCTCTTCCAGCTTTTTCAACAGCACAGTTTCTTCGTCTTTTTCCTCATCCTTTTCTGCCATTTTCTTGAGAACACAATCTTTGGCATAGTGGTTCTTTCCTCCACAATAATAGCAGCTCACACCCGAATCTCATTCAGCTTTCGGTTCCTTCTTTGGTTCTTCTGCTTTCGGTTCTTCCCTAACCTTTTCAGAACTGTAACTTCCCTGCCAATTTCGGTTCTTATTTGTAGGGAACCTTTTCTTGATGAACCACTTTGGGTTTGAGACCATCATTGCATAGTCTTTAGAGGTAAGGTCATAATCCTCTAGGTTGAGGTCTTCATCTTCCATCACAACTTTGCTTTTGGACAGAAGGGCCAATGATCCCAAGCTTGAAACCACATTTTTCTCTTGTAACACAATCTTTTCTTGAGATTTCAAAATCCCTACCAGTTTCGCCAAAGAGTAAGATTTGAATTGCTCATGCGCTTTAACAGTGGACACAACCGCTCTCCAGTCAGATCTGAGACCGTTTAAAAATGTAACCTTTTGTTCAATCAACTTCCTTTCAATATCATGTTTAATCATCTTACTAAGAAGATGATTGAAGTGATCGAACGTCTGAGTTACAGTTTCTTCAGGACTCTGCTTGAATTCACCAAATTCAGACAAAAGCAAGGTTTGAATGGAATGCTCGAGATCTTCGTCCGTAGAATATAACTCTCGCAGCCTATCCCATATTTCTTTGGCAGTGCTACATGAACTCACTAGCCTGAAAGTGTCAGATTGAAGAGCGAATATGATTAGTCTTAATGCTTTAATATTGCACTGAAATTTATCTTTTTCGTCTTGAGCAATATCTTTAACGTCTTTCAAAAGATCATTATACTCCTTCTGAGTTTTAATAATTCTTGAAGTTGCTGAATGAGCGAATGGTCCGGATACGATTGCTTCCCAAATGAGATATCCATTGTCCTCAGATCCGATGACATAATCTTCAAAGTGATGTGCCCAGACCTCGTAATCTTGGGTGTAAAGGATGGGAATTTTTGTCGTTGATCCAATGTTGTTTGAGATGTTGATGGGATTGGATTGTGACTCGTCCATGCTTGATCGAATAACCTGTTTAAAAGATCAGACTTGTAATATATTATATTAGGGCAACACAAATAAATGTTGAGTTACGTCAATTATGGGATGACAGCTCAATAAATATCAGTAAATGCGGAATAACCCTAATCGCAACCTTTTTCACAGCAAAGAAGTGTATGAATTACATAGCCTCCTGCTCTGATACCAATTGATAATTTATTAAATAAACTTGAAGATCGATTAGATATTTGTAACAGGTAGTGCGAAGAACATAAAACAATAAACAAGACAAGATTGAATCACAATGTGTCGAATGATTAATTCAAACAATCCTCAGCAGAGCTCGACTAAGAACTTCCACTATAGAGGATTTAGGGTTACAAGAACGATAATTAAAACTTCTGAATAATGCTCTGATCTATCGTTACTATCGTTAACCTAAGATGCATGCAAGCACCTATATTTATAATAAACCCTACTATACTCACGGATGGACAGGCCCATACCGGAGATACAAAAACGGACTAGCTAACGATCCCAATAGACGCAACACTTAATACAAAACATGACCCAACAATTCTCATACAATACAACCTGCATGATTCCAAGTTTCGGTCCAATTGAAACTTGGGTGATGATAATCTTTCCTTATTTGGTAAATTTAGACACCACCACAAATGAAAGAATCAAATTCATATTTCCATTATTGCTAGAAACATACAAACATCAGTTTTCCATAAATGCCATTGCAAGGAGATAAAAAATAAAACAAAACAAAATTTTATTTATTTATTAAAATGCGGAAAAAAATTGTTTCCTTACAATGCAACTTTAAAAGAAAATTATGCTATTACATATTTCCTAGTAATCTATCATAATTCCTAAGTAGTAGCTCAAGAATCCGATCTTCAAACCATGCGATTGAAATCCATCTTCACGATCAGATTCAGCATACTCTTCCTTTAAGTTTCCTTCCCTTTTCTTGATCCTGCCAAACATCAAAATGTAACCTAGTCACATCATGTATTAAGAATCAACAACTATAAACTTAATAGAGTTAGATATTGGACTTACCTGAAGCAGAGTCAAACTTTTTGATTCTTCATTCTCTCAGATCCTTCAGGTAGTTAGGGCAACTTCGCTTCCAATGTCCCTTCTCTTGATAGTAAAGACATACACACTCTTTGAGAATAGTACATGGGACTGTCACAGACTTAGTCTTTCTCTTTCTCATTTGGTCAACCGGGTTGACCATGGCCACTCCCTTTCCATTGGCAAGAGAAATTTTTTCTAGACTTCTAGTGTTTCCATTGTCAATGCCCATGGAAGTTTGAGAAATAGACCTTCCACCCAAATTTGCTTAACCATTGTGCCAAATCATTGTTGATTCAGCAGCAACAATCAAATAAGAAAGATCTATTAGGGTCATGTCGTGATCTGTCAAATAGTAGTCTTTAATGAACTCACTATATGACTCAGGAAGTGACTAAGGAACCCAGTCAATAACCAACTTCCTTGGGACAACGACACCCAACATTCTCAACATGTGAATGTGTGACTTCATTCCTAAGACATGAGTTCACATAGGTCTTCCATCTTTATGTTTCATTGCAAGCACGACTTGAGTGATCTTGAACTTTTCAATTCTACGAGCTTGTAAGTCAGGGAGAATGATTGGAGGAGGTCGAGGAACAGAAGTATGATTTCCATGATCCAATCGTGGGACATCATCTTCATTAGGAAAGCTTGTTCCAAGAGATTTCGGAAGATCATAATTGTCTGAACCAGACATCTACAATGGGAGAAAATCAATTTAGTTGATTTAAGTCCTTAATAGAAAACCCAATATGAAATATTAAGGCTAGGAACCAACACAATATTTTATAACTTGGAAGAGGGATGCCGTAATCCAAGCTACAAAATATTTGAAGGTAAGAGAATGACGATTCACCAATTTCCACCATGAAAAACGAAATAATTTATTAGTTTTTAATTGGATTTGAACCTCCTAGATCTTTTGAGATTCATTGAACTTTTCAATGGCATGTTTCAATCTCGATTGTGCCCTCTCAAGCTTTGTGACTGGGATGCCGAGGATCACAAAACAAGGTGTGAATAACCAATCAAATATACTTGGTACTATTAATTTTTATCACCTAATCGATGTGCCGGTTAACCACATGCGCTCCAATGATCTATGATAAACCTTAAGCCACCCTTTTCCAACCTTGTTAAATCCAAGTTAGTGTGCCGGTTAACCACACGCGCTCCACTAACGACTTAGGCAAGGTGCAAAGTATAATTTCATTGGTTAGCACGAAATTCACATTTTCCTAAAGTAACTAAGATTGAGAATTTATAAAATCTTTAGTTACTTTATATTTATCATTATACTTATAATGAAGGGAGAATTAGAGTCCTTTCAAACCCGTTCGGCTAACGACCCTCCACTAGTCAAGGAAGCGGTGGGTGAGAGCGGACACCCATTAAACTGTCATTTTATAGGCAGTAACCTTATACCCCCCTTATAGACCGACTTCGTGAATGAGGCCTACTAACGGTAAGACTGGCTTTGTTCTTATTCATATATATATATATATATATATATATATATATATATATATATATATATATATATATATAACTATTAACTATTAATATTATAATAGTATAAGGGTTGAATTTTAACTTTTAAAATTCTAAGGGTTTAACTTGGAATTAAAGTATTCATGAGGGGAAACTTTACAAATTCCAAAACATGAGGGCAAGTTTTGAACAATTCAAAAAAAATTCAATTCCATAACTTATGGTTTAATGTAGTTTTAATGAAAAAAATTCTTCAAGTTTCGTAACTTGAGGACAAGTTATGGAAGACTTTAATGCATTTAAAAAATGAGACTCTTCATTTTTATAACTTATGGAAATCTTATAAGTTTTAAAAATCATAAATGTGACTTTTCATATAACTTGAAGACAAGTTACAAAAACACATATTGTGAACAACATTTAGATCAATTTGGATCGAAAACAGATTATCCCATAATTTTCTATTAATCTAAACTAACTCATAAGAAGAAGATAATTTAAATCAACCAATTTTCATGAAATTAGCCTAACCATTAAACTAATACAAAAGATGAATCTATTGACAATTATCTATGAAATTGGATTAGCATGAACATTACCACATCAAAAACAGTTTTACAAGTTCAAAAACAGCTTAGGGTAATGTTCCTAGTCCAATTCCAACCAAAAAACTTGAATATATGCTGTCAGGGTCAAACTCATCGAGTGCAAGAACCAACTCGACGAGTTGGATGAATTTGCACATGGACTCGTCGAGTCCCTCAATGACCTTGTAACAACCCGATATTTCAAGTCAATGTAATGACGAACAGTCAAATATGGTAATCCCTTTTGTGAATTAATAAAGCTAACATCAAAAATGAAATGTTCAAAAATCTCAGTTGAGAGTACTAAGTGGAAGATGTCGTAATAAGGTTTCCAAAAGTATAAAGAACACTAAAATCCCAGTTATAACGAAGAAGTTATGACCAATTTAAGATCTGTAGCAAATCCGGTAAAATGCTGTTAAGCAGAAAACGAGAAATTTCAACAAAATACTTGTCAACCTTAGGTATCTTAATGAAAGTTGTAAATATCATTAAACCGTAAGCTTACATAAAAAGAACATCCAAATCTGACTTCGTATGAGGAAGTTATGTTTTTTCGAAGTTTCAATCATAGCAGTAGACAGCTAAAAACTCGAAACAGAGATCGAGCGACTTTTAGCCAACGCAACCTAAACGAGAATCTAAGATCTCAACAATAGTAGTACAAAGGTAAAAAGACTGACAAAAACGAACATCAGATGAAGAAGTTTTGAATTTTTAACGGACTGTTCCTGTCCTGGCCTGTTAAAATGTAATATTAAAAATAAATTCAAAATTAGCCAACGAATTCTAAACGAGAGCTGTAGAGCATAATCTCACCTAAGCGTGCATATAAATAACGTCAAAATTGGAGCTCGTATGTGAGAGATATTAATTTCTGAAGTTCGGGACACAAAATTCGAGGCTGTCAGGCAACCCACGACATGAAAATTTGATTGATGTGTTCCAGGTCTGGCCAACAGACGTTGCGTCCATGGAAGGGATAAGATCAAGCTTCACGACGTGGGAGAGATTGCCACGATGTGGACACCTTCAGGTTCACGACGTGAAGCCTAGATCCGGCCTATAAATAGAACTCAAAGGTGTTTCGGGTTTAGTGCTCACTTCTTCTCTTTCTCGTGCCTATGCTCTGCGTTTAACCCCTCGAAGCCATCCCGAAGTCCCGGTTTTCATATTCAAGTTCTGAAGGAAGTTTTATGCTCCCGAGATTCCTGAGAAACCCGAGAAATCAGCTTTCTCTAGTCGAAGTTCTGCTCGATTTTTGTCTCACATTCTTCAAACTACCAAGTGAGTTCATACCCCCATTTCTACGCTTTTAACTGATTTTAAATGCTTTTGAACACTTTACGGGGGGAATACAAGTAAACACATGGCTAATCCCGTGTGAAAATATCAATATTTTGTTATACATTTCATGTTGTTTTTATAACTATCATATGGATTTTGTTAACATGCGAGCATCTTACACCACTTTACCCTCTCGGGATGAAACATAATTATAAATATTTTAAGTCTTATTTATATGTTTGCATCATATCAAGGGTAACCATTTTTACAATAACATTCGTAAACATGCAAGAACATATAAATCATTATTATGCCTTGTCAACACTGTAGAAAAGGGTAATTATTTTAGAGACAAACATATTCATTCTAATACGTGACTTAATTGAGAATTCGTGAGTCATTCATCTTCAATATACCTTTTAAGGTACCGCTAGAAGTCCTGTTTATAACCAGAATCTCCCGTCCGAAGAACGTGACATGTGTGTATAGATCTATACGGGACTAATGATCCCTTGCCCTGACTGCTGGCTACAGTCCCCGGGGTGACACGTGTCATCTCATTTTGACGCCTGAAGAACGTCGCTGCAAGAAAATTATGATAGTACGGTTATAAAAACTCAATGGATAGACAATTATTATGGTATTACGTTTTCATGGGAAAATTAAAAGATACAGTTCTTTTAACATTCAAATATAAATCTTCTTATAGTTTTGTTTTATAATAAGACTATACATCATTCTTTTGAGCATGTCATAGTTGCTTACAGGTTACAGTCTTGGACATTTGAGACTGCATTTCACTTTTAGGAAAATATAGGATTTTCTTGGTTCAAATACATACAATTTATACAACAATCATTCATACTTATTTCATACACTTATAAGAAAATATGGGATTTTCTGGAAATCATACACGAACTTTCGAATGGCATACATTTTCTCAAAAACACTACTTATGAACTCACCAACTTTGTTGTTGACATTTTTTCTTTGAAATAACTTGTATTCTCAGGAAAACGCTAAACCAGGTAGCAACTACTTGTGAAGCCTAACGCGCTGGCATTAGTAACATATTTTGGATCACCATATTGTATTTGATATTCAAACATGTAACACATACAATCATGTAAACTTTTCAAATATATTTATATTATGGTGGTGTGTACTTTCTTTACTATTCAATCTTTATGAAACTAAATATGACATCCTCCACCCCCGAACGTTTCCGTTGTTCAGGTTTGGGGGTGTGACAGGACTCATCGAGTCCCCTGTCCAGATAGCAAAAAATTCGATTTTTCCAGCTTTTTTCAGCAAATTGTATCAAGTATAATTGAAAACAAGCCTAGGATCTAATACCACTGATGGGTTTTAAGCATTCTAACACTCCTATGGTGTACATACAACCCTATAAACCTTGGATCTATGTTTTCTCTATTACACATGCAAATATTCAATATTCTAAGGTTTCTTTTTAACTAGGATAATATGAAGTATATACAATACAAGAATCTAGTAGAATGACATACCTTTTGATGGACCTTAAAGTCTTGAATCTTTAAGAGCTTAGTGCCCCAAGTGTTGCACCTCAGATGGTTCACACAGCACAAAAAAAACCTTTGGAATAACTTGAGAAGAATAATACTTAAGTCCACTCTTATGAAATCAGATTTGCCCTCTTGTGTACTATAAACTAGTGCTCATTTCATGAACTAGAGACCTCTTTATGTAATGTGGAGGATTAGGGTTACATTCATGTAAACCCTAATACCCATGACCTTTCATTTGCATAGGATCCATGGGTTAAACACTCCATGGACTATCCATGAAAGCTTAGCCCAACCTAAATGAACTTGGCCCATCTATATATATAACAGTCCATATTTAATTAGTTCCTTTTTTATCACTAAATTAATTCTTGATCAATACTAATTAAATAATATGATTCCATATTAATATATTACAACTTATAATATATTAATATAAATCATAATTATCCTTTTTCTCATTTTGTCTTTCCAATTGTTCTGATGCCATGCAACCCAAATGGACCATGCCAAATCGGGCCAAGTACATACCAGTTATAATTATGCACTTAGACATTAATCCAACATGTTACTAGTACGTTTCCGCTCAACAACACTTACACATGCATTTTATTTAATAGTGGGGCTGAGCGGAGTTACGTGAGCCATAAATTCAAACACTTACTAAACCAACAACCCCAAAAACAAAGTGAAGCCTTCACGGTGGAGATGGCTAATAGGAAAACCAAAACAACCAAATACGTTTATGTAGGATGCACGTTAACATTAAAGAACCACTCATTCCAAATAGATTTGATGCCAGTTAATATTAGGAGTTTTGATGTGATAGTCGGCATGGATTGGTTAAGCCCCCACCATGCTGATATTATGTGCCACGAGAAGGCCGTTCGCCTTCACCTCCCCAACCACAAAACCCTAATAATCTACGGTGATAAACCTGGTGCCAATCTCCGTCTTATCTCGTGTATCAAGGCACAAAAATGTTTGTACAAGAAAAATTATGCCTTCCTCGCTTATGTTATGGATAAAACAAAAGAGGAGATAAGCATCAAAGATATCCCGGTGGCATGTGACTTTCTGGATGTTTTCTCGAAGACCTCTCGGGAATACCCCGAGAAAGACAGATTGAGTTTCAAATTGACCTAATACCTGGAGCCACATCAATTGCCAAATTACCCGACAGGTTAGCTCCCGCTGAAATGTAGGAGTTATCCAGTCGATTAAGCGAAATTTTGTACAAAGGATTTATAAGGCCAAGCTTCACACCCTGGGGAGCCTCAGTCTTGTTTGTCAAGAAGAAAGACGGATCCTTCAGAATGTGCATCGACTATCGGTAGTTGAACAAGCTCACTATCAAGAACCGATATCCACTCCCTCGTATTGATGATTGTCACACCCTAAAACCAAGAACGGCGGAAACGTTCCGGGGTGGACGACGTCATGTACAGTATCACAACAATGTGACATAGTAAACAAGCAACAACATCATCCATTGCATTATAAGTAAAGTTTTAATACATGTGTGTTCTTTCATTGTAATAAGACACCAAAAATATATAATCAAAATAAAAGACGAGACTTGTCTGTGCTCCGTCTTCTCAAAACCTGGCCATCGTACTTGTCTACTGGTGACCTGAGAATACAAGTTATTTTGAAAGAGAATATCAGCTTAAAGTTGGTGAATTCATAAGTATTTAAGTGTCGTTGCCTTGTTTTGAAAATCTGTTATGAATGCCATGTAAATCTTTAAATGAAGAAGTTCATATAAGTATGAAAAACCCTAGAAAATCCCTTATTTCCTATTAGTATGAGATGTAGTCTCCTACCAAGACCCGAATGTTTTGTAAGTAAAATGATAGTTTTTCCTTCTTTCTGACTATTACAAACAGTAATTAGTCTAACTCATCGTTTATGTGAATATATCACAAAGTAAAGTAAATAGGAAAATGTACTAAGGTAAGTGTTATCCCAAGGTACTAGGGCTAACAAGACATCGCGGTAAGCGAAATGTATATCCTATCACAAAATAAAGAAAATAGGAAAAAGTACTAATGTAAGTGTTATCCCGAGGTACTAGGGCTAACACGACATCACGGTAAGTGAACTGTATATCCTATCACAAAATAAAGTAAATAGGAAAAGTACTAATGTAAGTGTTATCCCAAGGTACTTGTGACAACCCGAAATTTCCATTCTGTACAAACCATTTGAAGCCAATAGAAGTAGAACAGTTACAGTGAAAATTCAGACTTTGAGTATAAGTTTGGCAGTTTTTTCAGGATTTACATTTAAGGAGATATCAGGAGAGTGGATGCACTAGGGTTTTGTGCAACACTGTTATTCCAACACTCTGTTATATTTGATATCATTTCGGGAATAAAAATATTTTCTGCCAAAAATATCTCAGGACTATAAATAGAATTCTGAACCCAATTATGTCATTAGTTACATTTCCAACGATAGAAAAGCCATTTTCTCTCTTACGGATCTTCGGGTTTTTATCCCAAATCGTGAGTACACTTCTCTAGTTGTCTTATAATGCTTATAATGTGCTTAATAACTCAGATTACATAGCAAATCTGTGAGATTCGGGAGTTTACCGCCCAAGAACGTTCTTGGAGAGTAAACTCCTATATGTGGCTTAAATGCTACCTAGTCTTTTCCCCATGTTAGGTAACTACCTTAGGCTTGTATGCTAGTGTGTATATGACTAGAAAACATCAAAATCGGATCAAGACCCCAAGATTTGGGAGTTTACCGCCCAAGAACACGCGGAGAGTAAACTCCATTTTTAGGTGCCAAAACCCCCTAAAAACCTTCCTTAAGCCAAGAGGGTAATTTAGACAAGTACCCTAATGTGTTTTGGACTAGCTAACACACTTAGAACACCAAGAGTAAGGTGTTCACGGCCCAAAAGGTTCTAGGGTCGTGAACTCCATAAAATGGTGCCAAATGGTGCCATAAACTCTTCTAAAGACAAGTACAAAATCCTAGTTTAGTTCCTAGTTAATTTAGAGACTTGAAAACACCATAAACATCCTCCCAAGGGAGATTACGGCCGTAATCTCCAAGGGAATATGGTCCCAGGGTCGTAAACTCCTAAAAGGAGTTATATTATGCCCTAAACTCTTCCATAGACCAAGCCATTAAGTAGAAATGCTTATTAGGGCCTTAAAGTGCATCAAACATCAAATGGACACATAGGTATGAGTTCACAGCCGTAAACTCATGATTTCACGGCCGTAAACTCATTAGGTAGTGTTGTTAGGGTCGTGAACTCCCTTATGGAGTTTTCCTTGAGCCCTACACACAATAGCTTCCCCTACAAACATTTAGATGCAATCCTAGAGGCTAATAACACTTGATAAAGGTGTTTAGCATGTCCTAGGGTGTCTTGACTTGTTTATTAGTTGTTTATAGACTAATTTATTACATATATGTGAAATTATATGTTAACTAGGATCATAAGTGTGTTCAAGACTTCACTTGACACCTAGCGGTCCTACCTCTTCAGTTCATCTGTATCACCCACAACAGGTGAGTTCATACCCCTTAATCAATGTTTTAAACTGTTTTTAAATGTTTTATGGGGGGGGATACAAGTAGAATCATGCTACTTATTATATCAATCACATGTATTTAATAAGCAGCATTCCAATGGTTTACTACTCATTAGCCGTTTTACCAAACAGTTTCCTTCAAATGATTTTCATAAACACTTTATATGTTTAAAACTCCTTATTACACTGTACATTTTACTCTATATATTACATTTCAAACTTATTTACAATTGTGTTTCAAACAAATGTTTCTTTATACTAAACCGTTTTATCAAACCCATGCCTTCAAAACCCTTTTATAGATCGACATCAAGTTGATCTTTTCTTAGAAAATATTTATGTTCAAAGGTTTTTAAAAAACTTATTTTATGCTTTTATTATAAATTCCATTCCTCTATATGTATGGTTATATAAGAAATGTTTAAAAGACTTAGGAAGGCTATCCACCCTATTTCCTTTTCGCGCTTGAGATGTGGTCTGGTGGGATATCGGGTACCGTCCGAAGGTCGTTTAAATATTAGTTATATATCATGTGTACATATATAGTCATAAAAGGTCTTTCCAGTTCATCCAATGCCCTTGGATAGCAAGGGTATACATCCATGTTCATACGTACCGGTTATATTACTAGTAAGCTACCATATGGGTAGTTTAGGAAGATACTAGAACTATTACTAGAACGCGATATCACACAATGAGTCAGTTCATTCATGAGTCAATACTTGCTATATAGAGAGAACATACATTACAGCTAGAACATTACAGTACATTACTATACAAATACATAATTACGTTTACATAGAGATTTTGTGATAAGCATTCCTATATTTGTATACTTATATAAGTAATGTTTAAAAGACTTAGGAAGGCTATCCACCCTATTTCCTTTTCGCGCTTAAGATGTGTTCTGGTGGGATATCGGGTACCGTCCGAAGGTCGTTTAAACAGTAGTTATATATCATGTATACATATATGAACATAATAGTTCCTTTCAGTCAGTTCAGTGCCTTTGGGTAGCAAAGGCATATGTTCATATACTTTTACATGATTACGCTTACATAAGTACAATTACATGATCACACTTACATGAGTACGCTTACATATACATAGAACAAATGTCACTAGGTGTTATAGCATGGAACCAGTTCAGGATCTAACTATACCGATGAATCACAACGAAATTGTGATCGTTATATCGAGTATACATGATCATAGTAATGTGGATGATCATGGCTTGCATACATGTAGGGGTCGTGGGTAGGTACCAAAATCCCTTTGATAGGGGAGCGTATAGTCTGGGATCTAGACATCACATTATACCTTATCCCTCAAATAAGGCAGTTGAGTACCGATGTAGTTATTTATATCAAATACTACAGTACTTAGAAGAATTACCCAAGACTTTAGGTAATTGGTACGGTTGTAGTTCAACGCTACACCATAGTACTATTTCTTTTTCCCATTACATTCACTTTGTGAACATTTACACGACGCACGGTAATGTAGAAACTATCTTTTTAATTAATGGTAGTCAGACTTGGGAAAATACACACTCTTACAAGAGACACACACAGACACTAGATGCCTTGGTAGAAGGCTACATAGAGATCAGTTAAGTCTTGGTAGAAGACTCCCTGTTATAATAGTAGGAATGATAGGGATTTCTAGGGTTTTTCAAAAGTTTACAGTTGTTTTACAAACATTTTCAATACTTACAGTTCATATAAAAATTCTTACATACAAATACTTACATACAAATTAAGACACTAAAATACTTATGATCTAACCAGCTCCAAAGCTGATACTCGCTTTCAAAATTACTTGTATCCTCAGGTCATCATAGACAGATACCGATGCAAGGATTAGGGAAGATGGAGCTCGTTGAAGACTCCACTTTCATTTTGATTTATGCTTTAGTGTTTATCAAAATTTGACAGAACACACTAATAATTATATTATTAATGCAATGGATGATGTTGTTGCTTTTTTACTACTTTACATTGTTGTGATACTGTACATGACGTCCTCCGCCCCAGAACGTTTCCGCCGTTCTTGGTTTTGGGGTGTGACAGTACTAGGGCTAACACGCCATATAACCTAATGAACATCCAAAGATTGTCCAATTGTCCTCTATAGCAGCAGCAGGGTGGAGGAAGGGGTAGTCCCGTGAAGGTACTCCTAGTATAAGTAATAACCGTAGGCATCCGTAGATGTTCATCAACCACTGGTGCTAATCAGCTGGGATTCGGAATGGTTAGTCCCGTCTATGTATCCTATTGAACTGGGATAGGCAGGATAATATACACAGAAGGTACTAATAAATCATCCTCGCAAATCGAGATACAAGTATTCATGTAAGTATACACAGGTAAATGTATCTATGTAAAGGTACTCATGTAAGGTATTCATGTATCATGTAAGCATATGTAAACGTACTCATGTATCAGGTAATGTACTGGTATAGACTAATGAATGAACTGACTCTGGTGTGATTCCTTGTAATAGGAATAAGGTTTTGTATCTTCTAACTATCCCTATGATAATTAACTGAAAGGTAATTGGTTGTTCAAGTAGGTTTATACACCCTCACTACACAATAGTGTGGGAAACTGAACGAAGGATGACAACTATAACATCAATACATATATAAGAACATCAGTGTATAAGTATAGTTTTGTTCAAGAAGGTAAAAAAATGGTTTTGTAAGACATCCAAGAGTTTTGAACAATAATTAACAATGACTTGATGTCATTTTAATAAACATTTCAAAAGTAATACATTTGATAACAAAGTATTTTTAAGATAGAAAACGATTTCATGCATCACATTTTGTAGTATGTGAAATCTGCTGAATGAAAACACAGTTATAAATACATATGGATGATTTAATAACATGTTGTTTTCTACTTGTATTTCCCCCCCCCCCATTAAAGCATTTAAAATCATTTAAAACATTGATTTAGGGGTATGAACTCACCTGTAGATGGTGGTTTGGATGAACTGAACGGTGTAGGATTGTTAGGTGTCAAGTGAGGACTTGTACACACACTATGATCCTAAATAACATCTAATCACACATATATGCAACCAATTAGTCTTAATTACTAATTGAAAATGTTAAGACATCCTAGGATATGATAAACACTTTATATAAGTGTTATAAGCCCTAAGGATTGCATCTAAGTTGTTGTGGGACAAGGCACTTGGGTTTAGGGTTCCAAGGGACCTCATACTTAAGTTTACTCTCCATATAACCTCACACAAGGAGTTTACGGTCGTAAACCCTTGTGTTTACGGCTATGAACTCCTAGACTTAGTGACATTTTGTGTTTTGAAGTTCTAAATGATCCCTAGAAGTATTCCAACTTGGTGGTTTAATTACTGGAAGGGTTTAGGGCACTAATAACCTCCTTTGAGGAGTTTACGGCCCCAAGGCCAATTCCTTTGGAGTTTACTGCCGTAAACTCACATGGAAGGGGTGTTTTATGCTTTCAAGACCCATGCACATGTAGGATAGTTTCTAGACATTTATCTAAGGCTAATGAAGGCCTTAGGCACACTTTGGTGCCCTTAATAGTTGTTCACGGCCCAAGCACATATTAGGGCCATAATCTCTCTTTGAGAGGGGTTTTTGATGTTTTAAAGTCCTTGATTTATGTAGGAGTAAACCTAGGTAATTGTCCAAGACGTTAGGAGTGTTAAAAGCACTCTTTGGTCCATGTTTTTGGAGTTCACGGTCCAAGATCTTCTTGGGCCGTGAACACCTAAACTTTGGTGTTTCTTTGATGTTTTCTTGTCTTAAATACACTTATATACAAGCCTAAGGTAGTAACACATCACGGGGGAAAGGCTAGGCATCATTTCGGGAGTTTACCGCCCAAGAACACCTTGGGGAATAAACTCCTAAATCTAGTTGTTTTGCTATGTAATCTATGTTATAAACACATTATAAGCTATATAACACTACTAGAGAGAGATACTCACGATTTGGGATGAAAACCCGAAGATCCGTGAGAGAGAAAATGGCTTTTCTCTAGTTGTAAATGTAAATAATGAATGAAATTGGTTCAGAATTCTATACATAGTCCTGAGATTTTTGGCAGAAAATATTTTATTCCCAAAATGATCTGTAATATAATAGAGTGTTGGAATAACAGAGTTACACAAAACCCTAGTGCATCCACTCTCCTGATATCTCCTGAAGTGTAAACCCTGAATTACTCAAACTTATACGGAAAAGTCAGAAAATTTACTGTGACTGTTAAAAATTTTATTGAAGTGATATTGTTTGTACAGAATGGAAATTTCGGGTTGTCACATCACCCCCCCCCCCCCCCCCCCGTTAGAAGGAATTTCGTCCCGAAATTAGAATTTAAGCAAATAAGAAATTACACATAACTAAGAGAAAAGATGAGGGTATTTCAGTTTCATCTGATCCTCTCGTTCCCAAGTAAATTCAGGTCCATGCTTTGCATTCTAGCGAACCTTCACTATCGGGATACGGCTCTGCTTTGTTTTCTTGACCTCTCGTTCCATGATCTCTACTGGTTCCTCCACGAAGTTGAGGCTCTCGTTGATCTCGATCTCGTCGAGTGGAATAACAAGAGTCTCGTCGAACAGACACTTTTTCAAGTTCGAGATATGGAAGGTAGGATGTACGTTACTGAGTTCGTGCGGTAGGTTAAGTTTGTAAGCTATAGGGTCGATTCTTGCGAGAATCTAGAAAGGCCCTATGTATCTTGGATTGAGCTTCCCACGCTTTCCAAAGCGTATCAAGCCCTTCTAGGGTGAGACCTTCAGTAGAACTAGGTCGCCCACCTGGAATTCCAATGGTTTCCTTCGCTTGTCAGCGTAGCTTTTCTGTCGGTCTCTAGAGGCTTTCAATCGTTCAAGAATTTGAACGATCTTCTTTGTCGTTTCCCGAATGATCTCCGGACCCATGAGAGTGCTTTCGGGAACTCGTCCCTTAGCAAACTGGGTATCACCCACCTCAGCCCAGCACAGAGGGGATCTGCACTTTCGGCCATAGAGGGCCTCGAATGGAGCTGTCTTTATGCTCGTGTGATAACTGTTGTTGTAGGAAAATTCAACGAGGGGTAAATGGGTATCCCAAGCTTTCCCAAAGTCAATCACACAGGCGCGCAACATATCTTCTAAGGTTTGGATAGTTCTCTCACTTTGCCCGTCGGTCTGTGGATGGTAGGCCATACTCATGTCCAGCATAGTTCCTAGGGAACTTTGTAATGACTGCCAGAACCTCGAAGTGAATCTACTATCTCTGTCCGAGATAATAGATAAGGGAACACCGTGCAGTCTTACAATTTCCCTAATGTAAGTTTTTGTAAGTTTCTCCATCTTGTCTATTTCTTTGATTGGCAAGAAGTGTGCAGACTTGGTCAATCTATCGACGATGACCCATATGGAATCAAGTCCACCCGCCGTCTTGGGCAACTTGGTTATGAAGTCCATAGTGATCCGCTCCCACTTCCATTCTTGTATCTCCGGTTGCTATAAGAGACCGGAGGGTTTCTGGTATTCGACCTTGACCTTTGCGCAAGTAAGGCATTTACTCACGAAGGTAGCAATATCTGCTTTCATGTTAGGCCACCAGTATAACTTTTTAAGATCTATAAATAGAATTCTGAACCCAATTATGTCATTAGTTACATTTCCAACGATAGAAAAGCCATTTTCTCTCTTACGGATCTTCGGGTTTTTATCCCAAATCATGAGTACACTTCTCTAGTTGTCTTATAATGCTTATAATGTGCTTAATAACTCAGATTACATAGCAAATCTGTGAGATTCGGGAGTTTACCGCCCAAGAACGTTCTTGGAGAGTAAACTCCTATATGTGGCTTAAATGCTACCTAGTCTTTTCCCCATGTTAGGTAACTACCTTAGGCTTGTATGCTAGTGTGTATATGACTAGAAAACATCAAAATCGGATCAAGACCCCAAGATTTGGGAGTTTACCGCCCAAGAACACGCGGAGAGTAAACTCCATTTTTAGGTGCCAAAACCCCCTAAAAACCTTCCTTAAGCCAAGAGGGTAATTTAGACAAGTACCCTAATGTGTTTTGGACTAGCTAACACACTTAGAACACCAAGAGTAAGGTGTTCACGGCCCAAAAGGTTCTAGGGTCGTGAACTCCATAAAATGGTGCCAAATGGTGCCATAAACTCTTCTAAAGACAAGTACAAAATCCTAGTTTAGTTCCTAGTTAATTTAGAGACTTGAAAACACCATAAACATCCTCCCAAGGGAGATTACGGCCGTAATCTCCAAGGGAATATGGTCCCAGGGTCGTAAACTCCTAAAAGGAGTTATATTATGCCCTAAACTCTTCCATAGACCAAGCCATTAAGTAGAAATGCTTATTAGGGCCTTAAAGTGCATCAAACATCAAATGGACACATAGGTATGAGTTCACAGCCGTAAACTCATGATTTCACGGCCGTAAACTCATTAGGTAGTGTTGTTAGGGTCGTGAACTCCCTTATGGAGTTTTCCTTGAGCCCTACACACAATAGCTTCCCCTACAAACATTTAGATGCAATCCTAGAGGCTAATAACACTTGATAAAGGTGTTTAGCATGTCCTAGGGTGTCTTGACTTGTTTATTAGTTGTTTATAGACTAATTTGTTACATATATGTGAAATTATATGTTAACTAGGATCATAAGTGTGTTCAAGACTTCACTTGACACCTAGCGGTCCTACCTCTTCAGTTCATCTGTATCACCCACAACAGGTGAGTTCATACCCCTTAATCAATGTTTTAAACTGTTTTTAAATGTTTTATGGGGGGGATACAAGTAGAATCATGCTACTTATTATATCAATCACATGTATTTAATAAGCAGCATTCCAATGGTTTACTACTCATTAGCCGTTTTACCAAACAGTTTCCTTCAAATGATTTTCATAAACACTTTATATGTTTAAAACTCCTTATTACACTGTACATTTTACTCTATATATTACATTTCAAACTTATTTACAATTGTGTTTCAAACAAATGTTTCTTTATACTAAACCGTTTTATCAAACCCATGCCTTCAAAACCCTTTTATAGATCGACATCAAGTTGATCTTTTCTTAGAAAATATTTATGTTCAAAGGTTTTTAAAAAACTTATTTTATGCTTTTATTATAAATTCCATTCCTCTATATGTATGGTTATATAAGAAATGTTTAAAAGACTTAGGAAGGCTATCCACCCTATTTCCTTTTCGCGCTTGAGATGTGGTCTGGTGGGATATCGGGTACCGTCCGAAGGTCGTTTAAATATTAGTTATATATCATGTGTACATATATAGTCATAAAAGGTCTTTCCAGTTCATCCAATGCCCTTGGATAGCAAGGGTATACATCCATGTTCATACGTACCGGTTATATTACTAGTAAGCTACCATATGGGTAGTTTAGGAAGATACTAGAACTATTACTAGAACGCGATATCACACAATGAGTCAGTTCATTCATGAGTCAATACTTGCTATATAGAGAGAACATACATTACAGCTAGAACATTACAGTACATTACTATACAAATACATAATTACGTTTACATAGAGATTTTGTGATAAGCATTCCTATATTTGTATACTTATATAAGTAATGTTTAAAAGACTTAGGAAGGCTATCCACCCTATTTCCTTTTCGCGCTTAAGATGTGTTCTGGTGGGATATCGGGTACCGTCCGAAGGTCGTTTAAACATTAGTTATATATCATGTATACATATATGAACATAATAGTTCCTTTCAGTCAGTTCAGTGCCTTTGGGTAGCAAAGGCATATGTTCATATACTTTTACATGATTACGCTTACATAAGTACAATTACATGATCACACTTACATGAGTACACTTACATATACATAGAACAAATGTCACTAGGTGTTATAGCATGGAACCAGTTCAGGATCTAACTATACCGATGAATCACAACGAAATTGTGATCGTTATATCGAGTATACATGATCATAGTAATGTGGATGATCATGGCTTGCATACATGTAGGGGTCGTGGGTAGGTACCAAAATCCCTTTGATAGGGGAGCGTATAGTCTGGGATCTAGACATCACATTATACCTTATCCCTCAAATAAGGCAGTTGAGTACCGATGTAGTTATTTATATCAAATACTACAGTACTTAGAAGAATTACCCAAGACTTTAGGTAATTGGTACGGTTGTAGTTCAACGCTACACCATAGTACTATTTCTTTTTCCCATTACATTCACTTCGTGAACATTTACACGACGCACGGTAATGTAGAAACTATCTTTTTAATTAATGGTAGTCAGACTTGGGAAAATACACACTCTTACAAGAGACACACACAGACACTAGATGCCTTGGTAGAAGGCTACATAGAGATCAGTTAAGTCTTGGTAGAAGACTCCCTGTTATAATAGTAGGAATGATAGGGATTTCTAGGGTTTTTCAAAAGTTTACAGTTGTTTTACAAACATTTTCAATACTTACAGTTCATATAAAAATTCTTACATACAAATACTTACATACAAATTAAGACACTAAAATACTTATGATCTAACCAGCTCCAAAGCTGATACTCGCTTTCAAAATTACTTGTATCCTCAGGTCATCATAGACAGATACCGATGCAAGGATTAGGGAAGATGGAGCTCGTTGAAGACTCCACTTTCATTTTGATTTATGCTTTAGTGTTTATCAAAATTTGACAGAACACACTAATAATTATATTATTAATGCAATGGATGATGTTGTTGCTTTTTTACTACTTTACATTGTTGTGATACTGTACATGACGTCCTCCGCCCTAGAACGTTTCCGCCGTTCTTGGTTTTGGGGTGTGACAGTACTAGGGCTAACACGCCATATAACCTAATGAACATCCAAAGATTGTCCAATTGTCCTCTATAGTAGCAGCAGGGTGGAGGAAGGGGTAGTCCCGTGAAGGTACTCCTAGTATAAGTAATAACCGTAGGCATCCGTAGATGTTCATCAACCACTGGTGCTAATCAGCTGGGATTCGGAATGGTTAGTCCCGTCTATGTATCCTATTGAACTGGGATAGGCAGGATAATATACACAGAAGGTACTAATAAATCATCCTCGCAAATCGAGATACAAGTATTCATGTAAGTATACACAGGTAAATGTATCTATGTAAAGGTACTCATGTAAGGTATTCATGTATCATGTAAGCATATGTAAACGTACTCATGTATCAGGTAATGTACTGGTATAGACTAATGAATGAACTGACTCTGGTGTGATTCCTTGTAATAGGAATAAGGTTTTGTATCTTCTAACTATCCCTATGATAATTAACTGAAAGGTAATTGGTTGTTCAAGTAGGTTTATACACCCTCACTACACAATAGTGTGGGAAACTGAACGAAGGATGACAACTATAACATCAATACATATATAAGAACATCAGTGTATAAGTATAGTTTTGTTCAAGAAGGTAAAAAAATGGTTTTGTAAGACATCCAAGAGTTTTGAACAATAATTAACAATGACTTGATGTCATTTTAATAAACATTTCAAAAGTAATACATTTGATAACAAAGTATTTTTAAGATAGAAAACGATTTCATGCATCACATTTTGTAGTATGTGAAATCTGCTGAATGAAAACACAGTTATAAATACATATGGATGATTTAATAACATGTTGTTTTCTACTTGTATTTCCCCCCCCCCCATTAAAGCATTTAAAATCATTTAAAACATTGATTTAGGGGTATGAACTCACCTGTAGATGGTGGTTTGGATGAACTGAACGGTGTAGGATTGTTAGGTGTCAAGTGAGGACTTGTACACACACTATGATCCTAAATAACATCTAATCACACATATATGCAACCAATTAGTCTTAATTACTAATTGAAAATGTTAAGACATCCTAGGATATGATAAACACTTTATATAAGTGTTATAAGCCCTAAGGATTGCATCTAAGTTGTTGTGGGACAAGGCACTTGGGTTTAGGGTTCCAAGGGACCTCATACTTAAGTTTACTCTCCATATAACCTCACACAAGGAGTTTACGGTCGTAAACCCTTGTGTTTACGGCTATGAACTCCTAGACTTAGTGACATTTTGTGTTTTGAAGTTCTAAATGATCCCTAGAAGTATTCCAACTTGGTGGTTTAATTACTGGAAGGGTTTAGGGCACTAATAACCTCCTTTGAGGAGTTTACGGCCCCAAGGCCAATTCCTTTGGAGTTTACTGCCGTAAACTCACATGGAAGGGGTGTTTTATGCTTTCAAGACCCATGCACATGTAGGATAGTTTCTAGACATTTATCTAAGGCTAATGAAGGCCTTAGGCACACTTTGGTGCCCTTAATAGTTGTTCACGGCCCAAGCACATATTAGGGCCATAATCTCTCTTTGAGAGGGGTTTTTGATGTTTTAAAGTCCTTGATTTATGTAGGAGTAAACCTAGGTAATTGTCCAAGACGTTAGGAGTGTTAAAAGCACTCTTTGGTCCATGTTTTTGGAGTTCACGGTCCAAGATCTTCTTGGGCCGTGAACACCTAAACTTTGGTGTTTCTTTGATGTTTTCTTGTCTTAAATACACTTATATACAAGCCTAAGGTAGTAACACATCACGGGGGAAAGGCTAGGCATCATTTCGGGAGTTTACCGCCCAAGAACACCTTGGGGAATAAACTCCTAAATCTAGTTGTTTTGCTATGTAATCTATGTTATAAACACATTATAAGCTATATAACACTACTAGAGAGAGATACTCACGATTTGGGATGAAAACCCGAAGATCCGTGAGAGAGAAAATGGCTTTTCTCTAGTTGTAAATGTAAATAATGAATGAAATTGGTTCAGAATTCTATACATAGTCCTGAGATTTTTGGCAGAAAATATTTTATTCCCAAAATGATCTGTAATATAATAGAGTGTTGGAATAACAGAGTTACACAAAACCCTAGTGCATCCACTCTCCTGATATCTCCTGAAGTGTAAACCCTGAATTACTCAAACTTATACGGAAAAGTCAGAAAATTTACTGTGACTGTTAAACTTTTATTGAAGTGATATTGTTTGTACAGAATGGAAATTTCGGGTTGTCACATCACCCCCCCCCCCCCCGTTAGAAGGAATTTCGTCCCGAAATTAGAATTTAAGCAAATAAGAAATTACACATAACTAAGAGAAAAGATGAGGGTATTTCAGTTTCATCTGATCCTCTCGTTCCCAAGTAAATTCAGGTCCATGCTTTGCATTCTAGCGAACCTTCACTATCGGGATACGGCTCTGCTTTGTTTTCTTGACCTCTCGTTCCATGATCTCTACTGGTTCCTCCACGAAGTTGAGGCTCTCGTTGATCTCGATCTCGTCGAGTGGAATAACAAGAGTCTCGTCGAACAGACACTTTTTCAAGTTCGAGATATGGAAGGTAGGATGTACGTTACTGAGTTCGTGCGGTAGGTTAAGTTTGTAAGCTATAGGGTCGATTCTTGCGAGAATCTAGAAAGGCCCTATGTATCTTGGATTGAGCTTCCCACGCTTTCCAAAGCGTATCAAGCCCTTCTAGGGTGAGACCTTCAGTAGAACTAGGTCGCCCACCTGGAATTCCAATGGTTTCCTTCGCTTGTCAGCGTAGCTTTTCTGTCGGTCTCTAGAGGCTTTCAATCGTTCAAGAATTTGAACGATCTTCTTTGTCGTTTCCCGAATGATCTCCGGACCCATGAGAGTGCTTTCGGGAACTCGTCCCTTAGCAAACTGGGTATCACCCACCTCAGCCCAGCACAGAGGGGATCTGCACTTTCGGCCATAGAGGGCCTCGAATGGAGCTGTCTTTATGCTCGTGTGATAACTGTTGTTGTAGGAAAATTCAACGAGGGGTAAATGGGTATCCCAAGCTTTCCCAAAGTCAATCACACAGGCGCGCAACATATCTTCTAAGGTTTGGATAGTTCTCTCACTTTGCCCGTCGGTCTGTGGATGGTAGGCCATACTCATGTCCAGCATAGTTCCTAGGGAACTTTGTAATGACTGCCAGAACCTCGAAGTGAATCTACTATCTCTGTCCGAGATAATAGATAAGGGAACACCGTGCAGTCTTACAATTTCCCTAATGTAAGTTTTTGTAAGTTTCTCCATCTTGTCTATTTCTTTGATTGGCAAGAAGTGTGCAGACTTGGTCAATCTATCGACGATGACCCATATGGAATCAAGTCCACCCGCCGTCTTGGGCAACTTGGTTATGAAGTCCATAGTGATCCGCTCCCACTTCCATTCTTGTATCTCCGGTTGCTATAAGAGACCGGAGGGTTTCTGGTATTCGACCTTGACCTTTGCGCAAGTAAGGCATTTACTCACGAAGGTAGCAATATCTGCTTTCATGTTAGGCCACCAGTATAACTTTTTAAGATCTAGATACATCTTATCTGAACCTGGGTGGACAGAATAACGAGTGTTGTGAGCTTCCGTCATGACCAAGTCTCTGAAGCCACCGTGTTTTGGTGTCCAGATCCGATCCATGAGGTATAAGGCTCCGCCACCCTTGACTTCCAAGTTCTTATCCATCCCTCTATGGGATTCACCAGCCACATTTTCAGGTTTCAAAGCGTTGATTTGAGCCTTCTTAATTTGCGTGGACAAGTGTGAATGGATAGTTAGAGTCAAAGATTTGACTCTACGACCAGCATATTCTTTCCGACTTAGGGCGTCGGCTACTACATTGGCTTTACCCGGGTGATAACGAATATCGCACTCATAATCACTGAGTAGCTCGTCCCACCGTTGTTATCTCATGTTGAGCTCCTTCTGGTCGAAAATGTGTTGTAGACTCTTGTGGTTTGTAAAGATCGTGCTTTTTGTACCATACAGGTAGTGTCTCCAGATCTTCAGAGCAAATACAACTGCTCCTAGCTCAAGATCATGGGTGGTGTAGTTAACCTCATGTGTCTTCAGCTGTCTCGAGGCATAGGCTATGACTTTACCTCGCTGCATCAGAACACATCCGAGTCCTTGATTTGATGCATCGCAATAGAAAACGAAGTCTTCTATCCCTTCGGGGAGGGATAGTATCGGTGCGGTGCACAAGACTCGCTTGAGCGTTTGGAACGATCTTTCTTGTTTCTCTTCCCAGTCAAAGGCTACGCCCTTATGGGTCAGTGTTGTAAGAGGTTTCGCTATGCGGGAGAAGTTCTGAATGAACCTGCGATAGTAGCCAGCTAGACCTAGAAATTGACGAATTTATGTAGGTGTCTTCGGTGCTGACCAGTTCCCAATGGCCTTGATTTTGGAAGGGTCCACGTGTATTCCCTCTTCACTAACAACATGGACCAGAAATTCGAATCGTCGGATCCAAAATTCGCACTTAGAGAACTTCGCATAGAGCTTCTCCGATCGCAATGTTTCTAAGACTCTACGGAGATGTTGACTATGTTCCTCCTTACTTCGAGAGTAGATAAGTATGTCATCTATGAAGACAATGACAAACTAATCCAAGTAAGGACGACATACCCTATTCATCAGATCCATGAATACTGCGGGCGCGTTGGTTAATCCGAACGACATCACTACAAACTCGTAGTGCCCATAACAAGTTTGGAAGGCTGTCTTGGGAACATCCTCCTCTATCACTCATAGTTGGTGACATCCGGATCGTAGATCTATCTTCGAGAAGTAGTTGGCTCCTTGAAGTTGATCAAATAAATCGTCAATGCGGGGCAAAGGATAACGATTTTTAACGGTAAGCTTGTTGAGTTCTCTATAGTCGATGCACATGAGAAACGATCCATCTTTCTTCTTGACGAAAAAGACTGGTGCTCCCCAAGGTGAGAAGCTTGGTCTAATGAATCCCTTCTTGAGAAGTTCGTTAAGTTGACTGGAAATTTCCTGCATCTCGGCCGGTGCCAGACGATAAGGAGATTTGGCTACAGGGGTAGCTCCTGGCACTAAGTCGATTCTGAACTCGACTTGGCGTTGTGGTGGTAAACTGGGAAGTTCTTCTGGGAAGATGTCGGGAAAGTCGCGTACTTCTGGGATGTTCTGAATGTCTTTCGTTTCTTGACTTGTATCGACTACGTGTGCGAGGAATGCATGGTATTCCTTTCGCAAGCACTTCTGGGCTTGAATGCACGAAATGATGCAAAGGCTCGTACTAGGTTTGTCGCCATAGATAACTAAGGTTTCGTTGTTAGGAAGGTTAAGACGAACTGCTTTTTCAAAGCACATGATGTCGGTGCGAAGAAGACTCAACCAATCCATGCTGATGATAACATCGAAACATTTAATTGGGATCGGTATGAGATCTATCTTGAAAGTATGGCCATCTAAAGTTAAAGTACAACCTACGTATATGCAGTTAGTACTCTCCGTTTTCCCATTAGCCATTTCTACCGTGAATGAATTATCTAATGCACAGGGTTTTTGTTTAAGCAGGTGTGCAAATTTGTGACTTATGAAACTTTTCTCTACTCCACTGTCGAAAAGTATGCAAGCATATGAGTTATCGAGGAGAAACGTACCAGTAACTATCGTAAGATCAGCTACCGCTTCCTCGTGGCCTAGGGCCATAACTCTTCCTACTCCTCCAGCCATCCCCGCTTTAGGGCAGTTCCTCTTGTAGTGGCCCACTTCGGCACAACCGTAGCAAGCTTGGCCCATACCGGCGTTAGGAACCTGGGCGGCCCGAGCTGTTGGAGTCTTGCAGTAACGGGTTGTATGCCCCTTCCTGTTGCAGTGAGAGCACAACATCTCCTTGCAAGGTCCTTGGTGGCGGAAGCCGCATCTGTTGCACTTCGGGAGAGTCCCAGCATAAGTTTTTGTTGGTATGGGGTTCTCAGGGACAACGGGAGTCACTGTGGCAGCATTGATTGCCACAAGTTGTTGTTTCTTGGAGGATTCTTGCGAAGCCCCTCTTTTCCTCTTGTTCCACCCCTTCTTTTTGTTGTTGACCTTTTGTGGTAGAGGTGCAGGGATTGTTGGGTTCTGAGGTTTCCTGTGATCTATGAGGGATTGTGCCAGTTCCTTGGCACTATCAAAAGTGATAGGCCTGGAAGCTAACACACTTGCCTGGATCTGGGGCGACAATCCCCAGATATATCTCTCTATCCTCTTGCTCTCGAGAGCAACCATATCAGGGCATAGGTTTGCCAGATCGCAGAACCTATTTGTGTAGGTTGTGATGTCGGATCTAACCATTTGTAGACCCCAGAGTTCCTGCTTGAGTTTTTGTACTTCACCTTGAGGGCAGTACTCTTTCATCAGCATGTCCTTCAATTTCTCCCAGCTGATGGAATACGCCACCACCAAAGTCAGATACTTAACATGGCTGTTCCACCATGCTAATGCTCTGTCTGAGAAGGTACAAGCTGCAAACTTGACCTTGTTGCCCTCCTGGCAAGCACAGATTTCAAAGACAAATTCCATCTTTTCAATCCATTGCCTTAACACCATAACCCCACCATTACCATTGAAGCTGCGGGGTTTGGCGTTCGTGAAGTCCTTATAGGTGCATTCCCGAGGGTGTCCATGGCTTTCGCCGTGGTACGAGGGAGGTGCACCTGTTCCCGATCCACTAGGGACAGGAGCGTTGATTGCTGACACAACAGTTGCAACTGCTGCTGTGAAAGCTGCCTGGAACATATTGGCATCGAAGGGAGTAGGTGGTTGAAGAGGTTGAGGTGGTAGTATCGGTGTTTCGTTGTTTGGGTTACGCCTGGGATTTCTGCAAGGCGGAATCCTTAACTATACGTTTAAAAGATGATGATATGGTTAAGAATAAATGAATAATGAATGTGTCTCATGGACTAACTCCCCATAGTCCAACAACAAAATGAATAGAATGACTAAATGAAGATGACAGCATTTGGATAATAATTTCCATATGATTAGATATCTGTCAATAATACTGGAATTATAGATGTAACAAGTTCGGGAAAAATGGCCTAGAAGTAGGCCTTACATCGACCATGATAGGAAAATTTTGACAGAACTATGACTAGATCAAGACCTAACAAGTCTAAGATTTATAAAGATAAGAAATTAGACCAAAGTTTTACATAAACTAGGTTATATCCAAAACATGAGTCATCGAGATTCTATCGGCGATGAGAACTGCTAGCATGAGTTCTTGATCCCGACAGTAGACGTTCTATGTCCCTTATACGTCTGTCAGCTCTCACTTGCTGAGCTCGAAGTTCTCTAACTTCAGCTTGAGTTTCAGCAAGTTCCCTCTGCAGATTTGCATTGCGGACCAGAGTCCTTTCATGAGCAGACTCCAGTTGGCGAATGTGGACAGTGTTAATGCCAGAGTTGGCTTCGATCTCGACGACTCGGTCGATAGTTGCTTGACCCAGTATCGTGTTTCTGGAAATTCTACGAACCATGATGGGTAGGACCCTGTCAGCAGAACCTCCTTCGGTGAGGTTGTAGAAACTTCGGTCTCCATTGTAGCGAATGGGCTGACCTTGTTCCTGGCTCTACATATTCAAGTTCGTGGCCCACAGAGGTGTGGGTCCTTGAAATGCGGGACGGGGGTTCAGGTTTGGGTCTTGAGCAGCTGGGGGTAGGCTGTTGACTTCAGGCTCCGAGTCAGAACTATCGAAAAAACCCTCAGCATGGTGATCATCCAAAGGGATTGGGTGATCATCTTCTTGTTCTGCCTCTAGCCAACCAACATTGCCTTTGGTTCAGGAAGTACGGATCGTCATGGTGAAATCTACGCAAGAAAAGGGATATATGATATAGCTAAATAGACGAACTGACTAAGATAATTACAGTAAGACCAAATACCCCTATGGTACTTCTTTATGGTTGTGTTGGTAAGTTTTTAGACTTGTTGCCACATCACAACCATTCTTGGGCATATGCTAATCACTCCTGGGACCAGGATTGTTTTCCAGGCTATGCCATTCCCAAGACTGACCATATATCCCCAGGCTTACTTGTGATATTCAACAATCGTAATACTTTTGTTCTTGTCATTGTGACACTGATTTTAGTCTGAATGCAGGCACGTATACTTACTTAAATATTTTATTATTTAAAAGTATAACTCTTAGACAGAGTGTTTTAATCCCTATGTATTTATAGTTAGTATATCTTTTATGGGTTGATATACTATATTCACTATAAACAATGCTCTGATACCAATCTGTCACACCCCAAAACCAAGAATGGCGGAAACGATCCGGGGTGGAGGAGGTCATGTACAGTATCACAACAGTTTAAAATAGTAAACAAGCAATAATATCATCCATTGCATTATAAGTAAAGTTTCAATACATGTGTGTTCTTTCATTGTAATAAGACACCAAAAATATATAATCAAAATAAAAGACGAGACTTGTCTGTGCTCCGTCTTCTCAAAACCTGGCCATCGTACCTGTCTACTGGTGACCTGAGAATACAAGTTATTTTGAAAGAGAGTATCGGCTTAAAGCTGGTGAATTCATAAGTATTTAAGTGTCGTTGCCTTGTTTTGAAAAGCTGTTATGAATGCCATGTAAATCTTTAAATGAAGAAGTTCATATAAGTATGAAAAACCCTAGAAAATCCCTTATTTCCTATTAGTATGAGATGTAGTCTCCTACCAAGACCCGAATGTTTTGTAAGTAAAATGATAGTTTTTCCTTCTTTCTGACTATTACAAATAGTAATTAGTCTAACTCATCGTTTATGTGAATATATCACAAAGTAAAGTAAATAGGAAAATGTACTAAGGTAAGTGTTATCCCGAGGTACAAGGGCTAACACGACATCGCGGTAAGCGAAATGTATATCCTATCACAAAATAAAGTAAATAGGAAAAAGTACTAATGTAAGTGTTATCCCGAGGTACTAGAGCTAACACGACATCGCGGTAAGCGAAATGTATATCCTATCACAAAATAAAGTAAATAGGAAAAGTACTAATGTAAGTGTTATCCCGAGTTACTAGGGCTAACACGCCATATAACCTAATGAACATCTGAAGATTGTCCAATTGTCCTATGTAGCAGCAGCAGGGTGGAGGAAGGGTTAGTCCCGTGAAGGTACTCCTAGTATAAGTAATAACCGTAGGCATCCGTAGATGTTCATCAACCACTGGTGCTAATCAGTTGGGATTCGAAATGGTTAGTCCCGTCTATGTATCCCGTTGGACTGGGATAGGCAGGATAATTTATACAGAAGGTACTAATAAATCATCCACGCAAATCGAGATACAAGTATTCATGTAAGTATACACAGGTAAATGTATCTATGTAAAGGTACTCATGTAAGGTATTCATGTATCATGTAAGCATATGTAAATGTGCTCATGTATCAGGTAATGTACTGGTATAGACTAATGAATGAACTGACTCTGGTGTGATTCCTTGTAATAGGAATAAGGTTTTGTATCTTCTAACTATCCCTATGATAATTAACTGAAAGGTAATTGGTTGTTCAAGTAGGTTTATACACCCTCACTACACAATAGTGTGGGAAACTGAATGAAGGATGACAACTATAACATCAATACATATATAAGAACATCAGTGTATAAGTATAGTTTTGTTCAAGAAGGTAAAAAAATGGTTTTGTAAGACATCCAAGAGTTTTGAACAATAATTAACAATGACTTGATGTCATTTTAATAAACATTTCAAAAGTAATACATTTGATAACAAAGTATTTTTAAGATAGAAAACGATTTCATGCATCACATTTTGTAGTATGTGAAATCTGCTGAATGAAAACACAGTTATAAATACATATGGATGATTTAATAACATGCTGTTTTCTACTTGTATTCCCCCCCCCCCCCATTAAAAAATTTAAAATCATTTAAAACGTTGATTTAGGGGTATGAACTCACCTGTAGGTGGTGGTTTGGATGAACTGAACGGTGTAGGATTGTTAGGTGTCAAATGAGGACTTGTACACACACTATGATCCTAAATAACATATAATCACACATATATGCAACCAATTAGTCTTAAATTACTAATTGAAAATGTTAAGACATACTAGGATATGATAAACACTTTATATAAGTGTTATAAGCCCTAAGGATTGCATCTAAGTTGTTGTGGGACAAGGCACTTGGGTTTTGGGTTCCAAGGGACCTCATACATGAGTTTACTCTCCATATAACCCCACACAAGGAGTTTACGGCTGTAAACCCTTGTGTTTACGGCCGTGAACTCCTAGACTTAGTGACATTTTGTGTTTTGAAGTTCTAAATGATCCCTAGAAGTATTCCAACTTGGTAGTTTAATTCTTGGAAGGGTTTACGGCACAAATAACCTCCTTTGAGGAGTTTACGGCGCCAAGGCCAATTCCTTTGGATTTTACTGCTGTAAACTCACATGGAAGGGGTGTTTTTATGCTTTCAAGTCCCATGCACATGTAGGATAGTTTCTAGGCATTTATCTAAGGCTAAGGAAGGCCTTAGGCACACTTTGGTGCCCTGAATAGATGTTCACGGCCCAAGCACATATTAGGGTCGTAATCTCTCTTTGAGAGGGGTTTTTGATGTTTTAAAGTCCTTGATTTATGTAGGAGTAAACCTAGGTAATTGTCCAAGACGTTAGGAGTGTTAAAAGCACTCTTTGGTCCATGTTTTTGGAGTTCACGGTCCAAGATTTTCTTGGGCTGTGAACACCTAAAATTTGGTGTTTCTTTGATGTTTTTTTGTCTTAAATACACTTATATACAAGCCTAAGGTAGTAACACATCACGGGGGAAAGGCTAGGCATCATTTCGGGAGTTTACCGCCCAAGAACACGTTGGGGAGTAAACTCCTAAATCTAGTTGTTTTGCTATGTAATCTATGTTATAAACACATTATAAGCTATATAACACTACTAGTGCGAGATACTCACGATTTGGGATGAAAACCCGAAGATCCGTGAGAGAGAAAATGGCTTTTCTCTAGTTGTAAATGTAAATAATGAATGAAATTGGTTCAGAATTCTATATATAGTCTTGAGATTTTTGGCAGAAAATATTCTATTCCCGAAATGATCTCTAATATAATAGAGTGCTGGAATAACAGAGTTGCACAAAACCCTAGTGCTTCCACTCTCCTGATATCTCCTGAAGTGTAAACCCTGAATTACTCAAACTTATACAGAAAAGTCTGAAATTTTACTGTAACTGTTATAACTTCTATTGAAGTGATATTCTTTGTACAGAATGGAAATTTCGGGTTGTCACAATGATCTATTTGACCAGCTCCAAGGAGCCAGTTATTTTTCTAAAATAGATCTGAGGTCCGCTTATCATCAGCTACGAGTTCGGGAAGAAGATATTCGCAAAACTGCTTTCTGAACCCGATATGGCCACTATGAATTCGTTGTTATGCCCTTCGGTCTGACAAATGCTCCTGCAACATTTATGGACCTCATGAATCAAGTTTTCCGCCGATTCCTCGATAATTTTGCAATCGTTTTCATTGATGACATACTCATATACTCTCAAAGTAAGGTGGAGCACGGTCAGCACCTACGTCAGATCTTGGAAACTCTTAGATCTGAAAAGCTATATGCAAGACTCTCCAAATGTATTCGCAGTGTGAACTTCTTGGGTCATGTAGTCAGTAAGGAATGAATTCATTTGGATCCTTCCAAGATCAAAGCTATTGAAGGATGGACGATTCTGAAAATGCCAACAGAAATCAGGCAATTCTTGGGCCTTGCAGGCTACTATCGAAGGTTTATTCAAAACTTCTCCAAGATTGCCAAGCCTCTCACCACTCTAACCCAAAAGGCGTACCCTTCAACTGGACTACGAAACAAGAAGCTGCTTTTCAAACTCTGAAGCGAGCCCTCTGTAGTGCTTTGGTATTATCTTTTCCAGAGGGAACCGAAGATTTCGTAGTATATTGCGACGCTTCAAATCAGGGGTTTGGTTGTGTTCTTATGCAGCACGGAAAAGTGATAGCTTACGCGTCCAGACAATTGAAGGCACACGAGGTAAATTACACCACCCATGATCTTGAATTGTGAGCTGGGGTCTTTTCCCTAAAAATTTTGAGGCACTACCTTTATGGTATAAAGTGCACCATCTTCACGGACCACAAAAGCCTCCAACACATTCTAAATCAAAAGGTGCTTAATTAGTTTAGAATTTCATCTCATTTAATGAGCAAAAGGTGCTTAATTAGTTTAGAATTCCATCTCATTTAATGAGCAAAAGGTGCTTAATTGGTTTAGAATTTCATTTTTCAACAACAATGACATGCTCGGATGGAAAAGGAAGCGGATTTAGCAATTGGATGGAAAATGAAGCATATTTAGACATATAATTTATATATTATCTTAATACTTTATGTTGATTTTATCTCATTTAATGAACAAAAGGTTTTTAATTAGTTTAGAATTTCGTTTTTTAGCAACAATGACATGCTCGGATGGAAAAGGAAGCGGATTTTGCAATTGGAAGCTTGGATCTTGGATTTTGAAGAAAGAAGGATGTTGTTGGACAGCATGACCCATCGTCAGTGTTTTAGCCATATCTCATGAAACGTACCTCCGATTGACGAGATTCAAAATGTTCTGAAAACTAGACACAATTTTGAACGACTTTCATGTTTTGAGAAAATGTTGATTCCAAGAGAACTCGACGCTTTGGGCCTCAACTCGATGAGTTGATTAGAAAGTTTGCGATACTCGACGCTGACTTGCCGTACACGGGATTTTAATGACCAACTCGACGAGTTGGGTCACAAACTCGTCGAGTTGGCCCTGTTTTCAATATTTATATATAGAAATGCTTCTCATTCGAACTCTAAATAATTGGGGAAGCTTTAGACAATTTTTGGAGGCCAGAAGGGTTCTTAGAGCTGTGGTTTTCGAGATTTCAACTTAGATATCAGTTTAGAAGAAGATCAAAGGCAATAACACATTAATTTTATCTTAATATTTTGCATGAACCATGTTTCAATCATTAGATTTCGTTTTTAGTTTGTTATTTGTTATAGATATGAGCTAAAAACTCATTACTTCTATTTAGACTAGATGAATTTATGAATATTGTGTGATTTTATGGCTTGATTTATTTTATTTGGTGAATTTTGTTTTGATAAGCTTGTCCAAGATCCTCATGTGTTGACAATAACCCTTTTCTGTTAATTATCAAGTCGATTAAGTTACATGAACATCTCTTAATTTCTTGTCTCATATAATTTATGTGATAACAAATATGCCTAGGAATAGTGAATATGAAACTAGGGGTTAACTAGAAAATAGGCAAGTCAATGTGTGACCTTGTGTGATGAACAACCATACAAGAAGTTAATTGAATTAGTAATTGAACGACCCAAAGATCAAACAACTTATCAAACAATGACAGAAAATAAGAACAATAAAGATTCACAAAGAAAAACTTTTCACTAAGAATGATAATCTCACAAAGAGATTAACGTATGCACAAAGCGGCTATTAGGGTTTATGAAAACGCACGCCATATTACAAACTGATACAAAAGATTATATACTACTATTCTAGACAATCCCTATAAATCAGGGATATGCCAGCTAACTAATTTACGCTAACTATGGAAACAAGATAAATACAAAAACTATTACAACATGCTGAATAAAGATATATACTGATCAACTGAGATGCTGATGTTGATGCTGACGCTGAAATTAGTCTATCAGCGTCAGTGCATGACTCAGCGTCAGCATCAACATCAGCATCTTAGTTGATCAGTATATATCTTTATTCTGCACGTTCCCCTCAGATACATTCTTAACAGAATTAGTTTCTCCCCCTTTTTGAGCATCATCATCATTTGGGCCAGGGGTAGGAGTTGACAGAATAACTCCTTTCAGTTGTTTAACATCAGCTTCAATACGAAGGAGACGCTGACTCATGTCTCGAGTCAGTGTAAGAAGCTCATTAAAGGCTGAGGATGGGATTTGGATGAACTGAGTACCTGAAAGCTTTTGTGATTGATGCTGCTCCCCCTGAGAAGGGTGCTCCCCCTGTGATGGTTGCTCCCCCTGAGCAGATGGCTCCCCATGAGCAGATGGTTCCCCATGAACCGAGTGAAGTTTTTCAGTGATGGAGATGGTATGGTGAGAAAGCTGAGGAGAGATTTGACCATCTCTTGGACTAGGATCATCTGGAATGTCAGCATTAGTGTCGTTTATATCATCAGCTCCTTCGTCAGTGTCAGCTTTCAATGATGGAACTGTATAAGGATGTGCGATCCACTCTCGCAGTCGATCAGAAATGTCGATGTCATTGGCTAGAGGATCATCTTGGTACATTCAAACTGACATTCGTGGACATGGGATGGGGTTTCCAGAGTGTGAGTAATAGGCCTCAGCAAAAAATTTGTCCAGAACAAGAGCAATCCAACGAGGAAATGGAACATGATCAGCTCTTACATTGGCACGAAGAAGTTGAACAAGTCGATCAAAGATGAAGGCCCCATAATCAAGACGTTGTTGAGAAGAAGAGAACATACCACTTGTTTCTCAAAAGCACTCAGTTGATCACCACTACAAGATTTGTGGCCCATGCACTTGCAAAGTGCTCCGGTGAAGAACTTCCATCCCGGAGTCATACACTGACGCATAATCAGATTTGATCGAGTACCAGCTTTAGAGTGATCGTATCCCAATTGATCGAAAAGGCGTCGACAACGTTCAATGGACGGGAGCTCAGAGAAAGGTTCAAAGATTGGCAACCTGAGAGCAGCACTGAGAAGATCAGCAGTGATGAATACTGAGTGGCGGCCACGCCCAACAGTGCCGGAGATAGTGTTGTTGTCGTTATTGACTGATGTAGAGTAGTAAAACTCGCATATTTGTTCTGGAAAGAACTCTGATCGAACTTCACTGATAGCGTATTGAAGTCTACAAGAAACTAGAAAGGTAACAAAATCTTCGAGTCCAAGTCCTCGATGAACATCTGGTATATCAGGGTTGAAAATGACATTAGTGGCTTTGATGTATATGGGAAGAGGAGGAGAGTTTGGAGCAGGGATTACTCTTCGTGAAGTGGATGAGAAGGTAAATAGGGATGTCGCCATTGAAGAAGGTTTGGATTCTAGGGTTTTGAAAAGAAACGAAGGAAATTTGGATAATGGAAGGAAGGTTGAAAGAGAAGGGAAAGAGGTTTAAATATGGGACAAAACGGGTTTTAAAAGGTAATGATTATCTTCTTTAAAAATAATTGCGTATCGTAACAAACTGTCAAATCAGAAAAATAGCCGTTAGGTAAAAAGAGCCGTTGGACTGAAGATGAAACGACAATCAGTGTCTGCGGAAGCGCTGAGATCAGTGTTACGAAAGTTTCACGCTGAAAGATGGTTTACCGTCAATTCAAGGTACAACTTGCTTGTTTAAGGTTAGCAAGGTGGTTGGTGCGTGTGATAGATACTAGTTTGATTATCTAACCATCGGCACAGAGTGTCATGTCTTTATCAGTGAGTGGTTCGTCTTATTGAATCATTAGACACTGAGTGAGAAGAAGGTGAAGAGAGGATTGTTGCGTGTGATAGACCTTGGTGTTTTGGTCTAACCATCGGCAAAGACTGTTAGACTCTCATCAGCGTGTGCATTGTCACACTGAATCACAGAATCAGTGTAAGATTGGTAAGAAAGGATAGTTGCGTGTGATAGACCTTGGTGCTTTAGTCTAACCATCGGCAAAGAGTTTCAAGTTGTTATCAGTGTATGGTTAAATATAGTGAATCATTCAACTTTAGTTTAGAAGATTTGTAGAAGAGAGAGATAAGAGATCAAACCAAGTACTCAGCAAGAGAATATCATCAGAATATCATCATCAGCAAAATATACATCAGCTTATAAGACAATAGCAAACATTAGCAAAATTAATTACAAAGTAATCATTCCAAGTTCTCCAATAATGTGAGCAGTTGTTTGAGTGTCCAGGGCCTTGGTGAAAATATCAGCTAGTTGATCTGAAGTCTTGACATGTTCAAGAACAACCTTGCCCTTCTCAACATTATCCCTGATGAAGTAATGTCTGATCTCGATATGCTTTGTCTTTGAGTGCTGGACAGGGTTCTGTGTGATTTGAATGGCACTGGTGTTATCACAGTAAATGGGAGTCTTAGTGAATTTGATCCCATTTACATATGAAACATTCTGAAACACCACATTGTTGCATTTGATGTGCCCATATCCTTTAGTGAACTCCCTTCCATTGTCTCCGTATGTAACTATAGGACCACTTTTCTTGACATAGTCTTCCAGGAGAGACTTGGATCCTCTCATATGTCTTGAGCAACCACTGTCTAAGTACCAAAGATGTTCTTGACCCTGCAGTGCTGAGAAACTAGTTAGAACACACTGACCCATTGTAAAATGGGTCATTCACCAAGTTATTCGATAATAAATTATAACACTCTTTAGGAAGACAGTTTAAAGAATTTGACTTAAGAGTCCATTTTTCATTTCTAACTTTGATGTTATCAGCTCTTAAAGATGTTTTATCAAATGAGCATTCACTGATCTTATGAGAGGTATCACCACATCTGTAACAAACTCTAGTACCAAAGTTCTTCTTGGTGAGCATATTTCTAGACTTAACACATTTAGATTTGTAAGATCCACCAAGTGAACTTTGAGTCCTTTTGTTTGTCATTGAATTATGACTGAATTCAGTGACAAATAAAGTATGATTAGTGATAGATGAGGAGCTGACATCAGTATCTGATTTGGACTTATTCACAGAAGCATTACAATCAGGAAAATGCTTAAGTTGTTCATGAACAGCGTGAAACACTCCATTTGAGATAGGGAAGGCAATAATATTCTCAGTGAGAGGAGTTGGTCTCACAAGATGTGCAGGGTAAGAAGTAGGATCAATTCTGGTAATTTCAATATCACACTTAGTGACACCATTAGAATCAGTAACACAGTATTCATCGATTAGACTCTGATTAATAAAAGTGTTACTAATAAACTTGTTTTTGAAATTATTTTTCAACTCATTCATGGAATAAAATTCAGATTCTATTTCTTGAGATTTAAAAACCTTTTCAGCTTCTGCAAAATTACTCCCAAGAATTTTCTCACAAGACTGTGGTATTTAAGCAGAAATAATATAATTAGCATTTTTGTGAGATTTAGCCCAAATTTGTAGCACAGTTTGTTCTTTGTTCAAGAGATCTTTAACATTATCAATTTCAGCAGACAAAGATGAGTTTGACAAACTAGTGATTCTAAGATTTTCCTGAGTAGAATCAATAATGTTATTTTTCATGGATAATTCAGTTTTAAGAAGATCAATTTCATTTTGCAAATCCCTTATTGTTTGATTCTTCTTAGAATTAAGAACACCCAAGTACTCAAACATTTTGATTTTTTTCATTCATTGAATAGGAAACAAAGTTTTTAACCTGATACATTGAAGGAGAATCAGTGTTGTGCTTCCTGGAATTTTCAACTGCATCAGACATATCAGCATCAAATGAACTTGTGTTGTCTTCACATTCATCATCATCTTCTGTTTTAGCCATCAGACATTTAACTTCATCATCTGATGACTCCTCATCAGTCTTCCATTTTTCTTCTTCAGCAACAAGAACTTTATGTTCCAAGTTCTCAGCTTTCAGCATTTCAACCAATTTGTTGTACTTCTGCTTCTAGTATTCATCCGAGCTTTGGGTTCTTTGCTTGCATTCTTTTGCAAAATGGTCAGTGCTACCACAGTTAAAGCACTGAGCTTTCCCTTTCTTTTCAATAGCAGGTTTCTTGTCAGCATCTGACCTTTTGAAGGATTTCCCTTTCATCTTCTTCAGAAACTTTGAGAAATTACGGCCTGATTTCTCAAAAGTCTTCACAATGAACACCGCACTAGCAACAACCTTTTCTAGACTATCAGTATCACTTTTAGTAGAATCAGTGTCTGAAAAGGATTCAGTGTCTGACTCGGATTCTTGCTTTTTGGTTGAAAACAGTGCCACTGATGACTCACGCTGAGCATCTTTCATCAGCTCCTTTCTTTGGAGCTTTGATTCCTCATAGTACCGAAGATTTCCATAAAGACTTTGTAAATCCATTGTGCTGATTTTCTCACTATTTTTCAGCACATCAACATGATTTTCCCAACCTGCACCCAAAGAATCCAAAAACTTCTGCACTAGAACAGTTCGATGCTTTAACTGATCTAGTCTTCACAAATCATTAACAAGAGTATTAAATTTGTTAAAGGTTTGAGTCAGGGTTTCACCTTTCTTAGCAAAAAAATGTTCATACCTTCTGTTTAGATCATTTATCTGGGTAGCCTTGACTTCCTCAGTACCTTCAAAAGACACAGTCAGTGTGTCCATCATTTCTTTTGCTGATATGCAGTTTTGAACCAGCCCAAAGATATTGTATGGCAAAGCATAGCTGATTGCTGCCCGAGCACGAACATCAAGCCCATTCTTTCTTTTGTCATCAGATATCCAGTTTTCTTCAGGTGTTTTCTTCATGACACCATCAGGAGCATTGTTTTTAAGAGGCTGATACATCGAAACATATGGACCATTATTGACAATGTCCAACATGTCTTCATCTACAAATTCTAAAGCATACAAAGCTTTGATTTTCCACATAGCAAAATTGTTTTCATCAAATGCAGGAATTTTGGTAGAAGAATGATTTGAAGAGTGTAACATCCCGAAATATCAAGAGTAGAGTGGAAGGGCTAAAAGAGTATATTGGGAAAGAGTGACTCGGCGAGTCCATGGATGGACTCGGCGAGTAGAGTCGCGACCGGGTCGCGTGTTAAGTAGCCGACTCGGCGAGTCAGTAAGATGGACTCGGCGAGTAGGCGCTGAGTGGAGAAAACCCTAATTCTCGGGGTTGAGCCCTATATAAAGAACATAACAGCCCTCTCTTAGCCTCTTTATTCATCCTCAAGTCCAGAAACCCTTAGCCTTCGTGTGTGAGTGATCATATCTCATTTGGGAGCTTGAAGGAGCTGTTTGTTGAAGGAATTTTGGGAGTTTGAAGGCTTGGAGCAAGGGGCTTTGCTTGGATTCGAGTTTCACTGCAGTTAGGGTGTTCCTTGGAGGTAATATCTCGTTCTTGGGCTGTTGCTATGTTGTTTCTTCATTTTGGGGTTTGTGGGGAGCTTGTCTTTGGATGTAATTGGAGTCTAGAGGTTAGATCTGAGGTTGCTACCTCAGATCTGGAATGGAGAAGGATCAGAGAGCATGAAAGTCCCTGTGTTGGAGTGTTTAGTGGAGCCATCATGTCCCAAACCCTAGCCCAATGTGCAAAATGCATGGATCTCTTTGGATTCACGTAAAATTTGCCACTTTACGTGATGGATGAGTTGTAGGAGGCTAGATCTATGTTTTGGAGCAATTTCATGGCCTGGAATGCTTCTGAATGGAGTCAGACCGGTGGTACTCGGCGAGTCACATGGGTGTACTCGACGAGTTGCTTGATGATGAGCTGGAACTCGACGAGTTGGAAGAACAACTCGGCGAGTTGGATGAAGATGGCCTGGAACTCGACGAGTTGTATGAACAACTCGGCGAGTAGGTTGAAGATAGCCTTAGACTCGGCGAGTCTGTTCTTGGGCTCGGCGAGTCTTGTCGAAGAGTCCCAATCTTTTCTGGTTGAGTCGAGAATCGGCGAGTCTAGGGATGACTCGGTGAGTTGTGTGCGAGTGGACTCAGAGTTGTTGAACTCGACGAGTCTCGGGGTGACTCGGCGAGTTAGGTCGCGGATTGAGGGAAGTTCTGAGTATGGGGACTCGGAGAGTCATCGGGTTGACTCGACGAGTAAAGTCAGTCAGGGGTTGACTTTGACCTTATCTTTGACCAAGGGTTGACCAGTGGTTTCCAGGGACATTGTGGTACTTGTTGATTATTGTTTTGAGTTCAGTGCATTGGTGGTTGTCTAGTGGTGGAGATCGTATCAGTGATCGGAACAGCTTGGGTTATCTGTTCAGTCGGCAGTTTCGAGGTGAGTTATCCTCACTATATCAACAGGGTCTAAGGCACCAAGGCCGACCCTTATCGGATTGAGATCCGGGTAGTTGTTATTATGTTGTTGCTATGATATGTTGCATCCTGAGAGCTAGGATGGTATATAGAGACCTGAATGAGATCGGTACCCTGAGAGATAGGGAGATGCTATGCTAGTGACCTGTTAGGTCGGTATCCTGGTTAGGATGATGATATGCTATGTGATCTGTTTGATCTGCTTGTTGACTGTGAATTGCTATATGATTGTATGTATATGTGCACATGGTTGTTTGGACTGGAGTTGGGTTGAGGCGGGTCCTGCTGTGTGTTGTAGGCCAAGATACCCAGGGCGGACCGGTTGTCCCGAAGGCCCAGCGAGCGGTCCGGATAGGCTGTAGGCCCCGAAAGGGCGGACCAGACTTGCCGAAGGCTTGGAGAGTGGACCAGATAGACTGAAGGCCCGGTGCGGGCGGGCCAGTCATACTGTAGACTCAGAGAGTGGACCAGCTGGATTGAAGGCCCGGGAGCGGGCGGACCAATCACACTGCAGACTTGATGTATGTGGATAGACTCGGAGGGTGGACCAGGTGGACTGTAGGCCGGTGTGGCGGACAAATCACACAGTAGACCCGAAGTGCGTGGCTGTTCTGTGATCGGATATGTTATGGCATGATATGAGTGTATGGTACTTGTGGTTGGTATTTTGGGGATATCTCACTAAGCTTTCGGGCTTACAGTTGTGGTTTCATGTTTTTCAGGTTCTTCAGGAGACTATGGCAAGGCGAAGGCGTGATCGTACCGCTCCTCATGATTTCGTAGTATTGTGATTCTGGGAACACGATAAATGTTTTGTATTGAAAACCTTTTTGTAAAGATTTAATGGAATCGAGACGTTTTTTGAAAAATTTAAAATTGGTTGTATTTTTGGTCGTTACAAGTTGGTATCAGAGCCTTGGTTTGAGTGAATTGGAGGAACATTCGTGTGACTCCAGTCTCAAATCAAGGAGAGTTTTCAAAGAGTATTTAAAATGGTTTTCAAAATGAGTAAGGGAGGACGCGGAGGTACGATCAGCCGGAGCCAGTAAGTAACCCCAAAATACCATGCATGTTATTTGTTTTTGAGCTTTGATAGAACAGCATGCTAGTGATAGGCTAGGGATCTTCAGGATTTCATGATATGTTTCCTGATTTGTGATGCCTGTAGCCTAGGGTTCCTTATGGGATATTTTTAGTGTTCCTCTAGTGGTGAGGGTTGAGCGTTGGTATGCATGTTTCTCTAGGGCGTTGTGGTAGTACTTCATACAAATATGGGTAGGTGTGGAAGGTAGTATGGGCCCGTACTACTGAAAGCACAGGACCCATACGCGTATCAGGGAAACCATGATCTCTAGGGTTGGGTTGAGAGAGTTGGATCCCAGGATGGTGGGAAGAGTCTGAGATTTTGTGTGGTGTTTTTCAATATGGAGATTCCGAGGCATGATGAGAGTGGATCTGGATCAGGATCGGGAGCTGGAGAGGGAGTTTCGGGCGGATCGGTGCCGCCCGAGGTTATCGGTCAGATGAGCACGAGCGAGTTGGATGCGAGGATTCGTGAGATCCTACGTGATGAGATTGCTGAGTTGTTCCGGGCTGAGTTGCCGGAGTTGTTTGGGTCGATCAAGACCACCATGGTTGAGTATTTTGATGTGTACTATGCGACTCTCGCAGAGACGGCTGCCGCGGCGGCTACAACGGCTGTAGCGGCAGCAGGGGGAGGAGCTGGTCGGGGTTTTTAGTATCGGGACTTCGCTAATACGAAGCCTCCCACTTTCGATGGAGTTCAGGACCCGATCGTCGCTATGAGATGGTTATCAGACGTGGAGGGGTGTTTCTTCACGTGTTCATGCCCTGCTGATCAGAGGGTGAGGTGTGCTCTGAACCTGTTGAGGCTCGGGGCGAAGGATTGGTGGAGATTGACCACGGGGTCATATTCAGAGGCGCAGAGGGCTGCGGTATCATGCGATCAATTCCGAGAGATGTTCATCACTCGTTATGTTCCGCAAGTTGAGAGGGAGAGATTGGCTCAGGAGTTCCTCGAGCTGAAGCAGGATTCGGAGTCGGTGACTGAGATCACCAGGATGTTCACTGAGAGGGCGATGTTTTGCCTAGAGTTCGCTTCGGAGCAGGCTCAGATGTCTCGATATCTGAGCATGCTCAAGAGGGACATCAGGCAGTTTGTGTCTGCGCAGAGGTGCGGGACATTGTTGGAGTTGCAGGAGGCCGCTAGGCAGCGTGAGTTAGAGATTGAGTTGCAGTTGCACGAGCTGAGGCAGGCTCCGGTGTAGTCGCAACCAGCTTCGAAACGGTCCAAGACCGTTGATGTTAAAGTGGGGGATCTTAGCAGTTACACTTGTGGGAAGTGTGGGAGGGGTCACACCGGGGTTTGTAGGTCCGGTGGTGCATGCCGCAAGTGCGGAAAGGAGGGGCACTATGCGAGGAATTGTCGGCAGTCAGCGCTAGTTTGGGATTTGAGGATTTGCTATCATTGTCATCAGTTCGGGCATTTGAGGGTCAACTGTCCGCAGCTTGTTGCAGGACCGGTGCAGGCTCCAGCACCGGCCACTTTGAGGATCACAGGCGGAGGTCAGGGTGGAGCAGAGCCCCCAAGGGCTCAGGGTCGTGTTTTTCAGCTTGCGGCAGAGGAGGTCAGAGCAGTGCCGGATGCAGTTGCGGGTATGTTCTTTCTTGATATCTTGTTATCTTGTGATTATTGTGGTGTAATGTTTATGAGCTGGTATTTTGTTTGGTTTTCGTTGTGGTATTCGTCATTTTGCGGGTGGTGGTTCTGGTTATGGGTTATGGTTTTGGGAAGTCCGTTGGCTATCATTCATGAGGGTTATTAGTGGAGACCCGACATTGGGTTGTAGGCTGGGTAGCATCTGCCTTCTGAGGAGTGGTTAGATGCAGATTGAGTTTCTTTCGAGCGGCTTGATCGGGGTTGAGGTGAGATCTCGTTGAGGTTGTTTATGCTTGTGGGAAGCAGTCCGCGTGTAAGTGTTTTCTTTGTGCCAGAGTTGTTCTAGGAAGTCGGTGATGGCGACCGGTGGTTGATAGTTAGTGCCCAAGTGGGGGAGAATTGGAGAATTCTCCGGGAGATTGTCGAGCATTCGAGAGTGCTTAGCTGTTGGGATTCAGCAAGTGTTCTGTCAGCCAGAGTATAGGCTGATAGGAGTAAGCGTGGGGCATGCGAGGCGGGATACAGACCTAGGGCATTTGATTATGAGGGCTTGGGAGCAGGCCGGGATCGAGTATGTATGATGGAGTTAGAGTTCGGAACCCCTAGAGGGCTAGAACGGTATGCATGGGAGGATTTCCGGGGGGATAGCCCGGAATGTTGAATGCTAGTTGAGCGGTCCGGATAGACTGAAGGCCGGTAGGCGTACCAGTCAGGCCGAAGGCTCGGAGAACGGTCCAGCCAAACTGAAGGCACTGAGAGCGGTCCAGATTGGCTGAAGGTTCTGAGAGAGTGGTCCAGATGGGCTGAAGGCCTGGTGAGGCGGTCCAGTCATGCTGAAGACTCTGCAGGTATTATTAGATCAGTTTGAGGATATGGTTTGTGTATGTTGTAGTGTGATTGCGTTAGAAGGTATGGCCCCGGGTAGTGATCTTGATTAGTGGAGTTAGTGCATGGGCTTGAGAGTCCCTACGATGAGAGTCAGAGTATGTGTGTTGGATGGATAGCGGATACGCTAAAAGGGTGGTGTAGCGTTGGGCGAGCACCGTGGTATTTGTTGGGTGGCATATGGCCAAGTGGATTCCTTGGAAAAAGAAGTGAGAGAGGTGTGTAACTCCGAGAGGGAGTGCAAGTTCACGGAAGTGAGCGGCAGAGCAGAGTTATGATTAGAGTAATTCGAGTATAGTTTTTGAGCGGCGTGTTTGCGACAGTGGAATAGAAGCTCATCCGGTTTCGGATGTCTGCTGAGGTTGCGGAGGAATTCCGCAGATGTAGAGCCAAGAGACTCTGAAGGGATGCAGGGAGAGAGCCTTGGGCTCTCAGTGTGATTCTGATCAGGGTATTGGATATGTATTAGTGGTTCATCCTGGGGGATGTTGGAGGATATCATCAGTGTATCAGGTTTTCCCAACCTGAGGGTGCTGGAGAAAGTTCAGCATGTGTATGTGATTGCAAGAGGAGAACTCGTGGGAGTTGCTCTGAGATTGAGAATGGGTCTTTCCGTCGTCGCGGAATGGATAAAGTGGGATTCGGATCGGGGATCCGATGGTTCATGGCTTTCTAAGCCCTTATAGGTCGAGTGATTGTTGAGATTTGGGGCAGTAATGCGTCATGGGTAATTCTCGGTTGTTGAGTGTGATTATCAGAGGGTACAGCCGGTGCCCGGCTCGAGACGGTGATCAGGACACCGTAAGAAAAGAGAAAGTGTGTTTGAGTTTTGATGGGTATGCCTTGAGGGACTTGGCCCGGTTAAGGCCAGGTGGTGCGTTGTGGAAGTATCGTTGGGATTGAATTGCAGTAGGCTTCGAGGACGAAGCCTAATTTAAGTGGGGGAGAATTGTAACATCCCGAAATATCAAGAGTAGAGTGGAAGGGCTAAAAGAGTATATTGGGAAAGAGTGACTCGGCGAGTCCATGGATGGACTCGGCGAGTAGAGTCGCGACCGGGTCGCGTGTTAAGTAGCCGACTCGGCGAGTCAGTAAGATGGACTCGGCGAGTAGGCGTTGAGTGGAGAAAACCCTAATTCTCGGGGTTGAGCCCTATATAAAGAACATAACAGCCCTCTCTCAGCCTCTTTATTCATCCTCAAGTCCAGAAACCCTTAGCCTTCGTCTGTGAGTGATCATATCTCATTTGGGAGCTTGAAGGAGGTGTTTGTTGAAGGAATTTTGGGAGTTTGAAGGCTTGGAGCAAGGGGCTTTGCTTGGATTCGAGTTTCACTGTAGTTAGGGTGTTCCTTGGAGGTAATATCTCGTTCTTGGGCTGTTGCTATGTTGTTTCTTCATTTTGGGGTTTGTGGGGAGCTTGTCTTTGGATGTTATTGGAGTCTAGAGGTTAGATTTGAGGTTGCAACCTCAGATCTTGTCACACCCCAAAACCAAGAACGGCGGAAACGTTCTGGGGCGGAGGACGTCATGTATAGTATCACAACACAGTAAATGTAAATAAGCAAACAACATCATCCATTGCATTAAATATATAATTTCAATACAAGCGTGTTCTGTACAGTTATAGACACCAAAATAATGTGAAACAAAATAATATGAGATGAGTCTTGAATACGCTCCATCTTCTCAAAAGCTGGCCTCGGTGCCTGTCTACTGATGACCTGAGAATACAAGTTATTTTGAAAGAGTTTATCAGCATTAAGCTGGTGAGTTCATAAGTATTTTAGTGTCAATGTTTATTGTCAAAACGTTTGAATCTGTCTCAATGTATAAGTTTGTAAAAATGTAAGAAAGTGTTTGTAAAAGTTTGAATCCCTCAGAAAATCCTATATTTTCTATTAAAGTAACCTTCTACCAAGGCTTAACTGTTTTGTAAACTCGTCTGTTGTAAAAGTGTGTAATTTCCCAAGTGTAACTATCATTATCCGAAATTATAGTATGTACATTAATGCTTAAGTGAGGTTATCACTAAAATATGTAATGGGTAAATCATTGTAGTACTGTAGTTGTGTATAATAAGAACTACTGCTGTACTAACTACTACCTTAAACCGGATTTGTATTAAGGTATAATGTGATAAATTGCACCATGCTATCGACTGGTAACAACGACATAATGAATGGTCGTAATAAAGAAATGACGTTTGGCACCCACAGACCTGCAAGTCCGGCTGTAGCTAGCAGCAAGGTGTAGGATAGTCAATCCAGTATAGATCTATACGCAAACTCACGCTCTCCCTCCAAGAGAATTCTGGCTACAACTCGGGCCATGACATTTAAGGCATGCTCCGACACAGTGGATCACAATTGTTAACGTATTCATGTATATGTAATGTTTCTTGTTCTAGTATAGTTGTATATGTCCTGTTTCTAGTATAGATGTATATGTACATGTTTCTAGTATAGTTGTATATGTCCTGTTTCTAGTATAGATGTATATGTACATGTTTCTAGTATAGTTGTATATGTTCATGTTTCTAGTATAACTATATATGTACATGGTTCTGGTATAGCTGTATATGTACTTGTTTCTAGTATAACTGTATATGTTCCTGTGTTACCCCGATGGTAACTAACTATTGATGTACTGATAAGTATGAATATGGAAGTACTTTTATGTCTATACATGTATATATGATATATAAGTAATATGGAAACGACCTTCGGATGGTCACCCGAAATCCCACCAGACCACATTCAAATCGAGAAAAAGGAAATAGGGCGGATGGCCTTCCTAAGCCCTTTAAACATTATTTATATATCTATACATATATGGGCATGCAATTGATAATATAAAGGCATAAATAAGTTTTGAAAAGACATTTGAAAGATAAATATAATTTCAAGAGAAGATCGGCTTGATGTCAATCTATAATACATTTTGAAGGCATAAGTTGATAAAACGATTTAAGTATAAGAAACATTTGTTTGAAATTACAGTCTGTAAATAAGTTTGGATAGTAAAAGAGTTTGTAAAACATTTCAAAGTAAAGCAGTTTGATAAACAGTTTGAACAGTGGTAAAAATCGTTGTTTTCCTACTTATTAATCACATGTGATTAAATGCAATCACATGTGATTGAAGCAATAACTATAAGTATTTGACTTGTATTCCCCCCCCCCCCCATAAAGTATTTAAAACATTTAAAATCATTTCAAAGGTTGATTCAAGGGGTATGAACTCACTTGCGGTGAGTTGTACGAATTGCAGTGTCAGATACCGTGCTAGGTGGCAAACGGAGACTTGTTTACACGCACGAGCCTAGTTATCATATAATAAGCATATATATAACTAATTAGACAAATAATAACTTAATAAATAAGTTAAAACACTTAGGAACATGTAAACACTTTTTATAAGTGTTATAGGTCCTAATGGTTGCATCTAAGTTGCTACGGGACAAGGCAAAAGGGTTTGAAACATCAAATGGCCTTGCATAAGAGTTCACCACCCAACAAACCCCACCCTTTGGAGTTTACGGCCGTAAACTCATGGGTTTATGGCCGTGAACTCCTCACTTGGTGGTTTTGGGTGTTTTAAGGTGTTATCTTGATCCTAGAACACTCCTAGCTTTGTTGGAATAACACATGAAGTAGTTTAAGGCCCTAGAATGCTCCATAGGGGAGTTTACGGCCCATAGTCCATATACCCTAGAGTTTACGGCCGTAAACTCCTATGGGGTCTTGGATTTTAATTCATTTAAGGCACTTGCACATCAAGGATAGCTTCCATGATTTTATCTAAGGCTAATGGGGACAAGAGGCACACATTTGTGCCTTCACTTGGAGTTTATGGCCCAAGAGGTGTTCCTTGGCCATAGACTCCCTTTAATGGATGTTCTTGATGTCTTTTACTCCCCATTCAAGTCCTAGGTGTTCAATGGTAATTGTCTTAAAGCCTTAGGGGTGTTTGTGGTGCATTTAACCCTTGGAAAAGGGGTTTACGGCCCAAGAGAGGTTCTTGGCCGTAAACTCCTATAAACCTATGATTTTGAAGTGTTTTGATGTCTAAAATGGTTACAAGCATTTGAGGGTTAAAGTCCTTAAGCATTAGGGGTGGTTTAGGGCACTAAATGCCCTTCAAAAGGGGTTTACGGCCCAAGAAAAGTCCTTGGCCATAAACTCCTATTACTTGTTGATTTTGGATGCTTTCTAGTCTCTTAAGATCATACACAAGGTCCTTAATAAGTTGCTTAACAAGAAAATGGGTCTAGGTAGCCTTAAAGCTCCATTTTGGAGTTTACTCCCCAAGAACGTTCTTGGGCGGTAAACTCCCGGATCTTGTAATCTAAACATGTAATTGATGTTATAAAGCATCTAACAAGTATTGAAACACATTTAGTAAAGTAGACTCACAATCTGGGATGAAAACCCGAAGATCCGTCAGAGAGAATATGGCTTTTCTCTATTTGGAATTGTGAATAATGAATTAATTTAATTCAGAAAACTATTTATAATCCTGGAATATTTTGGCAAAAAATATTTTTATTCCTGATATTGGACTGCAACATTATGAAACTTGGAATGCTCAAATTTCACAAAACCAGGAGCATCCACTCTCCTGATATCTCCTTAAACATAAACCCTAATGTACACAAACTGGTTTGGAAAAGTGTGAAAATCACTGAAACTGGACTAGCTTCTATTGAAAAGATAATGTTCGTACAAATGGAAATTTCGGGTTGTCACAGATCTGGAATGGAGAAGGATCAGAGAGCATGAAAGTCCCTATGTTGGAGTGTTTAGTGGAGCCATCATGTCCCAAACCCTAGCCCAATGTGCAAAATGCATGGATCTCTTTGGATTCACGTAAAGTTTGCCACTTTACGTGATGGATGAGTTGTAGGAGGCTAGATCTATGTTTTGGAGCAATTGCATGGCCTGGAATGCTTCTGAATGGATTCAGACCGGTGGTACTCGGCGAGTCACATGGGTGTACTCGACGAGTTGCTTGATGATGAGTTGGAACTCGACGAGTTGGAAGAACAACTCGGCGAGTTGGATGAAGATGGCCTGGAACTCGGCGAGTAGGTTGAAGATAGCCTTAGACTCGGCGAATCTGTTCTTGGGCTCGGCGAGTCTTGTCGAAGAGTCCCAATCTTTTCTAGTTGAGTCGAGAATCGGCGAGGCAAGGGATGACTCGGTGAGTTGTGTGCGAGTGGACTCAGAGTTGCTGAACTCAATGAGTCTCGGGGTGACTCGGTGAGTTAGGTCGCGGATTGAGGGAAGTTCTAAGTATGGGGACTCAGCGAGTCATCGGGTTGACTCGGCGAGTAGAGTCAGTCAGGGGTTGAGTTTGACCTTCTCTTTGACCAAGGGTTGACCAGTGGTTTCCAGGGACATTGTGGTAATTGTTGATTATTGTTTTGAGTTCAGTGCATTGGTGGTTGTCCAGTGGTGGAGATCGTATCAGTGATCGGAGTAGCTTGGGTTATCTGTTCAGTCAGCAGTTTCGAGGTGAGTTATCCTCACTATATCAACAGGGTCTAAGGCACCAAGGCCGGCCCTTATCAGATTGAGATCCGGGTAGTTGTTATTATGTTGTTGCTATGATATGTTGCATCCTGAGAGCTAGGATGGTATATAGAGACCTGAATGAGATCGGTACCCTGAGAGATAGGTAGATGCTATGCTAGTGACCTGTTAGGTCGGTATCCTGGTTAGGATGATGATATGCTATGTGATCTGTTTGATCTGCTTATTGACTGTGAATTGCTATATGATTGTATGTATATGTGCACATGGTTGTTTGGACTGGAGTTGGGTTGAGGCGGGTCCTGCTGTGTGCTGTAGGCCAAGATGCCCAGGGCGGACCGGTTGTCCCGAAGGCCCAGCGAGCGGTCCGGATAGGCTGTAGGCCCCGAAAGGGCAGACCAGACGTTCCGAAGGCTCGGAGAGTGGACCAGATAGACTGAAGGCCCGGTGTGGGCGGACCAGTCATACTGTAGACTCAGAGAGTGGACCAGGTGGATTGAAGGCCCGGGAGCGGGCGGACCAATCACACTGCAGACTCGATGTATGTGGATAGACTCGGAGGGTAGACCAGGTGGACTATAGGCCGGTGCGGCGGACCAGTCACACAGTAGACCCGAAGTGCGTGGCTGTTCTGTGATCGGATATGTTATGGCATGATATGCGTGTATGGTACCTGTGGTTGGTATTTTGGGGATATCTCACTAAGCTTTCGGGCTTACAGTTGTGGTTTCATGTTTTTCAGGTTCTTCAGGAGACTGTGGCAAGGCGAAGGCGTGATCGTACCTCTCCTCATGATTTCATAGTATTGTGATTCTGGGAACACGATAAATGTTTTGTATTGAAAACCTTTTTGTAAAGATTTAATGGAATCGAGACGTTTTTTGAAAAATTTAAAATTGGTTGTATTTTTGGTCGTTACAAAGAGTTTATAGAAGATGATGATGAAGCCATTTGTTTGATAAGAGAACACTGCTCTGATACCAATTGAACGACCCAAAGATCAAACAACTTAGCAAACAATGACAGAAAATAAGAACAATAAAGATTCACAAAGAAAAACTTTTCACTAAGAATGATAATCTCACAAAGAGATTAACTTATGCACAAAGCGGCTATTAGGGTTTATGAAAACGCACGCCATATTACAAACTGATACAAAAGATTATATACTACTATTCTAGACAATCCCTATAAATCAGGGATATGCCAGCTAACTAATTTACGCTAACTATGGAAACAAGATAAATACAAAAACTGTTACAACGTGCTGAATAAAGATATATACTGATCAACTGAGATGTTGATGTTGATGTTGACGCTGAGTCATGCGCTGACGTTGATAGACTAATTTCAAACAACATCATATTTCAAGGTTTGACCTTACAGTAATTTAATTAGCTAACTACAAGTCTTACTTGACCTAAATCAATAAACTAGGAGACTCATTAATTTAACTAATTGGCCACTGTTTGAATTGATTTGTTTTCTAAAGATTAGTAATAGTGAACATGAACCTAATCACATTAATCGGTAGCCAATGACAAATTAATCCATTGCACTTGCCATAAAATCAACCATAGGAATAAGTGAGTTGAATCTGAACAGAAGTCTCTTGTATTATTGAATCTAGTTATCTTCTATTCTCTTTGGTTATTAATTGCCTTCATTTAAGTGTTATTTGATTGCTTAAGTTTCTAGTCTTGCAAAACTAGAGAAAGCCTCCTTTCTATTACTTGTTTTATTTAGATAATATTACCATTTATTTTAATTGTTTACCATTCTCTGTGTTCGATACCTTACTTGCTTGAACTATATTACTAATCGATAGGTACACTGCCTTTTGTGTGTTTATTTTGTGTCTAAGCTAGTAGGATTAAAACTAGTGCATTCAACACACATCAAGTTTTTGGCGCCATTATCGGGGACGGTTCAAATCGTTAATTTTATTTGCTAATTGTTATCATTTTTAATTTATTGATTTTTTTATTTGGTTTGATTTTTATTTTTATTTTTATTTTTATTTTTATTTATTATGTATTTTCCAAATCTCGATGCTTTTCTTGAGGAAGTAGTACAGGAAATTGAGCAAAAAGACGAGGAGTATGACTCACATGACGATTTGAAGAAATATGGAAGATGGTTAGATAACATCTTGCGTAATAAACAAGAACAATCTAAGTTACAAGTGCTAGATTTACAAGATGAAGAATTTAATCTAGAAAGAGACTTGGAGGAGCTGGAAAGATTGTTGGCAGAAAGCTCAGATGAAGAACAAGAATAAGCTGAGTTGCAGGAACCAAGCCGTGGATTGACCATTACCACGGCGTGGCCCCCTGTTTTTCCAGTTTGTGTTTCGAAGCATGGGGTGACAGTTCCAACTTTTTGGAGGTAGTTCTGAGGAACGAACCATTTCTGATTAGTACCCGACCGGTTCCCACCCTTGTCAAGATTCTTGGGTTACATGAATTCAAGCTCGTTTGGCCAATTTTTGAAGCAAAGAGCCAAATTTTACAAATTGGTCCAAAGAAAATCTTCAATTCGACAGATGGATTGGCATTGAGTTTATTGGAAGTTTATTAAGTTGGGAGTCCAGCTCAAGACTCGCACAAAAAGAAGTGCTTGCGGGAGGCAACCCGTCATTAGAGTTTGCTTTTCTTTTTATTTTTCTTTTTATTTTGTGTGTTTAGTTTGGTTTGTTTCTAAACTTCTAGTCTATTAGAGTAATATAGGAATGATAATTTGATGTTTGTTTTCCTATTATTATGTAGTTTTTTGTCTTTGATCTTTGCAGAAGTTAGGGTGAGATTAGAGCGATTTCTTAAAGCGTGAGGGAAATAAAGTGAGGGGTCGAGTCGTAGCCGAGAAGATTAGAAGACTTTGTGTAATATGTTGAGTCTGATGTTTATATTTTCTAAAAGGAGTCTCGTCACTGAAGATCATAAGGTAGTGTATTACACTAATACCCTCCTTGAACATTAAATCAAAACTGAAGCTGAAAGAAGAGTTTGTCTGATCAGAGCCAAAAACCCGTCGAGTGCATACATACAATGCGACTAGTTCCAACGATTTTTGCCCAAGTTACGATCCAACACGCCGACTTCTCCACTATCAACTCGGCATGTTGCTTAGTCATCTTATTTTTAAGTCTTCAATTAGATTCCATACAGCGCAGGCATTTTTTATATTTTGAAGTCCAATTCTAGACGATTCCAAGAAGCTTTTTCCACTACGTTACGAGTTGTACCACACGAGATTTTGACACCCAAGGCATGGATGAGTTGTTCCCATCCCTAAAGTCAATTGAAGATTGAGCTTAACAAGAAGAAGATCGACCTCGAAACTACTATCCCAGGGGAGTTTGTTCCAATTCCTTCTTTACATTTATGTTTTCTTTATCATGCATAACATGCAATGGGGACATTGCATGAATTAAGTGTCGGGTATTTTGGTAAGGGGTTGGTTATATGAGTTAAATTAGTAACATTAGAATCCTAATTTAGGTATAAATTTTAAAAAAATTGCATAAAATTGCTAGGGTTAATTTAGAAATTTTTGGTAAAAGCAATTAGGATTCCATGCTAGTATTGTGTTTGATGATTCCTTAAGGACCTAAATGTTTAGTTGAGCCCATATACGTTCTAGTGCATTTGTGGCCCCCTTTATTCTAGTGAAATCATGGAACAAACACACAACCTTGCTTAATTTGAGGGACGCGACATATTTAGCATCGTGTACCAGAAATGTATCTAGGAAAACTTAAGTAGTCATTGCACATGGGACTAATTCCTTTAACCAATAAAGGATGAAGTTAAATCCCCTTGCGTAAGCATATCTTTTTTTTAGGTTTTTAGTTTTGAGAGAGAAAAAAAATGAGTGTTGAAAAAATCATAAAAAAAAGAAAAAAAATGAAAAAGAAAAAAAAAAGAGTGATGCAATATTTGAAAGAAAGAATCTACAAAGCTATGAAAAAAAATATCAAGAAGAATAGCTACAAATTATTGAAGATTCAAAGAATCAAGTATTTTTATTTGCATTGTAATTTTCTTTTCTAGGTTATTTTATCGTATGTGTGCTTGTGGGTTTAACCAAAAATGACTTGAGGTTAAGAAAGTTTTCTGGGGATGGATTCGGAGGGATGCATAAAATGAGTATTGTTCAAAAGAAGTGGGAGAGTGTTTATGAGGATTGTTAGTATTTATAATTAGATGGTCCTTAGGAAAAATTTATATACAAATGCGTTGCGATCATGGCATAATGGCTGGGTTCAATTGGGATTGTATTATGTGATATTAGTCTGCTAAAATTCAGTTTTGCTTGGGGGCAAGCAAAAGTCAAGTGTGGGGTATTTTGATATGGGCATATTTAGTCATATAATTTATATATTATCTTAATATTTTATGTTGTTTTTAATTCATTTAATGAACAAAAGGTGCTTAATTAGTTTAGATTTTCATTTTTCAGCAACAATGACATTCTCGGATGGAAAAGGAAGTGGATTTAGCAATCGGAAGCTTAGATCTTGGATTTTAAAGAAAGAGGGATGTTGCTGGATACCTTGACCCCGTCAGTGTTTTAGCTATATCTCATGAACCGTAACTCCGATTGACGAGATTCAAGATGTCTGAAAACCAGACACAATTTCGGATGACTTTTGTGTTTTGAGAAAATTTTGATTCCAAGAGAACTCCATGGGTTGGGCCTCAACTCGACGGGTTGATTAGAAAATTCACGATACTCGACACTGACTTGCCGTACATGGGATTTTAATGACCAACTCGACGAGTTGGGTCACAAAATCGTCGAGTTGGCACTGCTTTCAAAATTTATATATAGAAACGCTTCTCATTCGAACCCTAATGAATTGGGGAAGCTTTGGACGATTTTTGGAGGCCAGAAGGGTTCTTAGAGCTGTGGTTTTCGAGATTTCAACTTAGATATCAATTTGGAAGAAGATCAAAGGCAATAACACATTACTATTATCTTAATCATTTGCATGAACCATGTTTCAATCATTAGATTTCGTTTTTAGTTTTTTATTTGTTGTAGATATGAGCTAAAAACTCATTACTTATGTTTAGACTAGATGAATTTATGAATATGGTGTGATTTTATGGCTTGGATTTATTTTATTTGGTGAATTTTGTTTTGTTAAGCTTGTCAAAGATCCTCATTTGTTGACAATAACTATTTTCTATTAATTATCAAGTCTATTAAGGTGCATGAACATCTCTTAATTGCTTGTCTCATATAATTTATGTGAAAACAATATTATATGCCTAAGAATAGTGAACATGAAACTCGGGGTAAACTAGAAAATAGGTAAATCAATGTGTGAGCTTGTGTGACGAACAATCATACAAGAAATTAATTGATTTAGTAAATTGATTAGCTAAGTACAAGTCTTACTTGACCCGAATCAATAAACTAGGAGACTCATTAGTTTAACTAATTGGCCACTGTTTGAATTGAATTGTTTTCTAAGGATTAGTAATAGTGAACATGAACCTAATCACATTAATCGGTAGCCAATGACAAATTAATCCATTGCACTTGCCGTAAAATCAACCGTAGGAATAAGTGAGTTGAATCTGAACAAAAGTCTCTTGTATTATTGAATCTAGTTATCTTCTATTCTCTTTAGTTGTTAATTGCCTTCATTTAAGTGTTATTTGATTGCTTAAGTTTCTAGTCTTGAAAAACTAGAGAAAGCCTGCTTTCTGTTACTTGTTTTATTTAGATAATATTAACATTTATTTTCATTGTTCACCGTTCCCTGTGTTCGATACCCTACTTGCTTGAACTATATTACTAATCGATAGGTACACTGCCTTTCATGTGTTTATTTTGTGTATAAATTAGTAGGATTAAAACTAGTGCATTTAACACATATCAACTAACGTGGTGGCCGATGCCTTAAGCAGAAAAGAATACTCGGGTCGCCGAGTGAAAACACTAACAATAACCATCCACTCCCACCTAACCTCACAAATCAAAGAAGCTCAAATGGAGGCATTGAAGCCGGAAAATGTCACGAACGAAGCACTGCGTGGAATGGATAAAAATATCGAAGTCAAAGAAGGTGGAGCTTACTATTTCATGAATCAAATCTGGATTCCAAAATTTGGGGGACTGAGAGACGTGACCATGAACGAAGCTCATAAGACACGATACTTCGTCCACCCAGGTTCCAATAAGATGTACCTAGACCTTAAACAACATTGTTGGTGGCCGAACATGAAAGCTGAAATTGCCACTTATGTGGGCAAGTGTCTCACTTGTGCCAAAGTGAAAGTGGAATATCAAAAGCCCTCGGGATTTTTACAGTAGCCAGTAATACCCGAGTGGAAATGGGAAAGGATTACCATGGATTTCATAACCAAATTACCCAAGACAACAGACGGATTGGACGCTATTTGGGTGATTGTTGATCGGTTAACCAAATCCGCCCATTTCCTACCAATGAAAGACTCATACAAGATGGAAAGGTTAACACGAATCTACATATAAGAAGTGGTAAGGCTGCATGGGGTGTCGATATCCATTATCTCTGATTAAGATAGTAGGTTCACCTCTCGATTTTGGCAGTCCCTCCAGAAGGTACTGGGGACCCAGCTTGATATGATCACTGCTTATCACCGTCAGACTGGCGGCCAAAGCGAGCGAACATTCAAACGTTAAAAGATATGCTTCGAGCTTGTGTAACAGATTTCAGCAGGGCATGGGATACCCACTTGCCCTAATCGAATTCTCATACAACAACTATCACACAAGCATTAAGGTTGCTCCTTTTGAAGCCTTGTACGGCCGAAAATGCAGATCACCTCTATGTTGGGCTGAGGTGGGAGACACTCATCTAGAAATAGGACAAACACCGAACAACACTCTTATAGGCCCCGTGATCATTCGGGAAACGACGGAGAAAATAGTTTAAATCAAGGCACGACTCCAAACATCGCAAGACCGACATAAGAACTATGCTGGCAAATGGTGAAAACCTCTGAAATTTCAAGTTCGATATTTGAGTGCTATTGAAGGCCTCTCCCTGGAAAGGGATGATCTGATTTGGGAAACGGGGAAAACTAAATCCACGACACATCGGAGTGTTCGAGATCCTTACCTGGAATTGTCCGGTGGCTTATAAGCTACAGTTACCCTCAGAACTTAGCAACGTACATCCCATATTCCACGTGTCCAATTTGAAAAAGTACCTATCAGATGAAACCCTCGTTGTTCCCCTCGATGAGATCGAGGTGAACGAAAATCTCATGTTCGTCGAATAGCCGGTTGAAATCATGGACATGGAAGTGAAGCGTACAAAACAAAGTTGCATTCCGATTGTGAATGTTTCATGGAATGCTAAACGCGGACCGGAATTCACATGGGAACGTGAAGATTGAATGATGCAAAAGTATCCTCATCTTTTCTCTAGCTCTTAAGATCAACTTTCAAAAGAATTTCGGGACGAAATTCCCTCTAACGGGGGGATGATGTCACAACTAGTATTTTAAGGCTAGGAAATTTTCTCCATGTGTAATTAACCTTTGATATATCTTGTAACCCTGAGTGTGCGGTTATACATGTTATTCATTCAACAACAACAATTCGAAACAAAATTCACACGTGAAGCCCTAAACCTAATTCAATGCACTACACTCACTCAACTTTGGGTTTGAAACCCTAACTTCCCGGTTAAAACTTTTATTGGACCAGGATCCTCTTATTGGGTCTAATGGACCAATAAACCCTCAACTTGATTCTTTTGGGCTAAGAAACCTCATTTGGGCCCAAATTGGACTCACATTCAATAAACAATAGCATCTTGGGCCATAAGACTCATCATGGGCCTTATTGGGCCGAAAACCATCTTCTTTAATTATATGGGCCGAAAACCCATACCTTTTACTCATTTGGGCCGAAAAATTGTGTATGGGCCCAATGGGCCAAAAGCTTTCTTATTGGGCTATAAGATCTCGATTGATATTCAATTCAAGCCCAAACATTTCTCTTCTCTTTTCCTCCCCTCATTCTTGGTTGTAAAAAAAATTAAATTCATTCAATTAGTGACACCTCACTAATATATGGGGGTAATCCATGCATTTTACCCACCAAACATCTAGGCATAGATGATAATCCACTAATTAATAACCAAACTAATCTCTCTCTTCTCTTTTCTTAATCTTGGCCGAGAGCACCCACCGCCACCCTCATTTTTCTACTTTAAACTCACTAAAACCCTCTCATATCTCTCTCAAGAACACAAAGCAATCTTTCCCTCTTCATCTTCAAAAATCATGTGTGTGTGGGTTAGTTCAAGAAGATCACTTCAAGCTTCACACTTGTGGTAAGATCATATGAACTCAAGTTGAATTATTCCATTTTGTGTTAAGGAATTACTCTCATAACTACCTTCATTTCGTGTTTAAGCTTCCTAGAACTTCTTAAGCTCCAAACTCTTCCCAAAGGAACACTCCAAGGTGTAACAACCCGAAATTTCATATCACATCTTGTAACTCAATTGTAATCCAATTCGATCAACCAAACGTCGTTTCCAACTTCGTTTCCGATTTCGCCATTTTATTAAGTCATTATCTTGTATTGACCTAAAATGACTTAATGGGTGTCTTAATGCCATTAGGAATCATTCTAACACCCCATAGTAATTATCAGAATAATTCTAGAATCGACCATATCGGGTCACGACAAATTGGTTGGGTATGACCAAAAGCTTCGTCGAACGTCGGTATCGGGTAGAATTCCGCCGTGTCCAATTCCCGAGCACTATATAAGTGATTCTAAGCTATCATTTGAAGCTTTTGGCCATTTCTTCCATAATCACTTCCAACCTCTCTCCTCATCTAGAATCAAAGGTCCAAATCTCAAGTTTAAGGCTTCAAATCTTTGAGGTAACTTCCCTAGCAAGCTATACAACCTCTTTAGCCTTCAATTTGATGATTAAATTAAGTTTTGGGACCAAGAACATGAGTTTACAGCCAAGGAGCAAGCTTGGGTCATAAACTCCTCAAAATGGGGTTTTTAAGCCAAATTTACCCTTCCAAATCATAGTTGGGACTTAGATATGAGCTTGAGGCTTGCAAATCTAGACTTAAAACAATTAAAACATGAATTTTATGGGACAAAAGAGAGTTTACAGCCAAGGTTTGTTCTTGGGCCGTAAACTCCTCTAAAATGGGGATTTAGTGCCTTTAAACATGTCCAAATGCCTTGTAACTTAACCAATTGCTTTGTGGTAAATTCTTGATCCAGCTAAAAATAGTTTTGGGGTTTGAAACACATCAAAAAAATACCACATATAGGAGTTTACGGCCTAGGAACATACCCTTGGCCGTAGACTCATGAATCTTTGTCAAATGAAGCACCTAATTCACTCCAAAGGCTTGCATAAATTTCTAAAATCACATGTGATTGTTTTATGTACCAAAAACTATTTTTTCATGAGTATGGGAGAGTTTACGGCCATAGAACATGCTTCTAGGCCGTAAACTCCTAAAAATGTGTTTAATGGTAACCTAAATTCATAACAAGGCTTGGAAAAATTCCTAGAATTTCATATGAGTGTTTTAAACATCAAAATCTAATCTTTCTTAGCCATATTAGAGTTTACAGACAGAGATTATGTATTTGGGCCGTAAACTCATGTTGATGTGTTAAATGAAGCCTAAAATTGATACCAAGCCTTAGAAAATTAGTTAGAATCACATGTGATTACCCCTTGTGCCTCAAATCAATTTTCTATGACCTAGTAGAGTTTACGGCCGTAAACTCCAAGTGTGTGGCCGTAAACTCCCTTTTAAATGGTATAATTACATTTAATCCATTCCAAGGAATTTTAGAAATCCATTCCATCAATCCTCAAGTCTATTCAAGCCATTAAACCCTCAAGATCACACCAACATGAGTTTACGGCCGTAAACTCATGTGTGGGTGTGTTTCGTGGTTGTAAACTTATTTAAATGTTTACTTTTGGAAAGTAAACTCAAGTCCCAAGTCCCTAGTCCCAATACACGTCCGTAGATGTCACCCGGGTCACTCCAAACGCTCGTTTTGAGGTGTTAAACCTCGTCGGAGTGTAATGTTCCATTTAATTAGTGAATGTATCCCTAATTAGATATATATGGACATTATTTCATTTTACATAGGGACATCGCGAGTAAACAATCCCCGAACCAACGTCTAGTATCCAAAACCGACACATTTCCGAGTCCGGTGAGTTCATACCCCTACCTTTTTCACTGATTTTCACTGTTTTCAGGGGGGAACACAAGCAAAGTACAAGGGTTCTTGTACTCAAAACTTATTTTCGTGTGTGTGTGTTTCACAATTTATATGCTTTTAATACTGATTTATGCAACTGATAATTGGTAGAACATACAGATCATATAAACATTTATTTGTGAAATGTGTATTATAAACTGTTATGTTTTATATATTTCACAAATGGTTTCCACATTTTATCAGTTAAAAGCATGACATTAGAACACATGAACAATATAATTTGTACACTGTCTTGTCCTCGGTAACATTCCACAGAGATACGCGAATGGAGGATTATCCTATTATTACTAGTAAATTTGTTATTCCTGTATGATTGGAGACACGTCCTCGGCGAACACTCCACAGAGATACGCGAGTGGAGGACTACACCCGTAACCAGAATCTCTGGAATTTAGAGAGCGTGACTTGAGTGTATAGATCTATACGGGGCTGACTACCCCACACCTGGCTGCTAGCTACAGCCGAACCGAAATGGTTCAAGGGTGATGAAAGTCATAAGGATTGTGGACTACTTATTGCCACAAGGTTGTGGACTACTTATTGCCACAGGTTCAGTCTATAGTATGGTTATGGAACTCGCAACTAGGATAACAGAGATTTACTTATAGTAATAATGAACCACTTACTACATTTTACAGATAACCAGGTTTCGGTTTACATACTTTACATCATTTACATCTTTTACATCTTTTACATCTTTTACATGAGGTAACCAACATTTAGGAAAGTATGGGACTTTCCTGGGGGAAAACAATGAACATAACACGAATACATCTTTTACAATGATAACCAACATTCAGGAAGGTATGAGATCTTCCTGGGAAACTTTCTACATAACCAGGTCTAGCAGAATACATCTTTCACATTGAAAACCAACATACAGGAAGGCATGGGGCATTTCTGGGTAACATATACATAACTAGAAAAGTGTAACAAACTGAATAACATTACATCTTTTACAATAACTACATTCAGGAAAGTATGGGACTTTCCTGGGAATACACTGGTACATAAGTGGAATAGAACAACGAATTGGATAACCAAACTATACTTTACTTTTGTGAAACAACAACCAACTTTTAAGAAAATGTGGGATTTTCTTGGCGTGTGTTACATTTTCAAAAACAGAAAAGAAAACATAAACATTTTCACAAAACAAAACTACTTATGAACTCACCAGCGTTATGCTGATTTTCAAACCGCTTGTGTTCTCAGGTCAACGTTACAGGTACCCGAAGACTTACTTGATCCAGGACGGTGTACGTGCAAGGCTCGTTCGTTTTGTTCATATCTATACTATGTATCACAATCGTATAAACAATGTCTTTTGAAAAAAGATTGTAAAACTTTTAATATGTAATGTAATGTTTGTTTCACTTTACTTACTATGTACATTGGATTTGATACTCAACATGGAGTCAACCTCGGAAATGTTTCCGCCTTCGGTTTTCGGGGTGTGACAGATTGGTATCAGAGCCCTTGTTTATAGTGAATAAAGTATACCAAACCTTACATGGTATAAAACTATAAACACTAAAGGGCCTCAGTGCTCTGAATTAAAAGTATTTTCGAACTACAAGTATTTTCAAAAGTATATAAGTATACCGACTCATCGAGATCCGTAACTACAAGTAGAACAGAACATAAGTAAATGGGTGTTGTACGCTGGTTAAACCTGAGCAGTTATGTAGTCATGTCTAGGGTCAATATAGCCTGGCCAACTATATTCATTCGAGACACGGCCAACATGTGCTTGGGAGTGACTATAGTATACGGCATGCCTAAAAACTCACCCTAATACCACAACCAACGCGCCAGTATCGTAACAAATCATGAAATACTATAGGAGTATTTCTCGAATCAATTCTTTGTAGAAATCCTCGTACACGTATAGATCCTCGATCATTCCATTAGCGATAGTTTACTTGCTTCGATAACTCTTTCCTGCTTTATCGCCTATTTGGAATAATATTTTTCATATCTCTCGATTCAATTCAGAGGACTTGCCATCCTCTCTTCCTTGATCTTATTAGACCAAGATGCCTCCCAAAAAGAGACCCAACTCAAAGACCAACAACCCTCTGCCACCTCCTCCTGAAATCGATCCCGTGTTATTTCAAACAGCTGTTACCGCCGCAGTGGCAGCTGCCATGTCCCAACTAAACACCAGTGGTTCAGGAGGCAGTAATCAGAATCAAGACAGTAACCAGGAACACCGAAAGGAGGGTTCCTACAAGGACTTCATGAATGTGAAGCCTTCTTTCTTTAATGGCACTGGTGGTGTCATTTCCTTGACCCGATGGTTCGAGAGAATCGAATCCATTTTCGAAATCTGTGCCTGCACTGAGTCTGATAAGGTCAAGTTCGCAGCTTGTACCTTCCTCGATAAAGCATTGACTTGGTGGAATGGCCGAGTCAAATCCTTGACCCTCCCCGTGGCAAATGCTATGAGCTGGGAAGCTATGAAAGAACTCCTCCTTGCTGAATATTGTCCCCGAGGTGAAATGCAGAAGCTAGAGCACGAGCTTTGGAATTTGAAGATGAAAGGTTCCGATATTGCTGCATACACTTCCCGATTTGATGATCTTGCCCTCCTTTGCCCTGGCCTAGTCACTCCTGAAAGCAAGAAGATCGAGAGGTTTATTTGGGGGCTAACCAATCCGACGAAGGGCCATGTCTTAGCTGCTCGCCCGGATACATATGATAGTGCTAAGACCTTAGCTCAAGCTATAATTCACCACAGTGATGATGTTGAAGAAATCACTACCACTCCTGAGCCGACCAAAAGGAGCAGTGAGAAACGAAAATTCTGGAAGAAGAAGAAGGGCCAATCTTCCCGAGGGTCCTCCAAAAGACAGCAAACAATGGCAGTCCATGCTGCTACTACCCTGTTGTTGCTGCCTCTGTTGTGGGATCCACAGCTCCAACTCCTACCAGCCGATATGTTGGTAATCTCCCTCTTTGTGATAAGTGTAAGTATCACCACAACCCCGGCCCCTGTCGCGAACTTTCCTGTACCAATTGTGGTAAAAAGGGGCACACGGTACGGTTCTGCAAAGCTCCAGCCCAATCGGCCAATCAATCCTCTGGAACAGGCGTCGGTCAAGCTTGTTATAACTGTGGTGAAGCTGGGCACTTTAAAAGGAACTGCCCCAAGAAGACTACTGCTGATAACACTGGAAGGGTCCTCGCCATGGGACGGGAGGAAGCAGTCGCTGATCCCAATGTTGTCTCGGGTACGTTCCTTCTCGACAACTCATATACTAGTATTCTTTTCGATTCGGGTGCTGAGAGGAGTTTTATTAGTCATGCATTCAAACATAACCTAAAACATAATTCCCAACCTTTAACCGAAATATTTACCGTCGAGATGGCAAACGGAGAGAAAGAAAGTGCTAGTGAAGTGTTTGTAGGATGTACCTTAACCCTGAACGACCATTCGTTTCCTATCGATCTTATGCCGGTATCCATAAAAAGCTTTGATGTCATCATTGGCATGGATTGGCTAAGTCCCAATCATGCGGATATCCTTTGTTTTGAAAAAGCCATCCGTCTCAACCTTCCTTCGGGTCAAACTCTCGTAATCTATGGCGATAAACTCGGTTCCAACCTTCGTATCATTTCCTACATCAAAGCTCAGAAACTCCTGCGAAAGGAGTGGATTGCATTCTTGGCCCATGTAATCAATGAGAAGCAGGAAGTTAAAGACCTCGCGAGTATCCCCGAAGTCTGTAACTTTCCTGATGTGTTTCCCGAAGAACTTCCAGGAATCCCTCTCGAGCGTCAGGTCGAGTTCCGTATTGACCTAATTCCTGGAGCTACTCCTGTAGCGAAGTCTCCGTATCGCTTAGCTCCAGCAGAGATGCAGGAGTTATCCAGTCAACTTAACGAGTTGCTTAGTAAAGGATTCATTAGACCGAGTTCCTCACCCTGGGGAGCTCCGGTTTTGTTTGTCAAGAAGAAAGATGGATCCTTTCGAATGGGTATCGACTATCGCGAGCTGAACAAGTTGACTGTCAAAAATCGATATCCTCTTCCACGAATAGATGACCTCTTCGATCAACTCCAGGGAGCCAGTTACTTCTCTAAGATAGACCTTCGATCAGGGTACCATCAGCTACGAGTTCATGAAAGTGATGTGTCCAAAACAGCTTTCAGGACTCGATATGGACACTACGAGTTCGTAGTGATGCCCTTTGGTTTAACCAACGCACCGGCAGTGTTCATGGACCTGATGAACCGGGTGTGTCGTCCTTATCTGGTTAAGTTCGTCATTGTGTTCATTGATGACATACTCGTCTACTCCAGAAGTGAAGAAGACCACAAACAACACTTGAGACTAGTGTTGGAGACCCTGCGATCCGAGAAGTTGTACGCGAAATTTTCCAAGTGCAAGTTCTGGATTCGGAAGGTAACTTTCCTCGGTCATGTGGTAAGCGAGGAGGGTATTCATGTAGATCCTTCCAAGATAAAGGCGATAGAGAATTGGTCAGCACCGAAGACACCCACAGAAATCCGACAATTCTTAGGTCTCGCTGGCTATTACCGAAGATTCATCCAGAACTTCTCCAAAATCGCCAAACCTCTAACCACTCTAACACAGAAAGGTGTACCCTTTTGTTGGAGTGATAAGCAAGAAACCGCATTCCTGACACTGAAGAAAGCTTTGTGCAGCGCGCCTGTCCTATCCCTACCCGAAGGGACAGAGGACTTTGTTGTCTACTGCGATGCGTCTACTCAAGGCTTAGGCTGTGTGCTTATGCAAAGAGGAAAAGTCATTGCCTATGCTTCTAGACAGTTGAAAGCACACGAGGTCAGCTATACCACACACGACTTGGAGCTAGGAGCCGTAGTCTTTGCATTGAAGATTTGGAGGCATTACCTCTACGGAACCAAGTGCACGATCTTCACTGACCACAAGATCCTGCAACACATCTTTGACAAAAAAGACTTGAACATGAGACAACGGCGATGGGTAGAATTACTCAGTGATTATGAGTGTGAAATCCGTTACCATCCCGACAAGGCCAATGTAGTAGCAGATGCCCTTAGTCGAAAGGAGAATCCAGGCCACAAGGTGAAGAGCCAGTCGATGACCATCCATTCCAATCTACCCATGCAAATCCGAGAAGCTCAGTTAGAAGCCCTCAAACTCGAGAACATGTCAACTGAAGCCTTGAGAGGAATGGAAAAGAAACTTGAGATCAGAGGTGACGGAGTCCATTGTTTCATGGATCGGATCTGGATTCCCAAGTCCGGAGGATTCAGAGAGTTAGTCATGGAGGAAGCACACAGAACCAGATACTTTGTTCACCCGGGCTCTGACAAGATGTACTTAGATCTCAAGAAACAATATTGGTGGCCAAATATGAAGGCTGAGATAGCTACATTTGTGGACAAGTGTCTGACTTGCGCCAAGGTAAAAGTCGAGCACCAGAAACCCGCGGGTCTGCTTCAGCAACCCGAGATACCTGAATGGAAATGGGAGATGATCACCATGGATTTCATCACCAAACTACCCCAGTGCTCGAGTGGGTATGATACCATTTGGGTGATTGTCGATCGTTTGACAAAGTCAGCTCACTTCGTTCCGATCAAAGAATCATACAAGATGGAAAGACTCGCTCGGATTTATATCCAGGAGGTAGTCCGACTGCACGGTGTACCTACTTCCATTATCTCTGATCGAGATAGCAGGTTTACCTCCCGATTTTGGCAGTCTCTTCAGAAAGCTCTTGGAACCAAACTAGATATGAGCACGGCGTATCATCCTCAGACCGCTGGACAAAGTGAGAGAACAATCCAAACTCTGGAGGACATGCTTAGGGCATGTGTCATTGACTTTGGAAAGTCGTGGGACACACATCTACCATTGATCGAATTCTCATACAACAACAGTTACCACACCAGCATTAGGGTTGCCCCGTTCGAAGCCCTATACGGTCGTAAGTGCAGATCCCCTCTGTGCTGGGCCGAGGTGGGAGATACACAGCTAGCCAAGAGTCAAGTCCCCGATAGTGCTCTAACTGGTCCTGAGATCATCCGTGAAACCACCGAGAAGATCATCCCAATACGAGAACGACTGAAAGCTTCACGTGATCGCCAGAAGAGTTACGCTGATAACCGTCGGAAACCACTAGAATTCCAGGTTGGAGATCGTGTCCTATTGAAAGTCTCGCCCTGGAAAGGCACTGTACGTTTTGGTAAGCGTGGGAAACTTAATCCGAGGTACATTGGACCTTTTGAAATCCTCGCCAGGGTTGGTCCGGTAGCCTATATGCTTCACTTACCTCACGAACTCAGTAACATCCATCCCGTCTTCCATGTTTCAAACCTCAAGAAGTGCCTATCCGATGAAACCCTAGTGATTCCGTTAGACGAGATTGAGATCGATGAAAACCTCAACTTCGTGGAGGAACCAATCAAAATCATGGATCGAGAAGTCAAACGTACGAAACAAAGTCGCATCCCGTTGGTGAAGGTTCGCTGGAATGCCAAGCGGGGACCGGAGTTCACTTGGGAGCGAGAAGACTCGATGAAACAGAAGTATCCACAACTCTTTCTAGATCCATGATTTGTATTTGTCTTGTATATTGTCTTGAATTTCGGGACGAAATTCCTTCTAACGGGGGGATAATGTGTCACACCCCCAAACCAAGGATGGCGGAAACGTCCAGGGGTGGAGGACTTCATGTACAGTATCACAACAACGTGTATAATAGTGCTCAAAGTAAATACAACCATCATAAATATAATTGAAAAAGTTACACCAAAGTATATGTTTACATGTTTCAAAAATAAATTGTTGACGGTTTAACGTCCCATCCTCAAAGCGCTGAAGTTTTCCTGTTTCACTGATTTCCTGAGAATACAAGTAGTTTTAAAAAAAGTGTCAACAATTAAGTTGGTGAGTTCATAAGAGTTTTGTTTGGAGTAGAAACCGTTTTCCTTTTTAAAATCGATAGAGTTTGATCTCCAGAAAATCCAATATTTTCTTAGTTACGTGTAAACAGAATATTCCTATATGATGTGTTGATGAACCCTAGATTGACCCGTCGATTTCCCCTATATTCGTCCAGCGTATATAAGTTATATAAGATTTAAGTTAGATAAAACGTTGAATGTAGTGGGTCTGCCCTAGGTCCACAACCCAACGAGGAACAGGAGATGAGGCGGGCACCACCAATTCTAAGCCAATCCAGACAAAATTCTTGTATGACTCAAGCATACACGCTCAACGATTATAGTTGAAGTCTAACAATGCGAAAATTTAATGTGAATATAACCTATACATATCATAGTTCACCGGGGAGTAATAGGGATTAGTGAACCTGAACTATGCATATGATAGCTTATCAAAAGTGATGGTGATGGTGAATATAACCTATACATATCATAGTTCACCGGGGAGTAATAGGGATTAGTGAACCTGAACTATGCATATGATAGCTTATCAAAAGTGATGGTGATGGTGAATATAATCTATACATATCATAGTTCACCGGGGAGTAATAGGGATTAGTGAACCTGAACTATGCATATGATAGCTTATCAAAAGTGGTGGTGATGGTGAATATAACCTATACATATCATAGTTCCCCGGGGAGTAATAAGGATTAGTGAACCTGAACTATGCATATGATAGCTTATCAAAAGTGGTGGTGATGGTGAATATAACCTATACATATCATAGTTCACCGGGGAGTAATAGGGATTAGTGAACCTGAACTATGCATATGATAGCTTATCAAAGTGGTGGTGATGGTGAATATAACCTATACATATCATAGTTCACCGGGGAGTAATAGGGATTAGTGAACCTGAACTATGCATATGATAGCTTATCAAAAGTGATGGTGAATTCCTTTCTTGTAATTAAGTTCCTAGGGTAGATGAAACATAAACTATACCTATTATAGTTTATCACTTTGTTTGTAATATATATTTACCATAACTATACCGATTATAACTAGCGCGTTCGTTTGTGGGGGTATAATGGCTTAACTATACTTATTATAGTTTATCATAATTGTCCATAGTGGCAATAACTCTTTTGTATGTGTAAAACCTTTAATAATGTGTTTGTTATATAAATAACCCTAAACTATACCTATTATAGTTTATCAATTATTTGTGTGGGTAGTGAGCATAGGCCTTACTTGTCATAATTTACCAATGTTTATATTTTAATGGATATAGCCTTGTAATATCATTTATATATTTACCATACTTGTGGAGATGTAAATCCATTTGTTTTCTGATGTATGACTATATAAGAATACAAAATTGTCATATATTGCAACTACACATAAACACATAACGATGTATACCTTGCTCAACATGTTACAAGGTGAAACGAAATTTATAGTGTTTTTCTGTTAATAACATTTTCTGTAACTGTTATTGGAAAAATTGTAGAAAAATCATAAAGTGTCCAAATCAAGTTCTGTAACTTCTGAGAGTTTGGAAAATGAGTCTAGTTTGTTCATAATTTTTATTATAATTTTTAATGACTTCTTACTTATGTGAAAAAGTCCATAATCACAGACTGGTCCGGATTGATGTTTGAAATGATAGGCACTTTTGTAAAAATCACCATAAATTGTAGAAAAATCGTATGGAGATGTGCAAGTAGTCATTTTAAAGCTAAGAAGTGGAACTACATGCACCTAATACAGTTTTGAAAACAAAAATGTTTAAGATATCCAAAACAGTCTGTGAATGGAGTTGAACTTTTCTGATGAAAGCTGTTAGAAAAATGTAGTTATGTTCTTAGTGTTTTAACTTGTATTCCCCACCTAAAAACTTGAGAAAACATGAAAATGTAGGGGTATGAACTCACCTTAAGTGATTTCAGTAGGTAAGTGTTGAAGAAGAGAAGTGTTCAACCCAAGAACACTTGAAGAATCGCTTGAAGATTCGAAGATCTAACACAATTATGAGAGAGTTTGTGTAAGATATCCATGATTTGAGTGGAAATAATTGAGATAATCATAAAGAGAATGGATTATTCTTACCAAATGTGGAGGAAAATCCCAATATCAGCCCTCAAATCTCGAGTTCTAGAGAGGAAAAATGAGAGAGAAAAGAGTTTGCTCTTTTTGGTGAAAAGAGAGGAAATGAGAGAAATGAGGAGAGAGGGTAAATATTCAGCTCTCAAAAACGTGGGAAAGAGTGATGATTGAGTGGAAAGTACATTGATGTGACCTAGGTAAGGTGGGGAGGTGTGGCTGGTCATAGAGTGGGTGTGGGAGTGGTTGCTTGTGTCATAAAGTAAAGCAAAGTCAACACTCCACCTCTTTGTACTTTACCCACTTGCTTTTATTATTTAAATAAAGATTTTTATGAAAATATGATTAAATTGTGAATATTTAGGGTTTATTATGTTAAAATATGATTTTGGGTGAAAACCCCACGTTAAAATAATTAAAAACGGGTCTTAAACGCGAATTTAATCGAAAACCGGGAGAGAAAAGCTTCCCAGCGAGGCCTCTCGGTCCTAGGCCGAGGTTCGGTCCCTAGGCCGAGGCTCGGTCCATGCTGATGCTGAGTCGGAAACGAAGGCGCGAGCCAGAAGAAGGAGCGAAGGCGAGGGTTCGGTCTGAAGGCTCGGTCCGAAGGGTCAGCAGGGAAGCTTCGGTTCGGAGCTAAGAGGCGAGAATGGTAGAACCGAACGGACTGTAGTGAACAGTACCTTCGGTTCGGTTAGTGAACAGTACCTTCGGTTCGGATCAGCAGCCTTCTTCATCAGGAGGTTTCGGTTCCTAAGAGGGGTTTCGGTTGCTAAGGTCCGTTTTTCGCGTAGACTTCCGTTTTTGGGCTGTTTTTGCCAAATTCGAGGGTCGGGATGCCCCGAGTGATTATAGAAAGTTGGGAGAGATTTCGAGAGAGATTTGAGAGAGATTCCACATACTTAGAGAGATTTGGGAGAGATTTGACATACTTGGCGAGATTTCTCATACAAAGAGATATGTGGGAGAGATTTCACATACTTAGAGAGGTTTGGGAGATTTGACATACTTGGAGAGATTTCTCATACAAAGAGATATGTGGGAGAGATTTCACATACTTAGAGAGATTTGGGAGAGATTTGACATACTTGGAGAGATTTCTCATACAAAGAGATATGTGGGAGAGATTTCACATACATAGAGAGATTTGGGAGAGATTTGACATACTTGGAGAGATTTCTCATACAAAGAGATATGTGGGAGAGATTTCACATACTTAGAGAGATTTGGGAGAGATTTGACATACTTGGAGAGATTTCACATACAGAGAGATATGTGGGAGAGATTTCACATACTTAGAGAGATTTGGGAGAGATTTGACATAAGAAGAGATAGAGTGAAAACGATTGAGAGAGGTTTCATTGGTGACCTTTTTGAGTGTTCGGCTTTGCAATGCAGGGTCCGTAAGTCCCGTTACGCCTTGTTTAAGGATCTTGCATACTCCCGATGAGTATGCAACATTGTTTTATCGGTTTGGCTCGCCACGTACCACAGTTTTAGGTTAAGGAGATCTAGATGTACGCACTTTTTGATTTATGATCTCTCGTTAGAATAGAGAGTTGTTTAGGAGTTACTCACGGCAAAATGAGTGGACCGGTTTGACTTGTTGACTTTCGTTGACTTTGACTTGACTGAAAATTGACGGTTGTCACATCATCCCCCCGTTAGAGGGAATTTCGTCCCGAAATTTGAAATCAGGCAAGGAGTTTGTAAATGACTAAGGTCGGCTCTACATTATTTTGATTCTGACTAAGAGATGAGTTATTATACATGAAAACTTAGCTTATACACATTATGATATAACCAATACTGGGCGGATAGTAAAATGTGTGATTCTACTTCAGTTTCACATCCCAACGAGGAAAAGAAACTAAGTCAGAATTCTCACATTCTATTATCTACCAGGTATTCGTTATATATAACTGGGGAATGTATAAGTGAGGAAATCATAACAAATAACATTCTTAGTAATCCTTCTTAATGAAGTAGAGTTCCTAGTCAGGGCTAACATTGAACCTAGATGTATTTCGATCGTTCACCTATAGAGTAGAAGCATGTTCTCGAAAGTTTGACCTACATCCCTATGATGCAGTCCCATTACGGAGTCGAAGGAAATTCATAGAATGGTCTCATGACGGCTTTGGAATTTCTTGTTGTTTATGCTCTAAGTTTAATCCTTGGCATTACTACTATGGATGCTTTAATCGATGCTAGAGTTAATCAAATAAAGAAATTTGGAATTTAAACGTCGATGTTAGAAACACGTACTAATATTTGCGGGCAGTTCCGGGGTGGTCTCTCCTTCGGTGATCGCAAGTACCCTTCCACCACCACTGGCATCTCTTGCTCTTGGGCAGTTCCTTTTAAAATGGACTGTTTCTCCACATTTGTAACAGGCTGGGCTTACTCCAGAGCCGGGGAACTGGTTGATGGGTCGTACCGGTGCCCTACAGAAACGGGTAGTGTGCCCTTTCCTATTGCAATTCATGTAATGCAGTTCTCTACAAGCCCCAGTGTGATGGAAGCTACACTTGTTACATTTCGGAAGGGTTCCAGTGTATTGTTTCATGGGAGTTGACGTGGTGAGGGTTGTGGCAGCATGAACAACAAAGATTGGTGTGGTTGACGAAGTGTCATGGCTGGCACGATGGTCGATGAGTTGTTGTGCCAACTCCTTGGCGCTGTCGAAGGTAGTTGGCCTTGAGGCCAATACACTATCATGGATCTGGGATGATAGCCCCCAAAGGTATCGTTCTACCTTTTTCTCCTCTGGGGTGACCATTGCAGGACAGAGGAGTGCTAGGTCATTGAATCGGGCAGTATAAGCTTCGAGATCTGTCCCCGACATTTTGAGATTCCAGAGTTCTTCTTCAAGTTTTTGTATTTCTCCCCTCGGGCAATACTCCTTTAGCATCAACGCTTTTAAGTTTTCCCAGCCTATGGAGTTAGCCACTGCAGGAGTAAGTGACTTAACTCGGCCATTCCACCAAGTAAGAGCTTTTCTTGTGAAAGTGAATGCCGCATACTTGACTTTGTTCGCTTCGGGACAAGCGCAGATTTTGAAGACTGCTTCGGTCCTTTCGAACCATTGCATCAGCGCGATGACGCCCCCGCTTCCGTCGAAAGGATCGGGTTTGCCATTCGTGAAGTCTTTGTAAGAACACTCCTTAGTGCGTCCTGTGCTGTCCCCCTGATTCGAGTTAGTATTCCCGGATCCGAAGCCGCCGGAACCATTTGTACCCATTTGCGACATTACTGCCGCCACTGCTGCTGTTACGGCAGCTTGAAACATTATGGGATCAAACTGCGGAGGGGGCGGTGCTGTGCTTCCGGAGGGTCTGGACTTTTTCTTTGGTGGCATAGTCCTGTCATAAGTTGGTAGAGACGAACAAACGATAAGTTTTTAATAGTAGAGACAAGTCAGATGTTATCGAGCCAGACTTGTCTGTATTATGTCCTGACTTAAAAGTATTTTGTATGTAATTCATAACAAAGCCCCTATGAATGAATTTCAGTGGTAATGACTCAAATGCAACTTGTGATTTGTTTCGCCTGATCCCTTCCTAAAATCACTTGGTATATATTAAGAATTTCTTGGAGTTACCATATGTAAATTGTTTGTAATATAGGGTTCGAGGAAAATAGGTCTACATCTCAGTAACGTAAGGAAAATTTTTGGGCAATGCTACGGTTCCCTTGAATAGTGTAGTTTCCGGATTCTGAAGGATTCGAATGTCTCCATTTAACAATCTAGGTTGGTCGTGTTCTTCGTTCCAGGTTTCCAAGCACTCTACCCAAGGAGGCGTTGGGCCTTGAACAACCGGACGAGGGTTAGGATTCGGAACAAGGGCCATCAGGGTAGGTTCTCCACTTCAGGGTCGGAGTCAGGACCATCAGCAAAGCCTCCAACTTGGTGACCATCCAAAGGGATTCGGTAATCATTCTCTGGCTCCTCTCCGAGCCATTCAGTATTGTCGTGGTTAGGGTAGTACGGGTCGTCGTGGGGATGGAATTCAGCCATGATATCTTCGTGAGAAAGGGGGATATAAGAAATAGCTAAGTAGACGTACTAATTAGATAATTATAAGATGATCTTTATCAGGTACTTCAATATATTGTTTAGTGCATACTAGTCATATGTATTTGGGACAGGATAGACCTTCGAATAAGCGATCCTAACTCTAAATCCCCAATCCAACGAGAACAGGAAGTAAAGCAAAGACCCACAGATTCTAAGTCTATGACGTCCTGGATACATATAATTTTAATGTATCCACTAGGCAATTATTGACCTATTGATAAAAATCTATTTAGTTCTCAAATAAGTAATTATAATAACACCAAATACCCCTATGGTATTTCATTGTGGTAGTGTTGGTAAGTTTTTAGACTTGTTGCAACACCTACGACCATTCCTGGGCATATGATAATCATTTCTGGGTGAGACATAGTTGATCAGGCTATGTCATTCCCAGACCTGACTATACATCCCCAAGCCTACTCGTATTGTTCAACAATTACTACTTTTGTCCCATCCCACCGTGATACTGACCCTAGTGTGTGTGCGCATGCTCTTACTTTTACCGAGAAATTATTTGTTTCTAAAAGTATAGTTGCTTTGAAAACTTTAAATCAGAGACTTTCAGTCCCAATGTATTTATAGTTTGTATATCTCATGTGGTTCGATATACTGAGTTCACTATAAACAATGCTCTGATACCAATCTGTCAAACCCCCAAACCAAGGATGGCGGAAACGTCCAGGGGTGGAGGACTTCATGTACAGTATCACAACAACGTGTATAATAGTGCTCAAAGTAAATACAACCATCATAAATATAATTGAAAAAGTTACACCAAAGTATATGTTTACATGTTTCAAAATCAATTACAATATGATGACAAAAATAAATTGTTGACGGTTTAACGTCCCATCCTCAAAGCGCTGAAGTTTTCTTGTTTCACTGATTTCCTGAGAATACAAGTAGTTTTAAAAAAAGTGTCAACAATTAAGTTGGTGAGTTCATAAGAGTTTTGTATGGAGTAGAAACCGTTTTCCTTTTTAAAATCGATAGAGTTTGATCTCCAGAAAATCCAATATTTTCTTAGTTACGTGTAAACAGAATATTCCTATATGATGTGTTGATGAACCCTAGATTGACCCGTAGATTTCCCCTATATTCGTCCAGCGTATATAAGTTATATAAGATTTAAGTTAGATAAAACGTTGAATGTAGTGGGTCTGCCCTAGGTCCACAACCCAACGAGGAACAGGAGATGAGGCGGGCACCACCAATTCTAAGCTAATCCAGACAAAATTCTTGTATGACTCAAGCATACACGCTCAACGATTATACTTGAAGTCTAACAATGCGAAAATTTAATGTGAATATAACCTATACATATCATAGTTCACCGGGTAGTAATAGGGATTAGTGAACCTGAACTATGCATATGATAGCTTATCAAAAGTGATGGTGATGGTGAATATAACCTATACATATCATAGTTCACCGGGGAGTAATAGGGATTAGTGAACCTGAACTATGCATATGATAGCTTATCAAAAGTGATGGTGATGGTGAATATAACCTATACATATCATAGTTCACCGGAGAGTAATAGGGATTAGTGAACCTGAACTATGCATATGATAGCTTATCAAAAGTGGTGGTGATGGTGAATATAACCTATACATATCATAGTTCACCAGGGAGTAATAGGGATTAGTGAACCTGAACTATGCATATGATAGCTTATCAAAAGTGGTGGAGATGGTGAATACAACCTATACATATCATAGTTCACCGGGGAGTAATAGGGATTAGTGAACCTAAACTATGCATATGATAGCTTATCAAAAGTGGTGGTGATGGTGAATATAACCTATACATATCATAGTTCACCGGGGAGTAATAGGGATTAGTGAACCTGAACTATGCATATGATAGTTTATCAAAAGTGATGGTGAATTCCTTTCTTGTAATTAAGTTCCTAGGGTAGATGAAACATAAACTATACCTATTATAGTTTATCACTTTGTTTGTAATATATATTTACCATAACTATACCGATTATAACTAGCGCGTTCGTTTGTGGGGGTATAATGGCTTAACTATACTTATTATAGTTTATCATAATTGTCCATAGTGGAAATAACTCTTTTGTATGTGTAAAACCTTTAATAATGTGTTTGTTATATAAATAACCCTAAACTATACCTATTATAGTTTATCAATTATTTGTGTGGGTAGTGAGCATAGGCCTTACTTGTCATAATTTACCAATGTTTATATTTTAATGGATATAGCCTTGTAATATCATTTATATATTTACCATACTTGTGGAGATGTAAATCCATTTGTTTTCTGATGTATGACTATATAAGAATACAAAATTGTCATATATTGCAACTACACATAAACACATAACGATGTATACCTTGCTCAACATGTTACAAGGTGAAACGAAATTTATAGTGTTTTTCTGTTAATAACATTTTCTGTAACTGTTATTGGAAAAATTGTAGAAAAATCATAAAGTGTCCAAATCAAGTTCTGTAACTTCTGAGAGTTTGGAAAATGAGTCTAGTTTGTTCATAATTTTTATTATAATTTTTAATGACTCCTTACTTATGTGAAAAAGTCCATACTCACAGACTGGTCCGGATTGATGTTTGAAATGATAGGCAGTTTTGTAAAAATCACCATAAATTGTAGAAAAATCGTATGGAGATGTGCAAGTAGTCATTTTAAAGCTAAGAAGTGGAACTACATGCACCTAATACAGTTTTGAAAACAAAAATGTTTAAGATATCCAAAACAGACCGGGGAGTAATAGGGATTAGTGAACCTGAACTATGCATATGATAGCTTATCAAAAGTGATGGTGAATTCCTTTCTTGTAATTAAGTTCCTAGGGTAGATGAAACATAAACTATACCTATTATAGTTTATCTCTTTGTTTGTAATATATATTTACCATAACTATACCGATTATAACTTGCGCGTTCGTTTGTGGGGGTATAATGGCTTAACTATACTTATTATAGTTTATCATAATTGTCCATAGTGGCAATAACTCTTTTGTATGTGTAAAACCTTTAATAATGTGTTTGTTATATAAATAACCCTAAACTATACCTATTATAGTTTATCTATTATTTGTGTGGGTAGTGAGCATAGGCCTTACTTGTCATAATTTACCAATGTTTATATTTTAATAGATATAGCCTTGTAATATCATTTATATATTTACCATACTTGTGGAGATGTAAATCCATTTGTTTTCTGATGTATGACTATATAAGAATACAAAATTGTCATATATTGCAACTACACATAAACACATAACGATGTATACCTTGCTCAACATGTTACAAGGTGAAACGAAATTTATAGTGTTTTTCTGTTAATAACATTTTCTGTAACTGTTATTGGAAAAATTGTAGAAAAATCATAAAGTGTCCAAATCAAGTTCTGTAACTTCTGAGAGTTTGGAAAATGAGTCTAGTTTGTTCATAATTTTTATTATAATTTTTAATGACTTCTTACTTATGTGAAAAAGTCCATAATCACAGACTGGTCCGGATTGATGTTTGAAATGATAGGCAGTTTTGTAAAAATCACCATAAATTGTAGAAATATCGTATGGAGATGTGCAAGTAGTCATTTTAAAGCTAAGAAGTGGACCTACATGCACCTAATACAGTTTTGAAAACAAAAATGTTTAAGATATCCAAAACAGTCCGTGAATGGAGTTGAACTTTTCTGATGAAAGCTGTTAGAAAAATGTAGTTATGTTCTTAGTGTTTTAACTTGTATTCCCCCCCCCCCCCCCCTAAAAACTTGAGAAAACATGAAAATGTAGGGGTATGAACTCACCTTAAGTGATTTCAGTAGGTAAGTGTTGAAGAAGAGAAGTGTTCAACCCAAGAACACTTGAAGATTCGAAGATCTAACACAATTATGAGAGAGTTTGTGTAAGATATCCATGATTTGAGTGGAAATAATTGAGATAATCATAAAGAGAATGGATTATTCTTACCAAATGTGGAGGAAAATCCCAATATCAGCCCTCAAATCTCGAGTTCTAGAGAGGGAAAATGAGAGAGAAAAGAGTTTGCTCTTTTTGGTGAAAAGAGGGAAAATAAGAGAAATGAGGAGAGAGGGTGAATATTCAGCTCTCAAAAACGTGGGAAAGAGTGATGATTGAGTGGAAAATACATTGATGTGACCTAGGTAAGGTGGGGAGGTGTGGCTGGTCATAGAGTGGGTGTGGGAGTGGTTGCTTGTGTCATAAAGTAAAGCAAAGTCAACACTCCACCTCATTGTACTTTACCCACTTGCTTTTATTATTTAAATAAAGATTTTTATGAAAATATGATTAAATTGTGAATATTTAGGGTTTATTATGTTAAAATATGATTTTGGGTGAAAACCCCGCGTTAAAATAATTAAAAACGGGCCTTAAACGCGAATTTAATCGAAAATCGGGAGAGAAAAGCTTCCCAGCGAGGCCTCTCGGTCCTAGGCCGAGGTTCGGTCCCTAGGCCGAGGCTCGGTCCATTTTGATGCTGAGTCGGAAACGAAGGCGCGAGCCAGAAGAAGGAGCGAAGGCGAGGGTTCGGTCCGAAGGCTCGGTCCGAAGGGTCAGCAGGGAAGCTTCGGTTCGGAGCTAAGAGGTGAGAATGGTAGAACCGAACGGACTGTAGTGAACAGTAGTGAACAGTACCTTTGGTTCGGATCAGCAGCCTTCTTCATCAGGAGGTTTCGGTTCCTAAGAGGGGTTTCGGTTCCTAAGGTCCGTTTTTCGCGTAGACTTCCGTTTTTGGGCTGTTTTCGCCAAATTCGAGGGTCGGGATGCCCCGAGTGATTATAGAAAGTTGGGAGAGATTTCGAGAGAGATTTGAGAGAGATTCCACATACTCAGAGAGATTTGGGAGAGATTTGACATACTTGGAGAGATTTCTCATACAAAGAGATATGTGGGAGAGATTTCACATACTTAGAGACGTTTGGGAGAGATTTGACATACTTGGAGAGATTTCTCATACAAAGAGATATGTGGGAGAGATTTCACATACTTAGAGAGATTTGGGAAAGATTTGACATACTTGGAGAGATTTCTCATACAAAGAGATATGTGGGAGAGATTTCACATACTTAGAGAGATTTGGGAGAGATTTGACATACTAGGAGAGATTTCACATACAGAGAGATATGTGGGAGAGATTTCACATACTTAGAGAGATTTGGGAGAGATTTGACATAAGAAGAGATAGAGTGAAAACGATTGAGAGAGGTTTCATTGGTGACCTTTTTGAGTGTTCGGCTTTGCAATGCAGGGTCCGTAAGTCCCGTTACGCCTTGTTTAAGGATCTTGCATACTCCCGATGAGTATGCAACATTGTTTTATCGGTTTGGCTCGCCACGTACCACAGTTTTAGGTTAAGGAGATCTAGATGTACGCACTTTTTGATTTATGATCTCTCGTTAGAATAGAGAGTTGTTTAGGACTTACTCACGGCAAAATGAGTGGACCGGTTTGACTTGTTGGCTTTCGTTGACTTTGACTTGACTGAAAATTGACGGTTGTCACATAATGTAACAACCCGAAATTTCATATCACATCTTGTAACTCAATTGTAATCCAATTCGATCAACCAAACGTCGTTTCCAAATTCGTTTCCGATTTCGCCATTTTATTAAGCCATTATCTTTTATTGACCTAAAATGACTTAATGGGTGTCTTAATGCCATTAGGAATCATTCTAACACCCCATAGTAATTATCGGAATAATTCTAGAATCGACCATATCGGGTCACGACAAATTGGTCGGGTATGACCAAAAGCTTCGTCTAACGTCGGTATCGGGTAGAATTCCGTCGTGTCCAATTCCCGAGCACTATATAAGTGATTCTAAGCTATCATTTGAAAGTTTTGGCCATTTCTTCCATAATCACTTCCAACCTCTCTCCTCATCTAGAATCAAAGGTCCAAATCTCAAGTTTAAGGCTTCAAATCTTTGAGGTAACTTCCCTAGCATGCTATACAACCTTTTTAGCCTTCAATTTGATGATTAAATTAAGTTTTGGGACCAAGAACATGAGTTTACGGCCAAGGAGCAAGCTTGGGCCGTAAACTCCTCAAAATGGGGTTTTTAAGCCAAGTTTACCCTTCCAAATCATAGTTGGGACTTAGATATGACCTTGAGGCTTGCAAATCTAGACTTAAAATAATTAAAACATGAATTTTATGGGACAAAAGAGAGTTTACGGCCAAGGTTTGTTCTTGGGCCGTAAACTCCTCTAAAATGGGGATTTAGTGCCTTTAAACATGTCCAAATGCCTTGTAACTTAACCAATAGCTTTGTGGTAAATTCTTGATCCAGCTAAAAATAGTTTTGGGATTTGAAACACATCAAAAAAATACCACATATAGGAGTTTACGGCCTAGGAACATACCCTTGGCCGTAAACTCATGAATCTTTGTCAAATGAAGCACCTAATTCACTCCAAAGGCTTGCATAAATCTCTAAAATCACATGTGATTGTTTTATGTACCAAAAACTAATTTTTCATGAGTATGGGAGAGTTTACGGCCATAAAACATGCTTCTAGGCCGTAAACTCCTAAAAATGTGTTTAATGGTAACCTAAATTCATAACAAGGCTTGGAAAAATTCCTAGAATTTCATATGAGTGTTTTAAACATCAAAATCTAATCTTTCTTAGCCATATTAGAGTTTACGGCCAGAGAGTATGTATCTGGGCCGTAAACTCATGTTGATGTGTTAAATGAAGCCTAAAATTGATACCAAGCCTTAGAAAATTAGTTAGAATAACATGTGATTACCCCTTGTGCCTCAAATCAATTTTCTATGACCTAGTAGAGTTTACGACCGTAAACTCCCTTTTAAATGGTATAATTACATTTAATCCATTCCATGGCATTTTAGAAATCCATTCCATCAATCCTCAAGTCCATTCAAGCCATTAAACCCTCAAGATCACACCAACATGATTTTACGGCCATAAACTCATGTATGGGTGTGTTTCGTGGTTGTAAACTCATTTAAATGTTTACTTTTGGAAAGTAAACTCAAGTCCCAAGTCCCTAGTGCCAATACACGTCCGTAGATGTCACCCGGGTCACTCCAAACGCTCGTTTTGAGGTGTTAAACCTCGTCGGAGTGTAATGTTCCATTTAATTAGTGAATGTATCCCTAATTAGATATATATGGACATTATTTCATTTTACATAGGGACATCGCGAGTAAACAATCCCCGAACCAACGTCTAGTATCCAAAACCGACACATTTCCGAGTCCGGTGAGTTCATACCCCTACCTTTTTCACTGATTTTCACTGTTTTCAGGGGGGAACACAAGCAAAGTACAAGGGTTCTTGTACTCAAAACTTATTTTCGTGTGTGTGTGTTTCACAATTTATATGCTTTTAATACTGATTTACGCAACTGATAATTGGTAGAACATATAGATCATATAAACATCTATTTGTGAAATGAGTATTATAAACTATTATGTTTTATATATTTCACAAATGGTTTCCACATTTTATCAGTTAAAAGCATGACATTAGAACACATGAACAATATAATTTGTACACTGTCTTGTCCTCGGTAACATTCCACAGAGATACGCGAATGGAGGATTATCCTATTATTACTAGTAAATTTGTTATTCCTGTATGATTGGAGACACGTCCTCGGCGAACACTCCACAGAGATATGCAAGTGGAGGACTACACCCGTAACCAGAATCTCTGGAATTTAGAGAGCGTGACTTGAGTGTATAGATCTATACGGGGCTGACTACCCCATACCTAGCTGCTAGCTATAGCCGAACCGAAATGGTTCAAGGGTGACGAAAGTCATAAGGATTGTGGACTACTTATTGCCACAAGGTTGTGGACTACTTATTGCCACAGGTTCAGTCTATAGTATGGTTATGGAACTCGCAACTAGGATAACATAGATTTACTTATAGTAATAATGAACCACTTACTACATTTTACAGATAACCAGGTTTCGGTTTACATACTTTACATCATTTACATCTTTTACATCTTTTACATGAGGTAACCAACATTCAGGAAAGTATGGGACTTTCCTGGGGGAAAACAATGAACATAACACGAATACATCTTTTACAATGATAACCAACATTCAGGAAGGTATGAGATCTTCCTGGGAAACTTTCTACATAACCAGGTCTAGCAGAATACATCTTTCACATTGAAAACCAACATACAGGAAGGCATGGGGCATTTCTGGGTAACATATACATAACTAGAAAAGTGTAACAAACTGAATAACATTACATCTTTTACAATAACTACATTCAGGAAAGTATGGGACTTTCCTGGGAATACACTGGTACATAAGTGGAATAGAACAACGAATTGGATAACTAAACTATACTTTACTTTTGTGAAACAACAACCAACTTTTAAGAAAATGTGGGATTTTCTTGGCGTGTGTTACATTTTCAGAAACAGAAAAGAAAACATAAACATTTTCACAAAACAAAACTACTTATGAACTCACCAGCGTTATGCTGATTTTCAAACCACTTGTGTTCTCAGGTCAACGTTAGTACAGGTACCCGAAGACTTACTTGATCCAGGACGGTGTGCGTGAAAGGCTCGTTCGTTTTGTTCATATCTATACTATGTATCACAATCGTATAAACAATGTCTTTTGAAAACAGATTGTAAAACTTTTAATATGTAATGTAATGTTTGTTTCACTTTACTTACTATGTACATTGGATTTGATACTCAACATGGAGTCAACCCCGGAAATGTTTCCGCCTTCGGTTTTCGGGGTGTGACACAAGGCCAAAAACACCTTCATTCTCTTTCATTTCTTCATCAAAACCGAATCCATCACTCAAGGTGAGCTTTATACCCCCTTGTTTTCGGTTTTACTTTATTTTGGGGGAGAATACAAGTTGGTTTTGTGTTAGATCTAAGTATTTATTCATGCTTGTGTCTATTTTCATGATGTATTGTGCAATTATGTTATGAATCTATGTTAAACCCTCATAAACTTGATATATTTCCAAGTCTTGAAGATCTTAGGAAAATAAGTTACTTTATTATACTCATTATGTTGATGAAAAGGTAAAACATGTTAAATGATACTTTAAAACAAAAGAAAACCTAATGAGGGGCCACTTTTGAAAAATAAAAAAAGTGAGCTTTTTTTGTGACAACTCACGGTATTGAGAGGATCAAAAGAGTCAATTTTGGATAAAAATGGGTTCTTAAGACATTCACGGCTTTAAAGGGGGGTCAAAAGAGTCATTTGTTTATATAAAGGACTTATTATGACACTCATGGTTTTATATGGGTCAAAAGTGGTATTTTTTTACAAAATGGGCTTATTTTGGGCCTTCACGGTTTTTAATGGGCTAAAATGGACATTTTTCATAAAAATGGGGCCTTATATGGAAATTCACAGTTTCATGGGCTTGAAATGTAAATGTTTGGCCTTAATGGGCTTAAAATGTCATTTTTATCAATATGGGCCTAATTTACAAACTTTCGGTTTTTAATGGGCTAAAAATGTCATTTGAAAACGAAAATGAACCTTTGTTATAGATTTTGGTTTTAGTGGGCCAAATAATTAAAATTTGACAAAAATAGGCTTTTATTGAAAAATCTTGATTATTTGGGCCAAAAAGGTCATTTCTAAGGAAAGCGGTCCTTTTATGTCACTTTGGTAGTAATTGAGCCAAAACAAGCATTATAATAACAAATAGGCTAATTATGTCATTTTCACTTTAATTGGGCCTCGTATATTCATTACATGTTTATTGGGCCTTATTGACCAATTTACACGGTTGATGGGCCTCGTATATTCATTTCATGTTTATTGGGCCTTAAATACATATTTACGTGCTTATTGGGCCTTGTGTTTTCATTGCATGCTATTTGGGCCTTATAGGCCAATTGATTTCTTATCGGGCCTCACGACACATTTTATGTTAATCGGGCCAATAACAAACAATGCTTGACACTTTGATAAAAACAAATGGTATTTTCATCACCAATGTTTTGTAATCAAATGCATACTTGAAACAATATTCTAAAACGGTAAACAATGTGATACACTGTTCGCGTAAATTAAGTTAAGGTTCTTGTGAGTCGTTCTTTCATTCGTACCTACCTAGTGTACAACATTAAGTCCTGTAGTTATAACCAGAGTCTCCTGGAGGGAGAGCGAGAGTTTGTGTAGATCTATACGGGGTTGACAACCCCGCACCTGAGCTGTTTTCTACACCTAGACTAGGCTAGTCTAGGGTGACCAATTTCATACCTTAAACAAGTCGACGCCTAATAAGCATCATGACAGCTAGATCAGTCATATCAAGCATGGTGATAACGACTCACATAGAGTTTAACAACATGATAAATTTACAAAATACCTATACTATGCTTTTGATACACGTACAAGCTATTCATTTCTATAACGCTTAGGTCTTATGGTTTAAAGACTACAACTCTTTTATAGACAGAAAATATCGATTTTTCTGGGAAACAAACACGATACGTTACATTTTACTTACAATGGAAAACATAGAAATTTTTGGAACCCTCTCTTTATACATTTTCAAAATATGAACACACATGCTATAATACAAGATTTGAAACAAAACGATCAAACAATTTTTGCGGAAAATATCGGATTTATGGAGTTTACAAATGATACAAAACTTTTCTTACAAACATGCTTATGAACTCACCAACATTATATATGTTGATCGTTTTGAAAATAACTTGTATTCTCAGGGAATCGTTAAGCAGGTTGGTCATCAAGAACACGTGGATTTTTGCATATTTTTGTTATCATCATACATTTGACATTTGGAATGTAATTTGTAAAGCAACACAGTGATGTAAACTATGATGGTTGTTATATTTCATGTGTGATGATGATGTTGTCTTTGATTCAATTATATACACTGTGATGATATTACAAGAAGAAGTCACCCAACCCCCGAAGTTTCAACTATCGAATCATTTCATGAGGAGATTCGAACTTCATACATCACTGCAAACATATCTGGTACGGGTGCAAATGTCAACAAGGGTGATGGAGTTTCAACAAATGAAGCCCAAGGTAACCCTTCTTTTGTTGTATCATCTACTTTCAAAACATCTATTATTGATACTTCAGTTTCATTACCACCATACATTGTTCCCAATACATCTCATATCCCTTCATCTACTCATTCTCCTACTTTCGATACCATTATGCAACAACCCATTACATCCTTATTCCCATCACAGTCCATCGAAGAACATAGAATAGTTCATGATGATGAAACTGATGATGGAGGGTTCGTTGGTTCCTTTGCTGATATTGAGTTTGATCCTGAAGAGGAGAATATTCCTGAAAATATGTGTCACACCCCGCTAAAGTCGTAATACAGGGTTTCCGAAGTTATAATTTCTATTACGAGTACTCTAACTATAATAGAACCATAATTGAAGAGTATAGTTAGAGAGTTGTTGTTTCTAATGAAGGTGGTGAAAGTTTATGTGACAACCTGAAATTTCTATACTCTGTTATTCCGAAACTCTATGAATTTAGAGTTCACTGCCAGAATAAAATATTTTCTGCCAAAAACCCCAGGGGTATATATATATATATATATATATATATATATATATATATATATATATATATGGTTCTTAGCCATATTTATTCATTTGTTACATTTCTAACTAGAGAAAAGCCAAATTCTCTCTCACAGATCTTCAGGCTTTCATCCCAAACCGTGAGTACTTCTATCTAAGTGTATTATAGAGCTTAATATGTGTCTAATAACCTAGAAATCGTATCAAAACAACAAGATCAAAGAGTTTACGGCCCAAGACCATCTTGGACCGTAAACCCTTCTTTAAGGGACAAATGAGTACCCCAGTCCCTTCCTTTTGCAATGAAACTGGCCTAGACTCAGATCCTAATGTATGTAGGACTAGAAAACACCTCAAGAACACCAAGAGTAAGGTGTTCACGGCCCAAGAAGTTCTTGGACCGTGAAATCCAAACGAAAGGGCCAAAGTGTGCTTTAAACTCTCCATAATCCTTGGACACTAGCCTATATTCATTCCTAGTTAAATTAGGGACTTGAAATCACCAAAAACACCATACCCATGAGAGATTACGGCCGCAATCTCTAAGGGAATTGGTCCCAGGGCCGTGAACTCCTCAAAGGAGTTGAAAGGTGCCCTAATCTCTTCCAAGGACTAAGCCATCAAGTAGCAATACTTCTAAGGGACATGTAAGACTTCAAAACACCAAATAAACTAAGGCTTAGGAGCTTACGGCCGTAAACTCAAGGGTTTACGACCGTAAACTCCTTATTGTTATCGTATTGGAGAGTAAAATCAAGAATGGGGTCCTTTGGAACCCTAAACCCACTAGCCTTGTCCTACAACAACTTAGATGCAATCCTTTGGGCTTATAACACTTATATAAAGTGTTTATCATGTTCTAGGATGTCTTAACAATTTCAATTAGTAGTTTAAGACTAATTGGGTGCATTTGTGTGTGCTTATATGTTAACTAGGATCTTTGGGAGTGTGCAAGTTTTCACTTGACACTTAGCAATCCTACACCGTTCAGTTCATTCAAGCCACCATCTACAGGTGAGTTCATGTTGGATTAGTGTCTAAGTCCATAACTATTTTGGTATGTACTTGACCCGATGGTGCATGGTCCTTTTGGGTTGCCTTCACCAAAGCAACTTGATAGGATGAATAATGGAGAAGAAGGATTAAATATGATTTATTAATATATTATGAGAATGATATATTAAAGGAGAAATCATATTGTTTAATTAATATTAGTCAAGAATTAATAAGAATTAAGTTTGTGGCTAAAAGAGATTAATTGAACTTAAGGGACTGGAATTGTAATTATAAGATAATTGCAATTGGGCTATGGATTACCTTATAATATAAGGTTGGACGAATTCTATGGGGAAACCCACTAGAAATCGTCCAAGGCTTATTACAAAGGGGTTCATGGGTTGCTTAGGGCTTAAGCATCCAAATTAGGGTTTCCTTGTTAGATAACCCTAATAGCCTCACTATTTAAAGAACCCTTATGCCCTAAAAACGTGGTGAACTTGTTGTCTTGGGTTTCCACACGTTTTGGGCAGCCTCCTTCTCTTCTCCTCTTCATCCTCTTACTCTTGGTGTTTGTGAACCATTAGAGGAGTGACATTTGTGACTCTAAGCTTTCTAAAGTCAATACAAGAAGGATTTGAGATTGTTATTACCACATAACAATCAAGGTATGATCTAAACCCTATTTTATATGTTATATTGATTATCATATGCTAGATCTAGGGTTTATAGTCTTGGATGAATTGCATGTACAATAGAGAAACCTAGATCCAAGCATTAGGGTTTGTATGAGCACATAGGATGTTCTTATGGCTAAAACCCATCAGTGGTATCAGAGCCTTGATTGGTTTCTATTGTATTGATGCCTTGTATGTTTGTTCAAGTTGCAAAATCGAGTTTTGAGCTCCCTGCCTGATGAACTCGGCGAGTACCACAGTGTACTCGGCGAGTAGGCCTCAACTCGGCGAGTACAGTGTGGTACTCGGGGAGTTCGAGCGCCAGAAAGAGGGGATTTCGGGATTACTTGATGTTTTACTCATGTATACTTGCCTTAACTGTTATGGGTCATTAAAATTCGAATTTTAATCATATTTTGAGTATATCCTTGATTAAACAAAAGATAATTACCAATTGATTAGATAATAACTTCCTTATATGATTAACGTTTGATTATTTGTATTAATTGGGTAACTTATCTTGCAAGAAATTGAAATTAGGTCAAATTAGATAATGTCAAAATTAATTGTTTAATTTATATTATTTGTTATTTGATCCTTGTGTTATGAAAAGTTTCAATTTTTCCCCTTTAGGTTTTATAGTTTAAATTTTAACTCAAAAGTTTTGTTTTGAAATTTAAATAGTTGAAACCCTAATGTTTTGAAAAATGTTTCAAAACTTGCCCTCAAGTTTTGGAATTTAAATTTTGATTGAAAAGTTTGACTTTGAAATATTTAAATTCTAAACCCTAATGTTTTGAAATGTTTCAAAACTTGCCCTCAAGTTTTGGAATTTAAAAGTTGATTAAAAGTTTAATTTAGGAATGTTAAATTCTAAAACCCTAGTATTGTTTTGAAAAATTCAAATCACACCCTTATGGTTTTATTAATTAATTAAAGTATATAATTAAAAGAGATTTAGTAAATCCATAAAGTTTTGGTTTACAATTAATTGAATTAAAAGTATAATTGTTAAATTTGACCACCTAGTATTTTAAAAGTGTAAAATACACCCTATACTATATATAACATTAAAAGTCTAACATTATATATATGTATGAGTAAAAGTCAGTCTTACTGTTAGTAGGCCTCATTCACGAAGCTGGTCTATAAGGGGTGTTTAAGGAAATTGCCTATAAAATGGCGATTGAATAGGTATCCACTCTTACCCACCGCACTCTTGACTAGTGGAGCGTCGTTAGCCGAACGGGTAGGATAGGACAGAACTTTCCATTATAAGTATAATGAAGTACAAAAGTAACTAAATGTTTTACAAATTCCCATTCTTATTTACTTTAGGCAAAAGTGAATTGATGCAATTCCATGAAATTAAACTTTGTGCCCTTGCGAAGACGTTAGTGGAGCGTGTGTGGTTTACTGGCACACTAAATGGTTCTGAGCAAAGGTAGCAAATGGTGACTCAATGTTTGTCATAGTTTGGTGGAGCGTGTGTGGTTTACCGGCACATCGAATAGGTGACTGTAACATGTGGGGGCACCATGTAATTTTGTGTGGTTATCCACACCCGCTTTGTGATCCTCGGCATCCCAGTCACAAACTAGAGGGGCATATCAAGATTTAAACATGCCATTGAAATGTTCAATGAATCTCAAAGGATCTAGGAGTTTTCATAGATTTAAAACTTAATTTTCTTTTTCGTTTTTCATGGTGGAAATTAGTGAATCGTCATTCACTTACCTTCAAATGTTCTGCAATTTGGGTTACGGCATCCCTCTCCCGAGTTGTAGAATATTGTGTTGGGTCCTAGCCTTAGTATCTCATTTGGGTGATTTATTAAGGACTCAATCAATCAACTAACTTGAATTTGTTTTCTCCCGTTTTGTAGATGTCAAAGTACGACAACTATGGTCTTCCCAAATTCCGTGGAACAAGCATTCCACATGAATATGATATTCCACGATTCGATCGAGGAACAAGAAATCATGCTTCACTTCCTCCACCTCCTCCAATTATTCTCCCTAACCCACAAGATCGAAGAATTGAAAGGTTCAATGTCACTTAAGCCCTATTGGAAATGAAACATGAAGATGGTAAACCCGTGTGTGCCCACGTTCTAGGAATGAAATCACACATCGATAGGTTGATTATGTTAGGTGCGTCATTCCCTGATAAGTTGGTTGTGAACTGGGTTCTGCAGTCACTTCCTGAATCATATAATGAGTTCAAAAGAAAGTATTATATGATGGATCATGACGAAAACCTCATTGACCTAACTTACATGCTCATTGCTGCTGAATCAGAAATGATTTGGCAAAGCAATGGAGCGTATTTGTTGGGAAAGTCAACCAACCATGCTTCCGAGGACGTTTTAGGAGAACCGACCTGTGTTTGCTGCCAAGAGAAAGGGCGTTGGATACAAGTCTGCCCTAAGAGCCTGAAGAGTCCAGAAGATGGGAGAGTTAAAGAGTATGGTTGTGCTTCAGGTAAAATCCACTATCTAACTCCGTTAAGTTCCTATTCGTTGATTCTTAATACATAATGTGATAAGATTGCATTTGAATGTTTTGCAGGTTCAGTGAAAAGAGAGGAAGCTTGATGGAAAAGCAAGATGAATCTAATCACAAAGAAATGGATCTCGATCGCATGGATTTGAAGATTAGATTTTGAGCTTAGAAAGTTATGATAGAGTTGTTAGGAATTTTTCTACATAGTTTTCAGTTGATTTTGCATTGTAAGGACAAATGTTTTCCGCTACTTTTATGAATAAAATAAATTTTGGTTTGACTCATTTATTTATTTATTTAATTTCCTTGCAATGAAATCATTATGAAAAAATAGATGTTCGTATATTTCTACAACGAGTGGATGTGATTCTTAAAGATGTTAATAGTGGAAATATCAAGAATTTACCAAATAGGGAGATTTTCTCATCGCCCAAGTTTCAATTGGACAGAAACTTAGAATCATGCAACTTGGTTGCACGATGAATGAGAAATTTCATATTTGGAAATTAGACTAATTCGTTGACAAAGTGTCAAGTGAAGGACTAGGAGATCGAGTACACAAAGTTGTGTGTTGATCAAGTCCACCACAAGGGTAACAAAGATATTTGTCATGATTTACTAAAGGATTAGTAAATATCATTATACTTATAAGATTAAGTGTAATTCTGAATTGATTGAAAAAGGTTTAAATCAATAGCAGAACGAATAAAAGAATCAAGTAGGCAGAAAGATAAAAGTTTCTCTATTCTAAGAAGAAGGGAGAGTACCTTTCATACTTTATGATATGTCTTAATATTAGATTAAGAACCATATTTCAATTGATCCTCTAAATAAGTCTTAGTACAAGTATATGTATAAGAAGAGGAATCAAGAATTGAAGAAATGGTTAATCAAGAAGTCAATCATACTTCATTCCAAAACAAGTCTTAGAGTTAAGATTGTAATATTGAGTAACAAGTCTTAAGAAGGTTTATAACATTCATCAAATGTAGAATTTGGAAAAAGGCTTTCCTATTCTCGCACATTTGAAATTGGAAAGTTGTGATGTCTTGGATAAGACAAAGACCAACAAGGACCAATTTTATGAAATGTTTTGTCTTGATAAAAGCTGCACTAACTCTTGAATATTTGTTTGTCAAGAAATTTTTATTGACAAGAGAATCTTATATGTCAAGGAGTCAGTGGGAGTCTTAATGGTCTTGAAAGGTTTCAAGAACAAATCAAGAATAAACCTTATCGATCATCACTAGCACACGAGTAGAGGTTTACAACCTATCGTGTTCACATTACCTTCTTTCTGTGTCGTTCCAATTGAGTTAATTATGCATGTGAGCCCTATGAGTTCTCATTTCAATCCATAAAAGGCAAGGACTTTGATCAATGAAAAGTACATTGATAGGAAAGGGTGAGCTGCTTAACTACTTGGAAGACATGGTGGGCAGCTGTGTTACCATAAGGCAAGAAATCAAGATTGAGAAGGTTCGGTCCATATAAGTTTGGATTTGTCGCAAACTTTGGTTTTGACAAATTCACATGGATAGGAACACATACACCATTAAAATCTAAGTGTCATAAGATTCCTTCCTTCATGAAAATGACTGTGAGGAAATGCTTTCACTAAGGAAGATTTTAAGAAGATAGTGATTGTGAAAATTGTATTCTCGAATTCGCGTATGGTTATAGTATCCCTTTCCATGATTCGAATTGTGAGATTTGGCAATTAGTTTGAATTGTTTAAGACACACATATGAGCTATCTAAGGCAAAGGTGTATAAGTTTAAGAAGCCTTGATAAAAGATTATCAAAGCACTGGGTATTAGAAACATGAAATTAAGAAATTCAATAAGTATTGTTTTCTGAAAGTTAAGCTGGTTTCTGAATACATGTCAAAGCTAGTGGGAGCATAAGTGTTATGTTTATAATAATCATCATGATAGTGGGAGCATAAATGTTATGATTGTATGATTATTAAGGCAAGCATTGCAAGTTAGCAATATTAATTATAGAAAACAAGAGTTATACTTTGCAAAGTCCCAATGGTTGTAAAGTTGTTTTGCTATAATTAAGGGAGAGAATATTATGCTTCATTTCAAATCTAAAGGCTTAGGTTATGGAATGTTAATAAATTTAGTCAATGAAACATAGTGCGTTCTTAAAATTCGATTATGATTACGGCATTCCTCTTCATATTTTGAATTGAGAGAACGTAGCACATAAAATATTATGGCAGTAGATTGATAAAGTATCGAATCTTTATGTAAGACATTATACATCGTGTCGCATACACTTCGGGTATAGGATGGATGGAAAATTCTATAATATTTGACCATTCTAAAATTTTCCAAATGTCTAGTGCATTTAGAGGGAAAAGGACAAGAATCAATTTTAACTAAGATAATTAGACAACTATCAAAGGACAATCCAAAGTTCGCCAAGGATTGGTCGCTTGTGAGTAGTTGGAAGTATAGTATTGGATGGACCATATCGACATTATTATGAATAGAAAAGATTCTATTAAGAATGAGTTGTCATATGGAAAAATATGGAAACGTTTCCATATTGGGAGTTGGATATTAAGAATCAATGTCTAGATTAGAAACTTTTATGCAAAAGGATGTTCAAAGGAATGTACTTTGAGTGAGAGACATCATATCTAAGGAATTGTCTTGTAACAATCTCCGATAGAGGAATTTGTAATTTCATTGGCAATAGTCATTGTGACTTTAGTGTAGTGACATTACGAAAGGATCATTGCATAAAATGTTAGAATCTAACATATTCCATAAGTGGCAAGAATTGATATTCTTTCACTTATGAAAACGTATTAGGAGTTATGAAATGAGTATGATTGGAAATGTGTTCATTTGATCTATTTCACAAAGTAAGAACCGTAGGTAAATATTGTGTGCATGCTAAGAGCATGGGACAAGCGTTGTAATAATTCAAGTAAGAAGTTGATTACCCGAAGCAACAAATAATGAGTAATCGATATGGTGATAAATAAAAGGTGTTTTATTTATACTCAAAGGTTTGAGGTCATATGGGATTAGTATTGTTCTTGTGTTTCACTTTGCATGTTTTGACTTCCTGAATAATTTAATTGGTTTAGAACAGTCAAATTATTCAAATGGGCCACAGTCGTTCATATGTTGGAAGTAGATATGAATGAAGACTGTCGTGAATTGGTGTGTGGATTGTCTAAAGAGCATTAGACATAAGCAAATGTTTGTTGCAACGTTCATGAGTGCTTATGAATATGATTTGAGCATTGGATTAAACCCACGCTCACTTGGATCACTTCATGGATTTGTATCACGAGTGATTGGTGAGATGATAACATCTTATATTCTTGAAACCGAGATGTGTGAGTTGTATCTTGAAAATCGGTTGCACAACTATAATATGTAAATGCACCAGTAACTTGGTGTTATAAAACATATTGTTGTGTGTGATTTGGTGAGTGAGTGCAAGCGAGCATTGAGTCAAAGTTTATCCGTTCCTTTTATCCAAAGTAGGATAAAAGCGATATTTGTGGGCCCCTCGATGATTTAGTGATGGCACCTCAGTGCTTGGCCAAGCCGGGGCTAAATTGATGTGTTCAATTGTAGTCTGTTGTCAGTCATCATAAATCTGAATTCGGGAAACAGCACATAGACAGAGAGAATGATTTAGATCCATGTCTCAGTCTATACGATATCTAGAATGGACGAATATATGATCCCTCCTCTAAAGGACACACGTATCTGATAAGATCAGAGTTGACAGCGGCTTTGGAAAGCTACGATTGCAGATCAGGATCTGAAGTTATACGCAGAATAGTTATTAGACTTATCCAAGTGGGAGACTGTTGGATTAGTGTCTAAGTCCATAACTATTTGGGTATGTACTTGACCCGATGGTGCATGGTCCTTTTGGGTTGCCTTCACCAAAGCAACTTGATAGGATAAATAATGAAGAGAAAGGATTAAATATGATTTATTAATATATTATGAGAATAATATATTAAAGGAGAAATCATATTGTTTAATTAATATTAGTCAAGAATTAATAAGAATTAAGTTTGTGGCTAAAAGAGATTAATTGAACTTAAGGGACTGGAATTGTAATTATAAGATAATTGCAATTGGGCTATGGATTACCTTATAATATAAGGTTGGACGAATTCTATGGGGAAACCCACTAGAAATCGTCCAAGGCTTATTACAAAGGGGTTCATGGGTTGCTTAGGGCTTAAGCATCCAAATTAGGGTTTCCTTGTTAGATAACCCTAATAGCCTCACTATTTAAAGAACCCTTATGCCCCAAAAACGTGGTGAACTTGTTGTCTAGGGTTTCCACACGTTTTGGGCAGCCTCCTTCTCTTCTCCTTTTCATCCTCTTACTCTTGGTGTTTGTGAACCATTAGAGGAGTGACATTTGTGACTCTAAGCTTTCTAAAGTCAATACAAGAAGGATTTGAGATTGTTATTACCACATTACAATCAAGGTATGATCTAAACCCTATTTTATATGTTATATTGTTTATCATATGCTAGATCTAGGGTTTATAGTCTTGGATGAATTGCATGTGCAATAGAGAAACCTAGATCCAAGCATTAGGGTTTGTATGAGCACATAGGATATTCTTATGGCTAAAACCCATCAGTTCATACCCCTTAATCAATGGTTTTAATGTTTTTAAATGATTTATGGGGGGATACAAGCTAAATACTTATAGTTATTACATAAATCACATGTGATTAATAACTACAAAACCAGTGATTTTCTTACTGTTCAAACTGTTTAGCAAACTATTTTGCTTCAAACTGTTTGACTTATCAAATACTTATACTTAAGCTCTTTTATACTTATTATCAAATTGCATGCCTAGATATGTATAGTTATATAAGTAATGTTTGAAGGACTTAGGAAGGCTAACCTGCCTTATTTCCTTTTCCCCGATGGGATGTGGTCTGGTAGGATATCGGGTATCCATCCGAAGGTCGTTTAACTATTAGTTATATATCATGTGTACATATATAGTCATAAAAGATTCTTCCATTCAATTCAATACCCTTGGGTAGCAAGGGTATACCTCCATGTTAATACGTACAAAATATATTACTAGTAAACTACAATAGGCGTAGTTTAGGGTTTTACTAATACTAATACTAGAACAATGAATCATACAAAGAGTCAGCTCATACATGAGTCATAATACATAGTGATGAGAAAAAAACATAATACATAGTGATGAGAAACAAACATAATACATAGTGAAGAGAAACAAAGATAATACATAGTGATGAGAAACAAACATAATACATAGTGATGAGAAACAAACATACAGGCTAGACAGAGGAAGAACACACAATTCAAATAGCACATACATTACATATACATAACATTCAGTTATGTGAGCCATTAAACGGGTCATGGCACTACCTGTCATGACCGTTTTTGTATCCAGAATCTCCTTAATTGGGGAGCGTATGAGTTTGCGTATAGATCTATACTGGATTGACTATCTTACACCTTGTTGCTCGTTACAGTGGGACTTGCAAGTATATGGGTGCCAAATGTCATTTCTTACGGCGTCTTACATCGTCGTTTTACTATTGAGTCGGTAGCAGGGTACAGGCCAATCACATGGTACTTTAAATAACAATTGGTTTAAGGTAATTAGTACAGCAGTAGTTACATAATACAACACTACAGTACTATAATATTTATCCCATTACATTCACTTCGTGAACATTCACACAATGCACGGTAATGTAAAAACTATATTTTTGGTTAATGATAGTCGGATTTGGGAAAATACACACTCTTACAAGAGACACACACAGTTACTAGATGCCTTGGTAGAAGGCTACTCTTAGTAGGAAACATAGGGTTTTCTAGGATAGTTCAAACAAATACAAACTTTACAAAACTTATACATTACATCTTACAAACATCTTACAAATGCTTTCATACAAACTCAGACACTAATATACTTATGATCTCACCAACTTTAAAGCTGATACTCACTTTCAAAATAACTTGTATTCTTAGGTCACCAGTAGACAGGTACCGGAGCCAGGTTTTTTAGAAGATGGAGCTTGTTCAAGACTCCTCTTTTATTTTGATGTACTTTTTGGTGTCTATTTAACTTAACAGAACACACTTGTATGAAATTATATTAATAATGCAATGGATGATGTTGTTGCTTGTTTACTACTTTGCATTGTTGTGATATTATACATGACGTCCTCCACCCCCGAACAATTCCGCCGTTCAGGTTTTGGGGTGTGACAGATTGGTATCAGAGCATTGTTTATAGTGAATTGAGTATATCAACCCACAAAAGATATACTAACTATAAATACATTGGGATTAAAATACTCTGACCAAGAGTTTATACTTTAAATATTAAAATATTTAATTAAGTATACGTACCTGCATTCATACTAAAATCAATGTCACTAAGACAGTACAAAAGTATTATGATTGTTGGGCAACATAATTAGACTTAGAGACATATGGTCAAAACTGGGATGATATAGCCTGGTCAACTATATTATATGCGGGTTGACTAGCATGTGCCTAAGTGTGGTTGTGAGGTTGCAACAAGTCTAAAAACTTACCAACACTACCACAATAAGAACAGTAGAACATAACAGTAAACTTAAAATACTATAGGTGTGTTTTGTGTTACTATAATTACTTTTCTGAGAACTAAAGGTCTTTATTGGTATGCCCTAGACAAGTGTTGGAGTAACTTATAAAGATCACCTTATAATTATCTAGTTAGCTCGTCTATTAATTTATTTCCTTACCCCTTTTCTCGCATAGATATCATGGCTGGATTCCACCATCATGACGACCCGTACTTTCCACCCAACGGCAATGTTGGATGGCTTGAAGCAGAGTCTGATGATGAGCATCAAATCCCTTTGGATGATCATCAAGCTGAAGGCTTCTCGGATGGATCTGACTCCGAACCCGAAGTCAACAACCTACCTCAAGTAGGTCAAGCCCCGAATAACAACCCCCGACCCGCATTTCAAGGACCCGCACCTCTGTGGGCAACAAAATTGAATACATGGAGCCATGAACAGGTTCAACCCATTCCCTACAATGGAGACAGAAGTTTCTACAACCTCACTGAGGGAGGTTCTACTGACAGAGTCCTACCCATCATGGTTCGTAGGATTTCTCGGAACATGATACTGGGTCAATCATCTATCAATCGAGTCTTAGATATTGACGCCAACATTGGTGTTAACACTGTCCGCATTCACCAACTAGAGCCTGCTCATGAAAGGGCTCTGGTTCACAATGCAGCTCTTCAGAGGGAACTCACTGAAACGTAAGCTAAAGTCAGAGAACTTCGAGCTCAGCAAGCAAGGGCTGATAGGCGTATGAGGGATATAGAACATCTCCTGTCGGGATCAAGAACTCACTCTGGTAGTTCTTGTCGCCGATAGATTCTCATCAACTTCTCTCTTTTTGGATATAACCTAGTTATGTAAAACTCTGGTCTAATTCTCTATCATTGTAAATCGTAGGCTTGTTAGGTCTTGGTTAGGTTGTAATTCTGTCAAAATTTTCCCATTTTGGTTGATGTAAGGCCTATTTCTGTTGGCCGTTTTTCCCGAACTTGTTACATCTGTAATTCCAGTAATATTGACAGGTACCTAATCTTATGGGAATTATTATCCAAATGTGATCATCTATTAGTTCTAGATTTCCATTCAATCGTATCGTTGGGCTATGGAGAGTTAGTCCCTGAGTCATTCTCATCAAATCTTCCATTGAAATCTTGTCAATGTTTCATCTTCATAAACTATAGATCAAAGATGCCGCCTCGCAGAAATCCAAGGAGAAACCTCAATAACAAAACACCGCCTCCTCCACCTCCTCAACCACCTACTCCTCAGTTCGACACGACAGCCTTAAATGTTGTTGTAGCTACAGCTGTAGCTACAGTCATGGCTCAATATCATTCATCGGGTTCCACTGGAGGAGGAACCCATTCTCAGTCTATTCAGGTTGAAGCTCCTGTGCGCTCGAGAGAGTGCTCCTATAAGGACTTCACGAACTGCAAGTCGTTGTCCTTCAAGGGGACTGGCGGAGTCATTGCCCTCTTGCAATGGTTCGAGAAAACCGAATCGGTTTTCAAAATCTGCTCCTGTTCAAAGGAGAGCAAGGTCAAGTTTGCTTCTTGCACCTTTGAAACCAAAGCCCTAATGGTGGAATAGCCATGTTAAGTCGCCATCTCTCATAGTGGCTAATGCTATGGGCTGGGATACTTTGAAAGACCTCATGATTGAGGAGTACTGCCCGAGGGGCGAGATCTAAAAGGTGGAGGAAGAGCTATGGAGCCTAACCATGAAGGGCTCCAACGTAACCGCTTATACCGCCAGATTCTACGAGCTGGTGGCCCTCTGTCCCAACATGGTTCATACAGAGGAAAAGAAGATTGAAAGATACATATGGGGGTTGGTGCCACCGTACCAGGGAAATGTTTTGGCATCGCACCCCACTACATTTGATAGTGCCAAGCGGTTGGCACAGCGGCTCATAGACCATGGGGTTCGTACCCCGACCGCAACAACAACTACCCTGGCCATCTCAGAACCTGCAAGAACCGCTAACTCCAAGCGAAAGTTTTGGGATGACAAGAGGAAAGCTAAGACTGCCAAAAAGCAGCAGGTCGTGGCAGTACAGACTGCGATAGCACCTGCCGCTACTGCTCCGATAAAGCAATACACTGAAAGTTTGCCTAAGTGCAACAAATGCAACCTCCATCATGTCAGTGCCCGCCGGGAAATGCAGTGTATGAACTGCAACAGGAAGGGGCACATTGCCCGTTTCTGTAAAGCTCCAGCGAAGCCAATCAACCAAGTCCCCGGTGCTGGAGTGGGCCAAGCTTGCTACGGATGTGGCGAGGTAGGCCACTACAAAAGGAATTGCCCGAAGGCAGGGATTGCTGGTGGAGTGGCAAGAGTCCTGGCCATAGGCCATGAGGAAGCGGTAGGCGAGCCCACATTGGTCACTGTTACGTTCCTCCTAGATAACGCTTATGCATGCATTCTATTTGATAGTGGAGCGGAGAGAAGTTTTGTGAACCAAAAGTTTGCTCAATTACTTAAGCAAAAATCACGAACACTTAAGGAACCGTTCACTGTAGAAATGGCTAATGGCAAGACAGAGAGCACTAGCAGTATATTCATAGGATGTACCCTAACTTTAGATAGCTACTCATTTTCGATCGATCTCATGCCGGTCTCAATTAAAAGTTTCGACGTCATTATCGGCATGGATTGGTTGAGTTCTCATCGTGCCGATATCATGTGTTACGAAAAGGCTATTCGCCTAAATCTACCGTCTGGCGAAACCCTAATAGTTTATGGCGACAACCCCGGCATGAACCTTCGTATCATCTCGAGCATCCAAGCTCGGAAATTCTTGCAAAAGGAATGTACAACATTCCTTGCTCATGTGGTCGATGTGAGCCAAGAAACGAAGGACATTCAGAACATTCTAGTAGTACACGACTTTCCCGACATCTTTCCAGAAGAACTCCCACGATTACCTCCGCAACGTCAAGTCGAGTTCCGAGTCGACTTAGTTCCAGGGGCTACCCCAGTAGCCAAATCTCCATATCGTCTAGCACCTGCAGAGATGCAATAATTGTCCTGTCAACTTAACGAACTGCTCAGCAAGGGCTTTATAAGACCAAGCTTCTCACTCTGGGGAGCTCCAGTCTTGTTCTTCAAGAAGAAAGACGGATCGTTTCGTATGTGCATCGACTACAGGGAGCTCAAAAAACTTACCGTCAAAAATCGTTATCCGTTGCCTCGTATCGATGACTTATTTGATCAACTTCAAGAGGCGAACTTCTTTTCAAAAATCGACTTGAGATCCGGATATCACCAACTACGAGTGCTAGGGGAGGATGTTCCAAAGACAGCCTTACGAACTCATTATGGGCACTACGAATTTGTAGTGATGTCGTTCTGATTGAGAAACGCGCCTGCAGTATTCATGGACTTAATGAATAGGGTGTGTCGTCCTTACTTGGATCAGTTCGTCATCGTCTTCATCAATGACATACTTATCTACTCTCGAAGTAAGGAGGAGCATAGTCAACATCTACGTCAAGTCCTCAAAACATTACGTTCGGAGAAACTCTACGCGAAGTTCTTGAAATGCGAATTTTGGATTCGACGAGTCGAATTCTTAGGGCACGTGGTTAGAGAAGAGGGTATACACGTGGACCCTTTCAAAATCAAGGCCATTGAGAACTAGTCAGCACCGAAGACGCCTACAGAAATTCGTCAATTTCTAGGCCTTGCTGGCTATTATCGCAGGTTCATTAAGAACTTCTCCCGCTTAGCGAAACCTCTTACAATACTGACCCAGAAGGGTGTGGCCTTTGACTGGGAAGAGAAGTAGGAGAGAGCGTTCCAAAAGCTCAAACGGGCCTTATGCACCGCACCAATATTATCCCTCCCTGAAGGGATAAAAGACTGCGTAGTCTATTGCGATGCATCGAATCAAGGGCTCGGATGTGTTCTGATGCAGCGAGGTAAGCTCATCTCCTATGCTTTGAGACAGCTGAAGACACATGAGGTCAACTACACGACCCACGATCTAGAAATAGGAGCAGTTGTGTTTGCTCTGAAGATCTAGAGACATTACTTGTACGGAACAAAGACAACTATCTTTACAGACCACAAGAGCTTACAAAACATCTTCGACCAGAAGGAGCTCAACATGAGACAATGACGGTGGGTCGAGCTACTCAGTGATTACGAATGTGAAATTCGTTATCATCCGGGTAAATCCAACGTAGTAGCTGACGCCCTGAGTCGGAAGGAATATTCTAGTCGTAGATTCAAATCATTGACTATGACTATCCATTCACACTTGTCCACAAATATTAAGGCAGCTCAGCTCGATGCTTTGAAGCCTGAAAATGTGGCGGGTGAATCCCTAAGAGGGATGGATAAGAACTTGGAGGTTAAGGGTGGCGGAGCTTATTATTTCATGGACCAGATCTGGACCCCGAAACTAGGAGGTTTCAGAGACTTGGTCATGAACGAGGCACACAACACTCGTTATTCCGTGCACCCTGGTTCAGATAAGATGTATCTGGATCTTAAAAAGTTATACTGGTGGCCTAACATGAAAGCAGAGATTGCTACCTTCGTAGGTAAATGCCTTACTTGCGCAAAGGTCAAGGTCGAATACAGGGCCGGTCCAAACGTATATGGGGCCCGGGGCGAAAAGAAAAAAAAGGGCCCCTTAAAGACAGATAATAAAGATTCAAAAAAATATTATTAATTCTCACAATAAACGCATTCAAATAGAAATAACAAGCAAGCCAAGTTTTTATTTTTTGAGCTAGTTTAAGTTTGAACCAACTTTAGTCTTTAAAAATCATTTAGGTAATAAGTTTTTTTTATAAATATGCACTACATGTCCCATAAATTTTGGGCCCCTGGAGACGTGGGCCCTAGGCGGTCGCCAGGGTTGCCCATCGTCTGGACCGGCCCTGGTCGAATACCAGAAACCCTCCGGTCTATTACACTAGCCTAAGATACCGGAATAGAAGTGGGAGCAGATAACTATGGATATCATAACCAAGTTGCCCAAGACAACAAGTGGACTTGATACCATATGGGTCATCGTCGATAGACTGACCAAGTCTGTACACTTCCTGCCGATCAAAGAAACAGACAAGATGGAGAAACTTACAAGAACTTGCATTAGAGAGATTGTACGACTGCACGGTGTCCCCTTATCCATTATCTCGGATAGATATAGTAGATTCACTTCGAGGTTCTGCCAGTCGTTACAAAGTTCCTTAGGAACTAGGTTGGACATGAGTATAGCCTACCATCCACAGACCGACGGGAAAAGTGAGAGAACTATCCAAACCTTGGAAGATATGTTGCGAGCCTGTGTGATAGACTTTGGGAAATCATGGGATACTCATTTACCCCTTGTCGAATTTTCTTACAACAACAGTTATCACACGAGCATAAAGGCTGCTCCATTCGAGGCCCTCCATGGCCGAAAGTGCAGATCCCCTCTGTGTTGGGCTGAGGTGGGTGATACCTAGTTAGCTAAAGGATGAATTTTTGAAAGCACTCTCATGGGCCCAGAGATCATACGGGAAACGACGGAGAAGATCGTTCAAATCCGTGAACGGTCGAAAGCCTCCAGAGACCGACAGAAAAGCTACGCTGATAAACGTAGAAAACCGTTGGAATTCCAGGTGGGCGATCGTGTTCTATTGAAAGTCTCACCCTGGAAGGGCTTGATACGCTTCGGAAAGCATGGAAAGCTAAATCCAAGGTACATACGGCCTTTCGAGATTCTCGCAAGACTCGGCCCTATAGCTTACAAACTTAACTTACCACGCGAACTCGGTAACGTACATTCTACCTTCCATGTATCGAACTTGAAAAAGTGTCTGTCCGACGAGACTATTGTTATTCCAATTGACGAGATCGAGATCAACAAGAGCCTCAACTTCGTGGAGGAACCAGAGAGATCATGGACTGAGAGGTCAAGCAAACGAAACAAAGTCGTATCCCGATAGTGGAGGTTCGCTGGAACGCCAAGCGAGGACCGGAATTCACTTGGGAGCGTGAGGAGCAAATGAAATTGAAATATCCTCGTCTTTTTACTTAGTTATTTGTAACTACTTATTTGCTTAAATTCTAATCTCGTGACAAAATTCCTTCTAAGGAGGGGATGATGTGACAACCCGAAATTTCTATTTTGTACAAACAATATCAAGTCAATAGAAGTCAGAACAGTTGCAGTAAATTTTCAGACTTTTTAGTATAAGTTTAAGTATTTCAGGATTTACACTTAAAGAGATATCAGGAGAGAGGATGCACTAGGGTTTTGTGCAACTCTGTTATTCCGAAACTCTATGAATTTAGAGTTCACTGCCTGAATAAAATATTTTCTGCCAATAACACCAGGGGTATATATATATATATATATATATATATATATATATATATATATATATATATATATATATATATATATATATATATATATATATATATATATATATATATATATATATATATATATATATATGGTTCTTAGCCATATTTATTCATTTGTTACATTTCCAACTAGAGAAAAGCCAAATTCTCTCTCACGGATCTTCAGCCTTTCATCCCACATCGTGAGTACTTCTATCTAAGTGTATTATAGAGCTTAATATGTGTCTAATAACCTAGAAATCGTATCAAAACAACAAGATCAAAGAGTTTACGGCCCAAGAACATCTTGGACCGTAAACCCTTCTTTAAGGGACAAATGAGTGCCCTAGTCCCTTCCTTTTGCAATGAAACTGGCCTAGACTCGTATCCTAATGTATGTAGGACTAGAAAACACCCCAAGAACACCAAGAGTAAGGTGTTCACAGCCCAAGAAGTTATTGGACCGTGAACTCCAAACAAAAGGGCCAAAGTGTGCTTTAAACTCTCCATAAGCCTTGGACACTAGCCGAGATTCATTCCTAGTTAAATTAGGGACTTGAAATCACCAAAAACACCATACCCATGAGAGATTACGGCCATAATCTCTAAGGGAATTGGTCCCAGGGCCGTGAACTCCACAAAGGATTTGAAAGGTGCCCTAATCTCTTCCAAGGACTATGCCATCAAGTAGCAATACTTCTAAGGGACATGTAAGACTTCAAAACACCAAATAAACTAAGGCTTAGTAGCTTACGGCCGTACACTCAAGGGTTTATAACCGTTAAATCCTTTTTGTTATGGTATTGGAGAGTAAACTCAAGAATGGGGTCCTTTGGAACCCTAAACCCACTAGCCTTGTCCTACAACAACTTAGATGCAATCCTTAGGGCTTCTAACACTTATATAAAGTGTTTATCATGTTCTAGGATGTATTAACATTTTCAATTAGTAGTTTAAGACTAATTGGGTGCATATATGTGTGCTTATATGTTAACTAGGATCTTTGGGTGTGTGCAAGTTTTCACTTGACACTTAGCAATCCTACACCGTTTAGTTCATTCAAACCATCATCTACAGGTGAGTTCATACCCCTTAATCAATGGTTTAAATGTTTTTAAATGCTTTATGGGGGGATACAAGTTAAATACTTATAGTTATTACATAAATCACATGTGATTAATAACTACAAAACCAGTGATTTTCTTACTGTTCAAACTGTTTATCAAACTATTTTGCTTCAAACTGTTTTACTTATCAAATACTTATACTTCAGCTCTTTTATACTTATTATCAAATTGCATGCCTAGATATGTATAGTTATAGAAGTAATGTTTGAAGGACTTAGGAAGGCTAACCCGCCTTATTTCCTTTTCCCCGATGGGATGTGGTCTGGTAGGATATCGGGTATCCGTCCGAAGGTCGTTTAACTATTTGTAACAGCCCAAATTTCCAGGTATCTTTTATGTTTATGATTTTGGTGTTTTGAGAAGGGACTCGGCGAGTTGGAGCCCAGACTCGCCGAGTAGGATCGCGATTCTAGACGCGGGATTCGCTTGGACTCGGCGAGTCCAAGATATGGACTTGGCGAGTCCGTGCTGTTTGATGAAACCCTAATTTCTCGGGTTTGGGACCTATTTAAAGGGCCTTATGGCCGTCATTTGTGCTCACCAATCCCTTGAGTGAAACCCTAATCGAGTGTGAGCGTTTGGAGCAAAGTAGGAGGCCATTATTGATCTTGGAGGTGTCATTTTGCAAGGAATGGGAGAATCAGCTAAGGGGAAAGCAAGAGGAGCCATTTTCTGAGAGTTTGGAGTCCAGAGCATCACTATTGTGGTAATACCTTCGAGCTATCCTCTTCTATGTTGATGTTTACATTGATTTAGGGTTTATTGAACCCTTTTGTGGCTAGATCTAGTGCTCCCTTGGTCCCTTAAGCGATTTAGACCATAGATCTAGACCCTTGGAGGTCCAGAGTGTCCCTTTGCCCAAGCTTTTTGGGGATCAATAGAGGTTTTGGATTGGAATCCTTATGCCTTAGGTCAAATTGCTATTTATGAGCCATGGGGTGTGTTATGGACACCAAGTTAGGGGCTTTAAGTGATAAATCAGTCTAGGAAGGCCAGATCTATGAATTGTTGGAGCAGATCTGACCTTAGAAGCGAGTTTGAGTGATTGCATGGCATGGACTCGCCGAGTCCGATGAGCAGACTCGGCAAGTAGCTTGAAGATTGCCTTGAGTTCGCTCAGTGAATGGTCCAGTCGAGTCATAGGTCGACTCAGTGAGTCAGGGTGAGATAGAGAGGGTTGACAGGTGGACTGAGTCGAGCTGGGACTCGCCGAGTTGTTCTTGAGACTCGGCGAGTTGATTCGGGGTGGCCCCGCGATTCTTCCAGGTGGAACTCATCGAGTCAGGGGGGAGTACTCGACGTGTAAGAAGGGAATCCTAGAGAGTTGGTGAAAACGTCTAGACTCGCCGAGTTGCCCTTGTGCACTCGCCGAGTCCGGTCAAAGTTGACCGTTGACCGTTGACCAGAGTTGACCTGTGTTGACTTCTTAGGGATAGTCAACCTTAGAGATAAAAAGTGTGAATTAGAGACATATGATGTGATAGGAGGATTAGAGCTCGGAGGATCGAGCACGAGGGATTTCCAGGATTCCTGAGATACCGAGATACGCGAGGTGAGTCTTCTCACTATATTTTACCTTGAGTAGGTAACCAGAGTTATGTGACAGAGTATTTGTATGTTATGTATGTTATATGTTGTACTGCATTATTTATATGTGATATATGTTGTGCATGTTTACAGAGTTGGAACCAGAAGGTTCCTAGAGTTAGAACCTGAGGGTTCACAGAGTTTGGGTGCACGGACCCATAGAGTTATAGCCTCGAGTGGCTAATATGTGTTTATGTGTGGTATTTTGGGGAACTCACAAAGCTTCGTGCTTACAGTGTTAGTGTTGTTGTTTCAGGTACTAGCGATGACCGTGGGAAGGCGCCGGCTTGATCTGTACACATGCAGGGGACTTTTGATATACATTTATGTGATCTTGGGATTTGTATGATACAAATTGGAATGTTAAACTTAATGTTTTATGAAATTAAATGAGAAATGTTTTTTTTATAATTGCGAAAAATTATTTTGAAAATTCACGGTGTTACAAGTTGGTATCAGAGCCTTGGTTTGAGGGATTCGAGTACAACTTCGGGCGTATTTGAACTCAAACTGAGGATTTGAGACGTATTTTCAAAAAGAGTACAAGGTTTTTGAAAAACGCAGAGCAAGAGATGTGTGTACGATCAGTCAGCGCCCGAACGGTGATTTCCCAAAATACCTTTATATTATGTGGTATGCGATATTGATATTGATATGATGTATCTGTATGCTAGAGTAGGCTAGGTATTGCTATTAGGACTAGAGTGGCCTGATTGGTGATGCCTTAGCCTAGGGAGGGGTGAGCTGCTATGAGATGCTTGAGAGTGAGTAGGTAGCAGCGAGGGGCTTATGAGAGATCTATTAGAGAGTGGTCTACGCTTGATAGAGTACTTGGGACTTGGGATCCGAAGAGGAGGACTTGGAGTGTATTCTGGTGCGGTACGGACAGTAGTATTGGGCCCGTACTACTGAAAGCACCGGAACGGTGTGCAGCCCAAGTAAGAATCTTTGGAATACCAAGAATCAAGGAGGAAAGAGTTGACGAGTGTGAGTATGCACGTGTGGATTCTGATTTTTCGTATGTTGTATTTTAGAGGTAGATCATGGTGAGGACACGTTTGATGCCCGAGAGCAGTGGTACCAGTGAGGAGGAGATCCGCCGGATCATCCAGGAGGAGGTGGCTGCGGCCATCAGGGCAGAGATACCGAAGATGTTTGGGTCTATAAAGACCACAATGATTGAGACGTTTGATTAGCGTTATGCCGCTCTTTCTGAGGCTGCTGTTACAGCGGCTACCACAGCGATTGCTGCTGCGAGGCCGCAGGGTGGTGATGCGTTGCTGTTTCAGGAGTTCAGCAACACCAAACCACATGAGTTTGATGGGACTCAGGATCCGGTGGCATCTATGAGGTGGATATCTGATATTGAGGGGTGTTTCTTCACTTGTTCTTCTCCTGAGCATTTGATGGTTCGGTTCGCGCTGAACCAGCTTCGCTTGGGAGCGAAGGACTGGTGGAAGTTTGTGACGGCGCATCATACGCCTGTTGAGCTTTCGGCGGTGACCTGGGAGAGGTTCACTACCATGTTCCGGGATGAGTACGTTCCCCAGGTGGAGAGGGAGCGTTTGGCACAGGAGTTTCTGACCCTCAAGCAGGGTACTGAGTCAGTTACAGTGATCACGAGGATGTTCCATGAGAGGGCGATGTTCTGCCCTGAGCACGTGTCCACTGAGCAGGCACGTATGAGCCGCTACTTGAGCATTTTGAGGCGGGATATTCGGGAGTTCGCTGCGAACTCCTCGTACCGGACATTTGCTGAGCTTCAGGCAAATGCCCGGAAGAGGGAGATTGAGCTTGAGACTCAGGCCAGGGAAGAGGCGGAGTCTCAGCGGAGGGATCGGCGACCGGCACAGTCTCAGCCGGCAGCCAAGCGGGCCAAGCCCGCTGACCCCAAACCAGGGAGCCAGAAGAGCCGCACTTGCGGGAAGTGCGGCAAGGGTCATGATGGAGTCTGCCGAGCGGGATCTTGCTACAAATGTGGCAAGGAGGGGCATATGGCCAAGGACTGCCCCAAGGGGTTTGCAGTGTGTTTTCACTGCAACCAAACCGGACACCGGAAGGCCGAGTGTCCGCAGTTGCACGGAGCATCTCAAGGATTTGCTCACGCCGCCATCAGAGCTACAGAGAGTCGGCCTGTGAAGGCCAAGGCGCCGAGAGCTCGGGGAGAGCTTTCCAGCTGACTGCGGAGGAGGTCCGCGCTGTGCCCGATGTTGTGGCTGGTATGTTTCCTTTCATGTATTATTTTGATGTTGAGATATTATGCTTATATTATGTTATGCGTAGGTACTTTCCTTGTGAACTCTGTACCTGCTTTAATGTTATTTGACTCGGGTGCGAGTCGGTCTTTTGTATCTTTGGCCTTTAGTCAGCATATCAGTGTTAGTCGTGAGGCATTGAGTCGGCCTCTGAGAGTTTCCATAGTTGACGATAGAGTGATTTGTGCCATGGAGGTTCTCCGGGGATGTGTATTAGAGATTTCGGGGTCGAGTTTCCGATTGATCTGATTCCTATTGCGATGGGTGATGTCTGTGTCATTGTGGGCATGGACTGGTTGAGCCGATTCGGTGCAGTTATCGACTGTGAGGGTCAGCTAGTGACCATACAAGACCCTAGTGGGGGAGTTCTTTCAGTGTACGGCGAGGGTACACGTTCAGGATCAGCTTTTTGTTCGGCCGCTAGGGCGAGGCAGTGTCTACAGCAGGGCTGTAAGGGTTTTGTGGCGTATGTGATGGATACGCGGGTGGCTTCCGAGAGACCGAGTTCAGTTGAGGAGGTTCCGGTGGTGCGTGAGTTTCCAGATCTTTTTCCCGAGGAGTTACCGGGTGTGCCTCCTGTGAGGCAAGTGGAGTTCAGTATTGATTTGGTTCCGGGGGCCGCGCCTATCGCTAAGGTGCCTTATCGTCTTGCACCTCCAGAGATGCAAGAGTTATCCTCGCAGCTTCAGGAGCTACTGGGGAAGGGGTTTATTCGGCCGAGCAGCTCCCCGTGGGGAGCGCCTATCCTGTTCGTCAAGAAGAAGGATGGTTCACACCGGATGTGCATTGACTACCGGGAGTTGAACAAGCTGACGGTCAAGAACCGTTACCCGTTGCCGAGGATCGATGATTTATTCAATCAGTTGCAGGGAGCATCTTGGTTCTCCAAGATCGATTTGAGGTCGGGATATCATCAGGTGAGAGTGCGGGATGAGGACGTCCAGAAGACAGCGTTCAGGACGCGATATGGGCATTATGAGTTTGTGGTGATGCCTTTTGGGCTCACCAATGCCCCGGCTGTGTTCATGGATCTCATGAACAGGGTATGCAGGTCGATGTTGGATCGGTCGGTGATTGTATTTATCGATGATATTCTAGTATATTCGAGATCTAGAGAGCAGCATGAGGAGCATTTGAGGGAGGTCCTCGGGGTTTTGAGATCGGAGAAGCTTTATGCAAAGTTCTCCAAGTGTGATTTCTGGTTGCGGGAGGTCCAGTTCCTAGGACATCTTGTTAACCAGGAAGGGATTCTGGTCGATCCGGCCAAGGTTGAGGCGGTGATGAGTTGGGAGGTGCCGAAGTCACCATCTGAGATCAGGAGTTTCCTTGGGTTGGCAGGGTATTATCGGAGATTTATCAAGGATTTCTCCAAGATCGCAGTGCCACTCACCAGATTGACCCGGAAGGGTGTTGCATACTCATGGGGTCCCGAGCAGCAAACCTCCTTTGAGACACTTCGCCAAAGGTTGTGAGAAGCCCCAGTATTAGCTCTCCCGGAAGGGATGGAGGATTTTGTAGTATATTGTGATGCATTGATTTTGGGGCTGGGTGCGGTGTCGATGCAGAGGGGTCATGTGATAGCATATGCATCGAGGCAGTTGAAGCCTCATGAGACGAGATATCCCACGCATGATCTAGAGCTGGGGGCAGTAGTGTTCGCCCTCAAGATTTGGCGTCACTACTTGTATGGGGTTCGGTGTACGATATACACGGACCATAAGAGTTTGAAGTACTTGATGGATCAGCCCAACCTAAATATGCGACAGAGGAGGTGGTTGGATGTGGTCAAGGATTATGATTGTGAGATCCTGTACCACCCAGGCAAGGCTAATGTGGTAGCCGATGCGTTGAGCCGCAGGGCGGAGACACTCCACTGCGAGATGTATGTTTGAGATTGACCGTGATAGCTCCGGTACTGGATGCCATTCGTGGGGCACAGGCCGAGGCCGTGCAACCAGGGATGCAGAAGAGGGAATGGGTCGTTGGTTTGGTTTCAGATTTCGTTACGGATGGTCGAGGGCTTATGACTTTTCAGGGTTGGATTTGGGTACCGTTTGTGGGCGGTACGCGTACTACTTTGATGGAAGAGGCTCATCGGTCGAAATTTTCGATCCATCCGCGGGCCACGAAGATGTATTTGGATTTGAGGAAAGAGTATTGGTGGCCCTGTATGAAGAGGGACGTCGCCTGGTTTGTTGAGAGGTGCTTGACCTGCCGCAGGGTTAAGGCCGAGCACCAGAGACCGCATGGAAAGTTGCAGCCATTGGAGGTTCCCGAGTGGAAGTGGGAACAGATTACTATGGATTTCATCACCAAATTGCGAAGGACTGCCAGAGGACTTGATGCAATTTGGGTGATTGTGGACAGGTTGACGAAGAGCGCTCACTTCCTTGCCATCAGTGAGAGTTCTTCAGCGGAGAAGTTGGCGGAGGTATATGTGAGAGAAGTGGTATCTTGGCATGGGGTGCCGATCTTGATTGTTTCGGACCGTGATGTGCGTTTCACTTCCAGATTCTGGAAGAAATTTCATGAGGAGTTGGGTACTAGATTGCATTTTAGTACCGCATATCATCCCCAGACAGACGGCCAGAGTGAGCGGACGATTCAGACGCTTGAGGACATGCTTCGAGCATGTGTGTTAGATTTCGGGGGTAGCTGGGATGCGTATTTGCCCTTGGCAGAGTTTTCCTACAACAACAGCCATCATTCGAGCATTGGTATGCCACCCTTTGAGCTGTTGTATGGGAGGAGGTGTCGGACCCCCATTTGTTGGGGAGAGGTTGGGCAGAGAGTGATGGGCAGTACAGAGATCGTGCTTCAGACGACAGAGCAGATTTAGCAGGTCAGTCAGAGGTTATTGACCGCCCAGAGCCGACAGAAGAGTTATGCAGATAGACGCCGGTCCGAGCTTGAGTTTCAGGTCGGCGACTTCGTTCTCCTGAAGGTCTCTCCTTGGAAAGCAGTGATTCGATTCAGGAAGAGGGGCAAGTTGGGGCCCCGGTATATTCTGCCATTTCGTGTGATTGCAAGGGTAGGTCGGGTAGCCTACCGTTTGGACTTGCCAGCAGAGTTGGGGCAGATCCACGACACTTTTCATGTGTCGCAATTGAGGAAGTGTATAGCCGATGAGTCGGCAGTGGTTCCATTAGAGGATATTCAGGTGGATGCGAGCCTGAATTATGCTGAGAGACCAGTGGCCATCAGAGATCGGAAGATCAAGGTTCTGAGGAACAAGGAGGAACCTCTGGTGTTGGTTCAGTGGCAACACCGGAAAGGATCAGAGATGACCTGGGAGCCGGAGCGTGAGATGTGTGAGCAGCATCCAGAGCTATTTTCAGAGCGAGACTTCGAGGGCGAAGTCTAGTTCTAGTGGGGGAGAGTTGTAACAGCCCGGATTTCCAGGTATCTTTTATGTTTATGATTTTGGTGTTTTGAGAAGGGACTCGGCGAGTAGGAGCCCAGACTCATCGAGTAGGATCGCGATTCTGGACGCGGGATTCACCTGGACTCGGTGAGTCCAAGATATGGACTCGGCGAGTCTGCGCTGTTTAATGAAACCCTAATTTCTCGGGTTTGGGACCTATTTAAAGGGCCTTATGGCCGTCACTTGTTCTCACCAGTCCCTTGAGTGAAACCCTAATCGAGTGTGAGCGTTTGGAGCAAAGTAGGAGGCCATTATTGATCTTGGAGGTGTCATTTTGCAAGGAAAGGGAGAATCAGCTAAGGGGAAAGCAAGAGGAGCCATTTTCTGAGAGTTTGGAGTCCAGAGCATCACTATTGTGGTAATACCTTCGAGCTATCCTCTTCTATGTTGATGTTTACATTGATTTAGGGTTTATTGAACCCTTTTGTGGCTAGATCTAGTGCTCCCTTGGTCCCTTAAGCGATTTAGACCATAGATCTAGACCCTTGGAGGTCCAGAGTGTCCCTTTGCCCAAGGTTTTTGGGGATCAATAGAGGTTTTGGATTGGAATCCTTATGCCTTAGGTCAAATTGCTATTTATGAGCCATGGGGTGTGTTATGGACACCAAGTTAGGGGCTTTACGTGATAAATCAGTCTATGAAGGCCAGATCTATGAATTGTTTGAGCAGATCTGACCTTAGAAGCGAGTTTGAGTGATTGCATGGCATGGACTCGCCGAGTCCGATGAGCAGACTCGGCGAGTAGCTTGAAGATTGCCTTGAGTTCGCTCAGTGAGTGGTCCAGTCGAGTCATAGGTCGACTCAGTGAGTCAGGGTGAGATAGAGAGGGTTGACAGGTGGACTGAGTCGAGCTGGGACTCGCCGAGTTGTTCTTGAGACTCGGCGAGTTGATTCGGGGTGGCCCCGCGATTCTTCCAGGTGGAACTCATCGAGTCAGGGGGGAGTACTCGACGTGTAAGAAGGGAATCCTAGAGAGTTGGTGAAAACGTCTAGACTCGCCGAGTTGCCCTTGTGCACTCGCCGAGTCCGGTCAAAGTTGACCGTTGACCGTTGACCAGAGTTGACCTGTGTTGACTTCTTAGGGATAGTCAACCTTAGAGATAAAAAGTGTGAATTAGAGACATATGATGTGATAGGAGGATTAGAGCTCGGAGGATCGAGCACGAGGGATTTCCAGGATTCCTGAGATACCGAGATACGCGAGGTGAGTCTTCTCACTATATTTTACCTTGAGTAGGTAACCAGAGTTATGTGACAGAGTATTTGTATGTTATGTATGTTATATGTTGTACTGCATTATTTATATGTGATATATGTTGTGCATGTTTACAGAGTTGGAACCAGAAGGTTCCTAGAGTTAGAACCTGAGGGTTCACAGAGTTTGGGTGCACGGACCCATAGAGTTATAGCCTCGAGTGGCTAATATGTGTTTATGTGTGGTATTTTGGGGAACTCACAAAGCTTCGTGCTTACAGTGTTAGTGTTGTTGTTTCAGGTACTAGCGATGACCGTGGGAAGGCGCCGGCTTGATCTGTACACATGCAGGGGACTTTTGATATACATTTATGTGATCTTGGGATTTGTATGATACAAATTGGAATGTTAAACTTAATGTTTTATGAAATTAAATGAGAAATGTTTTTTTTATAATTGCGAAAAATTATTTTGAAAATTCACGGTGTTACACTATTAGTTATATATCATGTGTACATATATAGTCATAAAAGGTTCTTCCAGTCAATTCAATACCCTTGGGTAGCAAGGGTATACCTCCATGTTCATACGTACAAGTTATATTACTAGTAAACTACAATAGGCATAGTTTAGGGTTTTACTAATACTAATACTAGAACAATGAATCATACAAAGAGTCAGTTCATACATGAGTCATAATACATAGTGATGAGAAACAAACATAATACATAGTGATGAGAAACAAACATAATACATAGTGAAGAGAAACAAACATAATACATAGTGATGAGAAACAAACATAATACATAGTGAAGAGAAACAAACATAATACATAGTGATGAGAAACAAACATAATACATAGTGATGAGAAACAAACATAATACATAGTGATGATAAACAAACATACTGGCTAGACAGAGGAAGAACACACAATACAACTAGCACATACATTACATATACATTACATTCAGTTATGTGAGACATTAAACGGGTCATGGCACTACCTGCGATGACCGTTTTTGTATCCAGAATCTCCTTAATTGGGGAGCGTATGAGTTTGCCTATAGATCTATACTGGATTGACTATCCTACACCTTGCTGCTTGCTACAGTGGGACTTGCAAGTCTACGGGTGCCAAATATCATTACTTACGGTGTCTTACATCGTCGTTTTACTATTGAGTCAGTACCAGGGTACAGGTCGATCACATGGTACTTTAAATAACAATTGGTTTAAGGTAGTTAGTACAGCAGTAGTTACATAATACAACACTACAGTTGTAACACCCCGGTTTTTCTCGGTACGTTTGGTTATTTTAATTTAATTATCCTTGTAACCTTGGGTTAATTTATTTAACCAATGTCTATTTTCTTATGTTATTGGACTCTTTTGATCATCTTGTAAACTCCTTTTATTGAAATCCATGGACTATGGGCCTATTTGCAAAGTCCATCTAGTAAATAGTACTTAATGTGTTAATTGAGTCATTTGGAACACACACAAGAAAAACACTCTAAACCCTCCCTCTCTCTCTCTCTAAAATCGTCCTCTATCTCTTTGGGATCAAGATCAGCCAAGGGGATGTTGTTTGGAGCTTAATTCTTGTTCATTTCCAGCCTTGATTCATATTGGTATGAACCTCCTTATCATTTCTTACAACTTGATTCATAACCTTGTTCTAGTTTTATGTTTTCATCTTCACTTCTTCTCCTTCTTATTTGATTTGTAATTGTATGTTATACATCATCTCAAGGTCATATCTTCACCCCATATGTGGTGGATGATGGATCTAGGGGATTACATGTGGCAAAAAATCATGGAAACCCTAAAATGGAGAATGGTGATTTTATGTGCTTTATGTTCATTTTCATGTTCATTGTTATTACAATCTTGTGGCAAAATGAAATCTGATGAGTTATAAAATAACTCTTTGATCGATTAGATCTTTGTAACAGGTAAGTAATGAACATAAAGATAGTAAAAACGAAACACAAGTATGAATCAGAATATGTCGAATGATTAGATTACTCGATCCTCAGCAGAGCTCGACTAAGAACTTCCACTATAGAGGATTCTGGGGTTACAAAATAAGAACGATGAATATGCTGAACAATACTTTTCTAATCGTTTCTAATCCTCTCGTTCTAGGATGCATGCAAGCATCTATTTATACTAAACCCTACTAAACTCACGGATGGACAGGCCCATACTGGAGATAAACATTGGACTAGCTAACGAGCCCAATAGACGCAACACAACATTAGACCTAACAATCTCCCCCTTTGCGTCAATTTGGAGCGAGACTATCGTTTCTTCTTGCTTGGGCCAGTAGTAGGAACCTTCTTTGTTGTATCAAACAGAAGTGAGATAAGTGCAAGGATAGTCTGTCTGAAGTGAATGTACCATTGAATCATATCATCAAAGTACTTGATATTATCCGTTGTGTTCTGCTTGCATCGATGGATGATCCCTAAAATGTGTTCCAAATAGGCAGTGGTGTAGAGATGTTTCTCTGCTAAGGCAAAAAGACATTTATGTCCTTCGTTCCTGGTAAACATGACAGAGTTTCTCTTTGGATCAATCTTCCCCATCTGCATCATGTTGAGATCACTGGCAGAGCCAACAGGAGATATGGTGGGCTTCTTCTTGAATACGCTCGCTATCTCCTGATCCATCAGAACAACTTCCATGACATAGTATACAAGCATCCTCTTAAAGTGGTCGATGATTGGACCATATTCAGCTTCATTTGTAAGAAGGATGTTGTGCAAGATAATCCAGTCATGGGGATTAAGGTTGGGAAGATCTGCAAGTGAGATGGCATGTTCGGTCTTGGCAGATCCCCGTAGTACCTTGAACCGAACGTTGGTGAATTTGCCTTCCCTGAACGGCTTTAGGACCCGAACATTGACAATTTTCTGAGCGCTCCAAGTTTGGTGTTGTGGTTGAGCTGCCCTCAAATAAAATTCGACTAAGTCCCGATCAACCTGTGGATGAGGATGGGGGAACTCAGCAATGTTGGCAAAGGCATGAAAAACAAACGCCTTTCGGGTCAGTGGCATATCGAACTAAGAGTCGACAGTGTTAGAACGATCTAAAGAGATCACAAGTTCTAGCCACAAGATACTTGGTGTTTCGATGGCTTCTTTAATCAGCTTCTCAAGAGTCCAAGGAGGAAAAAGAGTTTTCCTGCTCTCGAGAAGGTCGTGGGCTTCTTTCTGTCTTCTTTCGGCTTCTTTAGCCTCTCTAGCCACACGAGCACTGATGCCAGCCTCTTTATCTCGACCTTGTCGTTTCAGAAGGTCGGTAATTGTCTCCTTATCATTTTCATCGCTCTCCTCAGCAATCTTCTTGCCCTTGTCTTTTACACCGGAACCGGAGGCTTGGCCTACTAGAGGAGGTTCGGTTGTGTGTGTTGCTGTTGAAGTAGGAGGCGGTTGAGACATATTCACTTTTTCTCCCTCTTGTTTCGGAATGGACATGAAATCAAGGAGCCCTTCAATTTTTCTCAGTAGAGAGAGGGCGGGAGCAAGCTTCTCTGCAAGGTCACGCCTCACAGAATAATTGAGGATCGGGTCATGTGCTTCTAGGATGTTTGAGATGGCTGAGTGGACATCCGAAACACACGATTTAAGCACCTCTCTTTCAGATCGAAGAGACTCAATCTCCTGTTGAGAGTTGGAGAGTTGAGTACTCTTGACCTTCAGAGCGGTAGTCTTCCTTGCGAGAGCATCCATGAGAGAGTTCTCAGTAGCTAAGTCTTCTTGAAGCTTGGAGAGGCGCTCCTCAATGGTTGTTCTGAAAGCTGAGTTGTCGTCAGAAATTGTTTGACGAAGTGAAGCGAATGACTTCAGCTCTGATGCGACTGAGTTAGCCAGCTAGTTGACAATGGGTTCCAGCTTTGTCGTGGTGGCTTCAGCGTTTTCCTGTAAAGATTTCAACAAGGAAGAAGCATCAGTGAATAGTTTATCGACTTTTTCGGTCACTGCCTCACAAGCTTTGGTTGAGGCGTCAATGGCTGCAGTGGCAGAATCAAGGGAAACTTGATGAGCTTTGGAAAAAGCATCAACAATTTTCTGAATGGCAGCTTCAGATATGGAGGACTGAGATGTAGAAGATGAGGCAATGAGCGAATCGGTTTTATCATTTAGCTCCTTGAGATGTCTCTTAGTGACAGGAGCATCGTCATCATCGTCACTTTGAACTTGAAACGGACTATAATAGACCGAATCAAAGGTCATGTCCTCCCCGCCAAGGAGTGGTTCTTCACCCTCTGATGCATGAGCAGGAGAAGATGGTGGTGGTGAAGCTTGAGGCTCGGTAGTAGTAGTAGTAGGTTCGGGTTGGGTGGTGTGTTCGGTTGTTAGTGTGGGTTCGGCTGCTGAGGTGGATTTGGGTGCGTCAGTATGAACCCCCGTATCAGATACGTTGGTTCTTACGTCTGCAGTGGTGGTGGTCGTTGCTTCGGTAAATATAGGTGGTGGTACTAGGATGGAGGTGGATGGTATTTGAGTGGCGGAGGTTATGGGGGGAATGGAAAAAGGAATTATAACTGGTGGAGAAGAAATTGGAGAAGTGGAAAGATGAATCTCTGGTGTAGGCGATCGTGGTGGAGTGTTACCACGTTGAGATCCATCAGAATCAGAACCCTCTTCCTCAGATTCGCTTGAGGACGAAGCGATGATTAGCTTTCGCCTTGGTTGGGTTTTTCACTTCTTTATAGGAGGGGATTGGGCGGCTTTGGTGGGTTTCCTCTTCTTGGGAGATGGGCCTTTCGCTCCCTTTGCAACCTGCTTTCCCTTATCATCCTTCTTTCCTCTGGGGGCAAGCTTGTTAGCATCATGAATCGATTTGAGCATCTCTGGAGTAAGGTCTCTCGGACCAGAACGTCGAAACTCCTTGTATGATTGAATGATCCGTCTGTCGGCAGGAACATCACCATACAATGTTTCAGGGATAAAACCGTTGAAGGGAAATTTTGATGCGTCAGAGACAATGATCTTCGTGGTATGGAAAGTACCAATCGAAGACATTGGAGCACCAGCGACAATGGGGACGTGGTACTTGTCCATCACCCATTTAGTGACAAGAGTCCAGAACCGGGCATATGAAATCTCTGAATGGAGAGAAGTGGAAGAAAGGCTCTGAATGAGCTGTTGCCAAAGGACCGACCCGTAGTCCATATTGATACCGTTGTAGATTCTGTACATGATTGAAAGGAACAGATGACTTGCCCCATCTGATCCAGCACTCCTTTCAGACAAACCCTTGAAAAGCACAGTAAACATCCCATTCCACTGAGGGGGCAGGCACGATTTCTTGAATTTCGTGACCGTTGTGAGCACCTCAGTGTACCCCATGTTGTAGAACATCTTGAACAGATGACCCATCGGAATGGTTTCAGGATTAACCCTCGACGAATCAGGTTCAAACCCTAACAGCGTACAAAACCTCTGCTTGGAAATCGACGCCTTGTGCTCGAAGACATCGAAGAAAATCCTGTCGACGACCTTGTCGTAGTGAGCTGTGGCAAAAATCTATGACAGGAACTCCATGGGAACAGCTTCAGCCCTGGTAAGAGCAGGAGCGATTGGTGAGTATTTCAGGCATTCGATGATGGGAAACATGAAAGTGTCGTATGCCTGAGGAGTAAGATCAATGATCAAACTCTGCTGGGGACGAATAGGCAAGATGTGAGAAGTTGCGTGAACTGATGAAGAATCCGCCATTGTTGTGATGAAGATGGGAGAGATGATGAACAGTAGAGGTTGGATCGATTTTCTTGCTCTCTGGAAATATAGGTGCAGTAAAGAGGTAAACGGTGGTTTACATTGCCTTTTATACTGTGGGTAAAGGAGAGAGAAGAATCTTTCCCAAATCTTCGATTGAAAAACGAAGAGTTTTTGGGAGGCGATTGACGCATGACAGTTGGTGTTGCCGATGATTATGCAGGAGAGAAAGTGTCAGTCCCTAAATACACGCCTTCCCATCAGGCGCCGTTTGGAGATGAAACGGTTCCAATTCGCACGCTTTGCCTTCTTGCGCCGTTTGAAATCAAATCGATTGGACTCCCGCCTGAGTCATCATTTTGTCATCTTATCCCTTTAGAGTTTAACGGCATCTTTAAAATAAAATCGCCCACGTGGATCAATATCAACCACAACCTTTTTATTAACAACCAATCCAATTAAAATGTCTTGAAATTAATGAAACCAGAATTTTGGAAAATCAAAAAGATTTTCGTGCTGAGTGTGTAAAAGAAAAAGAAATAAAGCAACACTTTTGAGGGATTAGGTGATGTCAATAAAGACACGAAACAACTGATCCCGGGCACGAATCTCTTCCTTCAAAGTCAAGAGAGACCTTAAAGTGTTTGTGTGGTTTCCCGTTGAATAACGATCAGACACTTATTAAGAAGTGTTGAAAGGCTTCTTTTAATTAGGCTTATGAGGGCGGCTTTCGCTTCGATTCATAATTCCTGATCTTGATATAAGATAGAAATCGAACGAAATACTTGTGAGACCAATGTAGTCTGTTGAACAAGTAGGTTGGAGATAATTTAAGTGGCAAGGTAAACTAATGTATGCGAAATCTCAAAAAAATTAAAACTGGATCCCAAGGGAAGAAATGTTATTGGATTTAACAATTTCATAGGAATCACTCAAAAGAAAAATAGAGATTTCATGTTGTACACCCATGGATAAGTCCGTCAATTCATTAGTGAAAGCTAGAGCAAGTTAATTGTTCATCGTCAATGCATAGTAGGTATTGAATTGTGGGTTTCACTTAGCACGTAGTGACACGAAGCTAAGATCATGAACACAGAAATTATGCAACCATAAACCTCAGTGGAAATGTTTGAGAGTCTCAAGGGTTACGTTTGTGAAGCGAATGAGATGGAGAAAAAGTAATGTAGATGGTGTAAAGAGACCAAAGTACCTCTGCTGTGAAAAATAAGGACTAAGCAGAAAACTCTTATCTCATGTGAGAAGAGAGTTAGGTAGCTCATGATTAGAATAAATGTTAGAGCCAAATTGGGAAGACAAGGTTTGTTTGTACCAAGTCAGTAAGGCTTTTATTCAGAATCAGGTGAGGCTTTGGACACATACAGCAGCATGCTTCTAGGGACACTTAGCTAGTGAAAGGATTTACCCATAAAGAGACATACAAAAAGAAATAAGAGTCAAAATTAAAATAAAAAAAATTATTTTGGAGATTTTGAATTAAAACAATAAAAAAAATATATTTTTGGAATTTTTGATAAAAAAAGAAAATAAGACATAAAAAATGAATACAAAAAAAATGTTGGAACCGAACCCGAGCGCTTGGTTTATTTCGGTTGAGAAAATTTTGGAACCGAACCCGAGCGTTCGGTCTATTTCGGGTGAGAAAAATTTTGGAACCGAACCCGAACGTTCGGTCTATTTCGGTTGCCAAAAAAATAAGTTTGAAAAAGAAAAGAACATTGACAATAAGATAAATGAATTTGGAAAAATAATACAAAAGATCTACAACCAAAGAAACTACCTTTGAGTGATAAGCGAAGATCAGATGATACAACCGAACCCAAGCGTTCGGTTCATTTCGGTACACCAGAACAAGACCCGAACTCGAGCGTTCATTTCATTTCGGCATACAGGAGACCCGAACCCGAACGTTCGGTCTATTTCGCTTCTTACTTTTAATCTTGAGAGGTGATTTTTGGTACTGACTCCGATTCCATCATTCCTAGCCCTTGTAGAATTTTGTTGAAAGAAGCTTCAGGAAGAGCTTTGGTGAAAATGTCAGCCAGTTGATCAGTGGCTCGAACAAAATGAATTTCGACGTTCCCATCTTCCACATGATCCTTAATAAAGTGATACCTCAGTGCTATGTGCTTAGTCTTGGAGTGTTGCACTGGGTTATGACAGATCCTAATTGCACTCTCGGAGTCGCAATATAGTGGGATCTTTTTCATATTGAGTCCATAGTCCCGGAGCTGGCTTTAGATCCAAATCACTTGAGATGTACAGGAGGCAGTTGCGATGTATTCTGCTTCAGCTGTAGACAGAGATACACAAGTCTGTTTCTTTGATTGCCAGCTAACCAACTTCCCGTCAAGGAATTGGCAGCCTCCAGTGGTGCTCTTCCTGTCTAGTCCACAACCTCCAAGGTCTGCATCTGAGTAGGCTTGAACGAAGAAACCTGAGTTTGATGGATACCATAGGCCGAGAGAGGTAGTTCGTTTTAGATACCGGAGTATGTTCTTCACTGCAAGAATATGAGGTTCACGAGGATTCGCCTGAAATCTAGCACAGTAACAAACAGAAAACATTATATCCGGCCTGCCAGCAGTAAGGTACATTAAAGAACCGATCATCTGACGATATAGCGTCATATCGACTGCTGGCTTATCCAAGGATGGAGTGAGCTTGGTGCCGAACGCCATTGGAACTTTAACCTTTGAGTCTCCCATCATTCCGAATTTAGCAAGGAGAGTCTTGGTATATGCTTCCTGGTTAATAAAGATGCCTTCGGGTCCCTGTCTAATATTTAAACCAAGGAAAAAAATTAATCGGACCCATTGAGCTCATTTCAAATTTAGTCTCCATCAGCTTTCTAAATTCGGCTGTTAAGCTAGGATTCGTTGAGCCAAAGATGATGTCATCGACATAGATTTGAACAATCATAAGGTGGTTACCTTCCTTCTTACAAAAGAAGGTTGGGTCAACCGAACCTTGTTTGAATTTGGACATCTTTAAAAACTTGGTATGCGTTTCATACCAGGCCCTAGGTGCTTGTTTCAGCCCATAAACCGCTTTGTCCAGAATATAGCAGTGATTGGGGTACTTTTCATTGATGAATCCCGGAGGTTGCTCCACGTACACCGTTTCTTCAAGTTCTCCATTTAGAAATGCGCATTTTACGTCCATTTGGTAGACCTCAAAGTTTTTGTGTGCAGCATAGGCAAGGAATATTCGAACAGATTCCAGCCTAGCTACAGGAGCAAAAGTTTCCTCATAATCGATTCCTTCCTCCTGGCAGTATCCTTTCACCACTAGACGAGCTTTGTTTCTTATCACAATGCCTTCCTTGACCATTTTATTTCTGAAGACCCATTTGAGACCAACAACCGAGGCATCTTTAGGAGTTGGAATGAGGCGCCAAACCTTATTTCTTTCGAACTCATTAAGTTCGTCTTGCATAGCTTGAACCCAATCAGAGTGATCAAGAGCAGTATTTACTGTCTTTGGTTCAACTTTTGAGACGAAAGAGTTAAACATGCAGAACTCTACTTTTGAGAACAGAGATTTTTGCTTTGCCTTCAGTTGAGATCGGGTCAAGACCTTTTCAGAGACATTACCCACAACCTGTGAAACAGGATGATCTCTGGTCCATTTGACAAGAGGAGGGTAATTTGGATCATAGGATAGATCCAATTCAGCATTTACCATTTCTTCTAATTCAGATTGACTATCATCTTCATAAAACATATCAGCATTCTCCCCCTCGACTGATGAGCTTTCAGGTGTATCTTGACTTTCCGGTGCTACAGGACTTTCGGGTGCAATTGAGCTTTCGGGAGCTAAAGTACCTGCGGGAGCAGTAGAGCTTTTGGAAGCTACAGTACCTTCGGGTGCAATAGTGCTTTCGGGTGCAGTTGGAGAAGATTTCTCCCCCTCAACTTGTGAACTCGGCTATTTTGAAGAAGATGGATTCTCCCCCTCAACTGAAGCACCGTGCTGAGGAGGTTCATTTGGAACTAATACTCCTTCATCCATTCGTTTGGTAGCGTCTTCGACGATTTGCTTCAGATGGTCAACTTTGTTGTCTGCTGCATTGGCTTCTGAGAGAGTAGCCTTCTCCGGTTTATCGAATAACTCCACAAACTGCTCAAATAAATTTGCAATCGAGGCCGTGACTTGGCCTGTTTGAGAGAAAATTTCTCCAACTGTTTCTTCAGAGGCCTTCAGCTTCTTAACGTAGCTGTCATCGAAAGTCACATAATACATTTCTTTAATCTTCCTCGAACACTTGTTTAAAACCCTGTATGCTTTTGAAGTAAGAGAGTATCCCAGAAAAATCCCTTCATCGGCTTTAACGTCGAACTTGTTATGATGTTCTTTAGAGTTGAAGATAAAGCATTCTTGAGCCGAATACATGGAAGAATTTAACGTTTGGCATCCTGTTGTTGATGATCTCATAAGGAGTGAGAGTGAAACGCTTATTGAGATAGGACCTGTTCTGCGTAAAACATGCTGCAACAATAGCATCAGCCCAGAAATATAAAGGTAGAGAAGCGAAACTTAGCATGGTTCGGGCCGCCTCACACAAAGATCGGTTTCGTCTTTCGACAATCCCGTTTTGTTGAGGGGTGTAGGGGGCTGAGAAGTTGTGACTGGTTCCTTTTTCTGCCAAAAAGTCTTCAAATTCTTTATTTTTGAACTCCAGCCCATTGTCGCTTCTGATGTTACGAATGACTTTCCTCAGTTGCACTTCAACCTGCTTAATAAACATCTTTAGCTTGAGATTTGCCTCAGATTTGTGCTTCAGAAAGAACACCCATGTAAAACGTGAAAAGTCATCAACAATAACAAGAATATACTTGCTACCGCCAATGCTTTCGATAGATGATGGACCACACAAATCAATGTGAATTAACTCAAGTGGTTCAACGACTTTAGTGTTTATAATGGATGGGTGTCTTTGACGACTCTGTTTCCCCAATTCACACGCAATGTTCTCGATCAAACTTGAGCAATGGAAGACCCCGAACATGACCTCCGGTGACAAGTTTGTTGATATCCTTGAAGTTGAGATGGGAGAGCCTTCGGTGCCACAGCCAGCTTTCGTCAGAATGTGCTTTGGATAACAGACAGATAGCTGGATTTCCTTTGATAGGTTTGAGATTGAGAGGAAACATTTCGCCTTTGCGCTCTGATTTGAGAATCACTCGTTTTGTTTTCTTCTCTATTATTTCCGAACCCTCATCGTCAAATGAAACTTTAAGACCGGTACCTCCAACAAGCTGAGATACACTGATGAGGTTGTGTTGTAGCCCTTCAACATACGCAACCTTTCTAATCGTGAAGTCTCCATTTGTTATCATCCCATAACCTTTTATCGTGCCATATGAGTTGTTCCCGAATTTGACATTCCCGTCGTTTGGAAGAGATCGATATTCCCTCAGCTCTTCCTTCCTTCCTATCATGTGACGTGAGCAGCCACTGTCAATATACCATTCTTCGTCGAACTGCTCGTCACTGATAACCTGCAAAAATCAAGCAGATTTAGAAACCCAAAGTTTCTTGGGTCCACGTGAGCCTTTCACAGGAACAGGAATAGTAAGAGAAATGTCAACAAGATATGTTCTTTTTATTAAAGTTGTTTCATCTTTCTTCTTAATAGTGAAAACTTTAATTTTGTTAGGATTTGTTACAGTCGGTTTGGATTCTGGTTCAGGCGTTTGGGCCTTGGAATGCTTTTGATCACTCTTGACTGAGGAAACCTTCGATTTTCCTTTCAAATCTGTTGAAGATTTTGGATTTTGAGTTTGAACAGAATTGGATTTAGAATGGGGTTGAGAAGAATTAGAACGAGAGAATTTGGACTGAGAAGTTTGCTTGAGTTGAGGTTCTAAGTGACCCTTTAGGTTTTGGTCATTAGTGGGACTGAACCTTGAACCTCGATAGCTTTTGCTCTCGGAACCGAACCTATGCTTTTGGTAGCTGGTGTTCTCTGAACCGAACCTTTCCCTTTGGTTGTTATTCCTTTTAGATCCGAACCTGTCCTTTCGGTTGTTATTACTTTCTTGCGGCCTGACAGTACTTTTCTCTGACTTTGAATTTTTGTCATGATAAGAGAAATGGGTGTTTTGAGATCGCCAAAACTGTTTTCGCTCTGAGAGATTCTTTTTGTATCTCAGATTCCTTTGCTGCTTTTGATCCTTCACTTGCTTTGGCTGTCGGTGGATGTTGGCTTTTTGCTTTTGCTTTCTGTCAGCCGGTTCACTTTTAATAGATGATGTTTCGCTTGTAGGAGTGACCTCTTCTACAGGAACTTCTTTTGTATCACTAGTACTTGGCACATCGAAGTTGTCAGGATTCTTTAGTGGCTCTGGCACATATCTGCCTTTGGTTTTCCAGGACGTTCACTCTGACAGACCAACGGTTTCGTCAGCATTATCTATAGGAGCAGACCAGAAAAACTCATCATAGCCATCTGCATTATCTTCGTTTACTATGGCGGTGAGTTCGGCTGTCTGATGTTCGGTTACTCCTGTGACCTTATACACCTGATTTGGTGTTGTTCAAACCTTTTGGTACACAACGGCCTTTTCTTCAAGAATCGGGGACTTATTTTGGGAAAAACGAGCAAACTCCACAGAATTTTCAGAAATAATATTTTTGTGGTTTTCGGGTTCGCTCTTGACAAACTCAGAACAGTCAACTTCATCCTCTATAGAAATTACGCTCATATCATCATCCTCATTAAGCTCAGACGCGTTTTCAACATCAATTTTATTTTCTGAGCTCAAGTTGGCATTTAATGACTCAAATTTTTGTATGGTTTCAGTCCTTAGTTTCAGCTTATCGTTTTCATCTAAAAGGTTTTTCAACATGTCCTTATGGTCCTTGGACTTTATGAAAGATTCAATTTTGTCCAGTCCATACATATAAGTCGGATTCACATCATCAGACGAAACTACACTTTCGCAATTATATGCTTCAGCATCAATTTCATCCTCCTTAAACTCAAGGAAGGGCAAAATCATGCGATGAATTTTATGCCCTATTTCACAGATCAGATGAAGTTGAGTGATGTTAGCATAAAGACGTTTAGCAAATAAACAAAAAACATTTCTCTGTTTCAAAAGTTTTAAATTGTCTCTTTGTAAATAAATGTTTTCGTCCTTAGATTTAATCAGCTCCGACTCCTTCAGCTCTATCCACATCCTCCGTTCCTCACTCTTGGATGACACCCTGCTTATTTGGTCAGTTAGGTTAGAATTGGTGACCCGTGTTTGAGTTAAACTGCTATCTAGATTTGAGATTCTTGAATTTAAACTTTTTAATTCTTTTTCATATGAGTTTTGTGGGACTTTGAATGAAACAAAAACGGATTGTACCTTCTTGATCAATTCATCAAGCTCATTGATCTGCACACTGAGAGGTTTTGCTGTGAAGCATAAGTCCTCTCGCTCCTTGGTGTCCTCTTTCCCACCGTCTGTATTGTATCCCCTCATTTGAGATACATCTGTCACCATCAAACACTTCCCACTGCTTTCATCACCTCTTGCAACATACGCTTTTCCATGAGATGGCTTCCTAACTTCATCATCCTCTGAGTCGGTTGACCAGACCTGCACGCCACCGAACTCATCATCCGCTGCCGAACCCTGCACAATTAAAGCATTCATCGAAGGGTTAGTAGCAGCTTTCTTTCTCTTGATCTCTTCCAGCTTTTTCATCAACACAGCCTCTTCATCTTTTTCTTCATCCTTCTCTGTCATTTTCTTTAGGACACAGTCCTTGGCATAGTGGTTCTTTTCTCCACAGTAGTAGCAGTTCACACCAGAATCTCCTTCAACTTTCACATCTTTCTTTGGTTCTTCTGTCTTCGGTTCCTCCTTAACCTTTTCAGAACTGTAGCTTCCTTGCCAATTTCGGTTCTTATTGGTAGGGAACCTTTTCTTAATGAACCTCTTTGGATTCGACACCATCATTGCATAGTCTTTAGAAGTGAGATCATAGTCTTCTAAGTTGAGATCTTCATCTTCTACCACACTTTTGCTTTTAGACAGGAGTGCCAAGGACCCCAAACTTGAGACCACATTTTTCTCTTGCAAGACAATCTTTTCTTGGGATTTCAAAATCCCCACCAGCTTTGCCAATGAATAAGATTTAAATTGCTCATGAGCTTTAACAGTGGACACAACCGCTCTCCACTCGGATCTAAGGCCATTCAAAAAGGTTACTTTTTGTTCAATCAGCTTCCTTTCTATATCGTGTTTGATCATCTTGCTAAGAAGATGATTGAAGCAATCAAACGTCTGAGTAACAGTTTCATCAGAATTCTGTTTAAATTCACCAAACTCAGACAAAAGCAAGGTCTGAATAGAATGCTCCAAATCTTCATCTGTGGAATATAGCTCTCGCAGCCTATCCCATATTTCTTTAGCGGTGCTGCATGAACTCACCAGCCTGAATGTATCTGATTGAAGAGCAACTCGAATCAGTCTCAATGCTTTAATGTTGCACTGAAACTTTTCCTTTTCGTCTTGAGCAACATCCTTTACGTCCTTTAACAGATCATTATACTCTTTCTGAGTTTTAATGATTTTTGATGTTCCTAAGTGAGCAAATGGTCCAGATACGATTGCTTCCCAAATAAGGTATCTATTGTCTTCAGATCCGATGACATAATCTTCAAAATGATGCGCCCAGACTTCGTAATCATGGGTGTAAAGAATAGGAATCTTCGTCGTTGATCCAATGTTGTTTGAGATGTTGATGGGATTAGATTGTGACTCGTCCATGCTTGATCGTTTAACCTGTTTGAAAGATCAGACTTGTAATATGTAATATTAGGGCAAAACAAATAAATGCTGAGTTACGTCAATTATGGAATGACGGCTCAATAAATATTAGTTAATGCGGAATAACCCTAATCGCAAACTCTTCCACAGAAAAGATGTGTATGAATTACACAGCCTCCTGCTCTGATACCAATTGATGAGTTATAAAATAACTCTTTGATCGATTAGATCTTTGTAACAGGTAAGTAATGAACGTAAAGATAGTAAAAACGAAACACAAGTATGAATCAGAATATGTCGAATGATTAGATTACTCGATCCTCAGCAGAGCTCGACTAAGAACTTCCAGCGTAGAGGATTCTAGGGTTACAAAATAAGAACGATGAATATGCTGAACAATACTTTTCTAATCGTTTCTAATCCTCTCGTTCTAGGATGCATGCAAGCATCTATTTATACTAAACCCTACAAAACTCATGGATGGACAGGCCCATAACGGAGATAAACATTGGACTAGCTAACGAGCCCAATAGACGCAACCCAACATTAGACCTAACAAAATCCTAATGATACCTAACCATTTTTAGTACCACCATGATCATGGGGACTAAATTGGGATGATGAACACATCTTAAAATGTGTTTCAAATGGAGAAGGATGGATAAGCCAAAAAGGAATCACGGGTGGCTACGATTCTGTTTTCCATCAGATCTGTAGTCATTTTGTAAAACTCATATCTTGAGCTCTAGAACTCAAACGGACCCCAAACCAGTTCCACAAGTTCAAAAATTGAGTTGGATAACTTTCTTAAGAAGGCCAACCTCACTGATAAGGACTTTATCTATAGGAAAGAATGGCATATTTTCTGTTAGGTCTGATCCGGGTCTGTTCTGATATGTCATTTTGTTTTCATCATTTCTAAGGCTTGGAAAAGGATCCAGAGTTATTCCAAGTTTCTATATGTTCATTATATTATGAATTTAAGATCTGGAGAATATGGGGTGTTATTTCCAATTATAAGTTGGTTAGAATGGATCCACACTCCAGATTAGTGGGCAGTCACCAGCTTTTGCTAGTGCTGTGATTGTCCACAATGTGAATTTTATATCTGGAGTTTGGGAGATGATTTTCATTCAATTCCAACTCTGAGACTTTCATTTGTATGTCCTTTACTTCTATTAATTTTGGTTTTGACGAATTCTACTCACAAGTTAGGTAGCATTGGCCAACATCACTTGACTGTATTGTTGGAGACAGAAGTGATACACCATTTTGTAAAATTCATATTTAATTCATCTTTTGGAGTTAGAATGGGTGCTTTATATTTGTGGAATCCTAAGCAATCATAGTTTCCTATAAAATTTATTTAAAGCTATGTTTCTGTTTTAGATTTTGGAGTAAATCCGTTTTAAACAGCAGGTCTGTTTTAGAGACCTTGCTGTGATTACTCCTTTCTCAACTCATAGCTTCATTACTTCTCCTTTCTAACCTTTGGTCCTTCTTAGGTGAGGTTTTGAAGTTTGATCAAGCTTGGTAGCATTATTTGATTCTTAGCTATCCTTACTACTCACTCAAGGTGAGTTCTCTCACACCGTTGTATTGATGATTGTGTTTGCTAGTTAGCTCGTGTGTGATTATTTGAATTTATTATAAAAGCATGCTATATAAGTATTGTTTTAATTCGTACATGTGCACTGTATGTAACTAATCATGGATATGGTGACACCACCAAAGGATATGGATTTACCGGTGCGGTGGGTAGGTAAGATCACCAACATAATACTCATCGTGAGGTGCGGTGATTAGGGCCAAGTGATACGGGATCTTCTCGGTGCAGCTCAAACCTACAAGTCCTTCTTGTATTATTGGCGTTGATTCGTTCTTTGCCCTTATTATAAAACTATAATTGGAAAATGGATTAGCGTTAGTAAATATGAATGTTAGTACAATGTATGTGTTTGAATTCACTAAGCTTTGTGCTTACGGTTTCCCTTATAACTTTTTAGGTGTTAAGATTAAAGAGGCTGGGGCTTGACATGGAGCACCGGGACATCACTACTAGTTATTTTTGTTGGGACCTTATTATTATTATTACTCCCGCACTTATTTTATAAGATTTTTAAGTAGATGGATTATGTTATGACTATTTCAGTTGTTTTAATTTAATGTAAGATGGGTTTTAAAAGTTTAAAATTTTTGCAAAAATTTGGGTGTCACAACAGTACTATAATATTTATCTCATTACATTCACTTCGTGAACATTCACACGATGCACGGTAATGTAAAAACTATATTTTTGGTTAATGATAGTCGGATTTGGGAAAACACACACTCTTACAAGAGACACACACAGTTACTAGATGCCTTGGTAGAAGACTACTCTTAGTAGGAAACATAGGGTTTTCTAGGATAGTTCAAACAAATACAAACTTTACAAAACTTATACATTACATCTTACAAACATCTTACAAATGCTTTCATACAAACTCAGACACTAATATACTTATGATCTCACCAACTTTATAGCTGATACTCGCTTTCAAAATAACTTGTATTCTCAGGTCACCAATAGACAGGTACCGGAGCCAGGTTTTTGAGAAGATGGAGCTTGTTCAAGACTCCTCTTTTATTTTGATGTACTTTTTGGTGTCTATTTAACTTAACAGAACACACTTGTATGAAATTATATTATTAATGCAATGGATGATGTTGTTGTTTGTTTACTACTTTGCATTGTTGTGATATTATACATGACGTCCTCCACCCCCGAACGATTCCGCCGTTTAGGTTTTGGGGTGTGACAGTTTATGATATTTTAAATCACATTATTTAGGTAGCATTTTGAGCATTTAAAAATGATAAGTAATCTCATTGTTATTAAAAATATGTGATAATTCCAAGAGAATGAAGATACATGTATGGCAATAAAACGAAGTAGTAGGTAATAAATACATTAATTAATGTTAAAGGCTTAAGTCGTCAATGAGGAAATTTATATAGAAATATTCATATTACAATTTTTGAGAAATTTTTCAATTGTTTAAGTCAGTACAAATTCAAGTTTACAAGTAGAATATTTATGAAAACAAGGTTGTGAGTTTAGGAACTCACTGAAAATTACAAAGTAGAATGTTATTTAAGAAATGTGTAAAAATGTCGATCATCGAAAACAGTGCATTCTCAATTTAGTGATTCTACAAAAATAATAAGAACAATACTCCTTCACATATATTTTCTGGATTTTGAAAAATGATAAGAACAAGGGTAGTCACCTTGTGTATTAATCTGTAAGGAAAATACAATGAAAATTACACTTTAAATCAAGTTTCCAAATTTTGTACGAAAGAGCAAATGTAAATAAGGATTACTTGTTTATAGTAGAATTCATAATAAAAATAAAATGTACGTGATAAAAGGCGTAATTGAATATATATCAAAGTTGACTAAATCAAAACTATTCCTCATGACAATACATGTATTAATTGCTCAAAATGTAAAGGTATACTTGTAGTCTGTATGCATACGAATATGGTACCAAGGGAAGTAAGTTAGACCAAGAAAATTTAGACCACGTGTTATGTTATTATTATCGGTGTGTGAGATCTCAAATCAGATAGAGAGCGAAAATTCAAGTGCGGGGGAAAGAAAAGGAAGATAACAACGACAATGATTGTTATTTTTAAATTTTTAAGAACAATACATATAAGTAGATTTAAAACCAGGTCGAGATATATTTCAATCTTCAATATTTGATGTATGTTGATGATTAAATAGACCTGTGGAAGTTTTAAAGTGTTTGCTAAAAACATGAGTGATCTATTAAGTTAAACTCCATTTGTGAAAAAGAAGAAGCTCTACAACTGGTAATTGAAAATCTGAGAGTTTAGACCTTTTAGACTGGAGTCCAACAATGGTTAAAATGGATAAGGTAAATAATCAATATATTTAGAAGAGTAATCATACATTGTTGAGATTGTATCACTGTAAATTTAAAAGTGAACACTATGGTTTATGATGTGATAAAATCTAGAAACTTTATAAAATATATAACTAATTTGTAATAAAATATACAAATAAGGTGTGTTTTGAAATGTAGGCATTAGTGATGTCTTGTAAACAAGTTTGGAGTAGAAAGTTGTAAAAATATCATGTTGGGTTTCAAGAAAACACATTTAAGTAAAGTATAATGCCTAAATGAGAAAGTGGTCAACCAAAACAAAAGTGGTTTGAAAGACCTAGTGAAGCTTTTACACGTAATATGAACTTCAATGTCATATGTTTAAGTTTATAGCATAGAGTCTACACACTTTTATAAAAGAAAATGTTTCTAAGTTTTTCGAAAATGTGCCAAAATGGTAAGTAAAGTTTCAAATGGTTTATATGCCCTTAAAAGCACATCTATCCATTGAAATGGATTTGAAATGAAACTGAAATAGCAAGGTTAAAAACCAATATTGGTTAAACTGAGTTTTGAAGAAAAGTGTTTAGTTAAAGCAAGTTGTCAAAAGATTTTAGCGAGAATATGGCTTACATTGTTAGGACAGGTCTAGTAAGTTGTATGAAGTGGTTATAAAGCATTTTATCGATGGTAAATAAAATCGATGAAGAGAAATAACTTTTTGATGGAAGATTAAGAAGTAAGGAATAGGTAGATTAGTGTAGTTGATCGTACCTAAATACTAAGGCGAGTACAAGGCGAGTATTAGGCGAGTACCGATGTCTTTTTCGCCAAGATAAAGGACAATAAAAAAATTGTTTGTAAAACGTTTTATGGTGTCAATGCAGTTTCGCGGCCTTCTATAGAGGTCAAAGGGATATCCTATGTTAAGTTTTAAGCTTAAGGTAGGAAACATCCTAGAGCTAAATCGTAGCGTAGTAATAAGGTCTCAAGTATGGGTAAACCTCCGTGTCTCCTCGTGATTCAAATCCGGAATGCCCGCCAATGGTATCCAAGTGATTATTTAGTGGCGACTCATCTACCTCCTTACGCGATGCTCCAATTTTCATCTGTGTCGGTATCAGAATGCTTTTCCAAATTGTAACTCTAGTATGAAGATGACGAAGAGGTATTGAGGAATAATTGGTATAGGTTTCGACATAGGATTATTAGCAGTGTCTATCTAGTTACTAACCTTAGATCAAAAGTCAATTGCTACCGATGAACACTCATTCTCAGTACTAAGTGGATTTCTCCTAGAGTGGCTAGTGATATAACCTAAGTGGTTAACCCAGTACTTGATAAGGGATAAGAATATTTCTAAGTAAGACATTATGGTAAAAGTGCACTTAGTTTCTAAGTGTACCTAGTTAAATGCCTACAATATGCAATGCTCGTACGCACACCAAAAAGTTTTGTTTTTTTAAAAGTTTAAGTTGAATATCATTTTGAACATAATTCTACTATAATTGTTTCAAACCTCACATTAACTTTCCTTAATTAAGCATAGTTGGCCAGACTATACTTAATTAAAGTCCAATAATGCTTACTCGAATTAGTTATACCATTAGTATGTTCAGTATTTTAAAAACATTTTCAAATTTTTTGGCTATAGTTGTGGCTCTCCAAAGGAAAACCGGTATTCTCTATAACCTTCGGCTCTGATACCATTTCTGTCACACCCCGCTCAAGCGGAAATACAAGGTGTGGCACTACAAAGGGTTTCATAGCAAAATTTAAAAGACAACACCAACCATAGTATTAAAAATCATTACAAATTTATAATGAGTTTGAACAAATTTTTAGAGAAATTACAATGTAAGCTGAAATACAACACATGCGAATGCTCCTAAAAGTAAAGTGTCTCTACGTGCCTCTTCCTAGATGATTCCTGAAAAATCATGTAAAAGGAGCGTCAACTATAAAAATAGTTGGTGAGTACTCAAGTTTATAACATAATATAGCTTGAAATCATGATAATCAGAATATTGATTACAGTTTCCATAAACAAATGTTCAATGCTAAAATAAGTAATTAACTTTTCCTGAATAGAAGTTCGTTGCTAAAGCAAGTAATAAAGTTTCCATAATATATTGCAAAAATGAGTAATAAGTTTGCATAAACAAAGTTCGTTGTCATCATGAGAGATAAAGTTTGTTGCCTAAATGAGATGCAACGTTCATATTCTCATGGGAAACAAAGTTCGTTACTAAAATGAGTAAACAAGTTTCATTGCTATAATAGGCAACCAAGTCCGTTGCTAAGACAAGTAAATAAGTTTCCAATAATAATAGTTCATTGATATAATAAGTAAGCTAGTTTCATATGTATATGAGCAAACAATGGGTTCACAACCAAGCCTATAACTCCCTATCAAGATCTATGCTTATCGTTCCATAGATTATGTGGTATCATGCACTCCAGGAATCGGGAGAGTAAGGAGTTGTCAATTCCTAATAGCGTTATCCATAATGACCATTAGCTTAAAGAGTTAATGGTTGGAGTAAATTATAAGCGAATGGACTTAAGACGATAAGGCCTCATGTTTCAAGTTGCATAGACATACATAGCAAAATATAGCAATCATGTTTGATACAAATCAATTTAAACACAACGAACAATAAACAGTTTTTCAGACATGCTTTTCCACCACAAAACATAAAAACCGAAAATAAGGAGTCGTGAATACTCACAATGTATTGAGATGATGCAAATGGTGCCTTAAACTACATTCTACTTGTACCACTACCGATTCCTACAATAATGATACACATTAGTGAGTCTCTAATCGAAATCTAATACTAATATATTTACTACTACAATAGAATTATGTAAATATTGTGTCAAAATTTAATATTGTTAGGTTATAAACATTTTTCTGTGAAATTTATATTTCTATGAATCAATTTTTTGTATAACAAATTCAAGTGGAATTTTTCATTATTGAAATGTTAAAATTTAACATTTTAGGAGGTGTTCCAATGATTAAATATTCAAAAACTAAATCAATTTAGTTCTAAACTTTCCCAAACTTTGTATTTTAGTTTCAAATGAACTCAAAGATGTTAAGATTAATTTTCTTGAATTTGATTTGTCTAACTATTCTTTACCATTTTAATTCCTTGAATAATCATAAAATCATGGAAAAATAGTAATTTATCATGAAAAAATCTTATAAGTTTTTTCTAACTGTTTTACAGATTACATAATCTGGGAAAAATAATAAAATGTATTTTCAAATAATTTAACTCGATTTTTCTGATTTTTGTGTATTTATTCTATCAAAATAGAGATAAATATAAAACAGTTTCAAAAATTCCCAAACTTTTTGTACTAGTGTTATTACATATATAAAAGTTGGGAAAAACATAAAAGTTGGTTTCCAAACAGTTTAGATATTTTATTTGTTTTATTCACTTAAATAAGCATTAATCCGCGAATAATCAGTAAACAATTAAGGGAAATTACCAAACTTTTTGTAAACTTTATATACGGTGTACATAATCTAGGAAAATTATTGAAAGTCATTTTTGAACAGAAAATCCCTATTTTTAGAATTTAAGGGTGTTTAATACCAAGAAAATAGAAATAAATATTAAGCAGTTTATATAAATCCCCAAAATTTGTATTTATGGTTATAATCCTCTCTAATAAATAAAGAACATATTTGCCACATAGCATGCTTTCCTTCAATTTGACAAATGTCAATTTGTGGTAATTTTGAATTATTTTTTCACACATGCCATTTTGTGGGTTTTCCTATTTTATTAAATTTCATATAATATAATGTTTTAATGTAATAATTACAATAAATATAGTAATAAATGGATATCAATTTCATTAATGACATTCCTATTTAATTTCAAAAATTTTAAATTAAATTTTATTAGTTTCTTTTGTTTCTTTATTTAAATTATTTGTTTAAATTTAAAAGATAAAAAAACATTTCAAATTTAATAGTTTATTATTTTTCTTATTTTCTTATAAATTTAAAGTTCTCAATTATTTAGACCTTCATATTTAATTTTTTTTTAAATTAACTCATGTAATACATGGGTCTTACAACTAGTGTAATAAAAGATATCATGGGAAGTTTTTGTGAAGTTTGGATAAGTTTAACTATTTTTCACTTATTTAATTCTTTTAATAAACATTAAATCTTGGAAAACTAGTAAAAGGTTGTGGAAAATTCATCAAAATTTTCTATGAATCTAATATAATATACAGAAGCTTCGAAAAATAATAAATATAATTTTTATAACTTGGAACCCGACTTTGTTATTTATTTGTGCTTAATAACAATAAAATAAAAAGTAATAATAAATGGTAATAAAAATTTCTAAAACTTAATAGGGGATGTTGTTTTATAGTATAGGTCATTCATGAATTTGTTCAGAATTTATTTACTAGTGTAAGTATTTTATATGCTTTAACACTCTATTTTCTTATTATTTTCATGTAAAAATAAAGAAAATATATATTGAGCTAAAAATTTCTAGAATGCATCTTCATACAATTTAATAACAATAAAAAAAACCTTTTTCTTATTTTTGATGTAAAAAAAACATGCCTAAAGGGCCAATAAATTATAGGGAAAACTTGGTTCTTATGATTTTGGTAAAGATTATTGATGTTACTTTGAGAATTTTTGCAACATGTTCCAAAGACTTTTGAATCAAGATTTTTTTGTCCCTCTTAATAAATGACGTTAAGTGCTCAAATTAATTTTTCCTACATTTTTAGTGAGGAATAAGACCTTTGAACATGCAATACAAAGCTAGTATTCACAAAAAGGTGTTGTTTAAGAAACAGTTTTGTAAAAATTGCTAAAAATCGAATTATTGGAATTTTCGAGTGAGGTCAGATGGGTTTGAAAGCTAACTCACAATATTATATTTCAGAAATAGAATCTCGAATTTTGGTAAAGAAATGAGTGAGATATGCCAGTTTAAATTGAGGTGAAGAAATATGGCAGATTGCATGCGTGATGATTGGTTAGAAAAGTGAGTTTTCACCATTTCTTTGAGTAAATCTTTTGAAATATTTTATGAAATCATGATCCATGCACGTTATGGTCATGTTTCCAGAGATCAAATATATTTAAAAATATTAATTTACATACATGCATTAAAATACAAAAATCTTATTTCTCAAGAACTCTTAAAAATGAGTTTTATGTTCTTAACTTGAAAACGTATTTTTGTGCTAAGATCATGAACATGCAACCATGTTTTTCTACATGCATGGTGTTAAAAGACATCCATGATGTTAAAAAATACATTTTAACCAAAAGGAAACAAATTTGAAGAAGATGAAGAAGTAGAAGTTGGTTTTTGAAGTAATATGCACATAAAATCATAAGAAAATAGTAGAAACTTGCATGCATGATTTTGTTAGGTGCTTTTACCTTGATGAGCCCTTATGGATGATGGATACTTTTATGCAAAATTGTGGTTTTTACTGGAAATTTTCATGGGTAAAAGGAAGAGAATGAATGGGGGTTTTAGAGAGAAGAAAAGAGAGAAAAGATGGATTCTATCTCTCTGGATAGCTCATCTCTTTCGTCATCTCTTTGGGGTTATACTCCACAAAAATAATAAGATGCATGTTGGCTCATGAATTATCAATTGGAAAAATCTCTCCCATATATTTTGCATCTATGTTTGTCAGTTTTAGAGAGAAGTGAGAGACAAGTTTTTAGAGAGAGAAAGAAGAGATGTGTGTGTGTGTGTTGGAGAATGAGATTGAAATAAGGAGAGGGGGGCGATTTGTGTGGTGTAATACCCATTTCTCATTTATTTTCTTTTAGAAAATTTAAATTATTTTATAAAATATCTCAATTTTTATATAAAATGTGCACTAAAATCAAGTTTTTATTCATAAAACCTTGATCTTTGATTTATAAATTAAAGGTAAATGTTAATGTCACACCCCAAAACCAAGAACGGCGGAAACGTTCTGGGGCGGAGGACGTCATGTACAGTATCACAACACAGTAAATGTAAATAAGCAAACAACATCATCCATTGCATTAAATATATAATTTTAATACAAGCGTGTTCTGTACAGTTTTAGACACCAAAAATATAATGTAAATCAAAATAATATGATGAGTCTTGAATGCGCTCCATCTTCTCAAAAGCTGGCATCGGTACCTGTCTACTGATGACCTGAGAATACAAGTTATTTTGAAAGATTTTATCAGCATTAAGCTGGTGAGTTCATAAGTATTTTAGTGTCGGTGTTTGTTATCAAAACGTTTGAACGTGTCTCAAGTATAAGTTTGTAAAATGTATGTAAGTGTTTGTAAAAGTTTGAATCTCTCAGAAAAACCTATATTTTCTATTAAAGTAGCCTTCTACCAAGGCTTAACTGTTTTGTATGCTCGTTTTTTGTAAAAGTGTGTAATTTCCCAAGTGTAACTATCATTTAACAAATATAGTTTGTACATTAATGTTTAAGTGAGGTTATCACTAAAAATATGTAATGGGTAAATCATTGTAGTACTATAGTTTTGTATTATAGGAACTACTGTTGTACTAACTACCTTAAACCGAATTTATATTAAGGTATAATGTGATAATTGCACCATACTATCGACTGGTAACAACGACATACGAATGGTCGTAATAACGGAATGACGTTTGGCACCCGCAGACCTGCAGGTCCGGCTGTAGCTAGCAGCAAGGTGTAGGATAGTCAATCCAGTATAGATCTATACACAAACTCACACTCTCCCTCCAAGAGAATTCTGGCTACAACTCGGGCCATGACATTTAAGGCATGCTCCGATCCAGTAGATCACAATTGTTAACGTATTCTTGTATATGTAGTGTAATGTTTCTCGTTCTAGTATAGTTGTATATGTTCTCCTCCTAGTATAGTTGTATATGTTCTCTTTCTAGTATAGTTGTATATGTTCTCCTCCTAGTATAGTTGTATATGTTCTCTTCCTAGTATAGTTGTATATGTTCTCTTTCTAGTATAGTTGTATATGTTCTCTTTCTAGTATAGTTGTATATGTTCTCGTAGTAATGTAATGTATAGACTCATGAATGAACTGACTCATTGATCTAGAAGTTGCAGTAGTATGATCCTGTGTTACCCCGATGGTAACTTACTAGTGATGTGAATAGTACGCATGAATATGGAAGTACGTTTATGTCTATATATGTATATTTGATATATAATTAATATTGAAACGACCTTCGGATGGTCACCCGAAATCCCACCAGACCACATCCAAATCGAGAAAAAGGAAATAGGGCGGATGGCCTTCCTAAGCCCTTTAAACATTGCTTATATATCTATACATATATGGGCATGCAATTTATAAGAAGTATAACAAAGTTTAAATAAAAGCATTTGATAAGTAAAATAGTTTGTAAAACATTTTGAAGTAAAGCAGCTTGATAAACAGTTTGAACAGTGATAAAATCATTGGTTTTCTAGTTATTAATCACATGTGATTAATGTAATCACATGTGATTGATGCAATAACTATAAGAATTTAACTTGTATTCCCCCCCCATAAAGTATTTAAAACGTTTAAAGTATTTCAAAGGTTAATTAAAGGGGTATGAACTCACTTGTGGTGAGTGGATTGGATTGTAGTGTCGGATACCGTGCTAGGTGGCAAACGGAGACTTGTTCACACGCACGAGCCTAGTTATCATATAATAAGCATATATATAACTAATTAGCCAAATAATAACTTAATGATATAAGTTGGGACACTTAGGAACATGTAAACACTTTGTATAAGTGTTATAGGTCCTAATGGTTGCATCTAAGTGTTATGGGACAAGGCTAAAGGGGTTTAAAGCTTCCAAGAACCTTAAATAAGAGTTTACTACCCAAAAAACCCCACCTAAGGAGTTTACATTCATAAACCCTTGAGTTTACGGCTGTGAACTCCAACCTTGGTGGTTTTGGGTGTTTTAAAGTGCTAAATGATTTCTAGAATAAGCCTAGCTTGGTGGTTTAATCCTTTGGGTAGTTTAGGGCATGGATAACACTCCTTTGAGGAGTTTACGGCCTAAAGACCATACCCCTTAGCGTTTACGGCCGTAAACTCTCATGGGGTGGATGTTTTAATTCTTTTAAGTCTCTTGCACAAGTAGGATAATTTCTAGGCTTTTGATTTAGGCTAAGGGGGACTTTAGGCACACTTTGGTGCATTTACTTGGAGTTTACGGCCCAAGAGCATTTCTTGGCCATAAACTCCCTTTTAGGGATGATTTTGATGTGTTTTAGTCCCCATTTTAGCTACAAGTATTTGAGGATAATAGTCTAAAGCCTTAGGGGGTGATTAGGGCTCATTTTTCCCTTGAAAATGGTGTTTACGGTCCAAGAAATTCTTGGGCCGTAAACTCCTAAAACTTGGTGTTCTTGAATGATTTCTAGCCTCAAATGATCCTACATATTATGCTAAACTAGTTGTCTAACAAGGAATTGGGACTAGATAGCCTTAAAGCTCCATTTTGGAGTTTACTCCCCAAGAACGTTCTTGGGCGGTAAACTCCCGGATCTCATATATTAGACATGCAATCTATGTTAATAAGCATAAAACAAACATTATAACACAACTAGAGAAGTGTACACACGATTTGGGATGAAAACCCGAAGATCCGTGAGAGAGAATATGGCTTTTCTCTAGTTGGAAATGTGAATAATGAATGAATTTAGTTTAGAAATCAATTTATAGTCCTGAAATATTTTGATAGAAAATATTTTTATTCTAGAATTGGACTCTAACATTATGAAGTGTTGATATGCTCAAGTTTCACAAACCCAAGAGCATCCACTCTCCTGATACCTCCTTAAATGTAAACCCTAGTGTACACAAACTTATTCGGAAAAGTCTGAAGTTCATTGAAACAGGACTAGCTTCTAATTAATAGTTAATGTTCATACAAAATGGAAATTTCGGGTTGTCACATCATCCCCCCGTTAGAAGGAATTTCGTCCCGAAATTAGAATTTAAGCAAACAAGAAGTTACAAACAATTAAGCGAAAAGATGAGGGTATTTCAGTTTCATCTGATCCTCGCGTTCCCAAGTGAATTCCGGTCCTCGCTTGGCGTTCCAGCGGACCTTCACGATAGGGATACGGCTTTGCTTCATCTGCTTGACCTTACGGTCCATGATATCTACTGGTTCTTCGACGAAGTTGAGGCTCTCGTTGATCTCGATCTCGTCGAGTAGGATTACAAGAGTCTCGTCGGACAGACACTTTTTCAAGTTAGATACGTGGAATGTAGAATGTACGTTACGAAGTGCGTCGGGTAGGTCGAGTTTGTAAGCTACGGGGCCGACTCTTGCAAGAATCTCGAAAGGCCCTATGTACCTCAGATTAAGCTTCCCACGCTTTCCGAAGCGTATCAAGCCCTTCCAGGGTGAGACTTTGAGGAGGACTCGGTCTCCCACCTGAAATTCCAAAGGTTTTCTTTGTTTATCAGCGTAGCTCTTCTGTCAGTCTCTAAAGGCTTTCAATCGTTCACGAATCTGAATGATTTTCTCTGTCGTTTCCCGAATGATTTCCGGACCGGTGAGAGTACTGTCGGAAGCTTGCCCCCTGGCTAATTGGGTATCACCCACCTCAGCCCAGCATAGAGGAGATCTGCACTTTCGGCCGTAGAGAGCTTCAAATGGAGCAGCCTTGATGCTCGTGTGATAACTGCTATTATAGGAAAACTCGACAAGGGGTAAATGAGTATCCCATGCCTTCCCAAAGTCAATCACGTAGGCTCGCAACATATCTTCCAGTGTTTGGATGGTCCTCTCACTCTGTCCGTCGGTCTGTGGATGGTAGGCTGTGCTCATGTCTAGCCTTGTTCCTAAGGAACGTTGTAGTGATTGCCAGAATCTTAAGGTGAACCTACTATCTCTATCGGAGATAATAGACATAGGTACACCATGAAGCCGTACGATTTCCCTAATGTATGTTCTCGTAAGTTTCTCCATCTTGTCAGTTTCTTTGATAGGCAGAAAGTGTGCAGACTTGGTCAATCTATCGACGATGACCCATATGGTATCAAGTCCACCCGTTGTCTTGGGCAACTTGGTTATGAAATCCATAGTGATCCGTTCCCACTTCCATTCTGGAATCTCTGGTTGTTGCAGTAAACCAGAGGGCTTCTGGTACTCGACCTTAACCTTTGCGCAAGTAAGGCATTTACTTACGAAGGTAGCAATCTCTGCTTTCATATTAGGCCACCAGTATAGCTTTTTAAGATCCATATACATCTTATCTGAACCTGCATGGACGGAATACCGAGTGTTGTGCGCCTCGGTCATGACCAAGTCTCGGAAACCACCGTGTTTCGGTGTCCAGATTCGGTTCATGAAATATAAGGCTCCGTCACCCTTGGCTTCTAAATTCTTGTCCATTCATCTAAGGGATTCACTCGTCACATTTCAGGTTTCATGGCTTCAAGTTGGGCCACCTGAATTTGCTTAGACAAGTGTGAACGGATGGTTATCGACAATGACTTGACTTTGCGACCAGAATATTCTTTCCGACTTAGGGCGTCTGCTACTACGTTGGCTTTACCCGGATGATAACGAATATCGCATTCGTAGCCACTAAGTAGCTCGACCCACCGTCGTTGTCTCATGTTGAGCTCTTTCTGATCGAAAATGTGTTGTAAACTCTTGTGGTCGGTAAAGATAGTGCTTTTCGTTCCGTACAAGTAATGTCTCCAGATCTTCAAAGCAAACACCACTGCTCCCAGTTCAAGATCGTGGGTCGTGTAGTTAACCTCGTGTGTCTTCAACTGTCTCGAGGCGTAGGCGATGACCTTACCTCGCTGCATCAGAACACACCCGAGCCCTTGATTTGATGCATCGCAATAGACTACGAAGTCTTCTACCCCCTCGGGGAGGGATAGTATTGGCGCGGTGCATAAGGCTCGTTTGAGCGTTTGAAACGCTCTCTCTTGTTTCTCTTCCCAGTCAAAGGCCACGCCTTTCTAGTCAGGGTTGTAAGGGGTTTCGCTATTCGGGAGAAGTTCTGAATGAATCTGCGGTAGTAGCCAGTGAGGCCTAGAAATTGACGAATTTTAGTAGGCGTCTTCGGTGCTGACCAGTTCTCAATGGCTTTAATTTTGGATGGGTCCACGTGGATTCCCTCTTCGCTTACCACGTGTCCTAAGAATTCGACTCTTCGGATCCAAAATTCACATTTTGAGAACTTCGCATAAAGTTTCTCCTTTCGTAATGTCCCTAGAACTTGTCGCAGGTGATCACCATGTTCTTCCTTACTTCGGGAGTAGATCAGGATGTCGTCAATGAAAACGATGACGAACTGATCCAAGTAAGGTCGGCATACTCTATTCATCAGATCCATGAAGACTGCGGGCGCATTGGTCAATCCAAATGGCATCACCACGAACTCGTAATGTCCGTAATGAGTTCGGAAGGTTGTCTTCGGCACATCCTCCTCTAGTACTCGTAAATGGTGATATCTGAATCTCAGATCAATTTTGGAAAAATAGTTCGCCCCTTGCAGTTGGTCAAAAAGATCGTCTATGCGAGGCAGAGGGTAACGATTCTTGATCGTCAGTTTGTTGAGTTCTCTGTAGTCAATACACATACGGAATGATCCGTCTTTCTTCTTAACGAACAAAACCGGTGCTCCCCAAGGTGAGAAGCTCGGCCTTATAAAGCCCTTACTGAGTAGTTCGTTAAGTTGACCAGAGAGTTCCTGCATCTCAGCTGGTGCTAAGCGGTAGGGCGACTTGGCTACTGGGGTAGCTCCTGGGACTAAGTCGATTCGGAACTCGACCTGCCGTTGCGGAGGTAATCCAGGTAGCTCTTCTGGGAAAATGTCGGGGAAGTCGCTCACTACTGGGATGTTCTTTAGTTCTTTCGTTTCGAGGCTGGTGTCAACGACGTGAGCAAGGAATGCATGGTATTCTTTATGCAGATACTTCTGTGCTTAAATACTTGATATAATGCGAAGATTTGCACCAGGTTTGTCGTCGTAGACTATAAGAGTTTCGTTAGACGGAAGGTTTAGATGGACTGCTTTCTCATAGCACATGATGTCGGCGCGATGAAGACTTAACCAATCCATGCCGATGATAACGTCGAAGCTTTTTATTAAGACCGGCATGAGGTCGATTGGGAATGAATGGTTATCTAGAGTTAGGGTACAACCTAAGTATATGCTATTCGTACTTTCAGTTTTTCCATTAGCCATTTCTACTGTGAATAGTTCTTTGAGTGTGTGTGGTGGTTGTTTAAGCATGCGAGCAAATTTATGGTTTACAAAGCTTCGCTCCGCTCCACTATCGAACAGAATGCATGCATAGGAGTTATCGAGGAGGAACGTACCAGTCACCACTGTTGGGTCAGCAACTGCTTCCCCATGGCCTATAGCTAGTACCCTCCCTACTCCACCAGCATTCTTTGCTTTGGGGCAGTCCCTCTTATAGTGGCCTGCTTTGCCACATCCATAGCAGGTCGGGCTCGCGCCAGAGCCAGGGACCTGGGTGATCGGTTGTGTCGGGAACTTACAGAAACGGACGGTGTGTCCTTACCTGTTGCAGTTAGAGCACTGCATTTCACGGCAGGGGCCGTTGTGGTGGAAGTTGCATTTGTTGCACTTAGGCAAACCTCCAGCATACTGTTTCCCCGGAGCAGTAGCAGCAGTAGGGGTTACCGCGGCATGCACTGCCACAATTTCCTGCTTTTTGGCAGCTTTCTACTTCTTCTTTTCATTCCAGAATTTCCGCTTAGTGTCAGCGGGTTTGGAGGGTTCCGGGATGGTTAGGGTGGTTGTTGTTGCAGGGGTTTTGACTCCATGGTCAATGAGTCACTGTGCCAGTCACTTGGCACTGTCGAAGGTAGCGGGGTTTGATGCTAGGACATTCCCCTGATACGGAGGCACTAGCCCCCATATGTATCTTTCGATCTTTTTCCCCTCAGTGGGAACCATATTGGGGCAGAGGGCCACCAGCTCGCTGAATCGGGCAGTATAAGCGATTATGTTGGTGCTCTTCATAGTTAGGTTCCAAAGTTCCTGCTCCAATTTCTGGACTTCGCCCCTCGGGCAGTATTCCTCAATCATGAGGTCTTTCATCGTTTCCCATCCCATGTCGTTGGCTATGACGAGGGTTAGTGCCTTAACGTGGTCGTTCCACCACGTCAGGGCTTTTTCTTCAAAGGTGCATGCGGCATATTTGACTTTGCTCGCAGCAAGGCATGAACAGATTTCGAAGACTGATTCAGTCTTCTCGAACCATTGCGAGAGGGCAATGACTCCGCCGGTGCCATAGAAAGGCTTTGGCTTGCAATTGGTGAAATCCTTGTAGGAGCACTCTCTCGAGCGCACAGGGGTTTCAACCAGAATTGATTCCACAGGGGTTCCACCTCTGCTGGCATCAGATGAGTGATACTGAGCCATGGCAGTTGCCACTGCTGCAGCTACAGCAGCATTCAGGGCTGCAGTATCGATGACCGGAGGCGGAGGAGGCGGTGGAGGTGCAGGGTTATTCCTGGGAGATTTGCGAGGAGGCATCTTTCAGCTATAAGTTTATAAAGATAAGAAAGATGGTAAGAATCAATTTGTAAGCAACGTGAGAGTGACACATGGACTAACTAACCATAGCCCAACAGTTGAATGAGTGTTTGAGATCACAACAAAGAATATTAGAAGGAAACACAAATGTACAGATTTTTCCCACAGATTCGATAGATGTCAATAATACTGGTATTACTGATGTAATAAGTTCAGGGAAAATCGACCTAACAGTAGGTCTTACATCATACCATACAGAAAAGTTTGATAGTTCTTAGATTCCTAATTAGAGTACTGAAAGTTAAGAATATTTTACAGACAAGTGCTACATAGAGCATAGATGTTAAAGGCTATTCCTTAACCAAAAGACAGAGATGTACTAGACATCATCTAACGGCGATAGGAATTTCTCAGGCGAGCCCTGAGGTCGGACACTTGACGAAACACCTCTTGAAGGTGTCGTTCCTGAGCCCTCTGACGGGCTCGAAGTTCCAAGACTTCAGCTCGGGAGGCAGCCAGCTATTGCTACAGGGTTTCATTGGTTCTCCGGGTCCATTCCATGTCTTCTTCAAGACGGCGGATGCGGACTGTGTTGACACCTGAGTTGGCATCAATCTCCATGACCCGGTCGATGGTTGCTCGACCTTGATCAACATTACGAGCTATTCTGCAGATAATGACGGGCAGAGCTCGGTCAGCAGAACCACCTTCACTGACGTTGTAAAAGCTTCGATCCCCAAAGTATGGTAAGGGTTGACCCTGTTCTTCACTCCAGCGATTCAATTTGGTTGCCCACAAGGGTGTAGGACCTGGAAAAGCTGGTCGGGGGTTGTTGTTCGGGGCTTGACCTACTAGCGGTAGGTTGTTGACTTCAAGCTCTGAGTCAGATCCATCAGAAAAGCCTTCTGCGAGGTGATCATCCAAAGGGATTGGATGCTCATCTTCGGGCTCTTCTTCGATCCACCCGGCATTGCCTTCATTTGGAAAGTACGGGTCGCCGTGATGGAATCCAGCCATTTAAATCTACGTGAGAAGAGAGGTATAAGAATATAGTATACATGTAACTAGTAGTACAAAATACACCTATAGTATTTTAAGTTTAAGTTCTACTGATCTTCTTGTGGTATTGTTGGTAAGTTTTTAGACTTGTTAACACATCACAACCATTCTAGGGCATATGCTAATCACTCCTCGGACCAGCATAGTTGATCAGGCTATGCCATTCCCAGGACTGACCATACATCCCTGAGCTCACTTGTGATATTTAACAATCGTAATACTTTTGTTCTTGTCATTGTGACACTGATTTTAGTATGAATGCAGACTAGTATACTTAATTAAATATTTTAATATTTAAAGTATAGACTCTGGGTCAGAGTGCTTTAATCCCTAATGGGTTTATAGTTTAATATATCTTTTATGGGTTGATATACTTGATTCACTATAAACAATGCTCTGATACCAATCTGTCACACCCCAAAACCAAGAACGGTGGAAACGTTCTGGGGCGGAGGACGTCATGTACAGTATCACAACACAGTAAATGTAAATAAGCAAACAACATCATCCATTGCATTAAATATATAATTTTAATACAAGCGTGTTCTGTACAGTTTTAGACACCAAAAATATAATGTAAATCAAAATAATATGATGAGTCTTGAATGCGCTCCATCTTCTCAAAAGCTGGCATCGGTACCTGTCTACTGATGACCTGAGAATACAATTTATTTTGAAAGAGTTTATCAGCATTAAGCTGGTGAGTTCATAAGTATTTTAGTGTCGGTGTTTGTTATCAAAACATTTGAATGTGTCTCAAGTATAAGTTTGTAAAATGTATGTAAGTGTTTGTAAAAGTTTGAATCTCTCAGAAAAACCTATATTTTCTATTAAAGTAGCCTTCTACCAAGGCTTAACTGTTTTGTATGCTCATTTGTTGTAAAAGTGTGTAATTTCCCAAGTGTAACTATCATTTAACAAATATAGTTTGTACATTAATGTTTAAATGAGGTTATCACTAAAAATATGTAATGGGTAAATCATTGTAGTACTGTAGTTTTGTATTATAGGAACTACTGTTGTACTAACTACCTTAAACCGGATTTATATTAAGGTATAATGTGATGATAATTGCACCATACTATCGACTGGTAACAACGACATACGAATGGTCGTAATAACGGAATGACGTTTGGCACCCGCAGACCTGCAGGTCCGGCTGTAGCTAGCAGCAAGGTGTAGGATAGTCAATCCAGTATAGATCTATACGCAAACTCACGCTCTCCCTCCAAGAGAATTCTGGCTACAACTCGGGCCATGACATTTAAGGCATGCTCCGATCCAGTGGATCACAATTGTTAACGTATTCTTGTATATGTAGTGTAATGTTTCTCGTTCTAGTATAGTTGTATATGTTCTCCTCCTAGTATAGTTGTATATGTTCTCTTTCTAGTATAGTTGTATATGTTCTCCTCCTAGTATAGTTGTATATGTTCTCTTCCTAGTATAGTTGTATATTTTCTCTTTCTAGTATAGTTGTATATGTTCTCTTTCTAGTATATTTGTATATGTTCTCGTAGTAATGTAATGTATAGACTCATGAATGAACTGACTCATTGATCTAGAAGTTGTAGTAGTTGTTGGATTAGTGTCTAAGTCCATAACTATTTTGGTATGTACTTGACCCGATTATGAGCATGGTCCTTTTGGGTTGCCTTCACCATAGCAATATGTAGGATGAATTAAGGAGAGAAAGGTTTAAATATGATTTATTAATATATTATGAGAATAATATATTAAAGGAGAAATCATATTGTTTAATTAATATTAGTCAATAATTAATTATGAATTAATTTTGTGGCTAAAAGAGATTAATTAAATTTAGGGGACTGGACTGCAATTATTGGATAATTGAGTTATTAGGCTAAGGAATGCTAAAGGAATAAGGGGTGCACGAAACTATGATGGAAGCCCATCATATTTTCGTCCATGGCCTTATCCAGAAGGTTCCATGGGCTGCTTAGAGTTTAAGCTGTCCATTAGGGTTTTGACTGAAACCCTAGCAGCCCACACAAGTATATAAAGGACCCCTTAGGCTCCCAAAACGTGGAAAACTGATTCTCTAGGGTTTCTAGTCGTTTTTTGGGCAGCCTCTTTCCTTCTCCTCTTCATCCAAGTTGTATATGGTGTTTGTGACTCCATTAGAGGTGCAGCACTTGAGGCACTAAGCTTTTGAAGCCAATCCAAGCAAGAAATTGATTGTTATTGCTATATAACAATCAAAGGTAATTCTCTAAACCCTATTTCAGTTTATAACATGTTAGATCTAAGTTTATTAGTCTTGGATTCAAAGCATGTACAATAGAGAAACCTAGATCCAAGCATTAGGGTTTGTATGAGCACATAGGATTGTTTCTTATGTCTAAAACCCATCAGTAGTATGATCCTGTGTTACCCCGATGGTAACTTACTAGTGATGTGAATAGTACGCATGAATATGGAAGTACGTTTATGTCTATATATGTATATTTGATATATAATTAATATTGAAACGACCTTCGGATGGTCACCCGAAATCCCACCAGACCACATCCAAATCGAGAAAAAGGAAATAGGGCGGATGGCCTTCCTAAGCCATTTAAACATTGCTTATATATCTATACATATATGGGCATGCAATTTATAAGAAGTATAACAAAGTTTAAATAAAAGCATTTGATAAGTAAAATAGTTTGTAAAACATTTTGAAGTAAAGCAGTTTGATAAACAGTTTGAACAGTGATAAAATCATTGGTTTTCTAGTTATTAATCACATGTGATTAATGTAATCACATGTGATTGATGCAATAACTATAAGCATTTAACTTGTATTCCCCCCCCCCCCATAAAGTATTTAAAACATTTAAAGTATTTCAAAGGTTAATTAAAGGGGTATGAACTCACTTGTGGTGAGTAGATTGGATTGTAGTGTCGGATACCGTGCTAGGTGGCAAACGGAGACTTGTTCACACGCACGAGCCTAGTTATCATATAATAAGCATATATATAACTAATTAGCCAAATAATAACTTAATGAAATAAGTTAGGACACTTAGGAACATGTAAACACTTTGTATAAGTGTTATAGGTCCTAATGGTTGCATCTAAGTGTTATGGGACAAGGCTAAAGGGGTTTGAAGCTTCCAAGAACCTTAAATAAGAGTTTACTACCCAAAAAACCCCACCTAAGGAGTTTACGTTCATAAACCCTTGAGTTTACGGCTGTGAACTCCAACCTTGGTGGTTTTGGGTGTTTTAAAGTGCTAAATGATTTCTAGAATAAGCCTAGCTTGGTGGTTTAATCCTTTGGGTAGTTTAGGGCATGGATAACACTCCTTTGAGGAGTTTACGGCCTAAAGACCATACCCCTTAGCGTTTAAGGCCGTAAACTCTCATGGGGTGGATGTTTTAATTCTTTTAAGTCTCTTGCACAAGTAGGATAATTTCTAGGCTTTTGATTTAGGCTAAGGGGGACTTTAGGCACACTTTGGTGCATTTACTTGGAGTTTACGGCCCAAGAGCATTTCTTGGCCATAAACTCCCTTTTAGGGATGATTTTGATGTGTTTTAGTCCCCATTTTAGCTACAAGTATTTGAGGATAATAGTCTAAAGCCTTAGGGGTGATTAGGGCTCATTTTTCCCTTGAAAATGGTGTTTACGGTCCAAGAAATTCTTGGGCCGTAAACTCCTAAAACTTGGTGTTCTTGAATGATTTCTAGCCTCAAATGATCCTACATATTATGCTAAACTAGTTGTCTAACAAGGAATTGGGACTAGATAGCCTTAAAGCTCCATTTTGGAGTTTACTCCCCAAGAACGTTCTTGGGCGGTAAACTCCCGGATCTCATATATTAGACATGCAATCTATGTTAATAAGCATAAAACAAACATTATAACACAACTAGAGAAGTGTACTCACGATTTGGGATGAAAACCCGAAGATCCGTGAGAGAGAATATGGCTTTTCTCTAGTTGGAAATGTGAATAATGAATGAATTTAGTTCAGAAATCTATTTATAGTCCTGAAATATTTTGACAAAAAATATTTTTATTCTGGAATTGGACTCTAACATTATGAAGTGTTGATATGCTCAAGTTTCACAAACCCAAGAGCATCCACTCTCCTGATACCTCCTTAAATGTAAACCCTAGTGTACACAAACTTATTCGGAAAAGTCTGAAGTTCATTGAAACTGGACTAGCTTCTATTGAATAGTTAATGTTCGTACAAAATGGAAATTTCGGGTTGTCACAGTTAATGAGTTAAATTTTATTTTCCTGGAATGCATTTTCATAATTTTAATTATTATAAGATTATATTATAAGGTTCATAACTATTTTTATAGAATTTTTAAGGTTAAATTTCATAAATTTAGGGTTTTTGAGAGTTTGTAAATCTTTGGATATCAAAATCAATAGAATCTTTGAGACTTCAATTTATCTTATGGTATTATAACTCTTTTATAGTTGTAAATAATGTTTGTAACTTATTTTATCAATTTATTGGCATTCTATGTAGTGGTTTCGAGATTTGAGTGAAATTTCGGAATAAAGTATACTAGTCCTAGCTTTCTACTTTGACTTAAGTTCCAACGAGACTCAGACCTAATTTCTACTACTAGGTCAAATGCATGATGTGCGTATATGTTTCATGAAAAGGTGTTTAATTCGAGGAATGAACTGAATATGGATAGTCATTACAATTAAGTAGTTGTAGAATTCACATGCCAATTTGAAATCCAAGTACACTATCCTTTGATTCTACTTGTTTCCAAGTTTCTAGTAGGTTATAACTTAGCTTCTAGTTACTAAGTCTAGTATGTGTCATGCCTACATGTGCAACTAAGTTTATCAATTCTAGACCTAACTCGAATTTTGACGGTTGTCACAATATGCTCTTTTCTGGAAAGCAATTCAAGATCTTAAACCGCAAGCTCAACTCTTTACTCCAACTAAAAGCTGATGCAGGGGTAAACATTCAGTATCTGGTATTGAAATGGATGGTATGCTGAAATCTTAGGAGCTTCGTCTTCTCAACAAAATTGATCAGTCTGACAGGAACAACGAATTAAGGGTCAAGGCTCAATCTTAAAACTTTAATGGTGAACCGAAGGAATTAAAAGCAGTTGCCAAGCAAAGACATGTTTTATTCGTTCAGGGTGTGAAGACTGTTCGAGAGGATGTCAATCGAAAGATTGAAGAATTAAGATGAGATGTGGAAAAGGAGTTACAAGAAGTAACCAATAACTACTCTTCGATTCTCGAGAAGGTAGATATTATTGTTGGTGCTGTAACCAAAATAGTTAAGTGTTACAATTTCATGCTTCCGAAGATGGATGCAAAATCTGAGTCTGAGTCAAAGCAATTTGGGAAGCTTGATTCATTGCTAGTTGAGTTGAAAGCAATGGTTTCGAAGTCTAGTTCTTCATCACTATTCTCTCCTGAGTTTTTAACTCAGAAGTTTCGATTCCTTAAGTTGACAATTCATTCTGAATTGGCTCCACTATCGAAACTATTGAACTTACTACCAACGGATGCCCCACCTGTTGTTACAGGGCTACAAGGGGGAGAAAGAAAGGTGGTTGGTGTAAGTAAAGGCGAAGGAGCATCTGGAAAGGCAAGTGGAGATGCAAGTGGTGATGTGAAAGTTGTGGGAAAAGTCATGACTACTCAAATTCCTACAACTTTGCCAAAGAATACTGATCCAATTATTTCGACAACTACAACAACAAGACCTCTGGCAAAAATTGGAGGTTCCAGTTCGTCTTCGAAGCCAACACCTACTGAAAAAGAGAAAGGCAAAGGAAAAGGTGTTGTTATTGAACTGTCGAAGGAAGAAAGAAAAGCAACTATTGAAGCTGAAGTGGAAAAACAACGCCATATTCAAAGTTTTCTCAGACTTTGTCAAAATGATCCTCCAACTATAAACAAAGGTGATCCAAGGAAACTACATAGCTATGAAAACATTGAAGTTATGGTAGTATATGGAGAGATTCGGATATGAATCAATTGGACTTTCCTATCAATAAGATGATGATTATTATTTCACAATATCAGATTGTTGACAAATTTGATTACAAGGAAGAGTTCAAGAAGTTAAAACTTCGATTTCATGTGGTACTTAAGACAGAGGAAGAAGAAGTTTGGTCACTCATAAATATTGTTCGAGTTTTGAGTATCTCCAAAGATGTTCTATTCAAGGGTGTACTTCAAAATTATCGATACCATGTGGTCAGAGAAAACAATACCAACTTCAACTTTTTTGTTTCTGATTTCCCACTTATGAATCTAAATTACTTAACCTCTGTCGTGAAGATTCATAAGGTCAACAATGAAACGAAACTTCAAGGTACAAGCAAAGAAGAATACAATTGGGTCTTGCTCATATCAAGCTATTCATCGACAATTATTATGACTGTTTAGCCTTGACAGATGTCGAATTAGCTTTGACTATGGGTAAAGAGATTACTGTACCACAGTCATTGTTGAAGACCAAAGCCGATTTACAACCTTATGATGATGGAGAAATGCGTCTGAAACCTCTTGGAATCATTTTTGTTGGAAAAAGCGAGAAGGGGAGAAAGACAAAGTTTTTGTTTCAAGCTTGCGATGTGGAAAGATATAAGACAACACAGTATATGAACTTGATGGTTCGTATGAATCACTACAAGAAGAAAAACGAAGGAGATAAGGCTGAACTGAAGGAAGTGATGAACTGGTATGCAGAAATTCGGATTTCGATGCATCATGCAATCCAGATGCTAATGAATTTGATTCGACACTTCTCGCAAAGGGGGAGAATTTTGGGGTTCGAAGTTTGTGAGATGTCGAAATTATCTTTGTTATCTGTAATATTGAATATTGAATTGTATTTTATTTTAAGGACTACTTTATGTCGAAGCTTAGTTGTAATCATTTTCATTTTCCTCTTGTATTCAACTGATAAAGCAATACAACGTGCCAAACATATTATATTTTGATCTTGTGTTCTTAATCAATTCATACTTTGATTCGGTTTCATTACTCGATTAAATCGGAACTACAAAGGTTTGGAGGCCTAATGAAATATCAAGGGATTTGAATGCTTTGCTAGAAATCAATGTAAGTTACAAACAAGCTTGGCATGCAAAACAATATGCTATGGAACTGTTGTTGGGATCCTCTGAAGAATGTTTTTCCAAACTTCCTATTTATTTTCACAATTTGAAGAAGCATAATCCCGGTACAGTGACCTATATACAAACAGATTCTGAAGATTGTTTCGAGTATTGTTTTTATGCCATTGGGATCACGGTAAATACAAAAAACTTGTTGTTATTTAATATATACTTATTTGTAAAAAAAATGTTTAGTGTTTATGTGTTCCATTTTAATATATTCCAGATTCGAGCGTTCAAACGTTTTTGTCGTAAAGTCATAATTATGGATGGTGCCCATTTGAAGGGAGATTTTAAGGGAACCATATTGCATGCAGTAGCTACGGATGTGAACAACCATATAGTGCCCCTTGCGCACAAAATATATGCAAAAAGAGAGTGGTCTTACTTGGACATGGTTTCTTGAAAAGTTGTATGAATGCGTTGGTGATTGTCAAGATTTGACCTTTGTAACTGATAGGGTCGATGCAATTCGGGTTATTATTGAAAATGTTTTCCCACATGCTCATCATGGCGTGTGTGCTTTTCATCTACTAGGAAACATAGTACACCGGTTTGGGAAAAATAACAAAACAAAGTCTTGTTTTGAAGCACCTTAAGTGCATAAGGGGTTAGAAGACAATGAAAATCCCTTGTGAAATGAACTGAATCATCAAATAAAAATTATGATGTCATAATTTATAATAACATATCATTTGACCATTTGAATGATTCCATAATGTATAATTACCTCTAAATGCAGCACGTTGAACATACACTCCTTGCATCGAGTAATGAACCATTTGAATGATTGTTGTTATTGGTAACTCATGCCTGTTTGTTCTTATCCAATTGACAACATCGGGAATGTCAATGAATGTAACATTGAAACGTACTTTAGGGAAAAAAAAAAAGCGCGTACCCATTTTGCAATGGGAATATTGTCAAGCCAGTCAAGATCATTCCCATTAACCTCATTTTGTAAGCTATTCAAACACACATAAAAATCTGACATATTATACGCTTTACATGCCTTCCAGAACAACCGCTCCATAACTATATTGCTTCTGGTGGAAGCGCGTATTTTCTCTCCTAATTTTTTACAACAATAGCCATGATATTAATCAGGGTAGACTCTCTGAACTGCAAAGTCTATGGAATCAGATATATAGCTTATGAAACCAACTTCTATATTGTCACCTAAACATTCTTTCAGCCTCCTCATGAACCATAACCATGACCAGTCACAATTTATGGTTCCCAAAGCAAACACTACGAGAAAGGGTTCATGATTTCCATCTAAATCAACCGCAATGTACATGGATGTTATGTAACTCCCAATTAGAGGTACGTCACCAACGAATATGATTGGTATCATAGACGTGAGAAACGTACGAAGCTGCAAGTAAAGATAATAATATTAGCTATATAAGAACTTCAAATAACAAAAAATTTACTATAAAGGATTACATACCACACATCCCAGTGCCACAAAACAAAATTGGAAACGATTGTACGAATCTTCCTTAATGCACGTGAAGGTGTTAGGATTGGTTCTTTGCATATTATGAAAAAAAATTGGTACGTTGGAGAAGCTTTTTTTGAATACCTCATTAACTGAACTCATTTTCACGACACTTTCCAAAATGAAAATGGTTGTCCAATTTTAAAAGGAATCGGTATTCATTATTCTGCAGAACTGTTTAGGCAATCCGTGGAAATGACTTGTCAATCCGCATAAGTTACTGAATTGGCAATCTATGTAAGTAAATGAATTGGCAGTCTGTGTAACTGACTTGACAGTCTGCGTAAATGACTTGTCGGTCTGCGTAACTGACCTGTCAGTCCGCATAACTAACTTGTCGTTCTGCATAACTGACTTGGCAGTCCGCGTAACTCATTTGGTAGTCCGCATAATTGACTTGGCAGTCCGTGTAACTAACTTAACTGTAACTACGGACCAAAATTTTCATTTTAAATTAAGAAAATATAAAACCGTTTGTCTGAAAATCGCATAATAATAGTACATATGTCAAACCAATGTATCCATAGTTAGAATATGTCATAACAAATCATATCATAGTATAAATTGCATAGATCTCTGGTGCGGAAAATCGTGTGTGTGAGGCGCTGCTACCGGGTCGGTTCCTTTCTCTTCGAAGAAGAAGTACCTGAAACCAAAACTGAAAATCGTAAGCACAAAGCTTAGTGAGTCCCCCCATCATACCACATACGATATAATCACATAATGCCAAACATATATGGGTGTTGGCCTCCCCTTTGGTCTCTTTCAACTGGTAACCTGCCTAGCATATATGGGTGCTGGCCTCCCCTTCGGTCTCTTTCAACCGGTAACTGGGGACTATTTCACCCCTACCAATACCACATAATAATCTAGCATAAACATATCAATCATATACAGCCTAGCATATCTGGGTGTTGGTCTCCCCTTCGGTCTCTTTCAACTGGTAATCGGGGACTATTTCACCTCTATCTCTACCACATAATAACATAGCATGCTGGCACATAGAACATATCAGATAGTGGCATACCAGACAATTATCTCCTCTATAATCACCTAATAATGGCCCGGCATTGGTGCCTTAGACTCACTTCTACTGGAAGGTAACTCACCTCAATGTCGTGTAGTATCTGAACTACCCTCGGTGCTGGGACCAATTCCTCTCAAACTCCTCAACTCCTACCCATAACAACCTTCCTTAATTACCATTTCATACTTATAACCCTTTCAAGGGTCAACTCGGGTCAAAGTCAAAGTCAAGGTCAACACCCCTGGTCAAAGTCAACTTTTGGTCAAAGTCAACATCTGGTTGACTCAACTCGCCGAGTTGGTCCACCAACTCGTCGAGTTCCATAATCCACAAAGTACTGGAACTTCGATCCTACTCATCGAGTCTTTCAAGAACTCGTCGAGTTCTCCTTCATACAGAATCGGGACCTTTTGCTCATGACTCGTCAAGTTCATCCTTGAACTCGTCGAGTCCTGCTTCATATAAGTTGGAATGTTTAGCCCTTGACTTGTCGAGTTCTTCCTCGAACTCGTTGAGTTCTTCTTCATATCAGTCGGGACATTACCTTGAACTCGTCGAGTTCTTTGATCTTCAAGTCCATATTCACGTCCATCTTGTTGAGTCCTCTTCTAGAATCAACCAGATTGCTCAGAAACAGAAAAGGTTGGGGAACCATGACCCGACTCGTCGAGTCCTATTAACAACTCGTCGAGTCCCAGTATAAAAATGCAAAACTCATTTTTAAAATACGTACCGGGAACCGGGTGTTACATTGACAGTCCGCATAACTGACATGTCAGTCCGTATAGCTGACTTGACAGTCCACATAACCTATCTTGTTATATAATAAAGCATGTATCTATATGAAATTCAAATCTTTTATCCACAAAAGGGATCCTTTCACAAAATGGCGTCCAATGTTTCAACTTCTTCTAATGCAGCAAATCTGTCAAATGTGTCAGCTGCAACAAATGGTACATCTCCATGGACGACAACAGAGGTTTGGAATCTCGTTAAAAATAAACCTTTTTCATGTAGAAGACTATTTTATTTGTAATGTTTTATGTTATTTGTAATGTTTTTTCTGTCATTTGTTAGTAAATGGATGGATTTAATGTTTTTTTGTTTGAATGTGTCATAATATTTGTTGGTGCATTATGTTTCAAAAATTAAAGGATAAATAACATAATAAAAATGCAAATAAAAACTGAACCATATTACATATAAATAAAGCCATACAACCGCAATACAAAATGCAATACTTGTTAAAAATAAAGGAGATTTTTCAAAATATTCCAAGGGGCTTCATAGTCAAAACTCTCTCCGTTACTAATGGATTTGTATTCTTCTTTAGCCGCCTCCATGATTTCTTCCTCAGTATCATTCACACGTGTGTCATCAATCTTCTTATAAAGATCGTTGAATAACACAACTTTTGTTTTCAATTCATACCATTTTGCTACTACATCAAGCGTGTTGCGTTGGTTTTCTAAGGTGGTTTCAGCGTCAGTGTTGAAGGTATTGACTAAAATGACCCAAAACATTGAATCATCCAAACTGCTATTCTCGTAGACATTAATATATGCACGAGTTAGAAGCAAATACTCCTCAGTGGTCTATGGGTTTGAACCCATTGTAAAAGATACAAAGTAGATGAAGTGATATAGATTTGATGAAATGATACACATTTTTGAGTCATTTTATAGTGAAATGACTGTCCGCAGAAGTGACTTGGCAATCCATGAAACAAATATAATAACAAAAATAAATAAAACACATATTTGTATTAAACAAAATTACTAAAAATAGATTTTTCGTATTAACATATACAAAGTTCCTAAAATCAAGTTATATAGTATCCCAAATAATATTTTCCATCCTATTTCTATAGAGAAATCCCGCATCTCTACTCGGCTTATCAATCTTCACTGGTACCCCTGAAACAATCATTTCCATAAACATGCATACGAATACTCTACAATCCCATCTATCTTAAATATATTCCTACTGTGGTGCGTCTATAGTATCAACAAACTGAATAGTTGCGATGGCTTTGTGTCCATCGGGGAAATCGTTACAATAGTTAATCACATCTAGCTCTGAGATAATACTATCCTTAAAACTTGTGAATTCTCCACCAGTCAAGTACTTTGAGAAGAAATTCATAGATCATATTGAATCATAAATGTGTACTTTCTAGGTATTTAAATGTAGCACTGCCAAAAACCAATGGACACCAAGAACATTTATAGGGAATAGAACCTGTAAAAAATTAAATACACGTAAATTTAGTAGTATTATATTTATAAATAAATAATTATTAATGTATACTTTCCAGGTATTTAAATGTTGCACTAACCAATCCACATCCTTCCATTTAGGATAGCCTCCAACACCATTTGTTGCATTCCTAAAAAATGATTTTTTCCAGGTTGCAAATTGAGTTCTTGAGGGTATATCGTCCACCTTGCGTTCGCCGGCCGTCTTTCCATGAGCAAGGCACTCCATATCGCAATATGTTGTACATTTTAAGATAAAAATGCTACAACTATTTATATAAATTATCGTCTAATAATAGTTAAAATTTTATGAATGTTACCGAAGAAATTAACCACCCAAAGTCAGTAACTGCAAGTAACCTTGACCAAAACTCCACATCCAGTAGGAGTATATGCAACTTGTGTTTAGTGTTGGGGTTTGAAGATATCATATTCCATTATTTCCAAAAACCCAATGTACTACCAACATAAAGACTGTCTAATAGAAGATGATTTGAAACATCATTACTCTGTTCATTCACAATGTCTTCAATTACTTTTTTAGGACTCTCCACTCCTTTTTTTTCCTTGGTTTGGTGATTTTCTTCACCTTTGATGTGGATTTCATCTACAATATTAAATTGTTAAATAATTATCAATAACGTAATATTTTATAAATACACCAAATTTAAAATATAATTTTTGTACCACTATGAACGACGTCCGCTGATGCCATGAAAGCCTTTCGTTGCGGCCTAACAATAGGAGTCACTTTTTTTTCTGATGTTCGCCCATGTCCGGTGACGGCTCAACATCCGTAGGTGTACGCCCAACTTCCCCCTCCAAACCATGAGTAGATATATCATCATAGTCCAACTATGTACCATGGTAATCTGTTTCTTCCTCCTCTTCATTTACCATGCCCTCCTCCTCTCCAAACCCTGTATCTGGTTCATCTTTTTTTTTGTAATACACGGTCTACTTTAGAAGATAAGTCAGCCACAACGCCTAGTCGACACTTCACTAATGCCTTTGTGCTCGTCTTCTTCTTCTTTACCAACCTTGTTGATGTGTCGCTTGACATATAAGTTCTTTCTACTTTAGGATGTTGTGAGGAAGAAGCATTTGTGGCAGATTCAGTCGAAGATGTTTCCGACTTGTACTTCTTTCTTCGAGGAGGCGAGGCAACAATAGGTGGAATCTGTTGCCGTGGGGGAGACTCTTCATGGGTAAGAGTCCAATTTACGTGGCGAATATAAAACGGAAACATGAGCTCCGTCGCGTTTTCAACGACAAAATAGGTTGGTTGTTAGGCTGCAAAAATAAGATTCTTTGTTTAACATGAAAAAACATTGGAATTTGTAATTATATCTAATCCTTAATATAATATAAAAAACATACCAAAGACACGGTGATTATTCGACGACGTTGAGGCCAAGATAACAGTGTTTTACTTCTCCACGACCTCATCCGTGGAAATTCTGTCGGTGTGCGTATATAAAACTTGGTTGCCTCTGGGAACGTCTCTAAAATCCATATCTATGGAAAACAAAGGCAAGTCTCATGCTATTGTAGTATAAAAATGAAAGTACAACGATATTATATACTACAAACCGAAGTACAATGTTATTATCGTATAAAAAACAAAATTATGATAACTATTTAAATGCATTAGAAACTAACCTTAAACGGTAGCATAAAACCGTCAACGGTATACTTGTGTACTTTCTTGGATTCGGGATTGGCCTGCTTAAATATTCTAAAATTTTATATATTCTCAAACATTCCACACATCAACCCCGAAGTATAGGTCCATAAATACGTACCCCATGCAAACCTGCAATTTTCAATTTGTTTATTATAATTAGGTATTATTGTATTTATACACAATCTTTAAATGTAATACCTGTTCCAATCATCTATATTATCAACAAGCATGTATACTGTCGCGGGAATGCCCGTTTTAACGTCCCGTCCGTGGAGACCTTTCAACATAAAAACAAGTTGGATAAGCATTACAACATCTTCATCTTGAAGTGATAAATAATTCGGAGACATAATGTAGTAGTCTTCTAAATCTTTCAGCCGCAAACGTGCATCAGGAATGTCTGGGAACAACTGAGCCCAAAGATTTGAATTTGACCGACCTTTTTCGTCATGGAGTAAATCCACATAAGGACCAACTCTTAAACCACAAATCAAAATATATTCAGTTTCACCAAAATCCAATTGCATCCCCTGTATCTCAAAAAGAAACCTCCCTATTTCAAACACTTGTTGAGACCTTACTTCATACAACATCATCAAATGCACAAGTAAGGGGTCACCATGGGGGACATGCATTCCTAAGAATCTTCCAAACGGCGAAGCTTCAAATAATACTCGTTGCGATTGTGCTAGGCGCGAAAAATAATCTTTAATGATCGTACCCACCATGTCTTTTAAAGTTAAATCTGCTTTTTGATTGAGATTATCGCGCTACAAAATATATACATTTAATTTCATATAAAATGTTAGTAATTGAAAATAAACAAGGTTTCAAAATTACTTTTCTAATTCGGTTTATGAAATAAATAGCAACGTACTTTTATATAATAATAAATAGTTCATATAAAAGGACAAAAAAAGGGAAAAAACCATTTTAGGTCATTTCGCGGAGGCTACAGGTCATTCCGCGGAGACCCCTTTACGAAGTGGCCTAAAGCTCCACGGAGAATCATTTTTGGTCATTTAATTTAATCCATGGAGGCAATACATCAATCCGCAGAGGACCCTCTACGGAATGATGTACATCTCCATGGAATGGATCTTCTCAAAATTCAAATGACATGTTAATCCTAACATCTACCAAATCAAAATTTGTATATATTCACGACAATCAATTTTCTTAACATTTAAATCACACACACACACACACACACACACACACACACATATATATATATATATATATATATATATATATACACACACACACACAATATGACATTAATCAAAAGAGGGGAATGTGAGAAATACCCGAGTGCCGGATCCATCGGCGAAGATATTGGGGAAATTGCCCTCCATTGGTGCCAAATTTCGCCAGAAAATGACGTCGTTTGATGTCGTTGTCGTCGGGTTTGAAGTCGTCACGGATAGAAGGTCGAAGTCGAAGAGGAATCAAGGGACAATGAGGGACCAAAGAGGGTACCATTTTTGTCAAAGAGGAGAGGGGTGAAATTACAAAAATACCCCCTCTCCGTGGAGATTTCTTCCTTCCGCGGAGCCCATAGAGGCTCCTCCGCGGAATGCGTGACTATACCCGGAAAAGTGATTTTTTGTTGGGGATGTCAACGGGGGCAAACGGGAGCGGAAATAGCTGCCCCCACCCCCGCCCCCGAAATCAGTTGTTGCCCCCGCCCCCGGTCCCCCCGTTTACACATCCCCCGATCCCGCCCCCGTTCCCCCGGTTTATTGGCTTAAAATTCGATTTTTTTTTGTTAAAAAACTGCTTTGTCCATAGCAAAAAGACAATTTTTAATAACTTTAAAAAGCTTAAAACTTAGTCTTTTAGAAACTAAAAAATTAAAAATCCAACATTACAAATCCAATATTACAAAACGACAATTCCAACAATCTTACAAAGACAAATCCAACATTACAAATGCAAAATACGACAAATCCAAAATTACAAATATAAAATAACATGTCCAAAAATATATGACCAATTCACTACATCTTCGGTATCCATTAATTTCCTTCAACACTTCATTCATTGACATTTGAATATCATCCCTAAATAAATAATAAAAATAATTATTATTTTTATATCAGTTTATTCAATACAAAACGACAAATTGAACAATCTTACCTTAATTCACTCTTTGTCTTCATCGGAATGTACATCATCATCATCAATAACACAACCTAACAAAGAAAAAATAAATAAAGGTAATAAGCAAATATATTAAAACGAATAAAAAATAATGGTTAAAGCAAAGTCATACATAACTTTTTACCCGCCCATATCCAATTTTGAGTGCATATGATAGCTTCAATTGTTGATGGAAGAAGTCTACTCCTATGTGAACCAACGATTCTACCACTTGTATCATTAACCGTGTTTGAATCATTGGGTTGATTCGGCTCTGCTGAAGACATGATTACAAAAATCTAAAAATGGTTCACACAAATATAAAAATCAGCATTATTTTTTCATAGAAATAACAAAATCTGTAAACAACTACAATAAGATCCCATAATCTATCAACATTAAACTTATATAATTATGGTCAAGTAAAATAAGCAAAGGAAATTGGTGAGAAAACATAGCAACAAACAGTGAGAAAATACAGTGACAATATTAGAAAAAGAAAGCTTAACAGTGGATTAGTGGATAAGAGACAAACCATACATACATACAATTCTCTTATAAAAACCAACATAATAACAACAAAAATCGACAACACCACAGCTACTATAATTAATAATATTCAACGACAAAACATTCTTGCTCAACCATCATCACAGAAAGCTTAACAAAGCTTGTGTTAATATGAGTGCAAATTAATTTATATATCAAAGAATGATAAAATTAATTAACATGGACCAAAATAAAGAAGAATGTATGAGACAAAATCTTAATACTTAAATCACTTATCTATTCCATATTGCACCACAAGGCACAAACGATACAAAGTACACAAACTGAGATATAGAAATATAGAATACAACACATCAATACAGCACCAAACCATAAAATACACAACAGAAAACCATGAAATACACAACAACAATTCAACAAACCATAAGTTACAGTGTTACATAGAAATCAGAGGTGAGAAACAGAAATCGTGAGCCAACAGTCGAGGGTAAATCAAAGTATTAAACAATCCATAAATCAAATTTTCAAGTCTCAATTGTATCAGAGAAGGAAAGAAGGAAATTAAGGGTACATTACCACTTACCGGGATGTGAATTCATAGGCTGAAGACCGAATAAACCCGATTCTGATTCGTTGACGTGAAGGCTGAAGACCCGTGAAAAGCTGTCGGCAGGCGGAACGGTGTCAGCGACGGTGACAAGAAATGTCAAATACGATCGCGTCTTGGGTAGGAGTTGGAGAAGTCACGGTCGTATTCTCGTCAATCTCCAGAGTATGGTGTGACTGTGTGAAGCCCTAAAATTAATATTAGATTCTCATTTGTATTTTACATTAAATATATTTTTTTTATATAAATATAAACAGGGCACCGCGGGAGTATGGGACGGAAATAATCATTCTCGACCCCGGTCCCGAAAATAAATGGGGGTTAATCTTGCCCCCGTCCCCGGCCCCCACTCTGGAATTTTTAAAAAAATTAGTCTAGTACGGTATCAAGGTCCCGCAAGGGTTTTTGATATCCTTATTTTTCATGGCTGAGCTTTGAATTTCCCCAGATAAGAGGGTGTTTGAGATTACTTTTCAAAATGATTTTTTGAACTTTTACCTTTTCCAAAAAGTTAAAAGCTTAAAAAAATGTTTGACAATTCTAAAAGTCATTTTAAAATTATTTTTGACAAAAAGAAAAATAAATGATTTTAAAAGCTAGATATTGTGACTTTTTGTGACTTTTGGTTTTTGCTTCATCAAAAGATAATTCAAATATATCTTAAAACCTTCTTTTACAAAAACTACAAGACAAAAAGTCATTTTTAGCCCGTATTTTGATAAGCCTGCCCAAAATTAATATGTATATATAATATATAATATTTAAAAACAGATTTAGGACCAAAAGCTTCAAATCGCTAACAATTATGGTAAAAATCGGAAGCGGTAAAAATTTACTACTCATTTTGCTTTCCATTATAAGCCTATTTATATAACTTGAGCCTGTTGCCTCGATTCAATTTCAATCAATCAACCAGAAAAACAATGGAGACAGAGACGACCTGCAACAATCTACCAAACTTTGTATCTTCATTCGTCGACACTTTTGTTGACTTCTGCGTCGGCGGTATATTCTTGCCGGAACCTCCGTCTCCTCCGGTTTTCCAAACTTCATTCCCTTCCCCTGAACGCCTAATAGCAATCGGTGACCTACATGGCGACCTTCTCAAATCCAAGCAAGCCCTCCGTCTCGCCGGTCTCATCGACTCCAACGACCGCTGGTCTGGTGGGTCATCTACCCTTGTCCAGGTCGGAGACGTCCTCGACCGCGGCGGTCAGGAGCTGAAAATCCTCTACTTCCTGGAGAAACTTAAACGCCAGGCTGTTAAATCGGGCGGCAATGTGATCACCATGAACGGGAACCATGAAATCATGAACGTGGATGGCGATTTTAGGTACGTGACCTTGTCTGGACTAGAAGAATTTACGAATTGGGCTGATTGGTTTTGTATCGGTAACAACATGAAGAGTTTGTGTGATGGATTAGAAAAACCTAGAGATTTGTACGAAGGGATTCCTTTAAGCTTTCCTCGTGTGAAACAGGAGTACGTCAAGGGTTTTAGATCTCGGATCGCTGCATTGAGGCCTCAAGGTCCAGTGGCAACCAGGTTTTTATCAAAGAATTTGACTGTAGTCGTGGTGGGCGAATCTGTGTTCGTTCATGGGGGAATTTTGCCTGACCATGTTGTTTACGGGTTGGACAGAATCAACGAAGAGGTTAGGGATTGGATTAGTGGATTGAAAGAGAAGGTAGCTTCCAGTCTGGTGAGGGGTAGGAATTCTCTTGTTTGGTTGAGGAAATTTTCTAACGAGGTAGCTAAGGATTGTGATTGTAGCATGCTTGAGCACGTTCTTTCAACGATTCCAGGTGCTCGGAGGATGATCATGGGGCATACTATTCAAGAAGCTGGTATCAATGGAGCCTGCGATAACAGAGCAATAAGGATTGACGTCGGTATGTCTCGAGGCTGCATCAATGGGTTGCCGGAGGTGCTAGAGATTAACGAGAATTCAGGCGTGAGAATGAGAATTTTAACAGCAAATCCAAATCCGAATCCAATGTATCACAATAATAATCATGATTCTGGGGGCAAGGAAAGTATTGGTTTTTTGATCCCTCAGCAAGTGGAAGTGGAAGTTGAGGCTTAAATCAACACACCACACCACATTTGTTTGTTTCTAGTGTTAGAGGATTCCAGTTACTATTCCAATTTCCAAACAAGTAATGAACGGAATTTATTTAGATTGGAGCTTCCTTGGTTGGTTGTTTAAATAGTTGATATTTTATTTTGTCCAACTCTCTTTTATAACCCAAAAAAATATAAATCCATTATTAGTAGGCCAAATACAAAAAATAACAATAATATCATTATTATCTATTATAGCATTCTAGTACAATTTTTTTCTTATTAAAGCGTTATACTTTCAAAAATCTATCCAATTATAACATTCTACTTATACCTTTAACAGTAAAATTGCTTTGTGTTTAGTTGATGTTGCTATAATTGGTAGAATTTTCAAAGTACAAGTATGAATAATAACTGAAAGTAGGATGCTTTGAATAAACAAATAAATGTTTTTTTTCATTTAGCTCTTATTATTTATTATTCATGATGATTGAACAAGATATCAGAAACACTAGGAAGTAGGAATGAATTGAAAACAGGAGGAAAATCCAGAACCCACGGCCAATTATATTCCCTGGCAGCCCATAAACATATGTGATTGGTTTTTTCCTATATCATAAAGCGCCCTATGGATAAAGTCTGCAAGAATATGTTATGTTTAAGGTTGAATGAACCATCTGGCTAAAGTGGTGTTTCTGATGGAGAACAAACATTCTTAACATTTTCTATAATCCAAGCACCCGACCAAAATAAATAACATTAAGGAGCATGTTCCAAACTGAAGTGTCTTTTTATTACCACACATCAATACATACATACATACATACACCCGTGTTAAAAGTAACAACATATATTATATAAAAAAACACAAGAAATGAAATGATAAAAAAGTAAAAATCACACAAATCTGTTAAATGGCTTCCTCCCGATGGAAAATGAAGAATCCACACTGAAATCCCCTACAGAGCCTGGAGACTTACGGGATCCTCCTCGGGTGCTTGGAGTTACAGGGAAAGAAAACCTCCTTTGAGATGAGACGGACATGGAGGTGCTGCCCGGAGTGCCAGGCATCCTATCTTTAGGATTACTTGTTGGTCTTGCTTTAGCTTTGGCTGAGAGTGTAGGACTCATGTAGTTTGGGACTGAAAATGGGGGGCAGCTCATCAAGCTATCATCATCCTTCACTGGATAAGGAGAACCTCCTGTTGCTCTTGGTTTGGAAAATTTCATCATTCTTGATGATGGAGGAGTCATCTGTTGTCTTGTTCTTGAAGGAGCCATGGACCTTCTCGATGGTGATGATGATGATGGTCTAATCGCTTGCTTCTGCCGCCCAAGGCTTGACTGAGGACTTGGTGTGGTCAGTTGATGATTCTCCACAGCAGATTGGCTATTCAAAGGCAGTTGACGCTCTAACCAGTTCCACCACCATGGGTATCCCATTAGAGTGTTTTGTGCTGATTTTGGTGCAGCTTTCCACAACTGAAGGAAGATTATTAGAATTAAGAGACCCAAATATTTTTCATTCATTCTCAATGGTCAATGTTCATGGATTTGAATGTAACATAATGCCATAAATAAACATGTTGGTAGATTTTTTATTATTGTCTGAATATGAGAGCTTCAGAGTAGCTGCTACCTCTACCTGGTGGGAGTATGCATATGCCATGGCTCTTTCTCGCTTATTCAATGCCTCCACTTTTCTGTGCAACCTTGCTTCTCTTTCCTCTTTTGTAATCAAGCTAGCATCCCAATCTTCATCACCCATCTCCAACTACATAGAATTTCCAAAATAAACAATTTTGCAGGAAAAAAAAAAACATGAAGCATGATAGCGCGGGACCTCTCATTCTAAAGTAAATTGGTGTCAAAACAATATTACAGCAAAACCTACTACATGGTCATTAGGAACCTAGCAAAATCAATTGGCCATGAATATGATACACACACACACACACTAAAACAGGTAAAAAAAAAAAGCAAGCATGGCAGTTCACAGACAAAGGCAATCTTATTCTTACTTGGTTCTTGCCAACCCCTGAGGCTGAGGCTGAAGCTGAGGTCTTCTGTGCTTGGCATTTGAGTGCTTGATTTTCTATTGTTTGCATTCTACGTGACTGAATCTGCGTTTGAAGCCTAACCAAGAGCTGCATCTGTTTCATGGCATTGACTGTCTGTCGCTTCACGTGTTGACCTCTTACCACTCCCTGAAGCCTCACAAGACCTGTCAAACCTCTAAGCTTTCTCCTTTCCTGCATTATGTACAAATCATAATCATAAATGGTCCAACTTCTCAGCAGTCAGAGACTAGAGTATGAGAGTTTCAATTCACATGAGCTCTTTTGCAGAAACAAGGATGTTGAAATGCTTACCATGTAACCTCTATAAGCAGCCTGGATCCTTGTTGCAGAAAGGTGGCGTTGTTGTAGAGTTGGTTCTGGTCTGTCGCTAATAATTTTTGTTTGTTGATGAGCAACTCTAGGAGGAGGAGGAGGAGGAGGAGGAGAGGTGGCCCTTGGGCTTGGAGGAGGAGGAGGAGATTGAGGCCTTCCAGGTTGTTGTGTTTCTGATGATTGCTGGGAAAGAGTAGGAGGATGAGGATGAGCCATAAATAAATTCTGTTGGTCAACTTCCCCCAAGATTTTCTCAATACTGCTTGGCTCTCTGAAAAGGGGAATGAATGATCTGTTCCCACCTCCATGTTTCTTCAAACTTTTCTTCTCAGCCTCCTGCAACACCATTTCTTACAACGTAACAACAATAGAAATTTTAATTAAAATCCCACGGCCCAAAATACTACTTACATTCACTGGCTTCTTCTGTTTGGAGTTTGATGATGTACAAAACCTCTTGATTGCAGAAAACCAACTCCCTCTCTTTCCCATGTTCCTAGCATTAGTTTATTTATCACCCACCAGACCCTGTAATGTAAAGCCCCAAGGAAGATAAACCGATCAACTTTTTCCCAACATGCCAAATATGAAACCTACAAAATCAGGTAATACAATACTATAAGAGGAATGCAAAACCCCTCTCTCTGTCTCTCTCTCTCTCTCCCCAACTCTTTAGAAATCCATGATTAAATCTAGAATCTAGATGCATGATTACACAATCAGTACAGGAGTTGAATCACCAGGTTAGGTTATAGAAACACTAAGATCGTGGATCCAACCAATCGAATTAGTAGAATTTTGCTAGGGTTCATGATAGAATCACCTAAACGAAGAGGTGATATAATCTAGGTTGAACTTTCCTCGGAACGTAAAATATGAAACCAATTATCTAATCGCACAACACACAAAGCAATTTCAGAATTTCTCACCTTAATTCGGAAGAATTCTCTGTTCAATTACCCATGGGGGTGGGGTTTTCTTCATGCGATTTGTCCAGACAGGAAGGATTTTCAGTTTGAACTGTGTTCGTGTTGTGTTGGGATCTTTGAGAAGAAGAAAGACTTTGTTTGTTGGGTACCACCACCACCTTTTTAAGGTGGCAAGACTAATTCTTGTTTACGAAATTTGTTGTGCTGTTCAACCAACTTTACTACTATTTTTTTTTCTTTATTTAACAACCGTTTCGGTGTCTGAATGTGAATTAGTGGTATTCATCATCATCAACTACCATTATTGTTACTTTGCGTGCGGGGTCACGGTTTCTCTCTCACCCCGACGGCGGCGCGTGGAAAAACGGAAAGGACGTGGGGTCCACAAACGTCTTTCTAGGCACTGGTGGAGCCATATTACAGATAACTTTAGGCGACCGGTTCTGCAAAAATAAGAAAAAACAAGACTAATAAATGTACGAAATTTAATAAAAATTACAGAAATTGTCAAAATAGATATTCATTTTGTAGGTGATATATACGTGCAATCACAAAATCGATTTGTTTTATGAATATAAAAACCTTATTTATTTATTTTTTTTGTAATTTCATGAAAAAATAAAAGCTCAAAATTCTCTAAAAAAACACTTTCAAACACAACTTTTATTGTTGATCATAGACACCAATCTTTTTTTTCAAATATAATAACACATTGAGTTGATTATTTACTAACTACTAGATCCAAGGGCGGACACAGGAATTAGTAGTAGGGGTTGCGCAATTTTTTTTCCCGTCACACATAATATAAAACATTAAAAAAAAATTCCGGTCAAACATAATATAAAACATCTAATACAATTTTTTTTTCTGGTTAAACATAATATAACAACAATCTATTAAAATTTAAATTTGTCCTCTTCGTGTAGACATCTTTTGAAACCGCTCCATTACTTTTTCATTCTCAACTTTCGCAAGTGCTTCGGTTTCGACATTACAAAGCAATGCGTCGTTCAAAAATTCATCGCCAATTTTGTTACGCAAGTCGGTCTTCAAGAGCTTCATCTTTGAAAAACAACTTTCTACACTTGCGGTCGCTACGGGTAATATCAAAGCCAACTTTAATAGCTTATAAACCAAAGGATAAGACCGATGCTTCCCCGTACTAACCATCAAACGAGAAAGGTTGGAAATTCCTTTCAAACTAGTGAAGCGCTCATCTTTGATGCAAGAGTGATAAAATATCTCAAGTTGTCCTTCAAGGTCTATCATATCTGAATTATCAAAGTCATACTTGTATAACTTACCCAACTTCAATAACTTTGATTTGTCAAATTGTGCAAATGAATCACAAGGGCTCAAAGCACCCATGTATTCTAGTAATTGAGTGTTTGTTTCACTAAATCGATCCCGATATTCTGTAAGTTGCATATCTACCACCATGTTGAAGATTTCAACCTCAAAATGAAACCTATTAGTCTTTGTAGTCCTACGGTTTCTCGCACCAATATACAACTCTTCCATATCCAAAGTATCAATTTCATGTGTTTGACAAAAAGAGGATACTTTTGGCAAAATGCTAGCAAACCCTATGTTTCTAAAAGATTGCGATGCCTCCATTGTCCCTCTAACCATCGAAGCCGTTTCTAAAATGTCTAGATCTTTTCTTTGAAGTTGCTTTGACAATGTACTCGTGAGGTGTAAAATGCCATACATCATATGTAAGTAAAACACAAACTCATATGATTTAAAATATGCTAAGATTCCAGATGCTTGTTGACGGTTTGCCAATGACCCTCCCTCCTCTTTCACAAAATCTAAAACTACAAGAACATCCGCAAACAACTTCATCAAACTTGTGAGTGTTTTGAAATGTGTGACAACCCGTAATTTATTCCCTGACGGTAACCCATTTCCGTCAGTAAAATCGTTTGTATTTCAATTTTTCCGTTAACATTTTGGATTAGGTCATTTAAATTAAGACCTTTATTTTGACCTCATGAGTGTCCAAACCCATTAGAAACGCGTGAAAATACCCTCGTTATTTATTTGGAAAAAATTTAGTTACGACTAAGTCGTAATAACGACAATTAATCGTGTACGACCATAAGTCTCGTTTAACGTCGGTATCGGGTAGATTTCCACCAGACCATAAACTCAACCCCTATATAAGGGATTAAGTGACCACATTTTGAAGCTTTTTCACTCTCTTAAAACACTTTCTCTCACTACTCTCTCTCTAAAACTCGAGTTTGATCCAAAAACACCCCTTTCAAGCTTCAAATTGGTAAGTAATCTATCCTAGCTTGTTTCTAAGCTTGTTTATCATGCAAATTCGTGTTTAAGCCATCCAAATGCATCAAAAACAAGTGTTTGCGGTTTGGGAACACCTCCCAAAACCGTGAACTCCTTTAAATGGGGTTTTGGAGCCCCAAAACCCTTCCAAACCACTTCTAGTGCTTAGTTATGACCTTTGGACTTGCAGGAATGGACTTAGAACACCAAAATCTTACCATTTTAGGATTAAACATGAGTGTATGTTTCAAGAACATGCTTGGACCATAAACCCTCATTCATAGACCATAAACACCTTTTAAGGTGTTAAATTGCCCCTTAAACACCTCCAAAAGCTTCTATGAGCCTCCATGAGTGCATAGAACCTTATATTCCTTCATGAGATGCACCAAAACATACACAAATGAGTAACACTTGAGTTTACGGCCCAAGAACATTCTTGGACCGTAAACACCCCTTCTTAGACCATAAACTCCTCCAAAGGGTGTTAAAGTGCCCTTAACACCTTGTATGGCTTAGAATTAGACCTAGAACTTTGTATGCTTAACCTACAACCACCAAAACACATGATTCATGGACAAACATGAGTTTACTACCGTAAACTCATGTGTTTATGGTAGTAAACTAATGGGTTTGAGCCATAAGAACATTCCTATGTGCACATACAAACCCTAATGCTTGGATCTAGGTTTCTCTAATTGAACATGCAATGTATCCAAGACTTTGATTGATAGATCTAATGAAACATTCATATCATAACACATGAAATCAGATCTGAAAGATTATCTTGAATTGCTTGCTTGAATCTTCTTGTCCTTGGAGCTTAGAGTCACAATTGTCACTCCTCTAATGGCTTACAAACACCAACTTAGCAAGAGGATGATTAGAGAGAGAAAGGAGGGTAAGAAAATTCGGCCAGGGTTTCTTTAATCACAAGGGTGTCGATTTTCTTAGCCTTAAGGGTCTATTTATACTAGTGAGCCTCCTAGGGTTTCACCCTTAAACCCTAATTGGATAACTTAGGCCCTAAGCAATCTAATTTCCTTATTGATAAGCCTTGGACGATTTCTAGGCCTTTCCTAACCCTAAAATCATCCACTCCCTTATTCATAAGGAATCATAGCCCAAAGTACAACTATCATACAATTGACAGTTTATGCCCCTTTATTCAATTAAGCACTTTAAGTCACCAAATTAATTCCTAATTAATTTATGACTTATATTAATCAACTAACAATATTATTATTCCTTATATTATTCTCATAATATTTCTTCTCTCATTATAAATCATCCTGTCAAGTTGCTATGGTGAAGGCAACCCAAAAAGGACCATGCACAATCGGGTCAAATACTTGCCAAATATAGTTGCAGCCTTAGACACTATTCCAACAGTCTCCCACTTGGATAAGTCTAGTAACTATATACACAAGCATAATCCGATTAGCAATCGTAGCTCTCAAAGACGTTGTCAAACTTTGATCTTATTAGTCCTATCCTTTAGATAAGGGATCATACAGTCCTCTGTTTAGATATCATGCGGACAATTCTATGGAACCAATTGTCTAGCAGTTGGTTTCTCGATCTCAGATTTATTTGACATAGAACTTAATCGAACACATCCATTTAGTTCTGACCGGGCCCGACACATAAGTCAAATCAAATCATCGAGCGACCGAGATATCACTTTTACCCTCTTAGGATAAAAGTAACAGATAAACTTCGACTTATATGCATTTACTTATTCATTAATCAACTATACACAACAATGCGTTTTATAACATCAATTTACTGATGCGGTTTCGCATTATCAATGTACAACCAATTAACAAATAACAAACCATATATCTAGGTTTTAAGACCATATGATATTATCGTCTTGCGATCAACCTTTTCGTCACATTCCATAAGGTGATTCCAGCAAGCGCGGGTTTGTTCCAATGCTCAAAACTAGTTCATAAGCACTCATGAACGTTGCAGCAAACTTTTGCTATGTCTAATACCATTTAGACAATCTACACACCAGTTCATGACAATCTTCATTCATACCTACTTCCAGCATATGAACGATTGTGGACAATTTGAATAATTCGATTATTCTTAATAAGCTCAATTATTCTGGAAGTCAAAACATGCAAAATGAAACAATAGCTAAACAACTAACATAAGACAGTAACATTACTCATAAATAATACTCCTTTATTTAATCATCAAATGTTAATTACATTTATCTATTACACGTTTCTAATACTATCTAATCTAAACTAATATCATCCTTCAGTCCAATACTCCTAGCATGCTGCAAGTGCTTAACCCTGCTCAGTCCCTTCGTAAGCGGATCTACTGGGTTATCTTCTGATGATATCCTCTTAACCACGAGGTGTCATTCTTCTACCCAATGTCTAATGAAATGATATTTTCTGTCAATATGACGAGATCTGCCATGATCCCTTGGTTACTTGGTCAAGGCAACCGCTCCTTCATTATCACATAAAATTTCCATAGGCTCCTTTATGGCAGGTACAACTCCAAGATCACCAATGAAGTTCTTCAACCATATTGCCTCCTTTGACGCTTCGCTCGCTGCAATGTACTCTGATTCGCATGTTGAATCAGCTATGGTTTCCTGCTTGGAACTCTTCCAAGTTACTGCTCCTCCATTAAGGGTAAAAACCCAGCCCGACTGCGAACGGTAGTTGTCCCTGTCGGTCTGAAAGATGGCGTCACTATACCCTCGCACCTTCAAGTCATCACTCCCTCCGAGGACTAAAAGCCATTCCTTGGTCCTCCGAAGGTACTTAAGGATATTCTTGACCGCAATCCAATGGGCTCTGCCAGGGTTCCCTTGATATCTACTAACCATGCTCAAAGCAAAGGCTACATCAGGGAGAGTACAAGTCATAGCATACATGATTGAGCCAACTGCGGAAGCGTATGGTACTCGGCTCATTTCTGCTATTTCATCTCCGGTACTCGGACTTTGAGTCTTACTCAACTTGGCATTACTTTGTATCGATAATTCTCCCTTCTTCGAATTTTCCATACTAAAACGCTTTAGTACTTTATCCAAGTAAGTGTTCTGACTAAGTCCTATTAGTCTCTTACTTCGTTCTCTCACTATCCTTATACCCAAGATATAGGAAGCCTCTCTGAGATCCTTCATAGCGAAGCACTTCCCGAGCCAGGACTTAACCTCCTGCAGTGTTGGGACGTCGTTTCCTATGAGTAGTATGTCATCGACATACAGAACGAGGAAGCTGACTATACTCCCACTGGCTTTGACATATACACATGATTCATCTTCGTTTCGTACAAATCCAAACTCTTTGACTTTCTCATCGAAGCAAAGATTCATCTGCGAGACGCTTGCTTAAGTCCATAAATGGACTTCTCAAGCTTACACACTCTATTTGGATGCTTCGGATCAACAAAACCCTCTGGCTGAGCCATGTAAACATCCTCAGCCAACTTCCCATTAAGGAAAGAAGTCTTGACTTCCATTTGCCAAATCTCATAATCATGAAATGCGGCAATAGATAGCATCACTCTAATAGACTTTATCTTCGCAACTGGTGAGAAGGTCTCATCATAGTCAACTTCGGGAGTTTGAGTAAAGCCCTTCGCAACCAATCGCACCTTATATGTGTGTACATTCCCATCCATGTTGGTCTTCTTCTAGAAGATCCATTTGCACCCAACGGTCTTACGTCCGGGCACATTATCAACCAAATTCCAAACTTGGTTGTCATACATGGATTGGATCTCGCTGTCCATTGCCTCCTTCCATTTTGCAAACTCCGGGCCTGCCATGGCTTCCTTATAGCTATTAGGTTCATCTAGATTTATTAGTGTACCATCACTAATATACGTGTCCCCTTCGGTAGTAATATGAAAACCATAAAAGTGGGGTTGAATTCTAACACTTTCGAAATGTATAAGAGGTAAGGACTTGTCAATTGGTTCAACCGGAGTTTCCTCCTCGGGTTGAGCACCAGCGGTTGAGGTTCCTTCATCAATCGATTCTTGAATCTCTTCAAGCTCGATTTGCCTCCCACTGTCTCCTTGGCTTATGATTTCTCGCTCTCGGAAAACCCTTCTCCTCACAACGAAGACAACATTGTCATTCGGTCTATAGAAGAGATATCCAAAGGATTTCTGCGGGTAGCTGATGAAAATACATCACTCACTATGAGGTTCGAACTTGTCGTGAGTATTTCGTCTTACGAAAGCCTCGCAACCCCAAACCTTGATATGTGTTAACGAGGGAGCTTTCCCTGTCCACATCTCGTGAGGTGTTTTGGCAACCTTTTTAGTAGGGACTCGGTTAAGGATATGGGCGGCAGTCTCTAAGGCATACCCCCAGAATGAGATAGGTAGTGAAGCACGACTCATCATAGAACGAACCATGTCTAACAAGGTTCGATTACGCCTTTCTGCCACACCATTCAACTACGGTGTCTTAGGTGGCGTCAATTGCGAAACTATTCCACATTCTTTGAGATAGTCGTGGAATTCAAGACTTAGGTACTCTCCTCCTCGATCGGATCGAAGCATCTTGATTTTCCTGCCCAATTGATTCTCTACTTCATTTTTGAATTCTTTGAACTTTTCAAATGTTTCTGACTTTTGCTTGATTAAGTAAATATCCTCATATCCACTATAGTCATCGGTAAAAGTCACATAGAAGCGGTTCCCATCCTTTGTGGTTGATCTAAAGGGTCCACATACATCGGTATGTATGAGGTCCAATAAACCCCCACCCCTTTCACATGTGCTAGTGAAGGGTGACTTGGTCATCTTTCCAAGTAAACAAGATTCGCATGTGTCATCTTCCCTAAGGTCGAATGACTCCAACACTCCATCCTTTTGGAGTTGGGCTATGAGCTTTTTGTTGACATGTCCAAGACGACAATGCCACAAGGATGCTCTATCCATACTATTGGAAGAATCCATGCACAAAACATCATTTCCTAGGTTATCTACAATCATAACAGTTTCATAAATTCCATTACATGGCATTGCTTCAAAATATAAGACACCATTTAGATAAGCATAAATTGAACCATTCTCATTATTAAAAGAAAATCTAAATCCTTGTCTAAACAACCCATGAAACGAAATGATGTTTCTTGCCATTTCTGGAGAGTAGCAACAATTATTCAAATCTAAACATAATCCATTACTAAGCACTAGAGAATACACTCTAATCTTGGTCATAGGCGACGATCTTCTGTTCCCCATGATTAGATTTATTCTTCCACACTCCACATCCCTATTTCTTCTTACTCCCTGCAACTCAGAACAAATGTGGTAACCACACCCGGTATCGAGGACCCAAGAAATAGCATGAGATGAATCATTAGATTTAATTGTGTAAATACCTGCAAAAGACGGCTTGATCTTTCCTTCCCTGATGGCTTGCAGGTATTCTAGGCAGCTTCTCTTCCAATGCCCTATTTTGTGGCAATGGTGGCACTCTGTGAAACATCCCAAAAATACCACCAAAAAATTTTTTCGATTTTTATTATAACAAAACCCACGAGACTGACTATCACATAATAAAACCATATGCTGCGTCTCAATAACCATAATAAAATACTGTGAGAAAAACTATGTCACAACTGTATCCAAACATATCAAGAAAACTAAATCAACTCCCAGGACAAAACTGAAGCTGTGGTGTGTGCGATGCCATCATCCCGAGCTCTTCCCTTTGCTTGCGGAAGTACCTGAAACCAAAACTGAAACTGTAAGCACGAAGCTTAGTGAGCTCCCCCAAACTACCACATACCATACAATACATATAAAGCACATACTGGGCCTTGCCCACTACATCAGACCGAAGTCTGGAACTAGCTGCATCGGACCGAAGTCCGGAACTGACTGCATCGGATCGAAGTCCGGAACTAACTGCATCGGACCGAAGTCCGGAACTGGCTGATCATGGCATAGCATATCACATATCAACTAATATAAACACATATACTGCATACTGCATCGGAACAGAGTCCGGAACACATAACACAAACATGCTTGAATCACAAAGACATCAAGCACTCTAACTACTGCATCGGACTAAAGTTCGGGACTACTGCTAACTAAACGGGCCGGCATTGTGGCCGTAGACCCGTTCCTACTGAAAGGAAACTCACCTCGTGAACTGGCTGCTGTGTGAATGGCTCTGGAAGCTAACTACTGCTGCTCCGGTATCTCCCCGGCTACAAGTCCATAAACACACTCAATCAAATGCTAAACACTGCACTGGGTAAAATGACTCTTTTACCCTTGGTCAAAGTCAACTCTCTCGGTCAAAGTCAACCCACAGTTGACTTGACTCGCCGAGTTGGGCCGCCAACTCGCCGAGTCTCTAGTCTCACTTCTCAACCCTACTCGTGGCTACTCGTCGAGTATGGCATCGAATCGACAAGTACCCTCTTGATCCAAGAACTCAGACAATCTTCATCCGACTCGCTGAGTCATATGAACAACTCGACGAGTTGTTCTTGAGCTAAGAAGATTGCCTTGGACTCGCCGAGTTGTATGAACAACTCGTCGAGTCCCTCCATTACTGAGTCTGTCCTCCAACTCAATGAGTCCACTCTACTACTCACAGGCTTCCACTCGACATCACTCAAAAAGGGGAAAAACGGGACTCGCGACTTGACTCGCCGAGTCGTTCTTCCGACTCGCCGAGTCACATCCATGCAGCTACCCTAAACTCGATTCTGCTTGAATCCAGCGTCTGAAACTTATAGATCTGGGCTTCCTTAACTCAATTAGCACGTAAAGATTCTATCTTTACGTGCCCAAAAGCGACCAAGAAGATAATAAGGCTCAAAAAGCATAATAAAGGCTAGATCTAGGGTTCTTATGCAAAGCATCTTCAAAAAGGCAATAGATCCGGGCTCTACAACTCCTAAATGAACAGAACTAGGGATATCTCGACCTATTAAGGCATCCAAACAACTATAAGGCTTGGAAAAAGCATCAAACTAGCCTTAGAAGAGTTCTAATGGAGGTCTAAAGCATAAAACAGAAGGAATCCGAGAAATACCTCAATGAACTCTGATTTTGCCCTTGGATATTTGCTCTACACCTCTTCTCTTTGCTCCTTTCTTCTTCTTCTTCTTCAATCCTTCAAAATCCACACACAAAAGCACTTAAAACAATAAGGGATGGATTAGGGTTTTCTCACAGCTCTCTGAGGGTGAAGGAGGCGAATTTGGGGCACATAGCATTGCTTAAATAGTGAGCAACCCGGGGATTTAGGGTTTCTTCCAGGCAGGCAGACTTGCCGAGTCCCGAATATGGACTCGCCGAGTCGCCGACTAACACGTGCACAAAAACTCGACCCTACTCGTTGAGTCAGGCCATAGACTCGCCGAGTCCCTCAATAAAACTTTTAAATAAATGCCACAGGAACAACATACCAGAGATGGGGCGTTACACTCTGCCTCCTTTGGGTTAGGGTTGGGCTTAGCAGGATCAACTTTGGTCCCACTAGAAGAGGAACCATCTCGGGACTTTCCCTTGCGGTGGCTCTTAGACGGAGCCTTCCTCTTCTTGCCCCTTCCTTGCCCAATTGCCAAAATAGGAGCAACGGGTGGATTGGGAGTTGGTGCAACAGACTTGTCCTTGAGGTTGCTCTCAGCAACCCTTAGGAGACCTTGGAGCTTACTTAGGGTGACCTCTTCCTTGTTCATGTGGTAGGTCATCCTAAATTGATTGTAACACAGAGGCAAGGAATGAAGCACCATGTCGATAGCCAAATCTTCCCCAAAGTCGACATTCAACTTGTGAAGAAGATCGACATACCTTTGCATATTTTGCAAGTGCACGGTTAGAGATTCTCCATGTCCCATTTTAGTGGAGATCATGTTAGTGAAGATCTCGTAACGTTCCTGCCTCGCGTTTTGATGGTATCTCTCCAATAATTCTTGATGTATTTCATACGGATACATGTCCTCATAGGACTTTTGGAATTCGGCGTTCATTGTGGCTATCATGATGCAATGAACCTTCGTCGCATCACGTTCATGAGTCTAAAAAGCAGTCATTTCAGCCGGAGTAGCGATTTCTAGATTGATCTTCTCGAGCTTCTCGTCAAGGACATACTCCTTGTCCTCGTAGCGAGCAATCGTGCGAATGTATCTTATCCATTCGCTAAAGTTCGTTCCATTGAAAGTTACCTTTCGGCAAAGGCTCATCAATGTGAATGAACTAGCAGCAGCGTTGTTCACGTTCGACATCTACAAATAGAAAGGACAAAGATATATTAGAATTTGAATCCCTAATTACCACCCAATAAGAAAAATTAGGGCTAGGATCCAACAACAATATTTACATATTAGAAAAGGGATGCCGCAATCCAACATGCAAACAATTTGAAGGTAAGTGAATGACGATTCACTAATTCTCCACCATGAAAACATAACCTTAAGTTCTAAATGTATTGAGAATTCCTAGGTTTCGATGAGATTCATTGAACTTTTCAATGACATGTTTAAATCTCGATATGCCCCTCTCGTTTGTGACTGGGATACCGAGGATCACAAAGTGGGTGTGAATAACCATGCAAATCTACATGGTGCCTTCATTGTAACAATCACCTACTCGATGTGCCGGTAAACCACACACGCTCCACCGAACTATGATAAACAATGAATCACCCTTTGCCACCTATTCTTAGAACCAATTAGTGTGCCGGTAAACCACACACGCTCCACTAACTTCTTAGCAAGGGTGCAAAGTGTAATTTCATGGGATTGCATCAATTCACTTTTCCTAAAGTAACTAGGATTTGGGAATTTGAAAAACATGTAGTTACTTTGTATTTTAATATTATACTTTTAATGAGGAGATGAGGTTGCCCTATCCTACCCGTTCGGCTAACGACCCTCCACCGATCAAGCAAGCGGTGGGTGTGAGTGTACACCCATTAAGCGCCATTTTATAGGCAGCAACCTTATACCAACCTTATAGACCGGCTTCGTGAATGAGGCCTACTAACGGTAAGACTAGCATTTTAATTATACATATATATATTAAGCTTGTAATCATATAGAGTATAGGGTTGAATTTTAAACTTGTAAAATTCTAGGGTTTGAAATTTAAATTGTCTAAATTAAACTTTTAATCACAAAACATAAATTTCAAAACTTGAGGACAAGTTTTAAACTTTTCAAAACATAAGGGATCAAATAACAAATAATTCAAATTAACCATTTAATCTCATAGTTATCTATATTTGATTTATTTTAAATGTTTCTTGCAAAACAATTTACCAATTCAATTAAAATAATCAATCAATTATCACATAAGGAAATTATTATTCAATTAATTGATAAATATCTTTAATTAGGTCAAGGATATACTCAAATATATGTTAAAATCGGATTTATATTGACCCATTAAGACAAAGGCAAGTTTCGATAAGATAAACAGCAAGAAATCCCGAAACTAGCTCCTTCTGACGCTCGAACTCGCCGAGTACCACAATGTACTCGCCAAGTTGAGGCCTACTCGCCGAGTAAACTATGGTACTCGCCGAGTTCATCAGGTAGAAGGACAAAAAATGATTTTGCAATCAACAATCAAGCAACCAATGCATCAATTCAATAGAAACCAATCAAGGCTCTGATACCACTGATGGGTTTGAGCCATAAGAACATTCCTATGTGCACATACAAACCCTAATGCTTGGATCTAGGTTTCTCTAATTGAACATGCAATGTATCCAAGACTTTGATTGATAGATCTAATGAAAACATTCATATCATAACACATGAAATCAGATCTGAAAGATTATCTTGAATTGCTTGCTTGAATCTTCTTGTCCTTGGAGCTTAGAGTCACAAATGTCACTCCTCTAATGGCTTACAAACACCAACTTAGCAAGAGGATGATTAGAGAGAGAAAGGAGGGTAAGAAAAGTCGGCCAGGGTTTCTTCAATCACAAGGGTGTCGATTTTCGTAGCCTTAAGGGTCTATTTATTCTAGTGAGCCTCCTAGGGTTTCACCCTTAAACCCTAATTGGATAACTTAGGCCCTAAGCAATCCAATTTCCTTATTGATAAGCCTTGGACGATTTCTAGGCCTTTCCTAACCCTAAAATCGTCCACTCCCTTATTCATAAGGAATCATAGCCCAAAGTACAACTATCATACAATTGACAGTTTATGCCCCTTTATTCAATTAAGCACTTTAAGTCACCAAATTAATTCCTAATTAATTTATGACTTATATTCATCAAATAAAAATATTATTATTCCTTATATTATTCTCATAATATTTCTTCTCTCATTATAAATCATCCTGTCAAGTTGCTATGGTGAAGGCAACCCAAAAATGACCATGCACAATCGAGTCAAATACTTGTCAAATATAGTTGCAGCCTTAGACACTATTCCAACATAAACTCCCCAAGAACCGTAAACTCCTTTTCCTAGGTCAATTCAAGTCCCAATCACTTCCTAAGCCATGGAATCAACCCTAGAACATTCCCTTGTGCATTGTAAGACCATTTAGCATCCAAGAACACACCACCCATGAGTTTACGGCCGTAAACTCATGGGGATATGGTCATTGGACCGTAAAATCCCCTAAGGGCTTACTCTTGAAGAGTAAACTCCTTATCTAGGCCCTACACACCCTTAGATGCAACCCGGATCATTCTAAGCACTTGATATAAAGTGTTTTCGCGCCTCGGAGTGTATATTCGTAATTAATTAGTATTTCAAGGTCTAATTAGATACAAATGTATATCTCTTCATATTACATAGGAGCCTCCCGTGTTTTCAAGCCCCGAACTGACGTTTAGCACCCAAACCGACACATTCCTCGACTGGTGAGTTCATACCCCTACGCCTTTTTCGAAGTTTTTCAATGTTTTTTTTTTGGGGGGGGGATACAAGCAAATTATAAATGTTTTCGAAACATAAAACTGATGTAATTCTATAAATATCTGGCAAACTTTTGGATATCTTTACCCCTTTTGTATTATGCGGAGCATAAGGGATGTTTTCTGAATATAACTACATAAATTTCAATTACATTGTAGGAAACAATCAAAACAATCAAATTATTATGGGAATAATTTGGGATCTTCATTTCTTGTTTTACGAGTTTGGATTTCATGCAGAGTCAATAGATAAACTATGTCTGATTCAGTTTATCTGAGTTTAACTTAGAATATCATGCCATATAATTTCTTTGTATTCAATTGTTTATACTCTATTATGTTTCAAAACGATTATGATATTTGATAACGACCGAGTACACCGTGAATAATTTAATACTAGCTTGTGAGATTCGTCCTCATTAAACCCTTCGGGTTATCAGTAAATCCTCCCCGGAAGTATAACCAGAGTCTCCTGGAGGGAGAGCGTGGAATTTATGGATAGATCTATTCGGGACTGACAGTCCCACACCTTAACTGCTAGCTACAGTTAGGCGCGCACCCCTGGGGTGACATATTCTGGATATTGTCCGACGCCTGAAGAACGTCAAGGAGGTATTGGGTCAGATTTGCATGGTTATACGACTCACAATACGTATTAATATAAATTTATTCACGGATGTTATATCTTCCTTTAATCTATAGTTTTATGTATTAAAACTATCTATTGTTGTACTGGATGGTATTCCAGGGTTTTCAATCTATAGTTTTACGTATTAAATTATCTACTATTGTACCAAGTGGAATTCGCAAATTTTAACTTATGTTTTCTTAACATACTAGTAATAATCAGGGTTTATCTTATAGAAATCGACAAACGTGATAGAAAATATGGGATTTTCTTGGATAACAACTGTTTCAGAAAAGCAAAGGAAACTTGTTCTTTTTCGTAAACAAACTGCTTATGAACTCACCAGTTTTATGCTGATTTTTAAACTGCTTGTATTCTCAGGTTCTCCTTAGACAAGTATCCCGCGTTCTTTTGCAGAAGACGGAGCATATGGAAGTCACGACTTTATTTTGTTTAGACTAATATATCTATAAGACATGTACAACTTTGTTTTCAAACAAATGTAATGATTCTATGTAATGTAATGTTTCGTGTTTACTATGCTTACTATGTACATTGGTTGTGATATTACATGACATCCTCCGCCCCGGAACGTTTCCGCCATCGGTTTCGGGGTGTGACAGATTGGTATCAGAGCCCTTGTTTATAGTGAACTAGTATACCAAACCTTACATGGTATAAGACTATAAACACTAAGGGGCCGAAGTGCTCTGAACTAAAAGTATACTTTAAAATATAAGTATTTTTCAAAAGTATACAAGTATACATAACCGCCGGAATCCGTAACCTCGAGTAGAAAAAAAAAACATAAGTAATTGGGTGTTGTACATTGCAGTTAAATCTGGGCAGTTATGTAGTTGTGTCTAGGGTCAATATAGCCTGATCAACTATATTCATTCGAGACACGGCCAACATGTGCTTGAGAGTGACTGTGGTGTGCAGCATGCCTAAAACTTACCAAATACCCAAACAATGAGTCGTCGTCGCAGCGAAACATAAAATACTATGGGAGTATTTTAGCCAAAAACCGAATACGTCGTAGAAATTCATTATGAGTATTGGTACTCGTTCCTTCTTTAGCGATGGTTTATCTGCTTTGATAACTCTTTCCTGCTTATCGTTTATAGAACCCTTTATCTGTCATAATGAGATATCTATTGTTTCATATCTCATATTTCAATTCAAAGGACTTACCATCCTCTCTTTCCTAAACATTCTAAATCATCATTCCTCCAAAGAAAGGACCCAACTCAAGGAACAACAACTCTCCGCCACCGTATCCTTCTCAATTCGACCCTGTCCAATTTCAAGCAGCTGTTACTGCTGCAGTGACGGCTGCAATGGTGCTCTTGAACCCTATAAGGTCCAGTGGACCAGGAAGTAACACCTATCCCTACAACCATGAAGATGATCAGGAACACCAGAATGAACGTAATGAGAGTAAAAAGGTTTTCTGGAAAAAGCGAAAGGGTCAGAGTTCACAAGGACCCTCCAAGAAACACAACACGGTGGCAGTTCAAGCTGCTACTACTCCTGTCGCTGCGTCTACAGCTCAAGCACCTACCACTGGGTATGCTGGTAACCTCCCTTGGTGCAACAGGTGCAGTTACCACCATCATATCCCTGGCCCGTGTCGTGAAAAGTTCTGCAACAATTATGGCAAGAAGGGCCACCTTGCGCGAAACCACAAAGCACCGACTCAACCAACCAATCAAGCTTCCGGATCGAGTACCGATCAGGTCTGCTATGGTTGTGGAGAAGTCGGGCATTTCAATAGGAACCGCCCCAAAGCAGCAACCACCAACAACGCCGGGATAGTTCTAGCTATGAAGCAGGAGGAGACAGCCGTTGATCCCACCGTCGCCGCGGGTACATTTCTTCTCGACAATTCTCATACTCGCATTCTTTTCGAATCTAGTGCCAAAGAAGTTTTATTAGTCATTCATTCAAGTGTCCTCTTAAAAATAGTCCTCGTCTAATAACCGAAACATTTACCTTCAAGATGGCTAACGGTGACGATAGATTCATAGGTTGTACCCTTACCCTGAACGATCATTCTTTTCCCGTCGACCTAATGCCAGTTTCCATAAAGAGCTTTGATGTTATCATTGGCATGGATTGGTTGAGTCCCAATCATACATATATCCCTTGTTACGAAAAAGCCATCCGTCTTAATCTCCCTTCTGGTCAGACTCTCATAATCTACGGCGATAAACTTAGTTCCAATCTTCGCATCATTTCTTGCATCAAAGCTCAAAAGCTTCTGCGAAAGGAGTGTCATGCATTTCTAGCTCATGTAATCAACGAGAAACAGGAAGTTAAAGACCTCGAGAGCATCCCCGAAGTCTGTAACTTTCCTGATGTCTTTCCTAAAGAACTCCTAGAAATTCCTTCCGAACGTCGAGTTGAGTTTTGCATTGTCACAACTGTAAATTTTGAGCCATGTAATCTATATATTCAAGTTAATGTGAATCAAAAACTTCAATCAAACACATCATACAAGTACTACAAGTAGTCATCAAACAATTGGAAAACCCTAGAAGTTCTTGTTAAGTCTATTTTAGACTAGAACTTCATTATTGGCTCCAAATGGACCAATAAGCTTCCAATTGGACTATCATGGGTTTAGAACCCTAATTCGGCTCTAATTGGACCCACACTTATTTATTTTAACATTTTGGGCCATATTGGGCCTAGAATTAAATGAATCAAAAGCCTTGATACATGAATATCCTAAACTAGTCCAATAAAAATATAAAAATCATACTACATTCTTTTAAGCATAAAACACACTCTAACTAACTCAAATTTTGGGCTTAAGGGAAAAAGCCCAAATTTTTCTTTTCCCTTTCAAAAATCTCGGCCCAAAGGCCCAAACCCAAAGAGAAATGGAAGTGTTGACTTAATGCATGCCACCTCATTATTATCCAAAGGATATCCATGCATTATTCTCATTTCTCCATGCAACATCACTTCAAAATCACTTCTCCCTTCTCTCCTCTCTCACTCTCGGCCATACACACATACACCCACCAAAAATCTCTCAAACACTCTCTAGATCACTCAAGAACATCTCTCCCCCCTCCATCCAAAATCTCGAAAATTAGGAAGCATACAAGAAGGTTCTTCCACAAAAAAATCAACATCTAAGGTAAAGTTTTGCTTGGATCTATGATTTGTATTCCTTATTTATCAAACATCTCTTCCTAATCCATGCAAAAATCATGATCTTGCACTCTAGAAACCCCCATAATCTCGAAAAGTTCATCAAGGAGTGCAAAGGCCAAAAATCACTTCATTTCTTTCAATCTTTCTTCAAAAACCGAATCAACACCCCAAGGTGAGCTTCATACCCCCTATTTTCTGTTTTTATGAGTTTTGTGGGGGGGGGGGGGGGGGAATACAAGTGAAAGTGTAGATCTATATGTGTTTTGTATGCCTTGTATCATTTCCATGCTTATATGTATGCTTTTATGTGTTTTTATGTTGGATCTAGCCTTAAAACCCATCAAAACCGAGATATATCTTGTGTTAAATGATTTTAGCTTCAAATATATTTCTAAACACAAAGTGCTTCAAGAAAAATGGCTAAGTGGTTTAGTAATAATTTTCTTTGGGTTAAAAACACAAATTTTGGGCCTAAAATGTGAAAAATGCAAAAATAAGGGCCCAAATTGACATTTCACAGATTCTGATGGATGAAGTGTGCCAAAACAGTTTCCATAAATAAATTTCTGGAAATATACTCATTTAGGGGATTAAAAACATAAATTCCAAGCTTAATGGGCTAAAAATGAAAATTTCGGCCCAATAAGGCCCATTATGCGAATTTTTCTGTTTTGGAGGGCCAAAACTGTAACTTTCTGTAAAACAGTGGACTATAAGTGTTCCAAATCCTTTTCAAAGGTTTAAAATGCTTTTTAAATTTAAAAAGGACCAAAGTTGCAAAAATTTTCCAATTTGGGCCAAAATTGTCAAAGTTGCGAAAAGAAGGGATTAAAACCGAGAAAACTGCATTTTCAAGGACTTATACTGTTTTTATGAAAAATATGTTGAAAAATATTAATTTCAATAATTTTTGGTGTTAAAATGTCAAGAAAAATAGTTTAAGGACCAAACCGGGAAGTATTTAATAAAAAGGGTTGAAAATGTAAATTTTACAAATAATGGGGGGCCGAAAACAGGAATATTTCAAGGCTAGTTCAATGTACACAATTTGATCAAATAATGGCACCGCGACTATCGACGAAATACAATACATTACAATACCCAAAAGTCGTTGTTAAACGAATTGGCTCGGTCTCGAGCCAATAGAAATCTACAACTACTAACACTACGACACTACGATTCATACAAGTAACGTTTGGTAATACATATACATGCGAGTGTGCACAGACGTCTACGCACCATCTTTGGGCCCCACAAGTGTAAAATCTTGTTCGTTGAGCCTAGCTAGCCCAATGACCTGATCTTAAGGCCCGAAGACATTTTTTTTACGGTGTGTTGGGTTTTACCGATCCGACACAACGTAAATGGACTTTCAATGGCTTGTATACCACCGGTCCCCAAGGGTCCTTTGGTATTGCTAGTAAAGTCTACATTTCATGCGAGGCGGGTCGGGGACCCCTCGTACATTTTATCCCCAACCGGCTAATGGAGTTACTGGGGTCTTCGTGACCTCTTTCTCTTCGGATGTGGGACTACACCTAGTCAGGGCGATTGGATAACGCGATTAGTACTGACGACGCCTTCGGAGTCGTTAGTATAACTATAAACTGGGCGTTTGTGTAACGCGGGTTTGTAGTAAATAATCCTGCTCGAGAACCTTCCAACGTCGCCTGGGACTGACACTATACGCTATGCAATGGTTTCAATGTAACATCACGTAATTCAAGGAACTAGGAGAACATCGGGTTTTCCTAGGGTTTTCAATACTTACAAATTTGAAATGCATACATTTTCAATGAACATTTTTTTTACAAGTGTAGAAACAAACAAGCATACCTATGGATCTTCACAAATGTCTTCAAAAGCTTATCTTTTCAGAAAATATCGGATTTTCTGGTGGTTTTTCAAACAATACAAACATTCGATTTCAAACACTACTTATGAACTCACCAACATTTCATATGTTGACGTTTTTCAAAATACTTGTATTCTCAGGGAACCAGTGAATCAAGGGAAATCATATTCAGTGACGGTTGCAGTTTATTTTTGTATGGATTGAACAAATTAATTTTTGGGAAATGTAATGTTTAAACAATGTATGATATGTAAACACTACTGGTTGTACTATGTTGATGAATGGTGACGAATGTTGTTATGTTTCATATATATTCAATGTTATGGTATTCAATTGAGTCACGACAGCCCCCGGACGTTTCCGCCGTCTGGTTCGGGGGTGTGACAGGTTGGTATCAGAGCTTTGTTTATAGTGAACTAGCATGTCGAGCCATACATTGATATGCAACTATAAACCAAAAAGAGGGACTAACATACCTCTGAACAGAACAAGTAAATAAAATACACTTGCTTGCATTAGGAATAAAGATCCAACGCTGAATCAAACACAATAACACTGGTATCTCAGTTAATTCGGGACTGTTCTTAGTGATACCAAGGAGTGAATGTAGCCTGATCAACTACATTCTCTCCAAGGTAAAACTAACACACGTCTTGATGAGATCGGGATAGCCAGGGAACCTAAAAATTATACCCTTTATCACCCAAACAAAGAATGTTCGCTTAGTCTGTGTAATAGTCATAGTACCCTAGGAGTAATGTAGCAAAATTACGTACTCGCGCAGACAGCATGGCTGGTTTTCATCACCCTGGAGACCCCTACTTCCCTAATCAGGGAAACAACGGGTGGCTAGAGGAGGAGGAGGAGCCTGAGGAGGAGCAGCCGGGTATCCAGTTTCATCAGGCCTTAGTAGCTCACGGGATGCTTGTGGATGAGCCGGGAGAGAATCCAGGAGAAGCACACGACGTCGAACCCGACGAATATATAGACACCGACTACGAATTTGGAGAGGTCGACGATGACGACGAGGAGGGTCAGGTCGGGGGCCAGGACCCCATCCCGCCATGCGAGGACGAGGCACAACCAGATCACCCCGCTCCACCAGTGAACCCCCCAAGGGAGAACCGTTCCCTCGAAGCTGAGATCGCCGCACTGCGACAATAGCTGTATGCTATGGAGGCTCGGGCAGTGAGAGCAGAGCACGAGAGGGATGAAGTTATAGGAGACATGGCAGAGATGGCGCAGCTACTGGCGCAACATTTCGGCATATGACCTCGGCACCACCTCCTGACGCAGCTCATCGCGGTTAGGGATAGACCTATCGTAGTAGGATATTAGTAACTATGTTATGTACTCCGGCTCTATGTTTAAGTGACTACACTACTCATGGAGCCGTTATGCTGTCGGATTAGTGTTACTTATGTATGCTCCTACGAGCAAATTTTCTTGTACTAAATGCGGATAATATTAATAAACTTTTGTGTGTTTTGCTAAATTATTCTCAGTTGCTATGTGTTGAGACATTATGATTGCATGCTTGATGATAGTAATGTTTAGGTTCGCACCATACACCTAGTTAGTAGAGTCGCCACCTCACAGAAACCACGTACACTCAACATCTTTCCGTTTCATGACAGAAAGATGCCTCGCCCAGCTACTCGCGGGAATCCCGAACCAACCCCGCCGGAAGTTGACTCCACTGCTTTCCAGGCAGCCGTGTCTGCTGCAGTCACAGCGGCTATGGCACAACTTCACCGAGGGAACAACGGAGGAGGTAACGGGCAAGGATCCGGAAGTTCGAACAACGGGACGAACCAAGGACTCACTAAAACGTGCACCTACAAGGATTTTGCGAACGCTAAACCCCGAACTTTCAACAGTACCGGAGGAGTGATCGCCCTAAAGCGATGGATCGAGAAGGTAGAGTCGGTATTCGAGATATGCGAGTGCCCCGAGCAGATGAAAGTGAAGTTCGCGGCCTGCACTTTTGTGGACCAAGCACTCACTTGGTGGAATGGTCATGTGGAAGCTATGACACTCCCTGTCGCCAACTCTATTCCCTGGGCAGAGATGAAAGAGATGTTGACGGCTGAGTACTGCCCCCGAGGCGAAATACAGAAGATGGAGCAGGAACTATGGAATCTCACGGTGCAGAATGGGAACATCGATGCTTACATATCGAGATTCAGCGAACTATCTCTGTTGTGCCTGGGTATGATCACATCAGAGGGGAAGAAGATTGAACGATTCATTTGGGGACTGACATCCCCCATTCAAGGGAATGTGATAGCTGCGAACCCTGAAACTTTTGACAGTGCGAAGAGATTGGCAAAGAGGCTGTATGATCATAACCACAAAAGGGCGAGAAACCGGTAGAGACTGAGAAGAAGAAGGAGAGTGATGGTAAGAAAGGATGGAACAACAAGAGGAAGGGGCGCCAGGGTCCCGAGACCTCTAAAAAGCAGCAAACGGTGGCAGTTCACGCTGTCACTGCGCCGGTACCAGTCACATCACATGCTCCAGCCTCAGCTGCTTCAAATACTTCAAGACCCTATTCTGGTAATCATCCCAAATGCAACAAGTGCGGTTTCCATCACCAAGGAGAATGTAGGGAGTTCCATTGCACCAGTTGCAACCGAAGGGGACACACTGCAAGGTTCTGCAGGACTTATCCTTCTCAGAACCAGAGTCAGGGAAACAACCAGAACAACAACAACAACCACCGCAATACCAACAACACCAATGCCGGCGGCAACAACGCAGGGCCTAGCCACACCTGTTTCGGGTGTGGAAGGACGGGACATTTCCGTCGAGACTGCCCTAACAACAACAACAACTCAGGAAACAGAGGAGCAGGAAGAATGCTGACTATGGGTCAGAGTGATGCAGTTCAGGACCCCGCAGTTGTGACCGGTACGTTCCTCCTAAACCACACTTATGCATGCATCTTATTTGATACCGGAGCGGAGCGAAGTTTCGTAAGCGAGAAGTTTAAACATTTATTAAAACAACAACCCCAAAAGCTAAATGAAACCTATACGGTGGAAATGGCCAATGGGAAGACCGAATCCACTAGGGAAATCTACACTGGATGTACCCTAACCCTTAACCAACACGTCTTACGAATAGATCTGATGCCAGTGTCAATTAGGAGTTTCGATGTGATTATCAGCATGGATTGGTTAAGCCCCCACCATGCTGAGATTTTGTGCCACGAGAAGGCCGTTCGCCTTCGTCTCCCGAATCACGAAACCCTAGTAATTTACGGAGACAAACCTAGCACGAATCTTCGTCTTATCTCGTGCATCAAAGCACAAAAACATCTGCGAAAGAACAACTTAGCGTTCTTGGCCCACATAGTGGACAAGGCCAAAGAAGAAATTAACATCCAAGGCATTCCAGTAGCGTGTGAATTCCCGGACGTGTTTCCTGAAGATCTTCCAGGAGTACCCCCGGAGAGACAGGTTGAGTTCCGAATCGACCTCATCCCAGGAGCAACTCCTCTCGCTAAATCACCATATCGATTGGCACCTGCTGAAATGCAGGAATTGTCCAGCCAACTCAGTGAGCTTCTGGACAAGGGATTTATCCGACCTAGCTACTCGCCATGGGGAGCTCCGGTGCTCTTTGTCAAGAAGAAGGACGGATCTTTCAGAATGTGCATCGATTACAGAGAGTTGAATAAACTCACTGTTAAAAACCGCTACCCACTCCCACGAATCGATGATCTATTCGACCAGCTCCAAGGAGCTAGCTATTTTTCTAAAATAGATCTACGGTCCGGATACCATCAACTCAAGGTCCGAGAAGAAGATATTCCTAAAACCGCTTTCCGAACCCGCTATGGACATTATGAATTCGTCGTAATGCCCTTCGGTCTAACAAATGCACCCGCCGCATTTATGGACCTAATGAACCGAATCTGTCGACCGTTCTTGGACAACTTCGTCATTGTGTTTATCGATGACATCCTCGTCTATTCTCGAAGCAAAGAGGAGCATGGCCAACATCTCCGACAAGTCCTAGAAACTCTGCGCACGGAAAAGCTTTACGCCAAACTCTCCAAGTGCGAGTTCTGGCTTCGGAGTGTGAATTTCTTAGGCCACGTAGTTAGCCAAGACGGAATTCATGTGGATCCCTCTAAGGTCAAAGCTGTGGAAGGATGGGCAATTTCGACTACGCCCACAGAAATTCGTCAGTTCTTAGGCCTAGCAGGGTACTATAGGAGATTCATCCAAAACTTCTCTAAGATCGCCAAGCCGCTTACCTTGCTTACGCAAAAGGGCGTGCCATTCAAGTGGACAGACCGACAAGAGATTGCGTTTCGAACCTTGAAGCAAGCTCTTTGCAGCGCTCCTGTACTATCTCTACCTGAAGGAACGGAAGATTTTGTAGTTTACTGTGACGCGTCAAATCAAGGCCTAGGTTGCGTTCTCATGCAACGTGGAAGAGTGATAGCATATGCGTCCCGCCAACTAAAGACGCACGAAGTAAATTACACAACCCATGACCTAGAACTGGGAGCTGTGGTCTTCGCCCTAAAAATTTGGAGGCACTACCTGTACGGTACAAAGTGCACCATCTTCACAGACCACAAAAGCCTCCAGCACATCTTGAATCAGAAGGAGCTGAACATGAGACAACGAAGATGGGTGGAGTTGTTAAACGACTACGAATGCGAGATCAAGTACCATCTAGGCAAGGCCAACGTGGTAGCTGACGCATTAAGTCGGAAGGAGTACACAAACCGCCGTCTGGTTCGGGGGTGTGACATGCATCGACCTAATTCCTGGAGCTACCCCCGTAGCCAAGTCCCCATATCGCTTAGCTCTAGCATAAATGCATGAGTTATCCAGTCAGCTCAGTGAGCTACTTAGTAAAGGGTTCATCAGACTGAGTCCCTCATTCTGAGGAGCCCCGGTATTATTGAAGAAGAAAGATGGATCCTTTCGGATGTGCATAGACTACCACGAGTTGATCAAGTTGACAGCCCAAAAACCGATATCCTCTTCCTCAAATTGATGACCTCTTCGATCAACTTCAGGGAGCCAGTTACTTCTCGAAAATAGACCTCAGATCAGGGTACCATCAGCTTCGAGTTCACGAGAATGATATTTCCAAGAAGACATTCAGGACTCAATATGGACACTACGAGTTCGTAGTGATGCCCTTCGGCCTAACCATTTTCCTTGATCACGTAGTAAGAGAAGAAGGCATAATCGTGGACCCGTCCAAAATCAAGGCGATAGAGAATTGGTCAGCACCGAAGACACCCACAGAAATCCATCAATTCTTGGGTCTCGCTGGCTACTATCGTAGGTTCATCCAAAATTTTTCCAGAATCGCCAAACCCTTAACCACTTTCACACAGAAAGACTTAAACATGAGACAACGGCGATGAGTAGAGATGCTCAGTGTTTATGAGTGTGAAATCCGCTACCATCACGGCAAGGCCAATGTGGTAGCAGGTGCCCTGGGCCGAAAGAAGAGTTCAAGCCGCAAGACGAAGACATTAATGGTGACCATCCATTCCTACTTATCTACTCAGATTCGAGAAGCCCAGTTGGAAGCCCTAAAACCAGATAATGTGTTGAATGAAGCTTTGAGGGGAATGGATAAGAAACTTGAGATCAGAGGTGACAGAGTTTACTGTTTCGTGGATCGAATCCGGACCCCAAAGTTCGGAAGTTTCAGGGAAGTTGTTATGAATGAAGCTCACAGGACCAAATACTCTGCTCACCCAGGTTCGGATAAGGTGTACCTGGATCTCAGGAAGCTATACTGGTGGTTAAACATGAAAGCTGAGATCGCTACCTTCGTGGGCAAGTGTCCGACTTGTGCCAAGGTAAAAGTCAAGTATCAGAAGCTCTCGGGTCTGCTCTAGCAGCCCGAGATACCTGAATGGAAATGGGAGATGATTACCATGAATTTCATTACCAAGTTACCCAGATATCCGAGTGGGTACGATACCATTTGGGTAATTGTCGATCGTTTGAAAAAATCCGCTCACTTCCTTCCGATTAAAGAATCATTCAGGATGGAAAGACTCACGCGAGTGTACATCCAAGAAATAGTCCGACTGCACGTTGTACCTGTGTCCATTATCTCTGATTGAGATAACAGGTTTACCTCAAGGTTTTAGCAGTCTTTTCAGAAAACTCTTGGAACTAAGCTGAACATGAGTGCAGCTTATCATCCTCAGACAGACTGACAGAGTGAGAGAACTATTCAAACCCTAGAAGACATGCTGGGAGCATGTGTCATCGATTTAGGAAAGCCGTAGCACACCCATTTACCCTTGATTGAGTTCTCGTATAACAACAGTTACCACACTAGTATCAAGGCTGCCCCGTTCGAAGCCCTCTACGGTCGCAAGTGCAGATCCCCTTTGTGTTGGGCCGAGGTAGGGGACACGCAACTACCCAAGAGTCAAATCCCCGACACTGCTCCCACTAGTACAGAAATCATCCGTGAAACCATCAAGAGGATCATCTAAATCCGAGAATGACTGCAAGCGTCACAAGATAGACAGAAGAGTTACGCCGATAAACGACGGAAACCTCTAAGAATTCCAGGTAGGAGATTGTGTCCTGTTGAAGGTCTCGCCATTGAAAGGCAATATACATTTGGGAAAGAGCAGAAAACTTAACCCGAGGTACATAAAACCTTTCGAGATCCTCGCTAGGATCGATCCCGTAGGCTACAAACTCCAACTACCTTCGGAACTTAACAACATCCATCCTATATTCCACGTCTATAATCCTAAAAAGTGTATATCCGATGAAACCTTAGTAATCCCTTTGATGAGACCAAAATCAACAAAAGTTTGAACTTCATAGAAGAACCAATCGAAATCATGAATAGAGAGATTAAACGTACGAAACAAAGCCACCTCCCGATAGTGAAGGTTCGCTGGAATTCCATACGAGGACCCGAGTTCACTTGGGAGCGCGAAGATTCGATGAAGCAGAAGTATCCGTATCTCTTTTCAAATCCATGAATTGTATCTAAAGTTTGAATTTCGGGACAAAATTCCCTCTAACGGGGGGATAATGTGACAACCCGTAATTTATTCCGTCACGGTAACCCATTTCCATCAGTAAAATCGTTTGTATTTCAATTTTTCCGTTAACATTTTGGATTAGGTCATTTAAATTAAGACCTTTATTTTGACCTCATGAGTGTCAAACCATTAGAAACGCGTGAAAATACCCTCGTTATTTATTTGGAAAAATTTTAGTTACGACTAAGTCGTAATAACGACAATTAATCGGGTACGACCATAAGCCTCGTTTAACGTCGGTATCGGGTAGATTTCCACCGGACCATAAACTCAACCCCTATATAAGGGATTAAGTGACCACATTTTGAAGCTTTTTCACTCTCTTAAAACACTTTCTATCACTACTCTCTCTATAAAACTCGAGTTTGATCCAAAAACACCCCTTTCAAGCTTCAAATTGGTAAGTAATCTATCCTAGCTTGTTTCTAAGCTTGTTTATCATGCAAATTCGTGTTTAAGCCATCCAAATGCATCAAAAACAAGTGTTTACGGTTTAGGAACACCTCCCAAAACCGTGAACTCCTTTAAATGGGGTTTTGGAGCCCCAAAACCCTTCCAAACCACTTCTAGTGCTTAGTTATGACCTTTGGACTTGCAGGAATGGACTTAGAACACCAAAATCTTACCATTTGAGGAGTAAACATGAGTTTATGGCCCAAGAACATGCTTGGACCATAAACCCTCATTTATAGACCATAACACCTATTAAGGTGTTAAATTGCCCTTAAACACCTCCAAAAGCTTCTATGAGCCTCCATGAGTGCATAGAACCTTATATTCCTTCATGAGATGCACCAAAACATACACAAATGAGTCACACTTGAGTTTACCGCCCAAGAATATTATTGGACCGTAAACACCCCTTCTTAGACCATAAACTCCTCCAAAGGGTGTTAAAGTGCCCTTAACACCTTGTATGGCTTAGAATTGGACCTAGAACTTTGTATGCTTAACCTACAACCACCAAAACACATGATTGATGTGCAAAAAAGTACCCACTAATTTTAATATTTATAACCTAAAAAACTTAAACTAACTATGCACTTATAGGCAGTGTACCTAGTCAGATTACAGTATAGTTTGGGTAAGTCGGGTGTCGATCACAGGGAACGGTGTTACTAATTAATTTACTTACTATTAAATTAACCTAATTATTAACAAATTTAAAAGGGGTTTTATCTGACTTTACAAGATCAGATGAACTTAAATCAAATTCAATAAGTAAAAACACACTCTTGTTTAGGTTGAATCCACTTCTTCCTTATGGCTAGCTAATGATTACGGATTGTTAAGTTGGTTTTTAGTTGTATTAGTAATTTAGTTCTAACTTTACCAATAATTAACTAATTCATGTCAAACCATGTATGTTCACGCATAATTAAACACAGAACTAATTATGAATGTAAATATGCTATGTAAGATTTGTTATATAAACGCAATTGTAGTCACAATACACGTTCTCTAGCACAGCTAAGCTTATTTACTCTAATTACTAACTAAGATTGGTCAATCCAAGCTCTAACAATTTAATGTTCACTAAATCATTAGGTAAACAAATTCATGTAGTTAATGGTCACTAAGCTACACAGAACATGCAATCAAGCAATTAGAGAAACAAACAATAGCATGCTAAGTAATACAAATCAAACACAAGCAATTTTTACCAACTAAACTTAATCCATAAAAATTGAGCTATTCATAAGTTGGAAGCTTCATCTAGCTAAACAAGAGTAGCTAGATTCAGCTGCTCATCATAGCAACTTACAAACCAACACAATTTGAAGTAATAGAAAACATGTTCTTAATTAACTAAAATATAGACCTTTACTCTTTTTGGTGTTGAAAACCTTTTTCCAGAACCTTTCTTTTGCTCCAAATCGTCTTCTGGAACTCCTTCCTTCAGCCAAAAGGTTCTTTCTCTCGTAATGATCATGAACACTTAAATAGACTCCAAAACCCCGTGCCACGTCGTGGCTATCCAGGCGACGTCGTGGGCTTCAAGTTATCCGTACCGGGCAAGGATTCCTCCGAATCGCGATCTTTATCTTCTAGAATTCACTGGCCACGTCGTGGCTGACTTTGCCACGTCGTGATTTTAGTATCTTTCGTGGATTTATTCATCTCTTGTCTTCCAAGTCTCCCATGTTCTACATATTGTCACTTTTGGTCCCTCTCTTCGAAAATCCTTTTAATTGACTGAAAATAACAATTTAAAGTCATAAGTACCATTATTCTAAACATATTATCAACTTATTAATAAAAATGTACTTAAATATTGCCTAAAAATAGGTATAAATATGGCAATATCAATGATTCATGGACAAAAATGATTTTACTGCCATAAACTCATGTGTTTACGGTAGTAAACTCCCCAAGAACGGTAAACTCCTCTTCCTAGGTCAATTCAAGTCCCAATCACTTCCTAAGCCATGGAATCAACCCAGAACCTTCCCTTGTGCATTGTAAGACCATTTAGCATCCAAGAACACACCACCCATGAGTTTACGGCCGTAAACTCATGGGGATATGTTCATTGGACCGTAAACTCCCCTAAGGGCTTACTCTTGAAGAGTAAACTCCTTATCTAGGCCCTACACACCCTTAGATGCAACCCGGATCATTCTAAGCACTTGATATAAAGTGTTTTCGCGCCTCGGAGTGTATATTCTTAATTTATTAGTATTTCAAGGTCTAATTAGATACAAATGTGTATCTCTTCATATTACATAGGAACCTCGCGTGTTTTCAAGCCCCGAACTGACGTTTAGCACCCAAACCGACACATTTCTCGACTGGTGAGTTCATACCCCTACGCCTTTTTCCAAGTTTTTCAATGTTTTCAGGGGGAATACAAGCAAATTATAAATGTTTTCGAAACATAAAACTGATGTAATTCTATAAATATCTGGAAAACTTTTAGATATCTATACCCCTTTGTATTATGCGGAGCATAAGGGATGTTTTCTGAATATAACTACATAGAATTCAATTACAGTGCAGGAAACAATCAAAACAATCAAATTATTATGGGAATAATTTGGGATCTTCATTTCTTGTTTTACGAGTTCGGATTTCATGCAGAGTCAATAGGTAAACTATGTCTGATTTAGTTTATTTGAGTTTAACTTAGAATATCATGCCAGATAATTTCTTTGTATTCAATTGTTTATACTCTATTATGTTTCAAAACGATTATGATATTTGATAACGACCAAGTACACCGTGAATAATTTAATACTAGCTTGTGAGATTCGTCTTCATCAAAACCCTTCGGGTTATCAGTAAATCCTCCCCGAAAGTATAACTAGAGTCTCCTGGAGGGAGAGCGTGGAATTTGTGGATAGATCTATTCAGGACTGACAATCCCACACCTTAACTGCTAGCTACAGTTAGCCGGGCACGCCTGGGGAGACAATTTCTGGATATTGTCCGACGCCTGAAGAACGTCAAGGAGGTCTCGGGTCAGATTAGCATGGTTATACGACTCACAATACGTATTAATATAAATTTGTTCACGGATGTTATATCTTCCTTTAATATATAGTTTTATGTATTAAAACTACCTACTGTTGTACTGGATGGTATTCCAGGGTTTTCAATCTATAGTTTTACTAATTAAATTATCTACTATTGTACTGAGTGGAATTCGCAAATTTTAACTTATGTTTTCTTAACATACTAGTAATAATCAGGGTTTACCTTATAGAAATCGAAAAACGTGATAGAAAATATGGGATTTTCTTGGATAACAACTGTTTCAGAAAAGCAAAGGAAACTTGTTCTTTTTCATAAACAAACCGCTTATGAACTCACCAGTTTTATGCTGATTTTTAAACTGCTTGTATTCTAAGGTTCTCCTTAGACAGGTATCCCGCGTTCTTTTGCAGAAGACGGAGCATATGGAAGTCATGACTTTATTTTGTTTAGACTAATATATTTATAATACATGTACAAATTTGTTTTCAAACAAATGTAATGATTCTATGTAATGTAATGTTTCGTGTTTACTATGCTTACTATGTACATTGGTTGTGATATTACATGAAGTCCTCCGCCCCGGAACGTTTCCGCCATCGGTTTCGGGGTGTGACAAAATGTGAACCCCATCTTGTTTCTCCCGGTTGAACAAGTGTAGTCTCTTGATTTAACCCTCTTCCAGTTTCAAGTTCACCACTACACAAGCCTTTTTGCACCCTTTCTCTTGCTTGCTCTCGTAGTAAGTCTTTTCTTTTACACGATGCAAAAACTAGATTAACCACCAACCAAATTTGCTCAAAAAAGTCACTAACACCATCACGCTTCTTTGCTACAGCCACAACTACTAATTGAAGTTGGTGTGCAAAGCAATGTACATAAAAAGCTGTGTCATTCTCTTGTAATATCAAAGCTTTCAAACCATTGAATTCCCCTCGCATATTGCTAGCCCCATCATAACCTTGTCCTCTTATCTATTAAAATTTAAAACAATTAATATATATATATATATATATATATATATATATATATATATATATATTATTTAAATTGAAATAACAAAAAAGTAAAGAATAAATTACCTGACTAAAACTCAACTTATTACTTGTAAGTACTTCATTTATGGCGTTTTTGAGTGTCAAGGAAGATGTATCCTTCACATGCACTAAACCTATGAATCTTTCTTTCACAAAGCCAAGACTATTGACATAACGCAAAACAATAGCCATTTGTTCCTTTTTTGAAACATCACTAGATTCATCAACTAGTAAAGCAAAAACATCTTGACCAATCTCTTCACGAATACTCAAAAGTACTTCTTGTGCAAAACATTGTACAAGTTGTTTTTGAATTTTAGGGGAAATTAGTTGATTGTTTTTAGGAGCATTTTCTAAAGTATTGTTGAAAATATCTTCACTAGTCTCTCGAATGGCTTTTAACACTTCAATGTATAGCCCTTTATTTTCCGAGTTAACCGACTCGTCATGACCACAAAATGGTAAACCGGTTTTCAATAAAAGTCTAACAACAATAATAGAAACACGTAATCGAGCTTTATATTTATGATCCTCTGCTTCGGTTTGCCTCCTCAAGACTACATTGATAGCTTGTTTTTCCCTCATTAAAAACTCACACTTTTCTTTTGCTTTGTTGTGAAAACTATCAACACCACCCACATGAGTCCGAAATGCATCTTTTTTATTCCAAGTATCAAAACCTTGGGAAACAAATGCATCTCTCCCTCCTTTTTGTCCCATGAGGTCCCCACACAAATAACAATATAAACAATATGCACTATTCTTTTTCACACTATATTCCAACCAATCAAAGTCATCAAACCATGAAGGAACGAATCTTCTAAATCTATCACCTATTTTTTTAGGAAACTTATGTGCCCTTACTTGACACGGTCCTTGAAGCAAATATGCTCTTATTACATCATCTCTTATATTTTGTTTGTAACTTGTAATCAATGGCCTATCCGCCGGGGCCTTTGGTAGATCTTTCAAGTCAACATTATCATTAGGTTGGTTAGAGCATTGTGTTTGTAGAGTTGCATTAGAAACGAAAGGGATTGATCGATTGGTGATTGGTGTTTGTGGAGTTGCATTAGAAACGGAAGGGATTGATTGATTGGTGATTGGTGTTTGTGGAGTTGCATTAGGATTAGAAACGGAAGGGATTGATTGATTGGTGATTGGTATTTGGGAACATTCTTCACCACTTTCATTAGGATTAGGTCTTTGTCTTTTGGTTAAAAAACCACTTAGTTTAACCTATAAAAACATAACAATGACTTCAATAAAACAAGTTGCTTTCACCTAATCAAACAATAAATTCAATAAAAATATAACAATTTCACCTAATCAAACAATGACTTCAATAAAACAAGTTGCTTTCACCTAATCAAGCAATAAATTCAATAAAACATATCAATTTCACCTAATCAGACAATCAATTCAATAAAAAAAACATAGCAATATAACCTAAGCAAACAATATAACTTCAACAAAGCAAATCAATTTCACCCAAGTCAATCAATAACTTCAAAAAAACATATCAATTTCAAATATCTAAATGAATTGGTAAAACTTACTTGCTTTATTGTAATGTAGGGCTTTGAAGTGGATTTTATTAACCAAAATAGTAGAAATTGAAAGAAGAGGGAACTTGATCGATACTTGCTTCAAGAGATTGAGTGATTGACTAATGTTGAAATCGATCAATGAATGAAATCGATTAAGGTCCAACCGTCCAAGGATTGTGAGGTCACGAGTCACGACTCAATGAATGTCGACTGTCGAGGCTACTGATCGCATGATCGCACATCGGTCATCGAATGAAATTTGGAAGTCGAAGCCAGGAAGTCGAGTAGTCTATGTACGTAATCGTGTGTTTTTTTTTCTTTCTTTGTACCAATCAACAATTACAATTAGGATTGGGCTATCTTTTTTACAAGCAATTAGCCTAATTGCTAATTTATCCAATTAAGTTTTATTTTGGGCTTTAGGGCTTTAGTCTTTAGACAATTGGACTATTAGATAATAATTGAATAAAACATTTGGCTTGTTATTATTTTTTTTCGTTTGGTAATTCCCGAAAGAGTGACAATATTTTTTTATGTAGTTGCACAATTTTTTTAGTAGTTGCATGATTTTTTTTACATAGTGGCACAATACGTAAAAATTAAAAAAAAAAAATTCTACTTCGTGCGCGGAAGCTAGGTGTTGCCGGTGCCACACCGGGCACCTAGCTAGGACCGCCCCTGGCTAGATCGAATCCGGACCAAACATTGATTTAATGAGAAATGGAGAATTGGAAAACGGATTGATGAACCCGGTTCCAGATACGGTTCAATTCTACAAGTAAGTGTGCTTTTCAGAAACGTCTTTGGCCCGAACCGATAACTGATTTGATGGGATTAAAACAACTTTTAATCTATGAAGATCGATTAGATCTTGAACAAGTATATGAATATGAAACAGCAAGAACACAATATTAAAAACAAAGCAGAACGCAATATTAAGAACAAAACAGCTTGAATCAATCGTGTCGAATGATTAAATAAAATCCTTAGAAGAGCTCGATTAAGAACATCAACTGTAAAGGATTGGAAGATTACAAGAACGATTACTGGAAAATATTGTACTCTTAATCAATCGCTATATTGATAATCTCTCGAATCTTAACCTAATATGCATGCAAGCATTAACTTAAATACTATACATAAAAGGCTCTCGGTTGGACAGGCCCAAACCGGAGAATAAAAGGCTAATCTAACGAGCCCAAAAGACGCAACATCTAATAGAACTTCAGCCCAACAATCTCCCCCTTTGCGTTAATTTGGAGCGAGACCTTCACTTCTTACTTTGGCCAGCAGCTGAAGCTGGTACTTTCTTCTTCACGGTGCTAAACAGACACTTGGTTATTGAGAGGATGGTCTGTCTAAACCGGATGTACCAATTGATCATATCATTGAAGTACTTGATGTCATCAGCCGAATTGTCCTTACACCGCTTGACGATTGATAGGACGTGCTCCAAGCAAGCTGTGGTGTAGAGGTGCTTGTCAGCTAAAGCGAACAGACATTTCTGTCCTTCGGCTCTGTTGAACATCACTGAGTTTCGCCTTGGATCTATCTTGCCCATTTGCATTGTGTTTAGATCACTGGCCGATCCCACTGGTGCTACTTTCGGTTTCTTCTTGAAAACAGTGGCGACCTCCTGATCCATTTGGGCAACCTCCATGATGTAGCAAGCTAACATCCTTTTGACATGGTCTAAGATGGGACCATATTCGGCTTCGTTTGTCAGCAGGATATTGTACAAGACTATCCAGTCATGAGGATTCAGATTCGGTAGATCCGCCAGGGTGATGATGTGAGCAGTTCTTGCAGATCCTCGGATAAGCTTGAACTTGACGTTTGTAAATCTCCCCACGGCAAAAGGCTTCATCACCCGAACATTGACAATCTTTTGGGCGCTCCATGTAAGGTATTGAGGGCGAGCGGCCTCCAGGTAGAAGTCAATGAGCTCCCTGTCAAGCTCATCGTTCGGATGCGGGACTTCAAAGATGTTGGAGAAGGCGTGGAAGATGAACGCCTTTTGAGTCAGTGGCATATCGAACTGCGAATCGATGGTGTTGTTGCAGTCGAACGATATCACCGGCTCGAGCCATAGTATGCTTGGAGTCTCTATGGCCTCTTTTATCAAACAATCCCTGGTCCAGGCAGGGAAGAGCAGCTTTCGGCTCTCAAGGAGATCGTGGGCTTCTTTTTGCTTTCGTTCGGCTTCTTCAGCCTCACGCGCCACACGACTGGCATCACCTTCAGCATTGCGACTGTTTTTCCGTTTCAACAAGTCGGCAATGGTCTCCTTGTCTTCATCTTCATCTTCATCTTCATCTCCTCCCTCTGCTATGTTTTTGCCCTTGTTCTTCACACCCGAACCCGAGGCATGACCAGTTGGGGGTGGTTCGGTTGTGTGAGTAGCTTTGGAGGAAGGAGGTGGTTTCGATCCTTTCTTCTCATCTCCCCCTTGTTTCGGAATGGACACGAAACTCGGCAGACCTTCAATTTTGCTTAAGAGGTCCATGGCCGGGGAGAGCTTTTCAGCGAGGGTGCGCCTCACCGAATGATTAAGGATGGGGTCGTGTGCTTCCAGGATGTTGGATAGAGCGGCGTGGACATCCGAAACACACGTCTTTATGACTTCCCTCTCGGATCGAAGAGCTTCCAATTGTTCTTGAGAGTTGGAAAGCTGCGTGCTCTTGACCTTTAGGGCAGTTGTTTTACTCGCCAGAATGTCCATCAGAGCGTTCTCTGCCGCAAGATCCTCTTGTAGTTTTGCCAGACGGGCATCGATGGAGGCACGGAGTGCCAAGTTGTCGTCGCTGATATTTTGTCGGAGGATAGCGAACGAAGTCAACTCCGTCGAGACAAACTTGGCCAATTGCTGAACAATCGGTTCCAGAGTTGTCTTTGTGGCATTGGCGCTTTCCTGCAGAGACTTCAGCAGGTCAGAAGCGTCGGAGAATAGTTTATCGACTTTTTCGGTCGCTGCCACACAGGCTCGGGTGGAGGCGTCTATCGCAGCAGTTGCTGAGGCCACTGAGTCATGTTGAGCCCTGGAGAAGGCATCAACTATCTTCTGAAGGGCAGCTTCAGATAAGGATGACTGCTGGTTGGAAGAGGAGGCGAGAAGTTGATCAACCTTCTCGTTAAGCTCGCGGAGATGTTCTTTGTCACTGGAGCATCATCCTCCTCATCACTCTGAACTTGAAACGGACTATAGTAGACCGAATCAAAGTTCATGTGATCACCACCAAGGTATTGATCATCGCCATCGGAGGCGTCTTCTGGAGATTGAGGTGGTGGTGAAGCTGGGGGTGTTGTGGGTTTGGTTGGTTCAGGTTGAGTGGGTGGGGGGTTAGTTTCGGGTGGTGGTGGTGTATGGGTTTCGGTTTGTGGAGGTTCGGTTACGGGAGGGGTTTCGGTTACAGGTGGTGTTTCGGTTGATGTGGTGAATATGGGTGGGGGTATAGGGAATGAGGTTGGTGGTATAGTAGGGTTTATGGTGGGAATGGAAATAGGTATTGTGGGTGGAGGGGAAGGAACTGGGGATTGGTGAAGTTCCATCTCCGGGGTTGGGGACCGAGGGGGTGTGTTGCCTCGTTGTGGAGATTCGTCTCCTTGTGAGCCCTCAGAGTCCGAACTCCCACCTTCGGATTCGCTTGAAGAGGAGGGTATGAGGAGCTTTCGCTTCGGTTGGGTCTTCCTCCTTTTCGGTTGTGGGGATGAAGCAGGTTTCTGTTGTTTACGCTTCTTTGGAGAAGGTCCCTTTGGAGCTTTGGACACTTGCTTTCCCTTGTCACCCTTTTTGCCCCTGGCCACCGGTTTGTCGGCATCATGAATTGATCGCAACATGTCCGGTGTCAGTTCCCTCGGACCAGTTTGGCGAAACTCCTTGATCGTTCTGATCAATCTGCTATCTGCTGGCACATCAGCATACATCGACTCCGGGATAGAGCCAATGAAGGAGAATTTCGATGCATCGGATACGATGATCTTCTTGGTATGAAAGGTACCAATAGAAGACATCGGTGCACCGTCGGCTGTGGGAACGTTAAACTTGTCCATAGCCCATCTGGTGATCAAGATCCAGAACCGGGCCAGCGACACCTCGGAGTGTCGGGAAGAGGAAGAGAGGCTCTGAATCAGTTGTTGCCAAAGGACAAATCCATAGTCCAGATTGATCCCGTTGTACACCCCATACATAATTGACAGGAAAAGACGACTGGCCCCGTCCGATCCTGAGCTCCTTTCTGACAGTCCCTTGAAGAGAACTGTAAATAACCCATTCCATTGGGGCGGTAGGCAGGACTTCTTGAACCTTGCGACGGAGGTAAGAACTTCCGTGTAGCCCATGTTGTAGAACATGTTGTAGAGCATACCAACCGGAATCATCTCCGGGTGAACACGCGATGGGTCAGCAGCAAACCCAAGCATGGTGCAGAAGCGGGGACGAGAAATCGACGTCTTGTGTTCCGCCACTTCGAAAAAGACCCTGTCCACGGCCTTGTCGTAGTAAGCCGTTGCGTAGACCTGAGATAAGGCCACCATTGGCACCGTTTCAATCCGTGACAGTGCAGGAGCAAGCTGGGAGTATTTGAGACATTCGATGACCGGAGACATATAAGAATCATACGCCAGTGGGTTGAGATCAATCACGAGGCATTGCTGAGGACGGATTGGAAGAATCTGAGAAGTAGCATGGACGGAAGAGGATTCAGCCATTGTTGCAGGTTTGGAGAAGAAGATAACCGGGAGAGAGTTTGGAAGTATTTTTGCTTTGGAAATTATGGGGCAGTAAAGAGGTAAAAGGTGGTGTTGATGGGTTTTTATAGTAGGTGATAGGAGAGAGAAAAATCGTTTCAAATCTCTTATGGAAATACGAAACGGGTTTTTTAGAGTGACTGATTGGTGACAGTTGGGACGTGCGATGATCACGTAGGAGAGAGAGTGTCAGATTCCTAGGATGACGCCGCCCAGTAAGCGCCGGTTCAGAGAGAGGAACTGTTTCCATTTCCACACGCGCCATTAATGCCAGATTGATGACGCTTCAATACTGCACACGCGTCCAGAAGTGTCAGAAAAAGCGCGGCCGCTTCAAATTCACGCGCCCTCCTTTTTTTTTTTTTTTTTACCGTCGTTTGAATTTTTATCCATTTAACTCCCGCCGAGTCAGCAACTTTTTGTCTTATCCCCTTTTAAACGGCTGTTTCCAATTAATGATCCACGTGGCTAATTTTTGACCACAACTTCATTTGTAACCATCCAGTAAATATCCAGCCTGTAAAATAATTAGTAACGGAATTTTTGAAAATCTTGGATTTTCGTGCAAAGAGTGTAAAAAAAAAATAAAGAAGTAAAGTAACTCTTTTTAGGATAATCTGTGATGTCAATAATGACACGAAACTGATGATCCCGGGCACGAATCTCTTCCTTCAAGGTCAAGAAAGACCTCAAAGTGTTAGTGTGGAATCCCGTTGAATTACGATCAAACATTCATTAATAAATGTTGAAAGGCTTCTTTTAATAAGGCAAATTAAGGGTGGTTTCGCTTTGATTCAACAGTTCAATTCTTGATATAAGAACGAACGTGAACAAAGTACTTGTGAGACCAGTGTAGTCTATTGAACAAGTAGGTTTGAGTTGATTTTGTAGTGGCTTGGATTAATATGAAATCTCAGATAAAAATTTAAAACTGGATCCCTTGGGAAGAAATGTCATGGTGTGTAACAATTTCATTGGAACCACGCAAAAAGAAAAGAAATTGAGATTTCATGAAGGTACATTCGTCAATTCATTGGTGAAAACTTGATCAAGTTAATTGGTCACCGTCAATTCGTTGGTGTTGAATTTTGGGTTTCACTCAGCTCGTAGTGGCACGAAGCTAAGATCATAAACACAGATGTTGTGTAACCATAAACCTCAGTGGTAGTTTCTGAGAGTCTCAAGGGTTACAGTGATGAATCGAATGTTATGGAGAAGTGTAATGGGGATGGTGAAAGAAGACATAGTACCTCTGCTGCGAGCAAAAGGACCAAGCAGGAGACTCTGAACTCATGTGAGAAAAGAGTGAGGTAGCTCACGATTAGAATAAATGAGTTAGCCTTATTGGGAAGACAAGGTTTGTGTATACCAGGTCATGAAGGCTATTATTCAAAATCTTATGAGGCTTGGGACACATACAACAGCATGCTTCTAGGGACACTTAAGTAAGGCATCGAATATATTCCCATAAACAAATGAGCACACAATAAAAACATTTTTGGATTTTTGATATTATTAGAAAGAAAAATTGAAAAACCGAACCCGAACGTTCGGTTGGTTTCGGTTGGAAAAAGTTGAAAAACCGAACCCGAACCTTCGGTTGGTTTCGGTTCAGGAAAATTTTGAAAAACCGAACCCGAACCTTCGGTTGGTTTCGGTTCTTGAAAATTTTGAAAAACCGAACCCGAACCTTCTGGAGGTTTCGGTTATGGAAAATTTTTAAGAAACCAAGGAGTTTAGATATGCAATATGAAAAAAACTTTTTACATAAAGAAAAACAAATTTTGCACAAGAAATATACAACACAGAAAAACTACCTTTGAAGTAATGAGCGAGTGAAATGGTTGAACCGAACCCGAACGTTCGGTTGGTTTCGCTTCTTACGTTTGAGATTGAGAGGTAGGGTGAGGTACTGACTCTGATTCCATCATTCCTAGCCCTTGCAATATTTTATTGAACGATGCTTCTGGAAGAGCTTTGGTAAAGACGTCAGCCAGTTGATCAGTGGTTCTTACGAAGTGAACTTCGACATTTCCATCTTCCACATGATCTTTGATGAAGTGATACCTCAGTGCTATGTGTTTGGTTTTAGAGTGTTGCACCGGGTTATGACAGATCCTAATTGCACTTTCAGAGTCACAATATAGAGGGATCTTCTTCATATTGAGTCCATAGTCTCGAAGTTGACTCTGGATCCAAATCACTTGTGATGTGCAGGATGCAGCGGCAATGTATTCCGCTTCAGCAGTAGACAGCGACACACATGTTTGTTTCTTGGATTGCCAGCTGACCAACTTCCCATCAAGAAATTGACAGCCACCAGTTGTGCTTTTGCGGTCGAGTCCACATCCTCCAAGGTCAGCATCAGAATAGGCTTGAACGAAGAAGCCTGAATTGGATGGATACCATAGACCTAAGGAGGCGGTTCGCTTGAGATAGCGTAGGATGTTCTTCACTACCAGCATGTGAGGTTCACGTGGGTTAGCCTGAAATCGAGCACAATAACATACAGAAAACATGATATCAGGCCTGCTAGCAGTTAGATACATCAGTGAGCCTATCATTTGACGATAGAGCGTGATGTCGACAGCCGGTTTATCTAGTGAAGGGGTAAGTTTGGTGCCGAATGCCATTGGGACTTTGACTTTTGAGTCTCCCATCATGCCAAACTTTGCTAGGAGAGTCTTCGTGTAAGCTTCCTGATTGATAAAGATGCCTTCGGGTCCCTGTCTTATATTTAAACCAAGGAAAAAGTTAATAGGACCCATTGAGCTCATTTCAAACTTAGTCTCCATCAAATTTCTGAATTCAGCTGTTAAGCTGGGATTTGTAGAGCCAAAGATGATGTCATCGACATAAATTTGAACTATCATAAGGTGGTTACCTTCCTTTTTGCGAAAGAAGGTTGGGTCAACCGAACCTTGTTTGAATTTGGACATCTTTAAAAATTTTGTAAGCGTTTCATACCAGGCCCTCGGAGCTTGTTTGAGGCCGTACACAGCTTTATCCAGAATATAGCAATGATTTGGATACTTTTCGTTCACGAACCCAGGAGGTTGCTCCACATACACAGTTTCTTCAAGTTCTCCATTGAGAAATGCACACTTGACGTCCATTTGGAAGACCTCAAAGTTTTTGTGAGCAGCATAGGCCAGAAATATTCTAACCGATTCTAGCCTAGCTACTGGAGCGAACGTCTCTTCGTAATCTATACCTTCCTCCTGACAGTATCCCTTGACAACCAGACGTGCCTTGTTCCTTATGACATTACCTTCCTTGTCCATTTTGTTTCTAAAAACCCATTTGAGACCAACAACTGAAGCATCCGGAGGAGTTGGAATGAGGCGCCAGACTTTGTTCCTTTCGAACTCGTTCAGTTCGTCTTGCATTGCTTAAACCCAATCAGAGTGATCGAGGGCAGTGTTCACTGTCTTCGGTTCAACTTTTGATACAAATGAGTTAAACATACAAAACTCAACCTTTAAGAATAAGGATGTCTGTTTTGCCTTCAGTTGAGATCGGGTCAGAACCTTTTCAGATACATCACCAACTACTTGAGAGATAGGATGATCTCTGGTCCATTTTGTAAGAGGAGGGTAATTCGGATCGAAGGTTGGATCTAGTTCAGCGTTGATCATCTCTTCTGGCTCAGATTGACTATCAAAATCAAGCATCATATCATCATGCTCCCCCTCAATTGATGAGTCTTGAGAAACATGAGGTTCAGGGGTTTCTTGCGGTGCTGGACTTTCAGGCATTGAAGCACCTTCGTTTGGAGGGGCACCTTCGGTTGGAGAGGTACCTTCGGTTGGTGAAGGACCTTCGGGTGAAGTGGTAGAACTTTGCTCCCCCTCGACATGAGAACTTGGCTCCCCCTCGACTGAAGCATTGTTGGTTGGAGAGTCATCAGTGGGCGATTCTCCTTCATGCATTCTTCTTGCAGCGTCTTCGACAATCTGCTTCATATGATCTATTTTGTTGTCAGCTGCACCTGCTTCGGAGAGAGAAGCTTTTTCCGGTTCGTCAAATAGTTCCAGAAAATTTTCGTACAAATTGGCGATTGAGACTGTGACTTGGCCAGTTTGAGGGAAGATTTCCCTGGCAGTGTCATCTATGGTCTGTAGTTTCTTGACATAGTTATCATCGAAGGTCACATAGTATGTCTCTTCAATCCTTCTTGAACGTTTGTTTAGGACCCTGTACGCCTTGGATGTGAGTGAGTACCCCAGAAAAATTCCCTCGTCGGCTTTGACATCAAACTTGTTGCGGTGTTCTTTAGAGTAAAAGATGAAACACCTTGAGCCAAAAACGTGGAAAAATTTCACATTGGGCTTCCTGTTGTTTAATATCTCATATGGTGTGAGCGTGAATCGCTTGTTGAGATAGGACCTGTTTTGTGTATAACAAGCAGCAGAAATAGCGTCAGCCCAAAAATAAAGAGGTAAGGAAGCGAAACTTAACATAGTTCGGGCAGCTTCACACAGAGATCGGTTTCGTCTTTCGACTATCCCGTTCTGCTGTGGTGTGTAGGGAGCTGAGAAATTATGGCTAATTCCCTTTTCTGCAAGAAACTCTTCAAACTCCCTGTTCTTGAATTCGAGACCATTGTCGCTCCTGATGTTGCGAACGACCTTCTTGAGCTGGACTTCAATTTGCTTGATAAACACTTTCAGCTTTTGAGTCGCTTCAGATTTGAGCTTTAGAAAGAACACCCATGTAAATCGAGAGAAGTCATCAACGATAACAAGAATGTACTTGCTACCACCGATGCTTTCAATAGATGAAGGACCACACAAATCGATATGAAGCAATTCGAGTGGTTCAACAACTTTTGTGTTAATTACGGATGGGTGACTTTGACGACTCTGCTTTCCCATTTCGCATGCAGCACATAAATGCTCTCTGTCAAACTTGAGCAATGGAAGACCCCTAACGTGACCTCCAGTGACAAGTCGGTTGATATCTTTGAAATTGAGATGAGAGAGTCTTCTGTGCCACAACCAGCTTTCGTCGGATTGAGCTTTTGATAGCAGACATATGGCTGGGTTTCCTTTGATGGGTTTCATGTTCAGAGGAAACATTTCACCCTTTCGCTCTGACTTCAGAATCACTTTCTTTGTCTTTTTCTCTATGATTTCAGAACCTTCATCATCGAATGAAACTTTGAGACCTGTACCTCCGACAAGCTGAGATACACTGATGAGGTTGTGTTGAAGTCCTTCCACATAGGCCACCTTCCTTATGGTAAAATCACCATTAGTTATCATCCCATATCCCTTTATGGTGCCGAAAGAGTTATTTCCAAACTTAACGTTGCCACCATTTGCAAGAGATCTGTATTCCCTGAGCTCCTCTTTCCTCCCTGTCATGTGACGCGAGCAGCCATTGTCGATGTACCATTCTTCGTCAAACTGCTCGTCACTTATAACCTGCAAAAATTAAGCAGATTTAGGAACCCAAAGTTTCTTGGGTCCATGTGAGATTTTCATGGGAACGGGAATAGTAAGAGAGATGTCAACTAGATATGTTCTTTTAATTAGAGTTGTTTCATCTTTCTTTTTAATGGTGTAGACTTTTATTTTGTTAAGATTGGGTTTGTTCGCTTTGAACTCAGGTTTGGATTCATTGACCTTTTGCTTTCCCTTCTGTTCAGCTGAAGAATGAGGTTTTTGAGGGCAAGCGGGATTAGTTTTGGAACTAGATGGAGATGAATGAGTGGAAGTAGAAGAACGAGAAGAATTAGAACGAGAGAAGTTGGATGGGGAGGACTTCCTGGCTGATGACTTTAGGTGACCCTTTTGCTTTTGATCATTAGAGTGGCGGACCTTCGAGTCTTGTTCTCTTTTGACTTCAGAGCCGAACCTCTGCATTCGGTTGGAGTTGTTCTTGGAACCGAACCTTCGGTTTCGGTTGAAATCCTTTTCAGAACCGAACCTTGACTTTCGGTTGGTATCTTCTTGTGAACCGAACCTTGACTTTCGGTTGGTATCTTCTTGCTTCAGATTCTTGTCTTTGTGTGAATAGTATGCATTCTGTGAGTGCCAGAATTGTTTCCTTTTAGAAAGGTTTTTTCTGTATCTTAGGTTCCTTTCTATCTTTTTATCCCTCATCTGCTTAGGTTGATGATGAACGTTCGCTTTCGTTTTTGATGTCACCTTGGCTGGTTCCTTTTGAACTTCAGGAGTTTTTCTTTGAGCCGAGGGAGCAGAGGGAATATCTGAAGAAGATTCAGTTTGCCCTGAGGAAGTGGAAGGAGTATCTGATGAAGGAATTGTTGGGTTTTGAGCATTCTAACACTCCTAAGTGTACATGCAACCCTAAATACCTTGGATCTATGTTTTCTCTATTATACATGCAAATAAGAACTTCCAAGGTATTATCCTAATCTAGCATACAAAAACAATAACTATAACAAGATAGAATACATACCTCTTTGATGTAGAATGTCTTCATGAAGCTTGAGTGCCTAGTGCCCCAAGTGTGACACCTCAAATGGAATCACAATCATCAAAACACTTGGAATAGCTTGAGAGAATTCTACACTCATGAAATCGGCTAGCCCTTTCACACACACACTAGTGTGATTCTAGTCACCAATTTTGCCAAGAATAATATCTTTATATAGTGTTACAATTAGGGCAAACCCTAATTGTCATGACTTTCCATTTCCTTGGATCCATGGGTACAAATACACCATGGAGCATCCATGGACCATCCTATGGGTTTTAGCCCAACTTGATTATCCATGGAGCATTAGCCCACTATACAAGTATGGATGATTTACACAATCAACCCATATATTTAATTAGTCTTCTTTTGATCACTTAATTAATCCTAGATTAATTCTTGATCAATACTAATTAAATAATCTTATTATTCTTATTATTAATATACTAGAACTTATAATATATTAATAACCATAAGTGTCTTATTTCTCTCATCCAAGTGCATGATGGTATGCAACCCAAATGGACCATGCCGGGTCGGGTCAAGTCTTACCAAATATAGTTATGGACTTAGACATTAATCCAACAGTCTCCCACTTGGATAAGTCTAAAACTATTATTGCGTATGACTTCAGGAACCAACTGGCAATCGTAGCTCTCAAAAGCTTCCGTCGAACTCTGACCTTGTCGATGAACTCTGACCTTTGTCAGTGACTTGTCCATTAGATAAGGGATCATATATTCCTCCATTCTAGATATCATATGGACTGAGACATGGATTATAATCATTCTCTCTGTCCATTTGTTGTTTCCCGATTTCTGATTTATGACGACTGACTAATTGAACAAATCAAATCAGTCCTGGCCCGGCCGAGCACTTCCATTTGTCATCATCAAATCATCGAGGGGCCCACAGATATCACTTTTATCCCGAAGGTAAAAGGAATGGATAAACTTCGACTCATATGGCTTGTTCTACTACTTGTTGAATCATACACAAAGGCATGTTTTATAGCACCGAGTTACCAAATGCGGTTTCGTGCAATCAATGTACTATCAACTCATAGTAACAACTCATATCTCTAGGTTTGAAGAATATAAGATATTATCATCTCATGATCACTCGTGATAAAATCCATGAAGTGATTCCAATGAGCGCGGGTTGAATCCAATACTCAGAACTTATGAGCACTCATGAGTGTTGTAGCCTTGTCCAACACCTTAGACCTCTACAAGCCAACCCATGACAGTCTTAATTCATATCTACTTCCAACATATGACCGACTGTGGATGGTTTGAATAACTTAGTCATTCCGGAAGAATAACCCAGTTTATTCGGGAAGTCAAAACATGCAAAGTGAAACACAATAATAATTGAATCCAATATGGTATCAACTCTTTGAACATAAATAAAACACCTTTTATTTATCACCATATGATTACACATTATTCATTGTATACTGTTTCAGCTATCAACTTTATTCTTGAATTTAAAACAATAGTTGTCCCATGCTCCAAGCATGTACACTATGTTTTCTAAACACTAGTCATGCCACACACCAAGTATGCATACTATGTTTGTCTATGATCTTTACTTTGTGAACTAGATCAATTGAACATTACTTCAATGATTCTCTTTTCACACTCCCAAATCCTTATTGCAAATGCAAGAATTCCAAATTCATGCCATTTACTGAAATCTGTCAGATTCTAAACTTATATGCATTGATCCTCTCGTAATGATTATGCACAAAGTCATAAAGACTTGGCAACAATCATTACAGAGTATTCCAAAGGAGATCAACTCCTTGGAAATATCCTTCTTGCATTAAGTTTCCTTAATCTTACACAGATTGAAAAATCTTAACTTTGAAACATTTCCAGATTCCATTTTGACCATCACTTCTGAACAAGAGTTGCCTCCTTACAGACTATGTCAATATGGTCCTTCCAGAATTATCACTATACTTCCAACTGTCCTTGAGCAACCAATCTTTGGTAGACCTTAGATTGTCCTCGACAATTGTTTAATCCTTTTAGTCATATCCAGTTCTAAACCTTTTCCCTTCTTAATGCCCCAGGCATTTTGAAAATTTTAGAACGAATGATTATAGCACATGTAATCGATCCTATATCCAAAGCATATGGGACACGATTCATGATGTCTTACATAAAGACTAAACCAGTCTTTTGCTATAATATGTCCATTTCAATTTGCCAAGTTCTAATTCAGATTATGAAAAGGGATGCCATAATCATAATCGAATTTTAGAACGCAAATAATGGACCCATATACAGAATTTCCTTATGTTGAGCCATTCCAACATGAAATTCATATATATATGCTTGACTAAATGATTAAAACCTCACGATCTAAGCTTATAGATTTGAGATGAAGCATAATTTCCTCTCCCTTAATTATAGCAAAACAACTTTTCCCAATTGAAACTTTTGTTTTCTATAATTAACATTGCTAGCTTGCAATACTTAACATAATTATCATGCTCCCACTAACATGATGATTATTAGCATAACACTTATGCTCCTACTAGCTTTGACATGTACTCAGAAATCAGCTGACTTTCTTACCAAAGTTCAGATTTCTGATACTAGATTGTTTTGATAAGACTTTATCAAAATCATACACCTTCCCTTAGATAGCACACTTGTGTATCTAAACAATTATGAAGAAGGATGCCGTAATCATAATGGTTAGACCTTTTTGCCACTTTTCACAAGTCCAGGTTAGTGTGCCGGTAAACCACACACGCTCCACTAACGACTTTGAGAATGCAAATATCACAATTGCTATCTAGCTAAAATCTACTTAGTGAAAGTGTTTCCTCACCATCATTTTCATGAACCGGAGAGAAACCTTATGACACTTAGATTTACTGGTGTATGTGTTCTTATCCATGTGAATTGTCAAAATCATAGTCACAAGACAAGGATAATGACAAATCCAAACTCATATGGACTGAACTCAATCTTAATTTCTTGCCACCTGGCAGCTCAAGGGCCTACCATTGCTTCCAAGTTGTTGTGAAACCAATTGAGAACTCTAAGAACTCATATGCAAAGCCAACTTTAACTGGAATGGGCATAGAATAAGTCAACACGATAGGTTATAAACCTCAAGTCGTGTGCTAGTGAAGAACTTCAGGTTTTATTCTTGGTTATTTCTTGAGACTTTCAAGACCTTTAAGACTCTCACTGTCCTCTTGACATATACGACTCCCTTGTCAAATATCCAAGAGATAGTGTGGATTCTAATCAAGACAAACACTTCACACAATTGGCCTAAGTTGGTCTTTGTTTTATCCAAAACATCACAACTTACCAATTTCAAATGTACAAGAGTAGAAAACTTTTACTCTTACATTTGACAAGTGTTTTAAACCTTCTTTTGAGACATGTCACTCAAGTTACAATCTTGGAGTATGACTCTAAGACTTGTATTGGAACGAAGTATGACTCATCTTCTTGATTTAACCATTTCAACAATTCAAGATCCCTCTTCTTAGTCATAAGAATGCACTAAGATTTCCTTAGAGAACTAATTGTGCTATGGTTTCTTAATCATTAAGATGATCACAAAAGCTGATACTAAAGTACTCTCCCATCTTTTCAGATTTGAGAAACTTTTATCCTTCTGCCTAAATTGATTCTTCTTATTCGCTCTGCCATACATTGGAACCTTTTTCCAATGTCTCAGAGTTACACTTAAGCTTGTAAGTATAATCATATTTACTGAGCTTTAGTAAATCATGACGAATAGTTTTATCAATCTTTTGTGGTGGACTTAATCAGTGCACAAGAATGTGTACTCGATCCCTTAGTCCATTACTTGACTCACACATCCATGTGAATAAGTAATTAGTCTTAATTTTCCAATGCTTGAAAGTTCTCATTCATCATGCTATACAACATGCATGATTCCAAGTTCCGGTCCACTTGAAACTTGGGTGATGAGAATCTTTCCTTATTTGGTAAATTTAGACATTACCACAAATGAAAGAATCAATTTCATATTTCCACTCTTGCTTTTAATGGAATCATATAAGCAACAATTTTTCCTCAAATGCCATTGTAAGGATATTTTAAAATAAATAAAATCAAAATTTTTCTTTTATTTTAAAACTTTGCGAAAAAAAACTTATCCTTACAATCCATATGAAAACTTGTTGTTATCTATTCCTAAGCAATATCTCATAACTCCTGAGAAGTAGCTCAAGAATCCGATCTTCAAACTATGCGATAGAAATCCATCTACGCCATCAGATTCAACATATTCTTTCTTTAAGTTTCTTCACTTTTCTTTCATTCTTAAAACATCACCATGTGACCCAGTCACATCATGTATCAAGAATCTCAGAATAGAAACTTAACAGAGTTAGATAGTGGAATTTACCTGAAGTAGAGTCAAACTTATTGACTTTAACATCCTTAGGTAAATTTAGGCAGCTTTGCAACCAATGCCCCTTCCTTTGGCAATATAAACATATGGACCCTTTGATAATGGTACACGAGACTATCACAGACTTAGCTTTTCTCTTTACCATTTGCTCAACCGAGTTGACTATGGCCGATCCCTTTCCACCGGGAAGAGAGAGCTTTACTAGATATCCAATGTCATCATTGTCAATGTCCATAAAGTTTTAGGAAGTTGATCTTAGCAAATAGATAAGATCATTAAGGGTCTTGTCATAGTCGGTTTCATAGGTGTCCCAAAGGAACTCACTATGTGACTTAGAAAGTGATTGAACCACCAACTTTCTCAAGACTTTGACACCCAACTTTCCCGGCTTGTCAATATGTGACCACATCTCCAAGATGTGATCACACCTAGACCTTGCCTTGCCAATAGGGCTTGAGTGACCTTAAACTTTTCAAGAACTTGTGGGTTTAGGAGAATAATTTGAAGAGGTGAAGAAGTATGATATCCATGGGACATCATCTTCATTAGGAAAGCTTGTTTCAAGAGATTTGGGAAGATCATAAATGTCTAAACCAGACATCTTTTGGGAGATATTCAAGATAGTTGATCTTAAGTCCTTAATATGACACCCAATATGAAATATTAAGGCTAGGACCCAACAAACTATTTTATAACTTAGAAGAGGTATGTCGTAATCCAAGCTATAAAAATATTTGAAGGTAGGTGAATGACGATTCACCAATTTCCACCAAGATAAACGAAATGTATTATTAGGTTTTAATTGGTTTTGAAACTCCTAGATCTTTGAGATTCATTGAACTTTTCAAAGGCATGTTTCAATCTCGAGTGTGCCCTCCAAGTTTTGTGACTGGGATGCTGAGGATCACAAAACGAGGTGTGAAGTAACCATGCAAATCACTTGGTACCCTTAATAAATTACCCCTCAATCGATGTGCCGGTTAACCACACACGCTCCATCGATACTATGATAAATATTAAGTCACCCTTTACCTACCTTGTTAAGTCCAAGTTAGTGTGCCGGTTAACCACACACGCTCCACTAACGACTTAGACAAAGTGTAAAGTGTAATTTCATGGATTAGCACCTTATTCACATTTTCCTAAGTAACTAAGATTGGGTATTATTATGAGTTTAGTTACTTAGTATTATCATTAATACTTTTAATGAAGGAAGAATTCTAGTCCTGTCAAACCCGTTCGGCTAACGACCCTCCACCAGTCAAGCAAGCGGTGGGTGAGAGTGGACACCCATTAAGTTGCCATTTTATAGGCAACAACCTTATACCCACCTTATAGACCGGCTTCGTGAATGAGGCGTACTAGCGGTAAGACTGACTTTACTCTTATACATATATATATTATTAACTTATAATATTATAAAGTATAAGGGTTGAATTTTAACTTTTAAAATTCTAAGGGCTAACTTGGAATTAAAGTATTCATACTTGAAAACTTTTCAAATTCCAAAACTTGAGGGCAAGTTTTGAAACTATTCAAAACTAATTAATTCCATAACTTATGTGTTTAAAGTAGTTTTAATCCAAAAACTCTTCAAGTTCCATAACTTGAGGACAAGTTATGGAAGACTTTAAACTAATAAAAGAAGTAACTTTTTCCTTTATTTTATAACTTATGGATTTAATTATGGTTACATATTTTTCTTTAATGAAGTGACTCTTGAACTTCCATAACTTGAGGACAAGTTATGGAGTCATAAAAAAAAAACTTCAATGACACAAGACTCTTCATTTGGTAACCATTGCCAACTCTTATGAATTTTATGAGTCTTTAATGTGACTCTTCATGTAACTTGAGGACAAGTTACACAAACACATTTTATACTCAACTCTTAGATTAAAATGGATTGAAAACAACTATTTCACTCAACATTTCTATTAATCTAAGCAACTCATAAGAACAGGATAATTCAAATCAAACTTTTTCATGTAATTAGTCTAAACCTTAAACTAATACAAAACATGAATCTATTGACAATTATCTTTGAAAATGGATTAGCATGAACATTACCACATCAAAAACAAGTTTATAAGTTCAAAAACAACTTAGGGTAATGTTCCTAGTCCATTTCCAGCCAAAACAGTCGAGTTTATGCTGTCTGGGGGTCCAACTCGTCGAGTGCACGAACCAACTCGGCGAGTTGGATGCATTTTGCCTTGGACTCGGCGAGTCTGCTGGGCAGACAGCATCAAAACTCGATTTTCCAGCTTCTTTTGCAAGTATAACAAGAAAACAAGCCTAGGCTCTGATACCACTGTTGGGTTTTGAGCATTCTAACACTCCTAAGTGTACATGCAACCCTAAATACCTTGGATCTATGTTTTCTCTATTATACATGCAAATAAGAACTTCCAAGGTATTATCCTAATCTAGCATACAAAAACAATAACTATAACAAGATAGAATACATACCTCTTTGATGTAGAATGTCTTCATGAAGCTTGAGTGCCTAGTGCCCCAAGTGTGACACCTCAAATGGAATCACAATCATCAAAACACTTGGAATAGCTTGAGAGAATTCTACACTCATGAAATCGGCTAGCCCTTTCACACACACATACTAGTGTGATTCTAGTCACCAATTTTGCCAAGAATAATATCTTTATATAGTGTTACAATTAGGGCAAACCCTAATTGTCATGACTTTCCATTTCCTTGGATCCATGGGTACAAATACACCATGGAGCATCCATGGACCATCCTATGGGTTTTAGCCCAACTTGATTATCCATGGAGCATTAGCCCACTATACAAGTATGGATGATTTACACAATCAACCCATATATTTAATTAGTCTTCTTTTGATCACTTAATTAATCCTAGATTAATTCTTGATCAATACTAATTAAATAATCTTATTATTCTTATTATTAATATACTAGAACTTATAATATATTAATAACCATAAGTGTCTTATTTCTCTCATCCAAGTGCATGATGGTATGCAACCCAAATGGACCATGTCGGGTCGGGTCAAGTCTTACCAAATATAGTTATGGACTTAGACATTAATCCAACAGGAATGTCTTCTTTTGCTGAACTATCAACCTCTTGAGGAATATCTTTTGTACCACTTGTACTTGGTTCACTGAAATTATCAGGCTTGTTCAAGGGTTCAGGTATGTACCTCCCTTTCTTCATCCAGGAGTTTCTTTCAGAAAGACCAACGGTTTCGTTTCCATTATCAATAGGAGATTCCCAGAAGAACTCATCACAGCCATCAGCATTGTCTTCGTTAACAATAGCCGTGAGTTCTGCTGTTTGATGTTCGGTTACTCCAGTTACCTTGTATACCTGATTTGGAGTGGTCCTGACTTTTTGATACACAACAGCTTTTTCTACTAATTTCGGGGACTTTTGTTGGGACAATCTAGCGAATTCCACAGAATTTTCAGAAATAAGATTTTTGTGGTTTTCAGTTTCGCTTTTAACAAATTCTGAGCAGTCAACCGTATCCTCTACAGAAATTTCACTCATGTTTTCATCCTCGTTAAGCTCAGATGCATTTTCAACATCGATTTTATTTTCTGAGCTTACTTTGGCGTTTAGAGAGTCAAACTTTTGTATGGTTTCGGTTCTCAGTTTAAGTCTGTCATTTTCATCCAAAAGATTTTTGAGCATGACCTTGTGGTCTTTGGATTTAATGAAGGACTCAATTTTGTCCAGTCCAATTTTATAGGTTGGGTTGACATCATCAGACGATATCACACTCTCACAATTGTAAGCTTCGGCATCGATTTCATCCTCCTTAAATTCTAGGAAGGGCAAAATCATACGATGGATCTTTTGGCCTATCTCAAGTCCAAGTGAAGTTGAGTAATATTGGAATATAAACGTTTAGCTATTAAACAAAAAACATTTCGTTGTTTCAACAATTTCAAATTGTCTCTCTGTAAATAAATGTTTTCGTCTTTAACTTTAACTAATTCCGACTCTTTTAACTCAATCCACATACGCCGCTCCTCACTCTTCGACGCCACCCTGCTTAATTGATCAGTCAGGTTAGAATTGGTGACTCGAGTTTGAGTTAAGCTACTATCTAAATGAGAAATTCTTGTGTTAACGTTTTTTAGTTCTTTCTCATATGAGGATGATGGTACTTTAGATGAAATAAAAGCAGATTGTACCTTCTTTATTAGTTCATCAAGCTCATTGAACTGTTGGTTGAGTGGTTTGGCCGTAAAGCACATATCTTCCTGCACCTTCGGTCCATTGCTTCCTCCATTGGTATTGTATCCCCTCATCTGAGATACGCCAGACACCATGAAGCATTTTCCACCACTGCTTTCCTCCTTAGCCATATAAGCCTTTCCATGAGTAGGCTTCCTCACTTCTTCGTCTTCTGAGTCAGTAGACCAAACTTCGGTGCTACCGAACTCATCGTCATTAACCGAACCCTGCACAATAAGAGCATTAATAGAAGGGTTAGCGGTAGACTTTTTCTTTCTCAACTCATCCAATCTCTTCTGCAGCACGGCTTCCTCATCCTTTCCATCGTCCTTTTCAGCCATCTTCTTAAGAACACAGTCCTTAGCATAGTGGTTCTTGCCACCACAGTAGAAGCAGCTTACTCCGGAATCGCCATTTGCCTTCGGTTCCTTCTTGGGCTCCTCAGCCTTCGGTTCATTGTTCGCCTTTTCAGAGCTGTAACTCCCCTGCCAGTTTCGGTTTTTGTTGTTGGGGAATCTCTTCTTTATGAACCTCTTAGGATTGGATACCATCATGGCATAATCCTCAGTTGTGAGGTCATATTCTTCCAAGTTGAGCTCTTCATCCTCCATCACGACTTTACTTTTAGATAAGAGGGCCAACGAACCAAGATTAGACACAATGTTCTTCACTTGAACCACAATCTTCTCTTGTGACTTTAGAATACCCACCAGTTTCGCCAAGGAGTATGATTTAAACTGTTCATGGGCTTTGACTGTGGAAACAACTGCTCTCCATTCAGATCTCAGTCCGTTCAAGAAAGTAACCTTTTGTTCGATGAGCTTCCTTTCAATATCGTGTTTGATCATCTTGCTGAGAAGATGATTGAAGCGATCAAACGTCTGGGTCACTGTTTCTTCGGCCCCTTGCCTGAATTCTCCAAACTCAGATAGAAGCAAGGTTTGGATAGAATGTTCAAGATCTTCGTCTGTGGAATACAGTTCGCGAAGTCTGTCCCACACTTCCTTCGCCGTAGTGCATGAGCTGACCAGTCTGAATGTATCGGACTGAAGGGCGAATCTGATCAACCTTAGTGCCTTAATATTGCACTGAAATTTATCTTTTTCATCTTGCGCAATATTCGTCACGTCCTTAAGCAGATCGTTGTACTCTTTTTGCGTCTTAATGATTCTGGATGTAGTAGAATGAGAAAACGGTCCATTGATGATGGCTTCCCATATGAGAAAACCATTGTCCTCCGATCCAATCACGTAATCTTCAAAATGATGCGCCCATACTTCATAGTCATGGGTGTATAAGATTGGAATCTTTGTTGTCGAACCGATGCTATTGGAAATATTAATAGGGTTTGATTGCGTCGCGTCCATTATGATCGTAATAACCTGTTCAAAGATCAGACTTGTAATAAAGCAGATTAGGGCAAAACAATAAATACTAAGATACGTCAATTAAGATGACGGCTCAATAAATATCGATGATTGCAGAAAACCCTAATGGAAATCTTTTTCACAGAAAAGATGTGTATCGATTACACAGCCTCCTGCTCTGATACCAATTGATGGGATTAAAACAACTTTTAATCTATGAAGATCGATTAGATCTTGAACAAGTATATGAATATGAAACAGCAAGAACACAATATTAAAAACAAAGCAGAACGCAATATTAAGAACAAAACAGCTTGAATCAATCGTGTCGAATGATTAAATAAAATCCTTAGAAGAGCTCGATTAAGAACATCAACTGTAAAGGATTGGAAGATTACAAGAACGATTACTGGAAAATATTGTACTCTTAATCAATCGCTATATTGATAATCTCTCAAATCTTAACCTAATATGCATGCAAGCATTAACTTAAATACTATACATAAAAGGCTCTCGGTTGGACAGGCCCAAACCGGAGAATAAAAGGCTAATCTAACGAGCCCAAAAGACGCAACATCTAATAGAACTTCAACCCAACATGATTTAATGGGAAATGGAGAATAAAGAAGACAAAACTGCAAATTTTGTTTATGTGGTATTCAAAAAATTTTGAATAGGGTCCAAAAACTTTTCAGCTTGCATGAAAATTACAAAATCAAAATGTAACTTTGATTTTGGTCCAAAAAAACTTGAAAATACTATTATATCCATTTAATTTTTTTTTTGGATTTTTTTTTCTTCTTCATTGATTCGTTTGCTTATTATTTGGAGAATTTTTTAAATATAAAAGAAAAAAAGGTGGCCCACTCTCACCACCTATACCCACACACACTCTCTCTCCCTCTTTTTCTCTCTCTCATAAAAAAAGATATCGGCTTCATCGCCACCATTCCCATCACGAAGCCCTAAATCCTAATGGCTTCAACAATAAACAACTTCATTCGGTCCACTCAATCTTCATTGAAGTTGAAGATGATGAAATTGCTTTTGCCTCCAGCGTCCCCTACGGTACTACACCCTCTTCTCTCCTAATCACCCTTGGAAATAATCATGTTGTACACTCTGGATTTGAAGAATACAGTCAGAGATGTATTCACAGATAAACATATTACGAAGTGTGATGAGTTGGGAATATTACTCAATGGAGATGATCATGGGACTTTGCTTCAGATCTTCATTAAGCATGTGGGTGACATGTATTCTCTTGTTCATCAATGCTATTGAACTCATCAATTTTCTTGAATTCATTATCAACATATTCCATAATAAATAACCCTAACTTACTATTGATCAATTCCCAAAATTTATGATTATTGTTTGTAAATATCTGAGCAGGACAATGATATTCATCGAGATAATTTACAGGGTTGGGTGTATGCTAAAAGATGAGGAAGGCAAGGTGCATCATAAGGTATGGTGTGGAGGATTTGGCAAGAGGAACTTATATGAATTCTTCATATATATATATATATATATATATATATATATATATATATATATATATATATATATATATATATATATATATATGTATATATTGTTTTTGTCAAAAATTACATAAGTACTAATCAACCAAAATGAATGAAAGGCTGTAATGTTCAGATTGTGTAATAGCAAACGATAAAAGAGAATTACACGATGGTTTACAAGGAAAACCCTTGATCCTTGCTAGGATCTCCAGCATAAAACCTTGGGAGGTAATAATGATTACCTGCCTTGATGATTTTATTTATGTAAAATGATGTTTACAGAGAATGTTAAAGTAAGAACAAGTGAACAATTTCGTAGAGTAAGCTTAGGGTAAAAAACAGTGTGTTGTGTGCAAAATACAAGTGTCATTTTATAGTCTAAACTAGCTAACAAGATGTCCGATATTTCCGGAATCCTCTATGACCAGCTTCTCGAATGTTATCTGACCAAGTATTCCGGGTCTCTAGCATAGTTGAGATGATTCTTCGTTAAGAATTAGTCTTCCCTTGACTATTTCTGCACATGATGGGTTTTTAAGCAAAACATCAATCATATGGTGTACATGCAAACCCTAATAGCTTTTGGATCTAGTTTTTCTAATGAACATGCAATTGAATATCCAAAGCTATAAACCCTAGATCTATCATATAAGAACTGAAATAAGGGTTTAGTAATTACCTTTGATTGTTATATTGTAATAACAATCAATTCCTTGCTTTGATTGGCTTCAAAAGCTTAGTTCCAACGTATGACCGACTGGTGCTATGTCTAAACTCTTCAGACAATCTACAGACTCTTCATGATAGTCTTCCTTCATACTTACTTCCAACGTATGACCGACTGTGGAGGTTCGAATAACCCAGTTATTCTGGAAGTCAAAACATGCAAATTGAAACACAATAATAATACTTAATCCTATATGACCCCAAACTTGTGAGAGTAAATAAAACACTTCTATTTAAACACCATATTGATTACACATTATTCATCGTTTACTGTTTCAGAAAATCAACTTATTACTTGAATTACAACAACAATTGTCCCATGCTCCAAGCATGCACACTTTGTTTCCTATGGTCCATGCTTTGTGAAATAGATCAATTGAAAAACTTTTCCAATGATGCTCATTACACAATTCCCAATCCTTATCATTAGGGTTAGAACACAAGGTTCTTGCCACTACTAGAATATGCTAGATTCTAACATTTTATGCAACGATCCTTTACCCAAGTCATAGCACAAAAGTCACCAAGATTTGACCAATGAAATTACAAAGTACTCTATTGGAAATTGTTACAAGACAATTCCATAGACGTGAAGTCTCACATTCAAAGTACATTCCTTTGAACATCCTTCTTGCATAAAAGTTTCTAATCTAGACATATATTCTCAATATCCAACTCCCAATATGGAAACATTTCCACATTTGCCATATGACAACTAATTCTTAATAGATTCTTATCTATTCATAATAACGTCAATATGGTCCATCCAATACCATACTTCCAACTACTCACAAGAGACCAATCGTCAGGGAACTTTGGATCGTCCTTTGATAGTTGTTTAATTATTTTAGTCAAAAACGATTCTAGTCCTTTTTCCCTCTTAATACTCTAGACATTTGGAAAATTTTAGAATGGTCAAATATTATAGCATTTGCAATCGATCCTATACCTGAAGCATATGGGACATGATGCATAATGTCTTACATAAAGATATGATACTTTATCAATCTTCTGCCATAATATTTTATGTGTCACATTCTCACAATTCAAACTATGAAAAGGGATGCCGTAATCATAATCGAAATTTGAGAACACACCATGTATCCTTTGACTATATTTATTAAAATTTCTCAATCTAAGCTTTAGATTTTGAAACGAAGTATAATATTCTCTCCCTTAATTATAGCAAAACAACTTTTCAACCCATGCAACTTTGCAAATTGAATCTTTGTTTTTCTATAATTAATATTGCTAACTTGCAATAGTTGCCATAATAATCATACAAGCATAAAACTTATGCTCCCACTATCATGATGATTATTATTATATAAGCATAACACTTATGCTCCCACTAGCTTTGACATGTATTCAGAAAACAACTGAACTTCTAGAAAAACAATGCTAATTGAATTCCACAAAATTCATATTTCTAATACCAGATGCTTCGATAATCCTTTATCTAAGCTTCTCAACCTTATACACCTTTGCCTTAGATAACTCATATGTGTGTTTAAACAATTCAGAACTTATGTTACTAAGTTCCAAATGTTCAAACTAATTACCAAATCTCACAATTCGAACTATGGAAAGGGATTCCGTAACCGTAATCGAATTTGAGAATACAATTTTCATAATTGTTATCTTCTTAAGCTCTCTCTTAGTGAAAGCATTTCCTCACAGTCATTTTCATGAAGGAGGGAATCTTATGACACTTAGATTTTATGGTGTATGAGTTCCTATCCATGTGAATTTGCCAAAACCAAAGTTTGCGACAAATCCAGACTCATATGGTCTGAACTTTCTTAATCTTGATTTCTTGCCTTATGGGTTAACAAGTGCCCACCATGTCTTCCAAGTATTTTAGCAACTTATCCTTACATATCAATGTACTTTCCATCGGTTAAGGTATTTTGTGTTTATGCATTCAAATGAGAACTCATAGAAATCATATGCATAATTAACTCAATTGGAATGGCACATAAACAAAATAATGTCAACACGATAGGTTGTAAACCTCAAGTCGTGTGCTAGTGATGATTAATAAGGTTTATTCTTGATTTGTTCTTGAAACCTTTTCAAAAACATTAAAAAACCCCACTGACTCCTTGACTTATAAGGTTCTCTTCTCAAGAAACATTTCTTGACAAAACAAATATTCAAGAGTTAGTGTAGCTTGTATCAAGACAAAACACTTCACAAATTGGTCATAGTTGGTCTTTGTCTTATCCAAGACATCACAACTTACCAATTTCAAATGTGCAAGAATAAGAACTTTTCTTATTCTATATTTGATAAGTGTTACAAACCTACTTAAGACTTTTTCACTCAAGTCACAATCTTGACTCTAAGACTTGATATTGGAACGAAGTATGATTGACTTCTTGATTTTTAACCATTTCTACAATTCTCGATTCCTTTTCTTAGACATGCAATTGCACTAAGACTCACTTAGAGGATCAATTGAGACATGGTTCTTAATCGTTAAGACCTATCATAAAACACAATAAAAGGTACTCTCCCTTCTTCTTAGAATAGAGAAACTTTTATCTTTCTGCCTACTTGATTCTTCTTTATTCGTTTTGCTATTCATTGAAGCTCTTTCAATTAACTCAGAATTACACTTATTCTTATAAGTATAATCATATTTACTAAACTTTTAGTAAATCATGACGAATATCTTATCTCTCTTTGTGGTGGACTTGATCAACACACAACCTGGTGTACTCGATTTCCTAGTCTTTCACTTGACACTTTGTCAAAGAATTAGCCTAATGTCCAAATATGAAAGTTTTCATTCATCACGCAACCAAGTTGTATGATTCCAAGTTTCTGTCCAATTGAAACTTGGGCGATGAGAAACTCTCCCTATTTGGTAAATTCTCGACATTTCCACAAATAACATAATTAAGAATCAAATCCTTTATTGCTAATAATAGAAACCTTCAAACATCAATTTTTTCATACATGCCATTGCAAGGATAAATAAATAAGATAAAATCAAAATTCATTTTATTGCAGAAAAATCTGTCCTTACAATGCAATTCAATTAAAAAAAACTATGTTGTTACATATTTCTTAGCAATCTATTCTAACTCCAAGAAGTAGCTCAAAAATCCAATCTTCAAACAATGCGATCGAAATCCACTTTCTTCATGATTAGATTCAACTCACTTCTTCACTTAAGCTTCCTCTCTTTTCTTCGATCCTACAAAACATCAAAATGTAATCTTATCACATCATGTATTAAGAATCTAGAATAGGAACTTAAAAAAGTTAGTTAATGGATTTTACCTAAAGTAGAGCCATACGTCTTGACTCTCCCATCTCTTAGATCTCTCAGGTAGTTAGGGCAGCTTCGTCTCCAATATCCCTTCTCTTGGCAATAAAAGCAAATGGACTCCTTTGGCACAGCACATCGGACAATCACAGACTTAGTTCTTTCTGGATTTCCAATGTTGCCAATATCCATTGAAGTTTGGGAGTTTGATTCACCAGACAAATTTGCTTGACCAGCACGCCAAATCATTGTTGATTCAGCAGCTATAAGCAAATAGGTGAGATCAATGAGGGTCACGTCGTGATCCATCATATAGTACTCTCTAACGAACTCACTATATGATTCAGGAAGTGACTGAAGAACCCAGTCAACAGCCAACTCACTTGAAATCTCGACACCCAACATGCTTAACCTATCAATGTATGACTTCATCTCTAAGACGTGTGCACACACAGGTTTCCCATCTTCGTGTTTACTTGCCTAAAGGGCTTGAGTGAGCTTGAACTTTTCAAGCCTTCGAACTTGTGGGTTAGGGAGAACAATTAAAGGAGGTGGAGGAAGTGAAGCGTGACTCTCATTTCCTTGATCGTATCTTGGAACGTCATCTTCATTTGGAAAGCTTGTTCCAAAGGATTTGGGAAAACCATTGTAAGATTCATACATCTACAAAACGGGAGAAATTCAAGTTAAGTTGATTGAGTCCTTAATAAAACACCCAAATGAGTTATTGAGGCTAGGATCCAACACAATATTCTACAACCTAGAAGAGGGATGCCGTAATCTAGTCGCAGAATATTTGAAGGTAGGTAAATGACAATTTACCAATTTCCACCATGAAAAACGAAAAGGAAGTTTAAGTTTTAAATGAATTGAAACTCCTAGATCTTTTGAGATTCATTGAACTTTTCAATGGCATGTTTAATCTCGATTATGCCCTACTATTTGTGACTGGGATGCCGAGGATCACAAATAAGGTGTGAATAACCATACGAATCACGTGGTGCACCCAATGCTACTATCACCTAATCAATATGTCGGTTAGCCACACACGCTCCATTGATCTATGATAAACATCGAGCCACCCTGAGCCACCAATGTCATCCCCAAATTAGTGTGTCGGTTAACCACACACGCTCCACTAACGTTTGACAAGGGTACGAAGTGTAATCCCACGGATTAGCATACAATTTCACATTTTGCCTAAAGTAACTATGATTTGGGAATTTGTATAAGCATTTAGTTACTTTGTACTTCATTATACTTATAATGGAAGGTTTCTGTCCTATCCTACCCGTTCGGCTAACGACCCTCCACTAGTCAAGAGTACGGTGGGTAAGAGTGGATACCCATTCAATCGCCATTTTATAGGCAATTTCCTTAAACACCCTTTATAGACCAGCTTCGTGAATGAGGCCTAGTAACGGTAAGACTGACTGTTTACTCGTACATATATATAATATTAGACTTTTAAAGTTATATATAGTATAAGGCGTATTTTACACTTTTAAAATACTAGGTGGTTTAACTTAGTAAATTATACTTTTAATTTAATTAAATGTAAACCAAAACTTTATGGATTTATTAAATCACTTTTAATTATACACTTTAATTAATTAATAAAACCATAAGGGTGTGATTTGAACTTTTCAAATTACTAGGGTTTTAGAATTTAACATTTCAAAATTAAACTTTTAATCAACTTTTAAATTCCAAAACTTGAGAGCAAGTTTTGAAACATTTCAAAACATTAGGGTTTAGAATTTAAATATTTCAAAATTAAACTTTTAATCAAAAAAAAATTTAATTCCAAAACTTGAGGGCAAGTTTTGAAACTTTTCAAAACATTAGAGTTTAACTTATTTAAATTTCATAAACAAAACTTTTAAGTTCAAATTTAAACTATAAAACCTAAAGGGTGCAATTTGAAACTTTTTCACAAGATAATTCAAATCTAAATTACAAATAATCAATATTTATCTAATAAAACAAAAGATTATCTAAATTTTGACAATTATCTTCTATTTTGGTAAGGATATTCACCCAAAATCAATAAAAATCGGATTTTATGAATAAAAAAATGTTTATGGTAAGTATCCAAAGCCAAAACAGCAAGAAAATCGCGAAAACAGCCTGCCAGACCCGCTGACTCATCAAGTCTGGACCTGGACTCGTCGAGTACAAACGACTCGGCGAGTTCACCAAGTGACTCGGCGAGTCAGGCATGCAGAAGCCAAAATTTTTTGATTTTCAGGCAAAAAACGATCAACTAAGCATCAAATTCACTAACAAACAACCCTAGGCTCTGATACCACTAATGGGTTTTTAAGCAAAACATCAATCCTATGGTGTACATGCAAACCCTAATAGCTTTTGGATCTAGTTTGTCTAATGAACATGCAATTGAATATCCAAAGCTATAAACCCTAGATCTATCATATAAGAACTGAAATAAAGGGTTTAGTAATTACCTTTGATTGTTATATTGTAATAACAATCAATTCCTTGCTTTGATTGGCTTCAAAAGCTTAGTGCCTCAAGTGTTGCACCTCTAATGGAGTCACAAACACCACTAAGCAACTTGGATGAAAGAGGAGAAGAGAGGATGCTGCCCAAAACGTCTAGAAACCCTAAAGGAACTCTTGTCCACGTTTTTGGGGCATAGGGGCCTTTTATATACATGTAGGCTATTAGGGTTTTCAACTAGGAAACCCTAATCTGGCTGCTTAAGCCCTAAGCAGCCCATGGACTCCTTTAACATATCCCTTGGACGATTTCTAATGGGCTTCCCATAGAATTCGTCCAACCTATATATTATTAGGTGATCCATAGCCCAATTATAATTATCTTATAATTACAACTTCAGTCCCCTAAGTTTAATTAATCTCTTTTAGCCACAAAATTAATTCTTTATTAATTATTGACTAATATTAATTAAATAATATGATTTCTCCTTTAATATATTATTCTCATAATATATTAATAAATCATATTTAAACCTTTCTCTCCTTAATTCATCCTACATATTGCTATGGTCAAGGCAACCCAAAAGGACCATGCTCATAATCGGGTCAAGTACATACCAAAATAGTTATGGACTTAGACACTAATCCAATAGCACATGCATTAGTTATGGACAAAATATGACTGTTACAAAAGTTAGTATAAATAATAACGATAACAGTCGGGATCGTAAGGTAGCTAAGGATCCTGGATACCTGAGAATCCTGAATATTTTGAGGATCCTAGCCCTAACAATTGTCCCTAAGTTATTCCTGAAAATGTAAGAGTTAATTTTGAAAATAATAAAGGAATAAATTAAATTAAATGGATAAAAGGAGAGAGGAGAGTAATTTCAGGTTTTAACCCTTAACGACTAGGTAATTTGAAATCAAACGGAGAGTTTACTAGCTGTTATTAGTCAAATCATCTTCAATCATTCAGTATAAATAGAAGTGATCAATTCCTCAATCTCGTATTCGTTCTTCCCTTCTTTACCTGTATTGCTTTTCGAGCATCGATGATTCATTAGAAGGTAATTATTATAACGTCTCGATTTCTTTCAGTATGGTTAGAAAAATGGTTGTCTCCCATAAAAGTATTTTAGCCCTCCCTGACGACAATTTTGTCGATCAAGGGATCCTTTCTTATGAGGAGACATGTTCTTTTGGGGATGATGATATTGAGTCTCTAAGACTTAATGGAGCCTTTCCCCCAGAAGTTATTTTCAGGCGCTTCGATCGCCTCATTCAGCCCGACTTCGTCTCTCCCACTTGGGTGTGCTTTCCTGGGTACCCTTTCTCTTTGGGTTTGAAATATCCTTTCCCTGGGATTGTTTTTGAATTCTTCAAGACGACTGGGATTTCGTATATCCAGGCCATGCCAATTATCTGGAGGATCCTATATTGGGTCGACCAGGTAAATCAGTTAAAAGGCCTTGACATAGGCCTTTATGAACTAGCATGCGTATATGTTCTCACAACCTATGGGAATTCTCGTTTCCTCCTCAAGTTCAAAACCCACAGATCTCCTCTGGTCCTGAAAACCAAGCACAACGATGGAGCTTGGAAAGAGAGATACCTTTTCGTGAGGTGTGACTCTATTCCCAATGTGGATCTTCTCTCAGATATATGGATAAAAAAGGGTAGGATTCTTTAATATAAATTGTAACGACCCAATTTTCATGACCAAAAATTTCGTTTTAAAAACATTACTTTTAGAAAATATTAAAAACTAAAACATTGTCTGATCGAATTATCACCCAAGTGAACCATGTCTAAAAGCCAATTCATACATTCAATCAAAATATCAGAGTACAAATCCCAGTGAAGCTCGTAAATGCGGAAACCGGAGAGAGTGTGTGTGTGACGTGCCGCTACCGCGCCGGCTCCTTTCCCCTAGCTGAGGAGGTACCTGAAACCAAAATTGAAAACTGTAAGCACAAAGCTTAGTGAGTTCCCCCATAATACCACATACCATGCAACATATAACAACCATTGTTCAGCTAGGAGTTACGGGCCTTGCCCACACTCGGGAAGATACGGGCCCTGCCCACACTTCGCTAGCCGGGAGATACGGGCCTCGCCCACACTTGTGAAGATACGGGCCCTGCCCACACTTCGCTATCTGGGAGATACGGGCCTAGCCCACACTCCAACCTCAGAGAGATACGGGCCCTGCCCACACTCAACCGCTAACCCATAACATACAAGTATCACGCAGACAACAAGTATAAGCAACTCTATCATATTAACACATATATCATACTTGACTAAACCCAGAGATACGGGCTCGGCCCACACTCTAGTACTAGCATCTCGTCTACGCGGGTCGGCCTTGGTGCCTTAGACCCGTTCCTACTGGAAAGGAAACTCACCTCGAAATAGCTGCTGGTCTGTGTGGGAATTGATCACCTACTACTGCTGCTGCTGCTCCGGAAACCCTCCGGCTGCAATTCCCATAATATACTCAATCAAACACTGCTCACTGACCTTTGGGTAAAATGACCATTTTACCCCTAACCTTGCCCTAAGTCAAAGTCAGAGTCAACTTTTCAGTTGACCTCGACTCGCCGAGTTGGCTTTCCAACTCGCCGAGTCCCTACGCAAACGACTGCCCTGAATCCTGATCCTACTCGTCGAGTTAGGCGACGACTCGACGGGTTCACCTTCTTAACCAATATTCAAGTCCTTCATCCTACTCGCCGAGTTGTATGAACAACTCGCCGAGTTCATCTTCATCCGATGAACACTTATGCGAAGACTCGCCGAGTTGTATGAAAAACTCGTCGAGTCTGTTCTTGATCTAAGGAGATTGCCTTGAACTCGCCGAGTCAGGGCATTGACTCGCCGAGTACCTCCATAGATGAGTTAAGCTTCCGACTCACTGAGTCACACCCCGTGACTCACTGCTCACTCGATACTACGAAAAGGGGACAAACTCGGAGACTCGCGAATAGACTCGCCGAGTCATATGAACGACTCGCCGAGTCGTTGCCATGCACCTACTGAATATACGGATTTGCTCGATTCCAGTCCATGCCATTCATAGATCTGGACTTCTAGGACACGAATCACACGTAAAGTTTCCAACTTTACGTGTGGATATTCACCAATATGGATTTTAGGGCTCAAAATGTCTCAAAAGGGTAGATCTAGGGCTAACAAGCAACATGGGGCCAAAAAGCTAACAGATCTGAGCCCCTGGAGCTCAATCTTGCCTAGATCCAAAGGCCAAACGCCTTATTACGACATACAATGCACATACAAGCTTGGGGATTTGACCAAGTAGGACCCAAATGAAGTTTTAAGCATGGAATCAAGGGGAAAACGAGTTATACCTGAAAGGAACTGCTGGAAGAACACAAATAACGCTTGGATGGCTTCCCTTCTTCTGGATCTACTTCCTTCCTCTTTCAAAGCCTTCAAAAACACACACACTAACCTCAAACTCTCAAAGAATAGCTTAGAACGAGAGATACAGGGCTTTAAGGGTCAATGGGGGCCGGCTTGGGGATGATAAGTCCTTTAAATAGGGTGCAAACCCCTGAAACTTAGGGTTTCACCCAACAGTTGTGACTCGCCGAGTCCAGGATATGGACTCGCCGAGTCACCAACTTAAACGTGTCCCGGGTCCCGCATCCACTCGGCGAGTCGGACCTATGACTCGCCGAGTCCAAGGCTAAAAGAAAGGAAATACTCCAATAACATTTACGTACCAGGAACCGGGTGCTATAAATCTCCCCCACTTATTTTAGACTTCATCCTCGAAGTCTTCTGCTCGATCCTGAAACAGCTCGGGATAATGCTCCATCATCTCGTCCACCGGCTCCCAAGTCCATTCCGAACCCTTGCGGTGCTGCCATTGCACCTTCACTAGCTCCACCTTCTTGTTCCTCAAATCCTTTGACTTCCTGTCGAGGATTGCGACTGGACGCTCAACGTAATTCAGGCTGTCATCAACCTGAATATCCTCCAAGGGTATTACCGCAGAATCGTCCACTAGGCACTTTCGCAACTGAGAGACATGGAAAGTGCTGTGGATCTGGCTGAGCTCGGCTGGCAGATCCAACCTATACGCTACCCTGCCCACCCGGGCTACGACCCTGAACGGTCCGATGAATCGCGGGCCCAACTTGCCCCGCTTCCTGAATCGGATGACGCCTTTCCAAGGCGACACCTTCAGGAGAACCATATCCCCGACTTGAAACTCCAAGTCGGATCAACGCTTGTTGGCATAACTTTTCTGCCGACTCTGAGCAGTCTGAATCCTGCTCCGGACCTGCTGGATCCTCTCAGTCGTCTCGAGCACCACTTCGGTGCTCCCCATGACTCTCTGGCCAACCTCACCCCAGCATATCGGGGTCCTACACCTCCGTCCGTACAACATCTCGAAGGGAGGGCGGTCGATACTCGCGTGATAGCTGTTGTTGTAGGAGAACTCGGCCAGGGGAAGATAGGTATCCCAGCTACCACCGAAATCTAGCACGCACGCCCGCAACATATCCTCCAGAGTTTGGATGGTCCGCTCGCTCTGCCCATCCGTCTGCGGGTGAAAGGCAGTGCTAAAATGCAGACGAGTGCCCAACTCGTCATGGAATCTCTTCCAAAACCTGGAAGTAAAACGCACATCCCTGTCCGAGATCACCGATACTGGCACCCCATGCCGTGCCACAATCTCTCTGATATAGATGTCGGCCAATTTCTCGGCCGATATGCTCTCCTGAATCGGAATAAAGTGAGCACTCTTGGTCAATCTATCCACGATGACCCAAATCGAGTCCACTCCACGTGCGGTCCTGGGAAGCTTCGTGATAAAATCCATCGTGATATCTTCCCATTTCCACAGTGGGACATCCAACGGCTGCATCTTGCCATGCGGTCTCTGATGTTCGGCCTTGACCTTCCTGCAGGTCAAACATCGCTCGACATACCATGCCACATCCCGCTTCATGCAGGGCCACCAATATTCTAGACGAAGATCCCTATACATCTTCGTCGCCCCATGATGAATAGAGAATTGGGACTTGTGCGCCTCCTCCATCAAAATCTGGCGCACGCCTCCGTGATACGGCACCCACACCCTATGGTGTAGTGTCAAAAGTCCTCGGCTATCATAATCAAAGGAGGAAACCTGACCCACCACACGCTCGCTCTTCCGATGCTCCTCCTTGATAGCCTCCTGTTGAGCCTCCCGAATCTGCTCCAACAGGGGAGTCACCACGGTCATCCTCATGCAAACGTCCCTGATCGGCGCCGCCTTGCGGCTAAGCGCATCGGCCACCACATTGGCCTTCCCCGGGTGGTAAAGGATCTCGCAATCATAATCCTTCACCACGTCCAACCATCGACGCTGCCTCATGTTCAGATTCGGCTGATCCATGAGGTACCTCAAACTCTTGTGGTCCATGTAGATGGTACATCGAACCCTGTAGAGGTAATGTCGCCAAATCTTGAGGGCAAAGACCACCGCCCCCAACTCCAAATCGTGCGTTGGGTAGTTCGCCTCGTGAGGCTTGAGCTGCCTCGAAGCGTAGGCAATGACATGCCCCCTCTGCATCAGCACCGCGCCCAACCCAGAAATGGACGCATCACAATAAACTACAAAATCCTCCACGCCCTCTGGCAGGGCTAGGATCGGCGCCTCGCACAATCTCTGCCTCAGTGTCTCAAATGCAGCCTGCTGCTCGGGTCCCCACCGAAAGACCACGGCTTTCTTCGTCAGCCGCGTCAGGGGTACGGCTATCTTGGAGAAATCCTGGATAAATCTCCGATAGTAGCCTGCCAATCCCAGGAAACTCCGAATCTCAGATGGAGACTTCGGAACCTCCCATCTCATCACGGCCTCGACCTTGGCCGGATCGACCAGAATCCCGTTCTGGTTGACGAGGTGTCCCAGAAATTGCACCTCGCGCAACCAAAACTCACACTTGGAGAACTTGGCATACAAGCTCTCCCTCCTCAGGGTCTCTAACACCTCTCTCAGATGCTCCTCATGTTCCTCCCGGGTCTTGGAATAAACCAAGATGTCATCGATAAAGACTATCACAGACCGATCCAGCATCGGTCTGCATACGCGGTTCATGAGGTCCATGAACGCGGCAGGAGCATTGGTGAGTCCAAACGACATCACCACGAACTCATAATGGCCATAGCGCGTCCGAAACGCGGTCTTCTGCATATCTTCCTCCCCGACCCTCATCTGATGTTAACCCGAACGCAAATCAATCTTGGAGAACCAAGATGCTCCCTGAAGCTGGTCAAAGAGGTCATCAATCCTCGGAAGCGGGTAACGGTTCTTCACCATTACCTTGTTCAGCTCCCGATAATCTATACACATCCGATGCGACCCGTCCTTCTTCTTCACAAACAGAATTGGGGCTCCCCAGGGCGAACTGCTCGGACGAATAAATCCCTTGTCTAGCAGCTCCTGCAACTGCGTAGACAACTCCTGCATCTCGGGAGGAGCCAACCGATACGGTGCCTTGGCTATCGGAGCCGCACCAGGAACAAGGTCGATCCTGAACTCCACCTGTCGTTCCGGAGGTATCCCAGGAAGCTCCTCTGGGAAAACATCTGCAAAGTCTCGGACCACCGGAACCTCGTTCACTGTCGACTTACCCGCCTCCCGGGTATCCATCACATACGCGACGTAACCTGCGCATCCCTGCTGAAGGTAGCGCCTAGCCCTCGCTGCTGAACATACAGCGGGTCCATACTGGGGTCTCTCACCATGAATCACTAACTCTCCCCCGCTTGGGGTCCTGACCCGCACTAGCTGCTGCGCGCAATCTATCACCGCCCCATTAGGGCTCAACCAATCCATGCCAATAATCACCTTGTTCCCACGCAACGGAATGGGAACCAAATCTACCAAATAGCGCTCCTCAAACAAACACAGCACGCAATCTCGAAATACCGTCGATGCTCGCACCGATCGATCGTCAGCAATCTCCACCTCCAAAGGGCAATCTAACTCGCCCGATGACTCATGAAACTTCCTGCTAAGCGCAAGGGAAACGAATGATCGGGATGCACCCAAATCAAATAACACCTGAACTGGGAGGCCGTTCACATGGAACGATCCTAATACATACATATACATACAGAGCACATATCAATAACATAACATCAGAAAAATAAGGTAGAGGGAAAGAATCATACCCGTCACCACATCGGGTGCGGCGCGTGCCTCCTCGGTAGTCAGCTGAAATGCCCGGCTCCTCACCACTGGAGCCTCTGCCTTGCCCTGCCGACCATCCGTGATCCGCAGGGTCGCTGGAGCTGGCGCCTTCACCGGCGCTGAATCTGTCAACTGGGGGCAATTGGCCTTCTTGTGGCCCCTCTAGTTGCAGTGAAAACACAGCAACTCCGATGTCTGAATAGCTGAAACTGGAGTAGTACAATCCCTGCTAATGTGCCCTGCCTTGCCGCACTTGTAGCAGCCTACTGAACCCATCCTACATGCCCCCATATGCGTCCTGCCGCATTTCCCGCAGCGGCTCGGTCCTGACTAGCCTTTCGGCCTACCATCTGATCCCTTGGGCTTCTTCCCCGAAGCCCCTCCTGCCTGACCCTCCTCTAGCTTCCGTTTCCGGATGTGCTCCAAATCTATCTCCCTCTCCCTCGCCCTGGCAATCATGGAGTCCAAGGTAGGGCAAGCCGAAAAGCTAACATGCTCCCGGATATCAGCTCGTAGCATATCATGGTAACGAGTCCTCCTCATGTCCTCGTCACCGGCATACTGGGGCACCAACAAAGCCCTCTCCCGGAACTTGGCGGTGATCTCCGCCATAGTCTCCGTCGTCTGCCTCATGTCAAGAAACTCCCTGGCCAGCTGCTGAAGCTCGACCGCCGGCGCGAACTCTGCCCTGAACCTGGTCACAAAGTCCGACCAGGTCATAGCCTCGATAGCTGAGGCTCCCAACGAGTCACCCACTGACTCCCACCAATCCCAGGCTCGGTCCCGTAAACATCCTGCTGCATACCTCACCTTCGACCCCTCGGGGCAGAAGCTAGTCAACTGGGCAGACTCGATGTCTGCAATCCATCGCCTGGCAACAATGGGGTCTTTCACCCCATGGAAATCCAGCGCACCGCTGCCCCTGAAGTCCTTGAAGGACAGCGTGCGAGATCCTGACTGGCTAGATGCCATATCACTCCTGAATACCCGAAGGCGATCCTCCATCAACTCCATGATCCCTTCCTTGATCGACCCAAAGATAATGGGAGTCGACTCAAGGATACCCCTGGTGATCTCTGACGCGATGAACTCGCGTAGCCCCTCATCAATCGGCTCGGAACCTGATCCCGAACCTGACCCCTCTCCTGAACCGCCATCTACCGGCCTCGATCGAAGTACCACCATTCTGCAATACATCACAGCAATCATTAGTGATACTGATACTCCCTGAGGGATCACATCTACTTACAAGTTCCCTGGTCTTATCTTGGCCATCCTTGGTTCGGGTACGGATCCTCTGCTTTCAGTAGTACGGGCCCATACTACCTTCCACATCTATCCGTACCTTCTTCAAGGAATGCCTCGACTCCACCAGATCCCTTTCACTACTGCTGATCACTGCTATACTCATCCTAGGCTTGCCCTAGGGAAATCTCTAGTTCCACTCTAACCAGTCCTCAGCTGCTGCAGGCCTCCTTGTAATGCCAGTTAGCCATTACCCGAATACCATCACATGTGACGAGGCTCAGATAATCCTTCGAGTACCCGACTCGTCCCTACAATGGTTGGACTCAAACAAGAGCTGCGCAGTAGGATCAAATCCGGCACTCTAAGATTATTCAACCCTGATCACATGTGACGTGACGTATTCGCCTAATGGCTAACTCCCATTATTCAGAGTCCCACGAAGCACGAAGCAAGCAACATTCAGATAAGGCTAACAATCTCAATTAACTCTATCTACTCTCAGGAATTGAGCTAGCATAAAGTGCTAAACTCATACTACCAGGCATAACCTAAGCAGGATATCCTACTTACTGTTTATTCAACAATTAGCATGCAAGCTCTCATACAACTAGAACACATAAAGCAGGCACATAAGGCATCACTCCTAGATCCTTAGTCCTATTCTAGCATGCGGTTCTATAAAAGCTGATAAACATAACATAAACTTGTATGGGTACTTTGGGGATACTTACTTGAGCTCGGCCAATCGCGCACATCACACACTTCGTTCCTTCTCAAAACTCTTTTCTAAATTTTTGAAAACATTTTCATTTAGAAAACCTTTTTAATCCCTCGATTTGAGTTCAGACACTCCCAAAGGTGTGTCCGAATCCCTCAAACCAGGGCTCTGATACCAACTTGTAACGACCCAATTTTCATGACCAAAAATTTCGTTTTAAAAACATTACTTTTAGAAAATATTAAAAACTAAAACATTGTCTGATCGAATTATCACCCAAGTGAACCATGTCTAAAAGCCAATTCATACATTCAATCAAAATATCAGAGTACAAATCCCAGTGAAGCTCGTAAATGCGGAAACCGGAGAAAGTGTGTGTATGACGTGCCGCTACCGCGCCAGCTCCTTTCCCCTAGCTGAGGAGGTACCTGAAACCAAAACTGAAAACTGTAAGCACAAAGCTTAGTGAGTTCCCCCATAATACCACATACCATGCAACATATAACAACCATTGTTCAGCTAGGAGTTACGGGCCTTGCCCACACTCGGGAAGATACGGGCCCTGCCCACACTTCGCTAGCCGGGAGATACGGGCCTCGCCCACACTTGTGAAGATACGGGCCCTGCCCACACTTCGCTATCTGGGAGATACGGGCCTAGCCCACACTCCAACCTCGGAGAGATACGGGCCCTGCCCACACTCAACCGCTAACCCATAACATACAAGTATCACGCAGACAACAAGTATAAGCAACTCTATCATATTAACACATATATCATACTTGACTAAACCCAGAGATACGGGCTCGGCCCACACTCTAGTACTAGCATCTCGTCTACGCGGGTCGGCCTTGGTGCCTTAGACCCGTTCCTACTGGAAAGGAAACTCACCTCGAAATAGCTGCTGGTCTGTGTGGGAATTGATCACCTACTACTGCTGTTGCTGCTCCGGAAACCCTCCGGCTGCAATTCCCACAATATACTCAATCAAACACTGCTCACTGACCTTTGGGTAAAATGACCATTTTACCCCTAACCTTGCCCTAAGTCAAAGTCAGAGTCAACTTTTCAGTTGACCTCGACTCGCCGAGTTGGCTTTCCAACTCGCCGAGTCCCTACGCAAACGACTGCCCTGAATCCTGATCCTACTCGTCGAGTTAGGCGACGACTCGACGGGTTCACCTTCTTAACCAATATTCAAGTCCTTCATCCTACTCGCCGAGTTGTATGAACAACTCACCGAGTTCATCTTCATCCGATGAACACTTATGCGAAGACTCGCAGAGTTGTATGAACAACTCGTCGAGTCTGTTCTTGATCTAAGGAGATTGCCTTGAACTCGCCGAGTCAGGGCATTGACTCGCCGAGTACCTCCATAGATGAGTTAAGCTTCGGACTCACTGAGTCACACCCCGTGACTCACTGCTCACTCGATACTACGAAAAGGGGACAAACTCGGAGACTCGCGAATAGACTCGCCGAGTCATATGAACGACTCGCCGAGTCGTTGCCATGCACCTACTGAATATACGGATTTGCTCGATCGCAGTCCATTCCATTCATAGATCTGGACTTCTAGGACACGAATCACACGTAAAGTTTCCAACTTTACGTGTGGATATTCACCAGTATGGATTTTAGGGCTCAAAATGTCTCAAAAGGGTAGATCTAGGGCTAACAAGCAACATGGGGCCAAAAAGCTAACAGATCTGAGCCCCTGGAGCTCAATCTTGCCTAGATCCAAAGGCCAAACGCCTTATTACGACATACAATGCACATACAAGCTTGGGGATTTGACCAAGAAGGACCAAAATGAAGTTTTAAGCATGGAATCAAGGGGAAAACGAGTTATACCTGAAAGGAACTGCTGGAAGAACACAAATAACGCTTGGATGGCTTCCTTTCTTCTGGATCTACTTCCTTCCTCTTTCAAAGCCTTCAAAAACACACACACTAACCTCAAACTCTCAAAGAATAGCTTAGAACGAGAGATACAGGGCTTTAAGGGTCAATGGGGGCCGGCTTGGGGCTGATAAGTCCTTTAAATAGGGTGCAAACCCCTGAAACTTAGGGTTTCACCCAACAGCTGTGACTCGCCGAGTCCAGGATATGGACTCGCCGAGTCACCAACTTAAACGTGTCCCGGGTCCCGCATCCACTCGGCGAGTCGGACCTATGACTCGCCGAGTCCAAGGCTAAAAGAAAGGAAATACTCCAATAACATTTACATACCAGGAACCGGGTGCTACATAAATATAAAGATCCTGGAATTCACATCTTCCATTTTTGTTTTCTTCTTTGTAGCTTTAAAATTCGAGGAGGTTGTTCTCGTTGCTGAGGATTCTGAAGAGAAAATTGAGAAGTTTTTTGCTTTTCCTGAAGTCAAAAGATCCTGCCGATTTGATCAAACGATCCCATAGGAAAGTTCCTTCGCCATGGACCTCATGTCGACAGGTAAGATCCGTGGTTTTTTTCCTATTTGTGGTGAAGATATTAATGATCCTCTACTATATATAGGATCCAAAGCCATTCAATCTAGTGCATGCTTCACTCTTGATGATCTCGATACGGCCAGAAGGACCAGGTGGTGGTGAAGAAGGAGAATAGTTCATCTTCTCTTCCTCCTAAAAGATCAACTGTTGACTTGGTAGTGAAGACTCCAGGATCCCGGAAAAGAAAGACTGCTCTATCCATAGTTTTATCTTTAGAGAGCCTTGGAGCCGAGGAAGCACTCCAGAAGTTGGTCTCTCCCAAGCTATAAGTATTGACTCCATTCTTGTTTCATTCTTCATTTTGTTTTTTTGTTGACTCACTTCATCTTTGTCGTAGGTCTCTGATCATGTTTCCGCTGACCTGAGGATTCGGGCGGAGAGGGCTAAATAAGCCCTTCAGGGATAGGGGAAGATGTGGAAGGCGACCAACGAGGACATTCTGATGAGGGTGGATCTACTCATCAAGGAGAAGGCCGAGAGAGAGGATGAGCACGTACATGAGATGGAGGAGGTGATCTCCGATGCGAAGGTCAGTGCTGCAGTGGCTGTTTGGGAGGCCAAGATTCGTCTTATGGAGGATCTTGAGAATACAGGGTCCTAGGATGTGGACGGTTGATTCGAGGCACTGGCCAAATTGACTGGCAAGCCTGCTACCGCCAGCCAGGATCTTGTGTTGCGACTGACCAAGGGGAGGGGGGAGGAGAAGAAAGATGTGGCCGATGATGACCAGGCTAAGGTCTAGGCCTGCAAAAATTTAGTTTAAGTATTTTTCGTTTTTATCAGTGATTTTAGACAATTAACCTTTTGGCTTGGTTTACATGCAACCCTTTTTTGAATGATAAGGTTGTGTTTTCCTTTTATATCTCTCTCTTGATTTTTCTGCATATTAGGATCCTTAAATAATTAGGATTCCAAAAACCCTGATTCCAGCAAACAATCCTGAGACTTAAATTCTGAAAGTGGATTATCTTTAGTACAATTGAATTTTGATAATCAAATGATTTTCGCTTAGGATCCTAGAAAGTTCAGGATCCTTAAACTTTACTTAGAATTTTTCGATAATATGGATAGATGGAACCTGATTATCTTCGAGTTTCTCCTTAAGATTCATGAGCTTTTCAACCTTAGAATTTATTGAGGATAAATCTCAACTTAGGAAAGAACTCAGGGTTGCTGTTAACTTCTGATGATAGGGTTCTTCAATGATGAGGATCCTTACCAATTAGGATCCTTAAGGATGAGGATCCTTAATAATAAGGTCATACGGGGGAGTTCCCTTTTTAGGTTATAGACTTTGACAAAATTCTTGTGTAACATTATAGGTTTAATGGATAACATGTTAATGTTATATACTGGGGAGGATCCCAACTATTGACTGTTATAAACCTTAATTAATTTATGGTGTAAGATCACAACGTGTGATAACATGAGAATTTTATGAATCTTAAGTAAATTCTGGGGTAAGATCCCAACGTGTGATAACATGAGAATGTTATATACCTTAAGTAATAACTGGGGTAGGATCCCAATTTTTGATAACATGAAAATGTTACAAACCTTAAGGATCTCAGCTTATGTTCAAGGATAAGAGGGTTGCCAAGCCACTACATCGTGAAATGATCCCCTATCCATATCCCACAGTTAGATATCATGCGTCCAAGCGAGGTGTATAAACATTAGTTCGTGTAAAATAGGTAATTTTCTCTTTAAACCTTAGAGGGGATTAAGTACCCTAAAGTGTTGGAGAGATGGTCAGTCTCTAACTTATGTACATGATAGTTTAAAGACTACAACGTTGATATAGTGGAGCTTCTCAAGTGTTAGGATCCTTACGTTTCAGGATCTTTATTCTCGAGGATCCTTGGACTGCAGGATCTTCAACCCCAAGGGTCATTGCTTGTGAGAACTCCTAAATGTACGTTGTTCTGCATAGCAAATGTTAGCTAGGGATGGGCACTAGTCTAGCTAACGCCCCTTCGATGCTTAAGTTAGTAATGTAATCGAAGAGAAAATAATGATGAAAAGTTTAAGGTAAGGGACATGTGTACATTAGTTTTGTCTAGGATCTACTGACCCTACTTACATATAGTATGCTTTGAGGTGTATAGCATTCCAGGATCTTGGTAGAACATCTCCTTCTAGCGTTGCTAGCCAATATGCTCCTTTCCCTGCTTCAACAACTATAATATATGGTCCTTCCTATTTAGTAGCTAATTTACCTGCGTTGGGATCCTTGGTGTTTTGGAATATTTTCCACAATACCAAGTCTTGTATTTGAAACCTTCTGACCTTTATGTTCTTATTATAAGCCTTGGTGATTCTCTGTTGATGAGTAGCAATGCGTATTTTGGCAAGATCCCTAAGCTCGTCGATAGTGTCAAGATCTTGTGATAGGATCTTGTCGTTATTCTCTTGGTCTTTCAGCAAGTATCTTGCTGTCGAGATTACTAGTACAGTAGGGATCACTGCTTCTGTTCAAAATACCAAAGAGTAGGGGGTCTGACCCGTTGCTACTTTGGAAGTAGTCCCATCTGCCCATAGGATGAAAGGAAGCTCTTCTGCCCATATTCCCTTCTTGTCCAATCTTTTCTTTAAGTTGTTTACTATGATTTTATTGTTGGATTCTGCTTGACCATTAGCTTGGGGATGAATAGGCGTCAATGTTATCATTTTGATTCCCCAACTTGTGCAAAATTCGGTTGTCGTTTTTCTTATGAATTGGGATCCATTGTCGCATATGATTTCAGCCGGGATCCCGAACCTAGTCAAGATATTGCATTTAATAAATAAGACTACTTCTTTGTTTCTTACATGTATGAAAGCTTTAGCTTCGATCCATTTTGAGAAGTAATCGGTCATCACTAGCATGAAGACCTTTCCTCCTGGGGCCATTGGTAATTTTCCCACTATATCCATCCCCCATTTCATGAACGGCCATGGAGAGATTATTGGATGTAGAGGTTCTGCCGGTTGATGCAGGATGTTACTATGTGTAACAACGTAATTTTTCAACCAAAATTTTCATTTTTAACACATTAAAATTCTGTATCATAATTCTCAAAACACATATCCTCAAGTGTCAATAAAAGATAACACAATCCCAGAATCATAAAAATAAATCTCCTGCTAGTGTGTACGATCATGTTGGTGCCTTGCCACGATCCTCGGAACTACCTGAAACACATAACACATAACACGGTAAGCATAAAAGCTTAGTGAGTTCCCCAAAATACCACACACAACACAGTAGCCACTTGAGGCTATAACTCAATTGGACCCTCTGGTCAATGTGTCTCAGTGGGACCCTCTGGTCCCACAACTCAGATGGACACTCCGGTCCCCCAACTCAGCACCACCATATAATACACATAAAGCATAACACAAGTAAATAGCAGGATATCTCATTACAACGTTCATGCACATAAGATCCTCTGGTCACACATAACTACTACTCAAGGTAAAGTATAATGAAAAGACTCGCCACGTAAGCTAGTGAATGAAAATCTCGCAATCGGGATCGTGATCTCTACTCCCGGGTCTAGCTCCCGCCTAACACATAATAATTTTCCTTAATTAATATTGGCCCTCAAGAAGCTAGACTAATCCTCTACACTCACAGAAGGGTAAAAGACCATTTTACCACTCCAATGCTCAATAGCCCTCAATATTGACCAGACCCTAAAAGTCCACAAAAGTCAACAAAAGGAGTACGCGGCGCGTACTAGATCTGTACGCGGGGCGTAACCTGTGGCTAACCAGAAACGGGGAACTCCACCCCCTACGCTGCGCGTACTGGGATTACGCCCGACGTAAGTCCCAGTTTCACACTTCTCTTGGTTTTTGGTATTAATTGGCTAAGACAAAGGCTCAAATCTCAGATCTAGCTACTCTAGTTCCTCTTAGTCCATAAAGTCAGTGACTTTATGCCTTTGCATGGCTGAAAAAGTCACAAACTCCCAAATCATGCCATTTCCTTCCTTAAAGGACTCATAACTCATGCATGGACAACTCTTAATGACCAAGATTAGATTTTTATGGCTCAACAACACAAAATAAGCCAACATGGGATAGATCTCGGGTTCTAGGGGCTTATCAACTCATACAGCCATCTACTTTGGGGGACAAAAAACCCTAAAACACCCCACACAAGAACACAACAAAATAGTGGGAAAGCTTGAAGCTTTTTACCTCCGAATGAAGCCTCTCCCACTGCTAAGCTCAGATCCAAGAGCTTGGGCTCTAACTCCTTCTTCTCCAAAGCTTCCTTTCCAATCCAAAAGTTCAAGAACACACCCACAAGCTCTCAAAGGCACACTCTTGCTACAAGAACGAGATTTAGGGTTTTGGGGAGGTTAAGTCTCTAGAAATGGTGGCTACAAGGAGGCCATAACACTCTTTAAATAGGGGACACCCTAAATATTAGGGTTACAAGTTGGGCCTGGTACGCCTCGCGTACACCTTGGTACGCCCGACGTACTAGGCAGCTCTCCACGATCAAGCATGCACACGAGTACGCTGAGCGTACTCTCCAGTACGCCCTGCGTACCCGTCTAACACCCCTTTTTCTTATCAAGGACCAATATAGACAATTGCTTCAAAGATAAGGGTTCACAAGGTATACCTGGGTTTTTGGATGATACACTATGTCTTTGACAAGCATCACACTTTTGAGCATGTAGAAAAGAATCCCTTTTCATGGTTGGCCAGTAGTATCTTGTTCTTAGTATCTTGGAGCATAAGGATCTACCCCCAGTATGATTGCCATAGTCTCCTTCATGTATGTCTTTCAAGACTTCTACAGCTTCAGGATCTTGCAGACATTTGATGTCACACCCCCAAACTGGAATGGCAGAAACGTTCGGGAGTGGTTGACGTCATGCATAGTATCATAACAGTTGTATCATAGAAAACATAGTAAACACACCCAAACATTGAATACATATATGAATTGTCTTAGTACATAGTTTTGTTCTTGACAAAAGTAAAATCGAAAGACGTGACTCTAACACGCCGACTTCTCCAAAAGTCTTGGAAGTACCTGTCTACTAAATCCCTGAGAATACAAGCAGTTTTGAAAGAATATCAGCATAAAGTTGGTGAGTTCATAAGCATTTAGTTTTGATGGAAAATGTTTTCTTGAATCCTTTTGAAAAAAGTTCCTCAAGAAAATCCTATATTTTCTTATGAAAAGCATGTTTGAAAAACCATTCCTTCCATGACATACATATTCATACAAGGTATGTACAATCCAAGGAGTCGTGGATATGAATATCCGTTAATTTCATGTAAAAACAATCCGTTTATGAATAGCCGAGTTATCCTGAGAAAATCCTATATTTTCCCTAAAAGTTGATAGTTGGTTATCCGTTATAAACTGAGGTGTACAAATATCTACCATACTTATATCAGTAAACGTAGTTTTCTTTTAAAAAACCTGGTTACTCCAAGTGAGGTATATAGCCCTATTTTATAAATAAAACTAATAAAAGAAAACGTGTTGAACTAAATCCTGAAGGTACTATTAATACCCTCTAGTAATCAAATCGATTATTACTTTGAGGTTAGTTCACTTGATTCATTATTACAAAAGTAAATATCTGCTATCTAGGTTGTGAGTTTCATAACCATAACTGACTGGATATGGCCCACAACAGCTAGTATCCTTTATTAGTTTATCACCGTAGACCTACCGGTCCGACTGTAGCTAGCAGCAAGGTGCGGGATTGTTAGTCTCGTATAGATCTATACACAACAGTCACGCTCTCCCTACAAGAGATTATGGTCACAAGTGCTAGTCCTACACTCTATTTCTTGTGGTGAGTGTTACCAAGGATGTGTCTGCAACTTAGACTAACAAATTTACAAGTAATAATATAGAAAATCCTTTTGTGATTAACATGAATCCTTTATAAAACGATACATTTTGCTACATGACTCATAAGTTCATTGCTCTAGTTTAGAAAACTGTTTCTACGAGTTGATTTGTTAATCGTTTGGTAAACCTGTTTTCCGTGTTAAAAGCATACTGAAAATATAATTATCTTAAACAAATTAATATATTTTGAGCACAAGTTTCCTTGTACTTTTGCTTGTATTCCCCCCTGAAAACATGAAAACTCGAAAAAATGTAGGGGTATAAACTCACCTCGGGCGGTTCTAATGAAAGGTCGATACAGAATGCCGGATGTTCAAGTGAAACCTTGAACACGATTGGATCCTAATTAACATGTAATGACACATAAAGGAGTCAAGTGAAGGTATTTCTCTACTAAATGTGATGGATAACCACTCTGAGAACTTGGGACTACCTACACTAAGTGCTAGAACCTTAAAGGATTGCATGGGGGAGGTGTATGGTCACCTTAAAGGTGTGTACGACCATGGGTGTGCGGCCCAATGGGTGTGCGGCGGTACAGTCATGATGGAAGGTACTTTTGCGGTGTTTTCAAGGTCCATACTTGCATCCATGAAGTGTTCTAGGTCCAACTCGAATATGGAAGTCCAACTCTCACTTTAGAGGGTCTTTTAGGAGTGTGAGGCCACCTTGTGTGGGTGTGCGGCCACACTCCTTCAAAGAGATGAAGAACATGATGATACTCAATGATTCTAGGCTTAGATTAAGTGGTTCTTCAAGCACAACAAGCTAAGGGATGGATTACTCAGGTTTTTGAAGTCTTGGGAGGGTTTGTGGTTGAAGAAACCTGAGAGAGAGAGAGAGAGATGTCCGGTTGAGGAGAGGGGAAATGAAGTGAAAATGAGCCTCATCTATATATAGATAATGGGTTTGCGGCCACACACTCATGTGTGCGGCCATACACTCGGGTGTGCGGCCACACACTCATGTGTGCGGCCATACACTCGGGTGTGCGGCCACACACTCATGTATGCGACCATATACTCGGGTGTGCGGCCACACACTCATGTGTCAACAGCTCGCGGCTATCATAGTCGAAGGAGGAAATCTGGCCCACTATATCGTCACACCCCCGAACCGAGTAAACGGCGGAAACGTCCGAGGGCGGAGGACGTCATGTATAATATCATAAGAATTACATAATAGAGATCAAAGCATTACAAACATCGTATTGATAGTTTAATATTTACATTGTATTTAAATCATTGTTTGAACCCAAAAGCATACAACAAAATATCAGACGTAACAATACTAAGCTTCGTCTTCACCAAAACCTGTGTGGGTACTTGTCTACTGATTTCCTGAGAATACAAGTGGTTTTGAAAAAGATGTGGGGTATAATCTATTAATTATTGAATTTAAATATTTTAACTATTTAATAATTTGACTTATGTTTGACTCGTTTGACTTTGGTTTAACTTGTTTGACTTTTATTGACCCGAAATAACCGGTTGTTACATATACGCTCACTTTTCCGGTGTTCCTCTTTCATAGCCTCCTGTTGGGCCTCCTGGATCTTCTCCAGAAGCGGAGTCACTACTGTCATCCTCAGACAGATGTCTCTGATCGGGGTTGCGAATACCTTGAGGCTTAGTGCATCGGCCACTACATTAGCCTTTCCTGGTGGTAGAGGATCTCACAGTCGTAGTCCTTCAGCACATCTAACCACCGATGCTGCCTTATGTTCAGATTTGGCTGATCCATGAGGTACCTCAAGCTCTTGTGGACCGTGTAAACGGTACATCGAACCCCATAGAGATAGTGTCGCCAAATGTTGAGTGCGAAAATAACTGCCCGCAACTCCAGGTCATGCGTCCGGTAGTTCGCCTCATGAGGCTTCAGCTTCCTCGAGGCGTAGGCGATGACGTGTCCTCTCTGCATCAACACTGCGCCCAGACCTAAAATGGACGCATCGCAGTATACTACAAAATCCTCGATGCCCTCTGACAGGGCTAAGATCGGCGCCTCACAAAACCTCTGCCTCAATGTCTCGAATGCTGCCTATTACTCAAGCCCCCAGCGAAATACAATGGCCTTATTCGACAGCCAAGTCAAGGGTACTGCTATCTTGGAGAAGTCATGTATGAATCTATGATAATAGCCTGCTAGCCTGAGGAATCTTCGAATCTCAGATGGAGACTTCGGAACCTCCCATCTTATCACGGCCTCCACTTTGGTCGGGTCAACCAAAATACCATTCTGGTTGACAAGGTGCCCAAGATACTGCACCTTGCGCAACCAAAACTCACACTTGAAGAACTTGGCATACAAGCTCACCCTCCGCGAGGTATCCAAAACCTCCCGCAAGTGCTCCTTGTGTTGCTCCTGCGTCTTGGAGTAAACCAAGATGTCATCGGTAAAGACTATCACAGACTGATCCAACATCGGTTTCCATCGCGGTTCACTAGGTCCATGAATGCGGCAGGGGCATTGGTGAGCCCAAAGGGCATCACCATGAACTCGTAGTGACCATAGCGAGTCCGGAAATCGGTCTTTTGTATATCCTCATCTTTGACTTGCATCTGGTGGTAGCCTGAACACAAATCTATCTTGGAAAACCAAAATGCCCCCTGTAGCTTGTCGAAGAGATCATCAATCCTCGAGAGTGGGTAACGGTTCTTCACTGTTACCTTGTTCAGCTCCCGGTAATCTATACACATCCGATGTGACCCGTCCTTCTTTTTCACAAACAGGATCGTGGATCCCCAAGGTGAACTGTTCGGTCTAATGAACCCCTTTTCTAACAGCTCCTGCAGTTGTGTAGACAACTCATGCATCTCAGGAGGAGCCAACCGATATGGTGCCTTGGCTATCAGAGCCGCACCAGGGACTAGGTCGATCCTGAACTCCACCTGTCTCTCCAGAGGTATTCCAGGCAGGTCCTCTGGAAAATACGTCCGGATACTCTCACACCACTGGCACATCACTCATATTCACCTTACCCGCCTCCCGAGTATCCATAACGTAGGCGACATATCCTACGCAACCTTGCTGGAGGTAGCACCTAACCCTGTCCACACTGCGGCCTCTCGCCATGAATCACCAGCTCTCCCCCACTTAGGGTCCTGACACGTACCAACTGTTGCGCACAGTCGATCACCGCCCCATTAGGGCTCAGCCAATCCATGTCGATGATGACCTTGTTCCCATGCAACGGAATGGGAACCAAATCCATGAGGTAATGCTCGTTATACATTCTCAAAACACAATCCCTGTAGACCTCCGATGCCTAGACAGATTGGTCGTTAGCAATCTCAACCTCTAGAGGACAATCCAACATGCCAAAAGACTCAGAAAACCTCTTGCTAAGAGCAAGAGAGACAAATGATCGGGTAGCCCTCGAGTCAAATAACACATGTACTGGGATGCCGTTCACATGAAACCCTAGTAACCTGCCCAACCTCCGCCTTTCTCTTCCAGAGGATCTTTATGTCAATCTCCCTCTCCCTCACTCTGGCTATCATGTCCTCCAAAGTCGGGCATGCCTAGTAGCTGACATGTTTCCATATGTCAGCCCTCAACATGTCGTGGTATCGGGTCTTCCTCATCTCCTCATCCGTTGCATACTGAGGCACCAGTAAGGCCCTCTCCCTAAACTTGGAGGTAATCTTTGCCACCGAATCAGTCGTCTGCCTTATATCCAGAAACACCCTAGCATGCTGCTGAAGCTCCATAGCATATGCAAACTCATCCCTAAACCTGGTCACAAAGTTCGACTAGGTCATAGCCTCAATGGTTGGGGCTCCTAACGAATCATTGACCGCCTCCCACCAATCTCTAGCTCTGTCCCTCAAACAACCTGCAACATACAAAACCTTTGACCCCTCAGGGCAGACTCGATGTCTGCAATCAACCTCCTGGCCACAATGGGGTCCTTCACCCCGTGAAAGTCTGGCATACCACATCCCCTGAAATCCTTGAATGAGATTGTGCATGTCCTTGACTGGCTAGATGCCATGTCACTCTGAAATGCCCTGAGGCGATCCTCCATCAGCTCAATGATCCCTTCCTTGATCGACCCGAAAATCACCAAGGTCGCCTCAAGGATGCCTCTTGTAATCTCATATGCGATGAACTCGCATAGTCCGTCAATGACTGGCTTGAAACCTGCACCCAAACCTGAACCTGAACCTGGCCCTGACCCTGAACCTCCTGCTCCGTGACGTGTCACCACCATTCTGAAACAAACCACATAACTGTCAGGGTCATACATAATCTCAAGAGGTTTCACACACTTTACAAGTTCCCTGGTTCTATCTCAACCCTCCTTGACTCGAGTACGGATCCTCTGTTGTCACTAGTACGGGCCCATACTACCTTCCACATCTATCTGTACTTTTCTCAAATATTTCCTTGACTTCACCTAGTCCCTTTCACTGCTACTGCTCATTGCACTAATCTCATCATAGGCTTACCCTAGGGCAACTCTTCAACCCACTCTCCGCCATCGGCTGCATAAAAAGTCCCTGCTACCTTTACATAACTAGCTCGCGAATACCATTACATATCACTAAGAATAGATAATTTTTCGAATGAGAGGTCCTACCCTACAACGATTGGACTCAAACAAGAGCTGCGAAATAGGGCTAGACCTAACCTTCTGAAATTATTTAGTCCTTGTAATATGTAACTTAACGTATTCGTTTACTAATTGGTTAAAGATAACTAGAACTCCTAAAAGCAAAACGTAAGCAACAAACGAGCATCGAGTAACCAAACCACACATATCCTATTCATGTCATCATATCACTAACTAATCAGTTCTAGCATGTAATTCAATAAGCACATATAGCATGCACATAAGGCATCTTCCTAGATCCTTAGCCCTAATCTAGCATGTAGTTCTCATAATCATATCATATCATAACATAACATGTATGGGTATCTTGGGGAAAACTTACTTGAGCTTGGTCGATTGCGCGCATCACACACCTTGTTCTTTCTCAAACTCTTGATTTTAATTTTTAGAAAAAAATATTTTCTTGTAAAAATCTTTCAAACCCTTGATTTGAGTCCAGACACCCCCGAAGGTGTGTCCAAATCCCTCAAACCAAGGCTCGGATACCAACTTTTAACATCCTAAAAATATGGTCCAAAAATTTCATTTTTAATTTAAAGATTTATAAAACAGTTTACTAAAATGTCATCAATGTATCTCATATCATGAAAAGCACAAGTTATCCATCTCAAAACATAGCATAGGAAAATAATGTTAGAGTACAAATCCCAAGAATCACATGTGTGGAAAATCATGTGTGCGATGCATTGCTATCGTGGCAGCTCCTTTCCCTTCGAAGAAGAAGGACCTGAAACAAAAATTGAAATCTGTGAGCACAAAGCTTAGTGAGTTCCTTCATCATACCACATACCATATAATCACATAACGCCTAGCATATCTGGGTACTGGCCTCCCATTCGGTCTCTTTCAACCGATAACTGCATAGCATATCTGGGTGTTGGCCTCCCCTTCAGTCTCTTTCAATCGGTAACTGTCTAGCATATCTGGGTGCTGGCCTCCCCTTCGGTTTCTTTCAACCTAGAAACGAGGACAATTTCACCCCTACCACTATCACATAATAACATAACATACTAGCACACAAAACATAACAAATAGTGGCATACCAGACAATTATCACAAAGACAATCATCTCAACTATAACCAATACTAGTGGGCCGACATTGGTGCCTTCGACCCACTCCTACTGGAAGGTAACTCACCTCGAGTGTCGTGTAGTAACTGAACTGTCCTCTGCTCTGGGATCAACTCCTCTCAAACTCCTACACATAATAATCTCCTTTAGTTACCCTTTCATACTCATAACCTCTTTAAGGTTCAACTCTGGTCAATGGTCAAAGTCAAAGTCAACATCCTGGTTGACTCAACTCGTCGAGTTGGTCCATCAACTCGTCGAGTTCCATGAATCATTAAGCTTTGTGCTTGTAGTTTGTGGTTTATGGTTTCAAGTACTTCTGGTTTGAAAGTGAAGGGTCTGGCTTGATCGCAACACATATACCTGTGCTTTCCGCAATATGTGATCCTTGGGAATGAACTCTGATAATTGTTTTATTTTGAAATGCTTTTAAATGTTTGGATAAAGTTACAATGGTGTTTTCATTATAATAAAATAAATTTTTTACCCTTGTTTTTCGGGATGTTACAACACATGTTGTAGGTTGTTATTTATATATAGTAATCATACCATATACTAATTTTAAACCTTTAAAATTTATAATCTTTTCTTTTAAATACTAAAATTTAATTCTCTAATTTAAATAATATTTAAAGTTTTAATTAAATCCTTTTAAGCATTATAATTTAAAACTTTATTAAAAAACTATTTAAAATTAGTTTAATCCTTTAAATCATCAATTTTAAATTCTATAATTAAATAATATTCAAGATAAATATTCAAATATTATTAATTTAATATCCAAATATAATTTCCTTATTAAAAAAATAATCTCTTATTTGAACATTCAGATTTAACTAAATTAAAACAATATTTTAATTAAGAGTTTTATCCTCAAAATTCAAAAAATACCAAAATTTTGAAAAACAGGAAAAACACGACTACGTGTCTCGTAGAGAACAAACACATTGTGTAATGCTCTACTTCTAGAATTTCATTTTTGATTTTCACAATAGTGTAAATAACTAAAACCAAAAGGCTCTAAAACCACTGTTGGAGATTTATTGCATCAAATACACTATCTAAAGGTAGCAGAAACTATCATAGATTTACCTAAGTATACATGCACCCTATCATCTAGGTTTTTTGCTTTAGCATCATACGTTAAAAATAAACTACAAGAATAGAAAACTTACCTCTTGATCTATCATGTGATCGACAACCTTGCAATGGATACAGAGCCCAAAGTATAACTCCTCTAATGTGGCCATACCCAAGACTCCAAAAGGAAAACAAGGAAAACCCTATCAATTATTTAATAATTCAATAAAATGAAAAAGAAAATTTGCATAATTGGTCCTTATAGTTTGGTAAAAAGATAAAACCGTAGAATAGTCCTAGAGGTAAATCCGTTATTTGCCAAAAGTAAACAACAAGGTTGTTTACTTTACTTTCATGTTTTTTTTTTTTCAAAATTCATTTTTACAACTTTTTTTTCTTTTTTTTTCTTATATATTTTTTCATAATATGATTTTAGAGCATCGTATATTTGTTTTACCAATTATGTGTCAATACTGAAGTATATAATTATTAACCCAAGTAATAGTCCTAGAATTATTTGTTTTTCGCACATCCAATAACATTGCATAATTAGCAACTTTCTTTTATAAAATTTACCTATTACAACAGTAAGTCAGTAACAACACCCCACATATGTTTCTCAAACAAAAAAATCATTATTTTTTTTCTTGTTTTTGTTGTTGGTTTTTCTTTAGTAGTGAATTATCTGTTTTGTTTGATTATTGGTATTATGGATCCAAAATATGATTCTCTTAAGTCAGGTAATATCCAACGTCATAACAAGAACTATGGATACTGTAAGTTATGTAATTATGATTTTTTTTTATGTGAGAAACACATATACAATATTGTTACTGGTGTAATAGATAAATCATCAGATAAAAAAGTTGCTAATTATACAATGTTACTGGATGCATGACAAAGTGATAATTCTAGGATTATCACTTGGGTTAATAATTTTGTAGTTCGGTTAATTTACATCTAAGTGGAAAAGCAAATATATGAAGTTCTAAAAACATTTTATTGAAAAACGTATAAAAAATGAAGTTGTAAAATGGATTTTGAAAAAAAAAACACGAAAACAAAGAAAAAAGTTAAGTTGTAAAAATGGATCGTGAAAAAAAAACATGAAAAACGTAACAAAAATGAAGTTATAAAAAAATTATGAAAAAACATATAAAAACGAAAATAAAAAAATAAAATTATAAAAACAAATTGTGAAAAACATGTAAAAACAAAATAAAAATGAAGTTATAAAAACAAATTAAAAAAAAAAAGAATTATATAAAACATAATGAGTATAATTTCAAAGGTTTAATGACTAATTATAACAAAAAAAATTCAGTAACATAAAAAAGCCAGTAAAAGAAGTTTGATGACCTTAGATAGCCAAAAACAAATATAGAAACCTATTATTTTCGGTCATAGTGATCATTTTGGCAAAAATTTAAAATTAAGTGACATTTTAAAACTTAAAACGAGTTATATGACAAAATGAATACAATACCAAAAGTTAAGTGACCAAAATATGACCTAAACTCTTTAAGCTAAACGTTAAAAGTTTGTTGTGTTAAACGAGATTTTTTGTCCAAAAAATAACGTTTTATCAAACACTAGAAGTCACAAGCTCCTAAACGCCCGCAAACGCTCTGTATCGAACACACCTTGTATGATTTGTCTTTTCTCGTATAATTATTTTTATTATTTTGTCTATTTAGTCATAAAATATAATTTATTGCATAAAATAAACACGAAAATACAGTTGAGGTGGTGCAGATTTTCACAGTTTGGTATATGCTAAAGGCCAAATTTTTGCAGATGACATTTATAAAAATCTTGAAAAAGAATTAAATTTTCCCTAACCACCAAGATTTTTATCTATGAAAATCTTGATTATTTATGTCATTTTGCCGGGCTAAATTTGACAAACGGCTTATATGATTATTCTAATTTGTCTTTTTCTTTTATAATTTATTTTTATTTTGTGTATTAAATCCTAAAATGAAATTTATTGGTCGGTAATAAACATGAAAATGCGGATGAGGTAGTGGTGATTTTCATAGTTGGGCATTTGCTAAAAGTCATATTTAGATGATAATCTATAAAAATTTGTAACTTTTTTTTGCCACCAACCTAGATTTTTATTAGTTGGGGATCTACGTAAGTTTTATTTATTTGGATCATTTTAATAATTTTTTGCTAAATCATGACAGGCTATACGGAATGCTTTGAGAAAGCTACGCGTATGATGAGTTAGCACAAGAAACTCACATGTGACTTTCTTCCAAACACCACCCTTAACATATGTGATTGTGAAGGTTCGTGGGTGCAGTTATGGGAAGCCAAAATCTCTCTCCTTCCTTCCTCTCTCTTTCACATTTTTCTCCTCCCCTCTATGTCTCTCTTTCTTCTCTAAACTCACTAGCAACTTCATATGAACACCGTTTCCTATAGCTGGTAAGATGCAAGTAATTGACGTTTTGGATGATGTGGTACACCTTCATGGGAATGGTTTTGTAAACCATTATGTATAGCCTTATAGGATTAGTTATGTGGCAAAGCTTAAAAAAGTAGTTTTTTAACTCATTACCGGTTTAACACTAGTATAAGTTAAAAAGAATGTTCGAGTAAGCATTTTCTGAAAAGCTGTTTGGGACCTGTAATAAGCTAATTTTGATAAAATTGTTACCCCTTACTTATTAAAAACTCTTTATTCCACCCTTTTAAAAGATTGACCAATATGCCCCTTACCCTAATAAAAAAATCGGACGCCTCTGATGAAAGAAACAACGATGTAGGTTCCTTTTGCTTTCGTTCATCTTTTTTTTTTTTTTTTTTCATTCTGCTGTATTGAGCTTCAACCCCAACTGAGAAGTTTTCTTCTCAATTCTTTTTTCTGTTTGCCATATGATTCTATTCTTCAACTGTATGTATAACTCTATGAAATGGTGTTGTGGTTACTTGGAATTGGTATTTTGAATGTGATTGTATCATTTTTGGTTGCTTGGAATTGGTATCTTAAATGTAATCTGTATCAATTTTTTTTTCTTTGTTGTTCTCATTAGTTATTCAATTAGAATGCAATTTTAGCTTTGTATGAAGTTGATACCCATGAATGTATTATGATTTTGGTTCCTTCCAAAAGACAAATATTGAAGCTCTTTTTGATAATTTTATACATATAAAGAGTTTTTTTTTTTTTCAAACATTAAAAATGACTTATTAGCTTATAGCGTTTTGCTGCAAGATAAGTTAAGCTAAATATACATATATTTTTGTTTAAAAAAAACCCTCCTGTTTTACACCGTTGTAAGTCCTTAATCTGCCCGTGTATCAGTCAGATCCGTTTGATGGTGCGGAATCCCAATCAAACGGATGATGTTAGATAAAAATAGAAGAGAAGAAGAAGAAGAAGAATATGATGAATCTATGTATGTATTGATATGAATTATAATCCGGATACAAAAGATTCACACACGATTTCTCTCTCTGGCTGTAAACTACTTCGTGTTCATCAATCATTAATCTCTACTCCTCACCCTAACACCTCTATTTATACATGTTGGATATGGGCCGGAAACATATGGGCCGTAAATGAGTTTACGGCCGTAAGGTGTTTACGGCTGTAAACATGGCCATAAATTCTAAAATATTACACAAAAATATAATTGCCCAGAAAAGTAAAGTATACACCATATTTTGACCCAACAATCTCCCCCTTGGTTTATAGCTTTCTTTTCTTAATTGACCCAACAAGCTCCGCCTAAAAAGTAGCTGGCTCTTCTTGTGAATCTTTAATGAGAAATTGGCTTCAGCATTTATCTTCAATTTCTTCATAGCATCAGGATGAACATATGAATCTTCAATGAATGACTTCATCTTGTGCAGTTGGACATTTCTTCAGAATTTGGCATTGATCGCACATTGGGTGAGGAGGCTTGACGTACTGATTCTTGAAAGATGGCGCTTTCAGCTTGAGAATCTTCAGAGAGAACATCAGAGAGAACAAATCTTCTGGATCACTTCAGCAGGTACAAAGATAGCAACAGACTGATTGAGGAGGCTTCAATGCAATCCGTCACATAATCTTCAATTGCAGTTTCACCTTGCTTCTGGGGTTGAAGGATTAAATGTTGAAAGAATAATCTTCATTTCTTGCTCCTTCGAATGCGAATTCTTCGATGCTCACAGACGAGGCTTTGGCTTAGAAATCTTCAACACAAACTCCATGAGTCTTATCTATACCTGAAATCACTATTCAAGACAAAACAAAACTAAAAGAAAACTTAGCACACAAATTAAAATAGAAACAAAAATATTTTTGGATTTTTGATTTTTCTGAACTAGAAATAAAACAGAAATAACACTATTTTTGGATTTTTAATTTTTTTGATTTTTCTTTGCTTTTTGAATTTTTTTATTTTTTATTATTTTTAATTTTTAATTCTCCCATAATATTTAAATTAGAAGAAACTATGACAAATTTAACAAAATAAAATGATATCAAACTTTAAGAGTGATTTGGGATCAAAGTTTTTAGACAACCTTTATCCACTTGTCGGTACCTTCCATATTCACATCTTTGTCTGGTCGATCGTCGGTATTGTGGTCCACTTAAACACGAAAAATCGTGACAAATTTAGGACATACTATTTGTTACAAGACAGGGTGAACTTAAAAACCTAAAATTTATATCTGATCCTAATTTCTTAGATACTATATCTTAAGGACCATTCATCTGACGACGACCATGGATATTGTTGTCCACCTAAATTGAGCAGCGAGATCTATAGACAATCTATATGTGTTCAATTTTAAGTGTACTGGAACGTGTTTCCCGCTTCCTGATATGCCCCGAGTACTCCTTACACCGGGTGAGCAGACAACCATTCAGAGAGAGAAGAGATTCAGAATTCTATTGCTAACTACTTCAGAGGGGTTGAGAAGAAGAAGGTTGCATATGCTGTGTACCAGGTCGGATTAGAAGTCGCGCAAAGGAGACAACATATGGCTAACAGATGAGAAGTATTTCACACATACATTTCACACATATATATATATCCTGCAGAGAAATAGAGTTGCATATGTTGTGTACCAGGTCGGATTATAAGTCACGCAAAGGAGACAACATATGACTAACAGACAGAAAGAAAGAAAACGATTTTCTACAGACCTAATTTATCGGAATTTACCAGTCGCCCCATCCAATAGGAATTAAGGACAAAATCCGCACATCGAGGAAAAGTTAAGCCACGGTTCCAAGTACGGGTTCAATTAACGTGACGAGTAGATTCTCATATATATCTCCCTGCTCAACCTATCCGAGCGTCGTATTGTCAGGCTGAACGTATCTAACTAGGTCAAGATTTGTCAAGTCTATAAATTTCCTAAGTTCAAATCTCCCTAGTCAAGTCCATTTAAAATTTTTCGTGCCTACCGACGCATCAAGTCAGAGTATAGACCCTTCAACTTCGGGTACGTTACGCAGACTCAGGTTGCCTGTTATCACTTGATAATATCACTTCCCAAAACATCTCCCTCAAACACATTTCATAACCAATATATTTTTTATTTTCTGATTTTCTGATGTTTTTGGATTTTTGAAAATTTTCTAATTTTTGTTTTGTTTTTATTTCTCCCCCTTTTTGAAAATTTTCTAATTTTTGTTTTGTTTTTGTTTCTCCCCCTAAATTTGTGCATAGGAGAGAAACGAAAGTAAATGCGCAAATTTAAGCTATCCTAAAACAAAAATTAGTCTTTAAAGCGAATCAGGTTAAGAAAAACTTAGGAGTATAGAGAAGAAAACGCAAACCGTAATTCACCGATTGAATCTGCATCCAGAAGGTCTGAGAACAGCACGCATAATCTCAGAACAGATCCGAAAATTCTTCATATCATTAAGCACTAACCCCATGTGATCCCTTCTTTTCTTCCTTTCCCGCAAAGGACACATACTCCCAAACAATGTTCTGAGTGTTGTACAGTTGAGAGATGCCCCCAATCATATGCCAGGAGCAGCCACTACCAACAAACCGATGTCTGATGATATGCCTCCATAGCTGCTCCAGCACAGAGCGGGATCAGTTGGTCTTTGGAACCCAGTCCATTTTGAAACTGGGTCGACCTTTGTCATCAACACACAATACTTTCTCCCATGACATATCCTGCTTATCACAAACAGAAGATGTAGAAACATTAGAGTCGTTAGTTGATTTGGGAGATTGAGCCTTCGGAACCCATTTGTAGTTGGGTTTAACCCATTTCTTTTTCGATCCTATGGGTGGCTCAGTACTTGATTTGGAACTAGAAGCCGACTGCCGAGATGACTTTGACCTAACCGGTCTTGGCTTCACAGGAGCATGTCTTGAACTAGACTTCTGGGCCGACGTTTCCTTCTTTCCCTTGGCATTCGAATTCTTGGCCTTCTGCGCGTTCCAGTCATCATGGTCTGAACGTGACTTTGAGGGGTTTCTTTTGAAAAATCTCCCTCTTGGCGCGTTCTGCCAGCCTTGTGCATAGTAGGGAACATATGCGCGATTAGGACAATTTCTGGCAATGTGTCCAGGTGTTCCACAGTGAAAGCAAGTCTTTTTCTTCACTGTGAAGTTATCTCTTCCTGCCCCTAGTGGCGTATCCTTGCCTCGTTTCTTGTTGTTTCCACATGCACACTTGCGATAGGCACTCTGTTGCGCTGGAATTGGAGGCCTATATTTCTCAACGGCAGGTTGATTAGAAGCAACAGATTTAGAGTTCAAGGGGTCGTTTGTTTGTTCAGAAGAACTCTCCTTGTTCTCATCTTCTGCTACTTTACCTGCACATGAAGTAGACACATTAGTATTTTCAACCTGAATACCTCCTGACACAAATCCAGCTGGTTTTCCGTATTTAAGATGTGCCTCCCTGGCAATTTCTTCCTGTGTCATAGGGATGGATGTGTAGTTATGATTGAAAGGAGGAGGTACACTATCATACCCTAGACCCTTGTTTTGATTCCCTTTAAACTGCATGCTTTGGTCTATCATATTTGCAACCACCTCACTTGAGAAATCATATTTTCTAACATCAAGTTTGGCGGTTTCAAACTTTCCTTTCAAAGATTCAACTTCAGCCACTAGCTCAGCATTTTGTTTGACTACATAATCATAGTTTTCACATTTGTTACTGTAGTCTTCCTGAAGTTTCCTAAAGTCCTTGGTTCTTGCTTCTAACTCAGCCTTTAGGGGTTTCTGTCGTTTCCTGAGTTGATATCCTTCATATCTTAGGTCCTCAACTTCTCTTTTAAATAAATCAATTTGTTCCCGAAGAAATTTAATCGTATCTTCACATGATTGAGAACATGAAACTTCACATGAATGAGAACACGACACTTCATTGACCGGAAGGTTTGCTGAAGTCATTGTTTTTCGACAATTCAAAGCGTTAAGTTCTTCAATTATATCAGTCAGACTAAGACGATTGAGATATTTTGTCTTCTTGATGTCAGCCACGTCCATATCCCACGATTTTGGAAGTGAATTCAATAGCTTTTTGTTTGTCTCAGATTTAGACAAGAAGATCCCGACTATATTCATCTCAGTAGTGAGTGTAGTAAACCGCTGCAACTGAGTTTCGAGCATTTCTCCAGGGACATAATCGAAAAAGTTGAAATTTTGTCTTAACATCTCCTGACGATTCTCAAATTCCCTCGTAGACCTCAAAATCGATTAAAAAGCACAACTAGAAGCTAAAATAAAACTTAAAAGTCAATTTTAAAATGCCCCCCCCCCCCCCCCCCCGCTTTTTTTTAAAACAACCTTAAAAGTCAAATTTAAAAAAATCAAACTCAAAAGTCGAACTTGAAAAGTCAAACCGAAAAGCTAAATTTGAAAATTTAAAAGTTAAATGAGAAAGTCAAAGCTTAAAGTCAAAGGTCAAACTTGAAAGTCAAAGTCAAAATTTTAAAGTCAAAGGTCAACCTTGAAAGTCAAATTTTAAAAAGTCAAACTTGAAAAGTCAAACTTGAAAAGTCAAACCGAAAAGTTAAATTTGAAATTTTAAAGGTTAAACGAAAATGTCAAAGTTTAAAAACAAATGTCAAACTTGAAAGATAAAATCAAAATTTTAAATAAAAAGTCAAAAACAAAAAAAAAATAAAAAATAAAAAATAAAAACAATTTATTATTATTATTATTTATTATTATTATTATTATTATTATTATTATTATTATTATTATTATTATTATTTTAATTTTGGATGAAAAGGAATTTAAAATTAAAAGGAATTGAGTTTTGGGGTTAAAAGTGTAAGTAATGCGAAACTTGCTGCGACTGGGAGAGGTTAAGTTTAATATTTCGGAATGAATCAACAAGTGAACTGTTTGAGGAATTGGCAAGGCGCGAGTTTTAGCTCCCAGGAGACCCGGGTTCGATCCCAGGTGTCGACAATTTCGCTCCTCCCCTCTCCAAAACTCGATCAAAAACCATTTTTTATGAAAAACACAAAGAACAAACCCCCCTTATTTTTGCGAGATCTATCCAAAAACGCAAAAAAATTCGAAAATAAGATCAAGTAATGCTCCAAATAGAGTTTACGGCCCAAGAACTCGGTGTTTACGGCCGTAAGCTTTGACCGTAAACACCAACTATTCAGATTCCAAACGAAACAATAAAACCTTTTGACTGATACAACTTGGCTCTGATACCAATTGTAAGTCCCTAATCTGCCCGTATATCAGTCAGATCTGTTTGATGGTGCGGAATCCCAATCAAACGGATGATGTTAGATAAAAATAGAAGAGAAGAAGAAGAAGAAGAATATGATGAATTTATGTATGTATTGATATGAATTATAATCTGGATATAAAAGATTCACACACGATTTCTCTCTCTGGCCGTAAACTACTTTGTGTTCATCAATCATTAATCTCTACTCCTCACCCTAACACTTCTATTTATACATGTTGGATATGGGCCGGAAACATATGGGCCGTAAATGAGTTTACGGCCGTAAGGTGTTTACGGCCGTAAACTCAGCCGTAAACATGGCCATAAATTCTAAAATATTACACAAAAATATAATTGCCCAGAAAAGTAAAGTATAAACCATATTTTGACCCAACAACCGTCATAAACTAATAAATTGATTTTTATTTTAAATTGACTTTGCCAAAACCCTATTTACTATTTAGTCCTAAAATATAATTTATCGGATGGAAACAAACATGAAATTATGGATGAGATGGATGATAAGGCAACGAGCTGGAGGACGCCACACAATCTTCCCACTCACTTCCCACCTCTCAATCTCTCGTTGCTATTACACATCATTTTTATTCGGATAATTCAGCTTTCGTTTGCCATCTGCATGTTTGAAGGCCTGGCAGGTCAAAATTCAGCTCTTGCCACTGGAATTCTGCAACTGTTAACCACCCAGCGGGCTTCTTCTCAACATGCTGCCCGTTTGCTCCACCATTGCTAACTGTTTTTCAAATTCCCAGGTTAGAATTATCTTCATTCATGGATTGAGCATAAGCTTGGATTATGGTAAAAATATCCAGGATAGTTTTACCCTAAATCTTGTTTCGACCGACTCAAAACCCGAATTATGTGTTGTGTACACTACATTATGAATCATGACACTACTTTTTGCAGGTTTGTCTATATGGAGGGTGTAGACACTTCTCCTTGAGTCGCAAGGCATTCACAGTTAAATGCATCATCGAAAATGATGCCAAAGTTCATGTACAAGGACTTCAGCAGTTGAACTCTCTTAGATTTGCAGATCAATTCATTGGAAAAGATAGATCATTGCCCAGGGCTTTTAATCTGCGAAATACAGTTATTGCAACCAATATTCCAGATGATCCTGCATCTGCTTCCATGAAACCGGATATATATTCAGAATACCTTTCAAAAACAGATTCAGAGGATGTTTTTGCTGGAATAAATGAATCCCTTAGTGCCCTAGTTTGCAATACAGACACTGCTATTAGCAATACACTCAAAACAATCACTTCATCAGTAGAAGCTGCTTCAAAGGGTGTTAATGGTGCAATTGATGGTTCTGTTAATAACTTGAAGCTCTCTGTTAGTAGTGCATTGTCTGGATTATCAAATAACTCTAAGGGAGTATCAAGTAAAGCAGGAGGTATTGCTGTTGATGGGTTGAGAACTGTGATCGTCACAGTTGAGGAGTTGGTATCAGAAGGGGCCATGTTTTTGGTGTATGCTTATGCATCCGCCAAGGATATGCTCCCTCCAGAGCTCCAGAATGTGTTAAATTCTTCAGAAGATAAGGCATATGGTGTCTTGAAGCCTATTGGGACAACCTTTCAGCAGGTTTATGTTTCCATAGAGGGATTTGAGAGAATTATTGGCATTGATCCTAGTGATCCGATCGTCCCTTTTGTACTTTTGCTTGGAACATCAACCACTTTATGGTATGGCTGTCCTTCTTTTCCTCTTTCTTGAAAAACCAGCTGATGCTCTGATGGAAGCTTACGTGTCCTCAGATGCTTACAGGGCTTCTTACTGGATCCTGACCTATGCTGGATATGCTGGAGACTTATCCCCAAAGTTGGCTTTTGAGCTGCTGAAAGGGAAAGAAAGTGTTGCACTAATTGATGTCCGGCCTGAGGCAAGAGACTGTAATTTTTTCTAGCCTTTCTTTCCTAAATGTTTTTATATTATGAAGTTATCATCTCATTCTCGAAAAGTATGGCTCAAATATTACATTATCCATGTGAAGGATTTCAGAGAGAGAGATGGAATTCCTGATCTCCGAAGGACAGCTCGATTTCGATATGCTAGTGTGGAATATCCTGAGGTTGATTCATACTATAGAGATTACTCTCCCATGATGATCTGTTTCTCCTTTTGTCATATAATAACACGAGTGTTGCAAAGAAAAAATAATGATTTGTATCATTTTGGTGAATGCCATTAATTAACATTTCGTTACTATGGAATTTCAGGTTGATACTGGTGTAAAAAAGTTACTCAAGAGTGGGAAAGATCTTGATGATGCATTGGTTGCTGCTGTCATTCGGAACTTGAAAGTTGTTCAAGTATGTGATTGCCTGGATTTTATTTATTTATTTGAGTTTAAAGACACAGTAATTGGTTTTAGAAAGTTTCTACAAAAGGATTGTTTTTCCAGCAATCCTATATCGCACATGAGATGTAAATATGGGACACTGGAATTGAAAACCTTGAGGGCGGATGCACTTAATTAGTTAGAATTGAGAGACGATGTCTAAAAAATAGCATGATTTTTGTATAATAACTTGTTTTTTCTATCTGTGATCTGTCTGTGGACCTATATAGCAAGGGTCGAAGGTGATAGTGATGGACGCTGATGGTACTCGCTCCAAGGGAATCGCAAGATCGCTGAGGAAACTTGGGATTAAGGAAAGTATCTATTTTGCTACTACTAAAATATTATAATCATTACTACTACTAAAATCTTGATTTTTTTTATTTGGAAATGGCAGAGACCATACTTGGTCCAAGGTGGGTTCCGTTCTTGGGTTCAGGAGGGTTTGCGTGTTAAAGATCCAAAACCTGAGACAACACTTACGATACTCAATGAGGTATATAATTTATTTTAACTTTTGTCTGCCTGTACTTGTCTTGAACGCAATTTAGATAAACTAGTCTCAACTGCTCAATGTATCTGTTAATCCAAGTTGGCTTAATTAATGACAGGAAGCTGAGGCTATTCTTGAGGGTATCACTCCATTCCAAGTTATCGGGTATGGCATGGTAAGCCTATTTTTCACTAGTCTTCAGTACTAATATATAATCTTAAGATATTTTAAGTTTGTTTATTGTGCAAAAACAGTCCTACAACAACATTAAAGAGTAAAAATATCCATTCAATATAGTTCTGAATTTTGAAATACACTAGTAACAGTTTTGGTCTAATTCTTGTGATTGCTTGCTTGGTTGTCTACAGGGTTTTCTGGCAACTGCATTTGCATTGTTAGGTTTGTATCTTTTCCAAATTATTCTTTCAAGAATGTAAATAGAAGCTGTAACAACACATTGCCACCACTAGACACAACTTCATTCAAAGTTTAACAAAAATAATTACTAAATCTCTCTGCTGAGTCAGGCATGTGTGTGAGAGAGAGAGAGAGTTTTAGTTTCCATTGTGGACTTACCGGGCTCTGTGATTTACATCTCACATAATACATGTTCATAGTGTGGGTCCCATTTTGCAGAAATCATGATAAAACTACGTGCTACTGTTAGTGCTTATTTGTTAAGCGTTGATATATATGTGATGTATGTTTGTAACAGAGTGGGAGAAGACATTGCAATTCATTGCTGTTGCTGGCATTGGTCAGGTACTCTTTCTCTATCTATATCACGGTTGACGAAAAAATTAAATACTAGTAGTTTTTTACATGAATTCCTTTTTTGACAAACACCAGACTATATATCGAAGGATTGCTTCTTACGAGGACTCTAACGATTTCAAGAGAGATGTGGGGTAAATATTTGAGATGTATGTTAATTATACATAATTAATGATTGATTAAATGATTGATTGATTGATTGATGGATCCGTTGAAGGCAACTTGTGGTCCCTGTTAAGTTGGGAGGGCAGGCGATTTCATGGGCGGCTGCGAAGCTGGAAAGTAATCGCAATGGTTTACCGACTTCGCCTTCCTCGGTAAATGTCCAGAACAGGGTACTGCAAGCTGCTGCCAAGCATGAATCTCAGCCACCTGAACAACCACAGGATTCAACACCAAACCCAGATCTCTCTGAAGCATAATAATAAATAATACACACACATCCAAAATCATAAGCTTTCATCACAAATGCGGGTGGGTTTCTTTTGTTTCTTTCAACCACTCATAAACGTAATGTATTTGTATAGCTGCATAATATTATGGGAGATTTGTGTTTCCTTTTATACCAACTAGTTTTTAACTCATCAAAATATCCAGTGGTTCTTAGCTTTAAAGCTGTCCTATCTAGTATCTTCACCTAAATTATTTGAATAATGAAATCACTTAACCTGGGTTTAGAGGCTCACGGGGTCTAGAAATGTATTTAGCAAATAAAAAATCAATCCTCCCCTCCCAAAAAGAAAAAAAAAATCAACCCAATATTTTGATAAAAACATCAAATCGCTGGTATACAATAATTTGGTCATAGACGTCAATTCGTGACTCGAAATCCTAAATTTTAACTCGTGACTCGAATCATGACCCGACTCATGACAGTCATGACACTAGAAATTATATAGAACATCATGTGTAAACAAAATATAAACCGAATATTTAAGCACATTTACTAATATGTTACAAATTCATTAGTTAGGCGTCATACACGTCATAAAGTATCAAAAAATAACCAGTGATTTAGTAACAAAGCAAATGACAAAAAGACTTGGTGTGCTTAATCATAAAAATAAACTTCAGAGATAAAGTGGTCATCATCATTTTCATCTTCATCTTCAACCACTGTTGTCTCATAGAAACCAATATCATCTCCCTCATCAATCATCTGAGTCAACAAGTTTGCTTTTTAGCTTTGTTAACATAAGACACTTTGTTCAGGTTCCTTGGTCCTACAATTAGGTAAAACTTGTATTTATTAAACTTGATACCTATTAGTATTATAATATATAATCACCCATTTGAATAATTTACCTCTCTTCCTTTTATTAGTACTAGTTCCTTTATTCTAAATACTCCTCCAGAAAAAAATTATATTGCAATAGTTACATTGCAATCTAACTCTATTTGTTGGGTCTGCTTTAGTACAATGTTCCCAAGTGATATATAGTTTTGCCTTTCCTTTAGGCATAATTAAAATCTACAAACCAAAGAACCTGATGCCGCATTACTAAATAGAAACTGATTAAAGATAAGAATTACACACAAGTAATATTGGAACAAAGAAAGAAACATAGTGAACAAGGGAAGATAGAAAACGAGAATAGGTTAAGAAAAGGTTTCCGGGAAAGAGTTAGACTCTTGAACTAACTCTAATATGTTTAAAAAAAGTATTCCGAAAATACCCTTGGGTACTCCTTTTCTCCAAGAATTAGAATCTTTGAGATAAAAAAACTAATGCAACAAATTTATTCACATTCATTTGCATAATCTTATAAAAAAACTGAAAAAGAAAGAAAGAAACCTTACCTTTTAAGTGATGAAAGATTGTGAAGTGATAGAGGAGAGAAGGAGAATCGCAGGAAGAAGTGAAGAAGAAGACGTCTTAGGAAGAAATGAAGAATGGTCAGGAAAGAAGAAGAAGAAGAAGAAGTACAATTTAAGAAAAGGACAACACCTTTTTACTTTGACCTTTTAGTCTCGTGAAATGCCATCATACAGCTGGATAATCGCCTTAACCACCGGATAATAACTTTAACCATCGGATAAACGAAAGTAAGTCACATGTTTCATAACTCATCCGATTTACGAGCCAACTCGACTCGGTTCGAGTCAGTACTTGAATCAGATTTTTTTTACGAGTCAGACGAAAAATGCGTCACGTTACGAGTTGCATCGTTTTGGGTATCAAATGGCTCGACTCTTACGAGTCAACTCATGACTCGTATGAGTTTAAAAACTATGAATGTGGTGTCTCTTTTTTGTTTAGAATCTCTTGTAAGTTCATTTAAGCTATGTCTATGCGGCAACATACGTTTTAGCTCACTGTCTGTACACTTAAAAATGTTTGCATGTCTTTTTCTTGGTTTGTGATCTGGAGCCCAAGGGTATAACCGTAAAGTGGCAGTTCGGACTTTTATTTATTTATTTATGAATTTTGGATTTTAGTTCAGGAAGTTTGAAGGCAACGATGAGTTGATAGAAGTGTAGAGCTTCTCGTTACCTTTCTGGGGATATAAGGATCGTCGATAACAGACTTAGAACGAAGAAGTTATGGCCTTCGAAAGTTTGGCGGTTTTAGGGTTGAGCCTCGTATGCATGGCGTACATGGGAGTATGTTGGGCTTACTAGGCAGAATAGTCACGAGACTCCTTTGGAGTATGTTGGGCGTACTGTAACAATTGGTAAAAATTGGTCTGTGCTCGGCGGTCAAACCACCACAAAACGCTATGTATTAATGAGCAATTGTGGGTAATTTTATGTTTAATATGTATATTAAAAATATTATGTTCATAATCACCTTTTAGAACATCCTAAACTGCTTCAACAGTCCACCGTTGAAGATTGAATAAAAAATCAACAAAAATAAAATCTATTTGTGGCGTTAAAGATAATTTTTTTAATTAAGTATATTTGAAAGTTATGGATAAGAAAAATGAATAGATTACGTTCTCCTGATTTTGTGGATATAAAGAACGTCCAAAACGGAGATCGTATGAAGAAGTTACGCCTCTTTAAAATTATAAAAATCAGTATTTATCTGATTTTCCTGAAACAGACCGTACACTGCTTCGTGTGGGATAGCTACAAGCCTCATAAATTATTTTTGAGCATGTTTTTAAACTCAGACTATGATCTATTATATTATTATATTTTTATCATATTTTTAGTCTCGACCAAAATTAGATTCGTAAAATCTATCGAATCCGATCCTATTAATCGCAAAACTTTAAACGTTGATTCCCGAAGTTTGGTATATCGGAATTGGATTCCATCAACGTTTTTGGAATCAAAACGAACGGGAAATTGGGAAAACACTTTCGCAAATCTATTAGAAAACTGTATGATGGCATGCGTATCGAGAAACGAGAGTCGGGATTTACAGCACAAAAAAATAACCAGGAATTGATTTTGCACAAAATATCCTAAGAAATCTGATTTTTTTTACATACACAATCAATTACAATCTACAACAATCTTTGCAAAATCAGATTTTTATGATTTTGTTTCGAACAAATTACGCGAATGGTCCTTTAGGTTTTGGATTTTTCTCTAATGTAGTCCCTACAGTACCTTTTTCCCTCAAATAGTACCTACGGACCATAAGTTGCACGCATTTGGTCCCCGGGTTGGATGTCCGTCCATTCCAACGTTAAGCTGCCCCATGTGACTTGCACATGAGGGTATTTATGTCATTTTACCCTAAATGACCTTTTCTGAACATACAAATTAATAGCTATATTCATTAAGGTGGTGGGTTTAGTTTCAGACATTGACTTTACACTCTATCTCTTTCCCCAAGAAAACCTTTTGATCATCCCATCTTCTTCAATTGTGAGTTCTTATCGTCGTCTGACAAAATAATTCAACTGATTGAAGGGTGTATCGAGGAAAATGGTGCTCACATTGTGGTCTTTACGTCCACGCTACACCCAACCACCCGACCTACGTAAAGAATATGGTAAGCACAAACCTTGTAATGCTATGTTTTGACGAAATGTAATTTTGCTTTCCTCCGTCATTAACATTTTATTGTTCTTGAATTTTCACATCAGGTTCTATTTCAAGCTTTTGCACATTCAAGATAAATCATGGGAGTTCGTTCACAAATACGGTATCTGGAAGGTCATACATAGATGGGCTTGTGGATCACTTTGATTTTGTGGACATGGATGTGTTTTCAGTCCACGAGTTAGATGATATGATGGCAGTTTTAGGGTACAATGATGGAGGTATAATGTTTTACCATTTCATGATCCAAGAAACAGACTTGGATAGTGGGTTGTTACCCCTTGGCACTGATCAGGAAGTCATTCAACTGGCAAGGTATGTGTCTAAGCATAAGGAAATTAATTTATACATTGAGCATGGGAATACTAGAGTAGTCCCTTACATTAAGTCCCCATTGAAGGTTCGTATTGAGGAAGTTGAAGGGGATCATTCTCCTGAAATGAATAGGGTTAGAATGAAAAGGAAATCAGCTGTTGGGTCATGTAGTAAAAAGTTGGATTTGAATGAGCCCGCTGATTTGTCAAAGTTGATTGTACCCTAATGAATCTGTGATCAACAAAAAACAATCAGTTGATCGAGAGAGTGATCCCTTTAGGGGCTAGTGTTTGAGGATAACCATGGTAAAAAAGTTGTTGGCACAGGGGATGATCACCATGTTGGAATAGTGTCTAAGGCTGCAACTATATTAGGCAAATATTTGACCCGGTTGTGCATGGTCCTTTTGGGTTGCCTTCACCATAGCAACTTGACAAGATGATTTATTATGAGAGAAGGAATATTATTAATATATTATGAGAATAATATAAGGAATAATAATATTATTATTTGATTAATATAAGTCATAAATTAATTAGGAATTAATTTGGTGACTTAAAGAGATTAATTGAATAAAGGGGCATAAACTGTCAATTGTATGATAGTTGGACTTTGGGCTATAAATCCCTTATGGATAAAGGTGGACGATTTATAGGGCTTAGGATAGGCTTAGAATTCGTCCAAAGGCTTATCAATTAGGGTATTGGATTGCTTAGGGCCTAAGTTATCCAATTAGGGTTTAAGGGTGAAACCCTAGGAGCCTCACTAGTATATATAGACCTTAAGGGTCAAGGGAAATCGGCACTCTTTATAGAAAAGAAACCCTGGCCGTTTTTCTCTTCCCTCTCCTCTCTCTAAATCATCCTCTTGCTAGTTGGTGTTTGTAAGCCATTAGATGAGTGACAATTGTGACTCTAAAGCTCCAAGGACAAGAAGATCAAGCAAGTGATTCAAGGTAATCTTCTAATTCTGATTTCTTATTGTTATTATAATCTATTAGCCATTAGAAGTCTTGGATTCAATGCATGTTTAATTAGAGAAACCTAGATCCAAGCATTAGGGTTTGCATGTGCACATAGGAATGTTCATATGGCTAAAATCCATCAGTGGTATCAGAGCCTAGATTGGTTTCTATTGAATTGATGCATTGGTTGCTTGTCTGATGCTTGCTAAATTCGAATTTTATGTTTTTGTCTGATGGACTCGGCGAGTCCCATAGTGGACTCGGCGAGTAGGCTCGACTCGGCGAGTCCATTGGGGTACTCGGCGAGTCCAAGCGTCAGAAAGAGCAAATATCGGGATTTCTTGCTGTTTATCTTTGAGATACTTGCCTTTATCATATTAGATCAATATAAATCCGATTTTTTGATATATATGAGTATATTCTTGATCTAATTGAAGATATTTATCAAATAATAAAATATTTATTTCCTTATGTGATAATTGATTAATTATTTTGATTAAATTGGTAAATTGTTTTGCAAGAAATTATTAAATAAATCAAATATGGATAATTATGTGATTAAATGTTAATTTAGATTATTTGTTATTTGATCCTCTATGTTTTGAAAAGTTTAAAACTTGCCCTCAAGTTTTGAAATTTATGTTTTGTGATTAAAAGTTTAATTTAGACAATTTAAATTTCAAACCCTAGAATTTTACAAGTTTAAAATTCAACCCTATACTAATATAATACTACAAGATTAATATATATATATGTATAATTAAAATGCTAGTCTTACCGTTAGTAGGCCTCATTCACGAAGCCGGTCTATAAGGTGGGTATAAGGTTGCGGCCTATAAAATGGCGCTTAATGGGTGTACACTCACACCCACCGCTTGCTTGATCGGTGGAGGGTCGTTAGCCGAACGGGTAGGATAGGGCAACCTCATCTTCTCATTAAAAGTATAATATGAAATGCAAAGTAACTACATGTTTTTCAAAATTCCCAATCTTAGTTACTTTAGGAAAAGCGAATTGATGCAATCCCATGAAATTACACTTTGCATCCTTGCTAAGAAGTTAGTGGAGCGTGTGTGGTTTATCGGCACACTAATTGGTTCTAAGCAAAGGTGGAAAAGGGTGATTCATTGTTTATCATAGTTAGATGGAGCGTGTGTGGTTTACCAGCACATCGAATAGGTGATTGTTACAATGAAGGCACCATGTGAATTTGCATGGTAATTCACACCCACTTTGTGATCCTCGGTATCCCAGTCACAAACGAGAGGGGCATATCGAGATTTAAACATGCCATTGAAAAGTTTCAATGAATCTCATCTAAAACTAGGAATTCTCAATACATTTAGAACTTAAAGCTATGTTTTCATGGTGGAGAATTAGTGAATTGTCATTCAGTTACCTTCAAATTGTTTGAATGTTAGATTATGACATCCCTTTTCTAATATGTAAATATTGTTGTTGGATCCTAGCCCTAATTTTTCTTATTGGGTGATAATTAGGGATTCAAATTCTAATCTATCTTTGTCCTTTCTATTTGTAGATGTCGAACGCGAACAACGCTGCTGCTAGCTCGTTCACATTGATGAGCCTTTGCCAAAAGGTGACTTTCGATGGGACGAACTTTAGCGAATGGATAAGATACATTCGCACAATTGCTCGCTACGAGGACAAGGAGTATGTCCTTGATGAGAAGCTCGAGAAGATCAACCCAGAAATCGCTACTCCGGCTGAAATGACTGCTTTTGAGACTCATGAACGTGATGCAACGAAGGTCCATTGCATCATGATAGCCACAATGAACGCCGAATTCCAAAAGTCCTATGAGGACATGTATCCGTACGAAATGCACCAGGACTTGTTGGAGAGATACCACCAAAACGCAAGGCAGGAGCGTTACGAGATTTTCACTAACATGATTTCCGCCAAAATGGGTCATGGAGAATCTCTAACCGTGCACCTGCAAAAGATGCAAAGGTATGTCGATCGTCTTCGCAAGTTGAATGTTGACTTTGGGGAAGACTTGGCGATCGACATGGTGCTTCACTCTTTGCCTCCGTGTTACAATTAATTTAGGATGACCTACCACATGATCAAAGAAGAGGTCACCCTAAGTAAGCTCCAAGGTCTCCTTAGGGTTGCTGAAAGCAACCTCAAGGACAAGTCTGTTGCACCCACTCCCAATCCACCCGCTGCTCCTGTTTTGGCCATTGGGCAAGGAAGAGGCAAGAAGAGGAAGGCCTCGTCTAAGAGCCACCGCAAGGGAAAGTCCCGAGATGGTTCCTCTTCTAGTGGGACCAAAGTTGATCCCGCTAAGCCTAACCCTAACCCAAAAGAGGCAGAGTGCCATCATTGCCACAAAATAGGGCATTGGAAGAGAAGCTGCCCAGACTACCTGCAAGCCATCATGGAAGGAAAGATCAAGCCGTCTTTCATAGGTATATATACAATTAAATCTAATGATTCATCTCATGCTATTTCTTGGGTCCTTGATACCGGTTGTGGTTACCACATTTGTTCTGAATTGCAGGGACTAAGAAGAAATAGGGATGTGGAGCATGGAAGAATAAATCTAATCATGGGGAACAGAAGATCGTCGCTTGTGACCAAGATTGGAGTGTATTCTTTAGTGCTTAGGAATGGTTTGTGTTTAGATTTGAAAAATTGTTGCTATTCGCCAGAAATGGCAAGAAACATCATTTCATTTCATGGTTTGTTTAGGCAAGGTTTTAGATTTTCTTTTAATAATGAGAATGGTTCTATTCTTGCTTATCTAAATGGTGTCTTATATTTTGAAGCAATACCGTGTAATGGAATTTATGAAACTGTTATGATTGTAGATAACTTAGGAAATGATGTTTTATGCATGGATTCTTCCAATGGTATGGATAGAGCATCCTTGTGGCATTGTCGTCTTGGACATGTCAACAAGAAGCGCATAGCCCAACTCCAAAAGGATGGAGTGTTGGAGTCATTCGACCTTAGGGAAGATGACACATGCGAGTCTTGTTTGCTTGGAAAGATGACTAAGTCACCCTTCACTAGTACATTTGAAAGGGGTGAGGGTCTATTGGAACTAATACATACCGATGTATGTGGACCATTTAGATCAACCACGAAGGATGGAAACTGCTTCTATGTGACTTTTACTGATGACTATAGTAGATATGGGTATATCTAATTAATCAAACAAAAGTCAGAAACGTTTGAAAAGTTCAAAGAGTTCAAGAATTAAGTGGAGAATCAATTGGGCAGGAAAATCAAGATGCTTCGATCCGATCGAGGAGGAGAGTACCTATGTCTTGAATTCCACGACTATCTCAAGGAGTGTGGAATAGTTTCACAATTGACGCCACCTAGGACACCGCAGTTAAATGGTGTGGCAGAAAGGCGTAATCGAACCTTGTTGGACATGGTTCGCTCTATGATGACTCGTGCTTCACTACCTATCTCTTTTTGGGGGTATGACTTAGAGACTGCCGCCCATATCCTTAACCGAGTCCCTACTAAGAAGGTTGCCAAAACACCTCACGAGATGTGGACAGGGACAGCTCCCTCGTTAGCACATATGAAGGTTTGGGGTTGCGAGGCTTTCGTAAGACGAGATACTCACGACAAGCTCGAACCTCGTAGTGAGCGATGTATTTTCATCGGCTACCCGCATAAATCCTTTGGATATCTCTTCTATAGACCGAAGGACAATGTTGTCTTTGTTGCGAGGAAAGGAGTTTTCCGAGAGCGAGAACTCATAAGCCAAGGAGACAGTGGGAGGAAAATCGAGCTTGAAGAGATTCAAGAGTCGATAGATGAAGGAACCTCTACCGCTGACACTCAACCCGAGGAGGAAACTCCGGTTGAACCGATTGACGTGTCATTACCTCTTAGACGTTTCGAAAGAGTTAGAGTTCAACCCCAGTTGTATGGTTTTCATATTACTACCGAAGGGGACACGTATATTAGTGATAGTACACTAATAAATTTAGATGAACCTAATAGCTATAAGGAAGCCATGGTAGGCCCGGAGTCTGCGAAATGGAAAGAGGAAATGGATAGCGAGATCCACTCCATGTATGACAACCAAGTTTGGAATTTGGTTGATAATGTGCCCGGACATAAGACCGTTGGCTGCAAATGGATCTTCAAGAAGAAGACCAACGTGGATGGAAACGTACACACATATAAGGCGCGATTGGTTGCGAAGGGCTTTACTCAAATTCCCGGAGTTGACTATGATGAGACCTTCTCACCAGTTGCAAAGATAAAATCTATTAGAGTGATGCTAGCAATTGCCGCATTTCATGATTATGATATTTGGCAAATGGATGTCAAGACCGCTTTCCTTAATGGGAAGTTGGCGGAGGATGTTTACATGGCTCAGCCAGAGGGTTTTGTCGATCCGAAGCATCCAAATAGAGTGTGTAAGCTTGAGAAGTCCGTTTATGGACTTAAGCAAGCGTCTCGCAGATGGAATCTTTGCTTCGATGAGAAAGTCAAAGAGTTTGGGTTTGTACGAAGCGAAGATGAATCATGTGTATATGTCAAGGCCAGTGGGAGTATAGTAAGCTTCCTCATTCTGTATGTCGATGACATACTACTCATAGGAAACGACGTCCCGAGTCTGCAGGAGGTTAAGTCCTAGCTCGGGAAGTGCTTCGCTATGAAGGATCTCGGAGAGGCTTCCTATATTCTGGGAATAAGGATAGTGAGAGAAAGAAGTAAGAGACTAATAGGACTTAGTCAGAACACTTACTTAGATAACGTACTGAAACGTTTTAGTGTGGAAAAATCGAAGAAGGGAGAATTAACGATACAAAGTAATGCCAAGTTGAGTAAGACTCAAAGTCCGAGTACCGAAGCTGAAATAGCAGAAATGAGCCGAGTACCATACGCTTCCGCAGTTGGCTCAATCATGTATGCTATGACTTGTACTCGCCCTGATGTAGCCTTTGCTTTGAGCATGGTTAGTAGATATCAAGGGAACCCTAGCAGAGCCTATTGGATTGCGGTTAAGAATATCCTCAAGTACCTTCGGAGGACGAAGGAATAGTTTTTAGTCCTCGGAGGGAGTGATGACTTGAAGGTGCGAGGGTATAGTGACGCTAGCTTTCAGACCGATAGGGACAACTACCGTTCACAGTCGGGCTGGGTCTTTACCTTGAATGGAGGAGCAGTAACTTGGAAAAGTTCCAAGCAGGAAACCGTAGCTGATTCAACGTGTGAATCAGAGTACATTGCAGCAAGCGAAGCGTCAAAGGAGGCAATATGGTTGAAGAACTTCATCGGTGATCTTGGAGTTGTACCTACCATAAAGGAGCCCTTGGAGATTTTCTGTGATAATGAAGGAGCGGTTGCCTTGACCAAGGAACCGAGGGATCATGGTAGATCTCGACATATCGACAGAAAATATCACTTTATTAGACATCGTGTAGAAGAAGGACAACTCGTGGTGAAGAGGATATCATCAGAAGATAACCCAGCAGATCCGCTTACGAAGGGACTGAGTAGGGTTAAGCACTTGCAGCATGCTAGGAGTATTGGGCTGAAGGATGATATTAATATAGATTAGATAGTAGTAGAAACGTGTAATAGATAAATGTAATTAACATTTGATGATTAAATAAAAGAGTATTATTTATGAGTAATGTTACTGTCTTATGTTAATTGTTTAACTATTGTTTCACTTTGCATGTTTTGACTTCCAGAGTAATTGAGTTTATTAAGAATAATCGAATTATTCAAATTGTCCACAATCGTTCATATGTTGGAAGTAGATATGAATGAAGATTGTCATGAATTGGTGTGTAGATTGTCTAAATGGTAATAGACATAGCAAAAGGTTGCTGCAACGTTCATGAGTGCTTATGAACTGGTTTTAAGCATTGGAACAAACCCGCGCTTGCTGGAATCACCTTATGGAATATGATAAATAAAGGGTGATCGCAAGACGATAATATCATATGGTCTTAAAACCTGGATATATGGTTTGTTATTTGTTAATTGGTTGTACATTGATAATGCGAAACCGCATCAGTAACTTGATGTTATAAAACACATTATTATGTATAGTTGATTAATGAATAAGTAGATGCATATAAGTCGAAGTTTATCTGTTACTTTTATCCTAAGAGGGTAAAAGCGATATCTCGGCCGCTCGATGATTTGATTTGACTTATGTGCCGGGCCCGGTCAGAATTGAATTGATGTGTTCGATTAAGTTCTATGTCAAATAAATCTGAGATCGAGAAACCAAATGCTAGACAAATTGGTTCCATAGAATTGTCAGCATGATATCTAAACAGAGGACTGTACGCTCCCTTATCTAAAGGACAAAATTGATTAGATCAGAGTTTGACAGCGTCTTTAAGAGCTACGATTGCTAATCGGTTTATACTTGTACATATAGTTACTAGACTTATCCAAGTGGGAGACTGTTGGAATAGTGTCTAAGGCTGCAACTATATTAGGCAAGTATTTGACCCGGTTGTGCATGGTCCTTTTGGGTTGCCTTCACCATAGCAACTTGACAAGATGATTTATTATGAGAGAAGGAATATTATTAATATATTATGAGAATAATATAAGGAATAATAATATTATTATTTGATTAATATAAGTCATAAATTAATTAGGAATTAATTTGGTGACTTAAAGAGATTAATTGAATAAAGGGGCATAAACTGTCAATTGTATGATAGTTGGACTTTGGGCTATAAATCCCTTATGGATAAAGGTGGACGATTTATAGGGCTTAGGATAGGCTTAGAATTCGTCCAAAGGCTTATCAATTAGGGTATTGGATTGCTTAGGGCCTAAGTTATCCAATTAGGGTTTAAGGGTGAAACCCTAGGAGCCTCACTAGTATATATAGACCTTAAGGGTCAAGGGAAATCGGCACTCTTTATAGAAAAGAAACCCTGGCCGTTTTTCTCTTCCCTCTCCTCTCTCTCAAATCATCCTCTTGCTATTTGGTGTTTGTAAGCCATTAGAGGAGTGACAATTATGACTCTAAAGCTCCAAGGACAAGAAGATCAAGCAAGTGATTCAAGGTAATCTTCTAATTCTGATTTCTTATTGTTATTATAATCTATTAGCCATTAGAAGTCTTGGATTCAATGCATGTTTAATTAGAGAAACCTAGATCCAAGCATTAGGGTTTGCATGTGCACATAGAAACGTTCATATGGCTAAAACCCATCACACCGACCAAAAGGGGATGTTAATCCAGTAGATGATTATGTGGTAATGGGGTATGTAGATGCATAATATGGTGGGGAAAAAATCTACATGATGTTGAGTTTTTTGAGGATGGATACAGTGGAATTAAGGAAAGTGTTAGTGAGGGTCCTTGGAGTGAGGGTAGTAGGAGTGAGGGTAATATGAGAAATGATGAGAGTAAGGATGAAGACTTCTTTGTGGATTTAGAAAATATTGTAGATGATGTGGATGTTGATATGAAAGAATTTCATATACATGTTGATGAAGATGTTGAGTGGGTTTAAAAAATGACCAAAGAAGCAAGTGGTAGTGGTGTTGACTTTACTAAAGGTGAAGATTTGGAGGTCATAGACCCAAAATCGTTTGAGTCGCCTATTGTAGGTGAAGATAACAACAGAGAGAGGATGTTGAGAGACATAAGATGTGACAACCGTCAATTTTCGGTCAAGTCAAAGTCAACTAAAGTCAACAAGTCAAACCGGTTAACTCAAATTTCCATGAGTACTAGAGTTTACGTTATGTAATTTCTAAACAACTCTCTATTCTAATGAGAAATCATAAATTGAAAAGTGCATACATCTAGATCTCCTTAACCTAAAACTATGGTACGTGGCGAGCCAAACCGATAAAACAATGTTGCATACTCATCGGGAGTATGCACGATCCTTAAACAAGGCTTAACGGGGCTTACGGACCATGCATTGTGAAGCCGAACACTCAAAAAGGTCACCAATGAAACCTCTCTTAATCGTGTTCACTCCATCTCTTCTTATCAGAAATCTCTCCCAAATCTCTCTCTGAATAAGAAATCTCTCCAAGAATGTCAAATCTCTCCCAAATCTCTCTAAGTATGTGAAATCTCTCCCAAATCTCTCTTTGTATGAGAAATCTCTCCAAGAATGTCAAATCTCTCCCAAATCTCTCTAAGTATGTGAAATCTATCCCAAATCTCTCTAAGTATGTGAAATCTCTCCCAAATCTCTCTTTGTATGAGAAATCTCTCCAAGAATGTCAAATCTCTCCCAAATCTCTCTAAGTATGTGAAATCTCTCCCAAATCTCTCTTTGTATGAGAAATCTCTCCAAGAATGTCAAATCTCTCCCAAATCTCTCTAAGTATGTGAAATCTCTCCCAAATCTCTCTCTGAATGAGAAATCTCTCCAAGAATGTCAAATCTCTCCCAAAACTCTCTAAGTATGTGAAATCTCTCCCAAATCTCTCTCTGAATGAGAAATCTCTCCAAGAATGTCAAATCTCTCCCAAAACTCTCTAAGAATGTGAAATCTCTTCCAAATATCTCTTTGTATGTGAAATCTCCCCAAGTATGTCAAATCTCTCCCAAATCTCTCTGAGTATGTGGAATCTCTCTCAAATCTCTCTCGAAATCTCTCCCAACTTTCTATAATCACTCGGGGCATCCCGACCCTCGAATTTGGCGAAAACAGCCCAAAAACGGAAGTCCACGCAAAAAACGGACTTAAGGAACCGAAACCCCTCTCAGGAACCGAAACCCCTCTTAGGACCCGAAAGTCCCCTTAGGAACCGAACCTTCTGATGAAGAGGAACCGAACCGAAGGTACTGTTCACTACTGTTCACTACAGTTCATTCGGTTCTGACTTCTCGCCTTTTATCTCTTAACCGAACCCTCCCTTCTGATGGCTTGCCGAACCTTCTTTTCTGAGGACCGAGGACCGAACCTTCCTTTCTGAGCCTCGCTTCTGAGCCTCGCTTCTGAGCTTCTGACCGAACCCTCGCCTTCGCCTTCGCTTCTCGCTCCTGGTTCGCATCTCGCTTCCGACTCAGCACCAGCAAGGACCGAACCTCGGCCTAGGACCGAGAGGCCTCGCTGGGAAGCCTTTTTCTCCCGGTTTTCGATTAAATTCGCGTTTTAAGCCCGTTTTTAATTGTTTTAGCACGGAATTTTCACCCAAAACTTTATTTTAACATATAAGCCCCCCTAAACTATTAATTAATCACGTTTTTAAGGATAAAACCTTATCCAAAAGGGAGTAGGTGAAGTACAAAGATGGAGTGTTGACTTTCCTTTATTTTATGACACAAGCAACCTCCACCACCCACTCCATGTCACTATTCCCCATCAGCCCTTACCTAGTCATTTCATTGTACTTTTCACACCTTTTCCCAACCCCACAATTGGTCAAAGGCTAGAAAAGCCTCCTCTTTCCTCATTTCTCTCATTTTCTCTCTTTTCACCAAAAAGAGCAAACTCTTTTCTCTCTCATTTTCCCTCTCTAGAACTCGAGATTTGAGGGCTGATCTTGGGATTTTCCTCCACATTTGGTAAGAATAATCCCTTCTCTTTATGATTATTTCACTTCTTTCTACTCGAATCATGGATATCTTACACAAACTCTCTCATAATTGTGTTAGATCTTCGAATCTTCAAGTGATTCTTCAAGTGTTCTTGGGTTGAACACTTCTCTTCTTCAACACTTACCTACTGAAATCACTCAAGGTGAGTTCATACCCCTATATTTTCATGTTTTCTCAAGTTTTTAGGGGGGGGGGGGGGGAATACAAGTTAAAACACCAAGAACATAACTAAATTTTTCTAACAGCTTTCATCAGAAAAGTTGGACTCCATTCACGGACTGTTTTGGACAACTTAAACATTTTTGTTTGAAAAACTGTTTTAGGTGTAAGTAGTTCCAGTTCTTAGCTTTAAAAATGACTACTTGCACATCTCCATACGATTTTTCTACAATTTATGGTGATTTTTACAAAACTGCCTTTCATTTCAAACACCAATCCGGACCAGTCTGTGATTATGGACTTTTTCACCCAAGTTAGAGATCATTAAAAATCATGATAATAATTATGAGTAAGCTAGACACATTTTGGGAACTCTCAGAAGTTACGGATTTAGTTTTCGACTTCGTATGATTTTTCTATGGCTTTTCTAAAACAGTGCAGGAAGGTCTAATTTAGTTAACATCATATAATTTTCATAACACTTTGTATTATGTTGAGCAAAGTGTATAATAATAAATTCTAAGTATTGAATGTGTTCCTTTGTAAATTTTATCATCATAAACTGAAAATAAGTCATTCATGATAAGATTATTCATTCATTTTAGAACACGTATATAAGCTATAATAAGCATAGTTTAATGGATTTCATAACACTAACGCTTTTTCATAAAAGAGTTCTTATATATTACAAACATTTTGGATAAAACTATAATAGGTATAGTTTATGATACATCACATAACACACACATACAAAAAGGGTACATTCATACAAAAGGGTTTTACACTCACGCACACAACTTGTAAACTTGTTAACCTAAATTGTGAGACAATCTCTTTCCGTACGTCCGAGTGCGGGATATAAATTCCTGTTAGTTATAATCAGAGTCTCCTGGAGGGAGAACGTGATAGTTGTGTATAGATCTATATTGGGTTTGACACCCCACACCTTGCTGCTAGCTACAGTGGGACCTGCAGGTCTACGGGTGACAAATGTCATTTCAGTTTTACGACGCCTGAGAAACGTCGTGGCAGGTTCATTTAGTCATAGTATGATTATAGCGACTCACATAGGGATATAACAATACATAAAGTTTACGGGATTTTTATAAAACTTAAATGGGTTTTATGTCGATTTTAAAATCACTTTTTATCTCAATAGGTACAGATATTACTGTACACTTTCGGTTTTGGTATTTATGACTACACATCATTTGAAACCACATTTATAACTTTAAGTATGGACAATACTTGTTATTTTCTCGGTCCTGAGATTTAGGACTACATATACATAAAGTATTAACAAACATAAGAATTTACGGGAATTTCATTTAATTCAAGCGCGTTTATGTCAATTCAAACACATATCATTTTCTATTAGTAAGAGAGGTTACTTATACATTTTGGTCGTCGGTTGTAAGACTACATTACATAAATTTTATAAAGAAAATATCGGATTTTCTGGATACATATTCTATCGCTTTTACAAGGAAAACGGTTTACTTCTCCAACAAAATCTCTTATGAACTCACCAACCTTTTTGTTGACACTTTTCAAAACTACTTGTATTCTCAGGAATTCAGTGAAAACAAGAAATCAACAACGTTTTGAGGATGGGACGATAAATCGTCAAACAGTTCATTTTGTTTCATAATGTAATTGATTCGAATCATGTAAACATATACTTTGGTGTAACTTTTTCAATTATATTTATGATGGTTGTATTTACTTTGAGCACTATTATACTCGTTGTTGTGATACTCTACATGAAGTCCTCCACCCTCGGACGTTTCCGCCATCCTTGGTTTGGGGGTGTGACATAAGAAATGCAAAAAGTTGTTTTGAGGTTGTAGTTCATCCAAAGGCTTACACATTAGGACAAAAGTTCAAAACAAAGAAAGATGTGAAAGAATATATAAACAAACCTGTAGTTGAAACAAAAAGGGATTTACATTTTGAAAAAAATGACAAAACAAGGATTAGGGCTAAGTGTAGAGGAGTGGTCCCAAATATGAGTGGTGGGCCATGGACAAAGTCAAGGACTGGATTCAAGGACAAAACAATAAATATGAAAGAGGGTAAATGTCCTTGGGTTGTACTAGTGTTTAGACCTAAAGAGACAGATGACTGGGTGGTGAACACCCTAGTTAGTGAACATCGGTGTGTGTAATCAAGAACCATTAAAGCTTGTAACTACAAATACATTGCAAAAAACATTGTGAAGCAAATTGAGAGTAATCCAACCATTCCAGTCAATGCACTTCAAGAAGATCTCATCCAAAAATTCAAGATGAACATGTCAAGAATGAAGGTACATCGGGCAAAGGCATTGGCTCAGAAGCATGTTTTTGGGGATTTTCAGAAACAATATGCTATCTTGAGGGGCTATGGACTAGAGTTGATGGAAAGAAACCCATGTACTAATGTGAAGATCGATTGTCACACTGAGCCAAATTTAAATTCTGATACAAGGACGTTTAGGAGAATTTACATTTGTTTAGGAGCATTAAAGGAAGGATTTAAGGCTAATCTAAGGGATTTCATAGGGTTGGATGGTACTTTCATGAAAGGTCCCTATCCTGGTCAAATTTTGACTGCCGTAGGGGTAGATTCCCATAATGGGATATATCCTCTTGCCAAGGTTCTAAATGGCGTGAGGCGTGGCGTGGCAGCAAGGTTAAGCCTCAAGCTTAATGAGCCATGGCGAGCCATGACGTTTTTCAAGGCGTGATGTAAGGCGGCGATTTTGTATTAATTTAAAATTATATTACCACATAAATATAACTTTATATTAAATATAACTACTTTTTAGAAGTGTTAGATCAATAACTAGTAACAAAAATTTAACAAAAACCACAATACTTGTATCTCCGATTAGAAAAGACATAAAAAAGAGCAAAAAACTGTGTCTCAAACGAAAAAACACATGCCATAACACGCCATAATGCGCCATATCACGCCTTGCCACGCGCCACGCCTAACAGCAACGTTATGAGGCTTTTCGTAACGGCGGAGCCACGCCTCACGCCATGGCGCGACTTTTAGAACACTGCCTCTTGCATATGCTCTTATTGAGAATGAAACCGCAAATTCATGGACATGATTTTTGGAACAACTTGGTGATGATCTGGAACTTTATGCTAATTCAAACTTCACTTTCGTCTCAGATAGGCAGAAGGTACATATACTTCAATTTAATTTGATATTTTTGTTATTTAGTCAACTAAGTACTGAAATATTTAAATAGGGTATCATTCCTGCAATTGCCAAACTTTTCCCTCAAGCTAAGCGTAGGTTCTGTCTGAGGCATATGTTTGAAAATATGAAAAGACTGTGGAAGGATAAAGAGCTCAAAAATTTGGTGTGGGCATGTGAAACTGCTACTATTGTAAGGCATTTTGAGAAAGCATTAAAAGAGCTAAAGAAATTCAAAGCTGAAGCTCATGATTGGCTGATATAGATTCCTCCAGCTCATTGGGCAAGATCTCATTTCTCAGGTTTGCACTTCATCTTTCAATTATGTTAACATTTACTTGTCATTGTTACGATTTGTTCTCATTTTTTATTATATGACTAAACAGGGAGGGCACATACTAACATCTTGTTGAATAACCTATGTGAGGTACTGAATGGAAAAGTACAAGGCGGTAGGGATAAACCTATCATTTATTGTTTGGAGTATATTAGAGAGTATTTGATGAAGAGAATTTGCAATGTCCAAAGAGAGATTTATAGATGTCATGGTCCTCTCACACCAACTGCCACTAGTCTTCTTGATCAAATGAAAAGACAAGCACAAAAGCACCTGTGTATTTTCAATCGGGTTAAAACTGATGGGTTTGAGCCATAAGAACTTTCCTATGTGCACATGCAAACCCTAATGCTTGGATCTACGTTTTTCTAATTGAACATGCAATGTATCCAAGGCTTACAACTCTAGATCTAGTGTAAACAATTGAATCATATGTAACACTCTAAAAATTTCAACCAATTTAAACTTTTCAAAAACAACCCAGTTTCATTAAGTGATTACAAAAAGGTTTTCAATACAATTATTATCAGTCTTCCCAGAACCACATCATAAAACATAATCATGAGGAGCGGTACGATCACGCCTTTGCCTTGCCACGGTCTCCTGAAGAACCTAAAAAACATTAAACCACAACTGTAAGCCCGAAAGCTTAGTGAGATACCCCAAAAATACCAACCAGATATACCATACACGCACAACATGCCATATCATAACAGAACACAGAACATCCATGCACTTTGGGTCTACTGTGTGACTGGTCCGCCGTACCGGGGCTTCAGTCCACCTGGTCCACCCTCCAAGTCTAGCCATATACATCGAGTCTCCAGTGTGATTGGTCCGCCCGCACCGGGCCTTCAATCCACCTGGTCCACTCTCTGAGTCTACAGTATGACTGGTCCGCCCGCATTGGGCCTTCAGTCGGCCTGGTCCACTCTCTGAGCCTTGGCACGTCTGGTCCGCCCTCTTGGGGCCTATAGCCTATCCAGACCGCTCGCTGGGCCTTCGGGATAACCGGTACGCCCTGGGTATGTTGGCCTACAACACAAAGCAGGACCCGCCTCAACCCAACCCTAGTCCAACAACCATGTGCATATAAACATTCAATCATATAACAATTCACATCCAATCAAACCGATCTAGCAGATCACATAGCATAACATCATCCTAATCAGGATACCGACCTAACCGATCACTAGCATAGCATCATCCTATATACCAGGATACCGACCTTAACCAGGTCTCTAACATATACCTGTTGGGTTATGAGCATTCTAACACTCCTAAGTGTACATGCAACCCTAAATACCTTGGATCTATGTTTTCTTTATTATACATGCAAATATGAACATCCAAGGTATTATTCTAATCTAGCATACAAAACTATCAATATAACAAGATAGAATACATACCTCTTTGATGTAGAATGTCTTCATGAAGCTTGAGTGCCTAGTGCCCCAAGTGTGACACCTCAAATGGTTCACACAACACCAAATACACTTGGAATAACTTGAGAGAATTCTACACTTCATGAAAATCGGCTAGCCCTTTCTTACTCTCACTAGTGGCCGATTTTTGTCAAGAATAAGATCTTTATATGGTGTTACAATTATGGTAAACCCTAATTGTCATGACTTTCCATTTCCTTGGATCCATGGGTTCAAATACACCATGGAGCATCCATGGACCATCCTATGGGTTTTAGCCCAACTTGATTATCCATGGAGCATTAGCCCACTATACAAGTATGGATGATTTACACAATCAACCCATATATTTAATTAGTCTTCTTTTGATCACTTAATTAATCCTAGATTAATTCTTGATCAATACTAATTAAATAATCTTATTATTCTTATTATTAATATACTAGAACTTATAATATATTAATAACCATAAGTGTCTTATTTCTCTCATTATAGTCTATCCAAGTGCATGATGCCATGCAACCCAAATGTCTTACCAATTATAGTTATGGACTTAGACATTAATCCAACAGTCTCCCACTTGGATAAGTCTAAAACTAATATTGCGTATGACTTCAGGAACCAACTGGCAATCGTAGCTCTCAAAAGCTTCTGTCGAACTCTGACCTTGTCGATGAACTCTGACCTTTGTTAATGACTTGTCCATTAGATAAGGGATCATATATTCCTCCATTCTAGATATCATATGGACTGAGACATGGATTATAATCATTCTCTCTGTCCATTTGTTGTTTCCCGATTTCCGATTTATGATGACTGACTAATTGAAGAAATCAAATCAGTCCTGGCTCGGCCGAGCACTTCCTTTTGTCATCATCAAATCATCGAGGGGCCCACAAATATCGCTTTTATCCCGAAGGTAAAAGGAATGGATAAACTTCGACTCATATGGCTTGTTCTACTACTTGTTGAATCATACACAAAGACACGTTTTATAGCACCGAGTTACTAAATGCATTTTCGTGCAATCAATGTACTATCAACTCATAGTAACAACTCATATCTCTAGGTTTGAAGAATATAATATATTATCGTCTCATGATCACTCATGATAAAATCCATGAAGTGATTCCAATGAGCGCGGGTTGAATCCAATACTCAGAACTTATGAGCACTCATGAGTGTTGTAGCCCTTTGTCCAACATCTTAGACCTCTACAAGCCAACCCATGACAGTCTTAATTCATATCTACTTCCAACATATGACCGAATGTGGATGGTTTGAATAACTTAGTCATTCCGGAAGAATAACCCAGTTTATTCTGGAAGTCAAAACATGCAAAATGAAACACAATAATAATTGAATCCAATATGGTATCAAAACCTATGAACATAAATAAAACACCTTTTATTTATCACCATATGATTACACATTATTCATTGTATACTGTTTCAGCTATCAACTTTATTCTTGAATTTAAAACAATAGTTGTCCCATGCTCCAAGCATGTACACTATGTTTTCTAAACACTAGTCATGCCATACACCAAGTATGCATACTATGTTTGTCTATGATCTTTACTTTTTGAACTAGATCAATTGAGCATAACTTCAATGATTCTCTTTTCACACTCCCAAATCCTTACTGCAAATGCAAGAATTCCAAATTCATGCCATTTACTGAAATCTGTTAGATTCTAAACTTATATGCATTGAACCTCTTGTAATGATTATGCACAAAGTCAGAAGGACTTGACAACAACCATTACAGACCATTTCAAAGAAGATCGGCTCCTTGGGAACATCCTTCTTGCATTAAGTTTCCTAATCTTAAACAGATTGAAAATTCTAACTTTGAAACATTTCCAGATTCCATTTTGACTATCACTTCTGAACAAGAGTTGCCTCCTTACAGATTATGTCAATATGGTCCTTCCAGAATTATCACTATACTTCCAACTGTCCTTGAGCAACCAATCTTTGGTAAACCTTAGATTGTCCTCGACAATTGTTTAATCCTTTTAGTCATCTACAGTTCTAAACCTTTTCCCTTCTTAATGCCCCAGGCATTTGGAAAATTTTAGAAAGGATGAATATAGCACATGTAATCGATCCTATATCCGAAGCATATGGGACACGATTCATGATGTCTCACATAAAGACTAAATCAATCTTTTGCTATAACATTTCCATTTCAATTTGCCAAGTTCTCATAATTCAGATTATGAAAAGGGATGCCGTAATCATAATCGAATTTTAGAACGCAAATAATGGACTCATATACAAAATTTCCTTATGTTGAGCCATTCCAACATGAAATTCATATATATCCTTGACTAAATGATTAAAACCTCACGATCTAAGCTTATAGATTTGAGATGAAGTATAATTTCCTCTCCCTTAATTATAGCAAAACAACTCTTTCCCAATTGAAACTTTTGTTTTCTATAATTAACATTGCTAACTTGCAATACTTATCATAATTATCATGCTCCCACTAACATGATGATTATTAGCATAACACTTATGCTCCCACTAGCTTTGACATGTACTCAGAAATCAGCTAACTTTCTTACCAAAGTTCAGATTTCTGATACTAGATTGTTTTGATAAAACTTTATCAAAATCATACACCTTCCCTTAGATAGCACACTTGTGTGTCTAAACAATTATGAAGAGGGATGCCGTAATCATAATGGTTAGACCTTTTTGCCACTTTTCACAAGTCCAGGTTAGTGTGCCGGTAAACCACACACGCTCCACTAACGACTTTGAGAATGCAAATATCACAATTGCTATCTAGCTAAAATCTACTTAGTGAAAGTGTTTCCTCACCATCATTTTCATGAATCGGAGAAAAACCTTATGACACTTAGATTTAATGATGTATGTGTTCTTATCCATGTGAATTGTCAAAACCATAGTCACAAGACAAGGATAATGACAAATCCAAACTCATATGGATTGAACTCAATCTTAATTTCTTGCCACCTGGCAGCTCAAGGGCCTGCCATTGCTTCCAAGTTGTTGTGCTACCAATTGAGAGCTCTAAGAACTCCTATGCAAAGCCAACTTTAATTGGAATGGGCACAGAATATGCCAACACGATAGGTTATAAACCTCAAGTCGTGTGCTAGTGAAGAACTTCAGGTTTTATTCTTGATTAGTTCTTGAGACTTTCAAGACCTTTAAGACTCCCACTGTCCTCTTGACATATAAGACTTTCTTGTCAGTTATTCAAGAGATAGTGTGGATTCTAATCAAGACAAACACTTCACAAAATTGGCCTAAGTTGGTCTTTGTTTTATCCAAAACATCACAACTTACCAATTTCAAATGTACAAGAGTAGAAAACTTTTACTCTTACATTTAACAAGTGTTTTAAACCTTCTTTAAGACATGTCACTCAAGTTACAATCTTGGAGTATGACTCTAAGACTTTGTATTGGAACGAAGTATGACTCATCTTCTTGATTTAACTATTTCAACAATTCAAGTTCCTCTTCTTAGTCATAAGAATACACTAAGATTTCCTTAGAGAACTAACTTTGATATGGTTTCTTAATCATTAAGATGATCACAAAAATGATACTAAAGTACTCTCCCATCTTTTCAGATTTGAGAAACTTTTATCCTTCTGCCTAATTTGATTCTTCTTATTCGCTCTGCCTTACATTGGAACCTTTTTCCAATGTCTTAGAGTTACACTTAAGCTTGTAAGTATAATCATATTTACTGAGCTTTTGTAAACTATGACGAATAGTTTTATCAATCTTTTGTGGTGGACTTAATCAGTGCACAATAATGTGTACTCGATCCCTTAGTCCGTTACTTGACTCACACATCCATGTGAACAAGTAATTAGTCTTAATTTTCCAATACTTGAAAGTTCTCATTCATCATGCTATACAACTTGCATGATTCCAAGTTCCGGTCCAATTGAAACTTGGGTAATGAGAATCTTTCCTTATTTGGTAAATTTAGAACTTACCACAAATGAAAGAATCAATTTCATATTTCCACTCTTGCTATTAATGGAATCATATAAGCAACAATTTTTCCTCAAATGCCATTATAAGGATATTTTAAAATAAATAAAATCTAAAATTTTCTTTTATTTTAAAACTTTGCGAAAAAACTTATCCTTACAATCCATATGAAAACTTGTTATCTATTCCTAAGCAATATCTCATAACTCATAAGAAGTAGCTCAAGAATCCGATCTTCAAACTACGCGATAGAAATCCATCAACGCGATCAGATTCAGCATATTCTTTCTTTAAGTTCCTTTACTTTTCTTTGATTCTTAAAACATCACCATGTGACCTAGTCACTTCATGTAATAAGAATCTCAGAATAGAAACTTAACTGAGTTAGATAGTGGACTTTACCTGAAGTAGAGTCAAACTTATTGACTTTAACATCCTTAGGTAAATTTGGCATCTTCGCAACCAATGCCCCTTTCTTTGGCAATATAAACATATGGACCCTTTGATAATGGTACACGGGACTATCTCATACTTAGCTTTTCTCTTTACCATTTGGTCAACCGAGTTGACTATGGCCGATCCCTTTCCATTGGGAAGAGAATGCTTTCTTGGATTTCCTGTGTCACTATTGTCAATGTCCATAAAGTTTTAGGAAGTTGATCTTAACAAATAGATATGATCATTAAGGGTCTTGTCATAGTCTGTTTCATAGGTGTCCCAAAGAAACTCACTATGTGACTTAGAAGGTGATTGAACCACCAACTTTCTCAAGACTTTGACACCCAACTCTCCCGGCTTGTCAATATGTGACTAAATCTCCAAGATGTGACCACACCTAGACCTTGCCTTGCCAATAGGGCTTGAGTGACCTTAAACTTTTCAAGAACTTGTGGGTTCGGGAGAATAATTGGAGGAGGTGAAAGAAGTATGATTTCCATGGGACATCATCTTCATTTAGGAAAGCTTGTTTCAAGAGATTTGGGAAGATCATAAATGTCTAAACCAGACATCTTTTGGGAGATATTCAAGATAGTTGATCTTAAGTCCTTAATATGACACCCAATATGAAATATTAAGGCTAGGACCCAACAAACTATTTTATAACTTAGAAGAGGTATGCCGTAATCCAAGCTATAAAATATTTGAAGGTAGATGAATGACGATTCACCAATTTCCACCAAGATAAACGAAATGTATTATTAGGTTTTAATTGGTTATGAAACTCCTAGATCTTTTGAGATTCATTGAACTGTTCAATGGCATGTTTCAATCTCGAGTGTGCCCTTCAGGTTTTGTGACTGGGATGCCGAGGATCACGAAACAAGGTGTGAAGTAACCATGAAAATTACTTGGTACCCTTAAGTGTTTACCACTCAATTGATGTGCCGGTTAACCACACACGCTCCATCGACACTATGATAAACATTAAGTTACCCTTTGCCTACATTGTTAAATACGAGTTAGTGTGCCGGTTAACCACACACGCTCCACTAACCGACTTAAACAAAGTGCAGAGTGTAATTTCATGGATTAGCACCTTATTCACATTTTCCTAAGTAACTAAGATTGGGTATTATTAAGAGTTTAGTTACTTAGTATTTATCATTAATACTTTTAATGAAGGGAGAATTCTAGTCCTGTCAAACCCGTTTGGCTAACGACCCTCCACCAGTCAAGCAAGCGGTGGGTGAGAGTGGACACCCATTAAGTTGCCATTTTATAGGCAACAACCTTATACCCACCTTATAGACCGGCTTCGTGAATGAGGTGTACTAGCGGTAAGACTGACTTTACTCTTATACATATATATATATATATATATATATATATATATATATATATATATATTATTATTATTATTAACTTATAATATTATAAAGTATAAGGGTTGAATTTTAACTCTTTAAAATTCTAAGGGCTAACTTGGAATTAAAGTATTCATAAGTGAAAAATTTTCAAATTGCAAAACTTGAGGGCAAGTTTTGAAACTATTCAAAACTAATTAATTCCATAACTTATGTGTTTAATGTAGTTTTAATCCAAAAACTCTTCAAGTTCCATAACTTGAGGACAAGTTATCGAAGACTTTAAACTAATAAAAGAATTAACTTTTCTTTATTTTATAACTTATGGAATTAATTAAGGTTACATTTTTTTAAATTTATTATTTAATGAAGAGACTCTTGGTCCTCCATAACTCGAGGACAAGTTATGGAGTCATAAAACCATTTAATTAGAACTAGACTCTTCATTTTTGTAACCTTTGCCAACTATTATGAGTTTTATGAAACTTAAATGTGACTTTTCATATAACTTGAGGACAAGTTACAAAAACACATTTTAGAATCAACTCTTAGATTAATTTGGATTGAAAACAACTATTTCACTCAACTTTTCTATTAATCTCTTCAACTCATAAGAACAAGATAATTCAAATCAAACTTTTTCATGTAATTAGTCTAAGCCTTAAACTAATACAAAACATGAATCTATTGACAATTATCTTTGAAATTGGATTAGCATGAACAATACCACATCAAAAACAAGTTTATAAGTTCAAAAACATCTTAGGGTAATGTTCCTAGTCCAATTCCAGCCAAAAAAGTCGAATTTATGCTGTCTGGGGGTCCAACTCGTCGAGTGCATGAACCAACTCGGCGAGTTGGATCGATTTGATCACTTTTTAGCCACGGACTCAAAGAGTCTCCTGATGGACTCGCCGAGTCTGATGATCAGACAGCAACAACTTTGATTTTTTAAGCAGTTTTGCAAGTATAACAAGAAAACAAGCCTAGGCTCTGATACCACTGTTGGGTTATGAGCATTCTAACACTCCTAAGTGTACATGCAACCCTAAATACCTTGGATATATGTTTTCTCTATTATACATGCAAATAAGAACTTCCAAGGTATTATCCTAATCTAGCATACAAAACAATGAGTGTAACAAGATAGAATACATACCTCTTTGATGTAGAAAGTCTTCATGAAGCTTGAGTGCCTAGTGCCCCAAGTGTGACACCTCAAATGGTTCACAGAACACCAAATACACTTGGAATAACTTGAGAGAAATCTACACTTCATGAAATCGGCTAACCCTTCTATTACTCACACTAGTGCCGATTTTGTCGAGAATAAGATCTTTATATAGTGTTAGAATTAGGGTAAACCCTAATTGTCATGACTTTCCATTTCCTTGGATCCATGGGTTCAAATACACCATGGACCATCCATGGACCATCCTATGGGTTTTAGCCTAACTTGATTATCCATGGAGCATTAGCCCACTATACAAGTATGGATGATTTACACAATCAACCCATATATTTAATTAGTCTTCTTTTGATCACTTAATTAATCCTAGATTAATTCTTGATCAATACTAATTAAATAATCTTATTATTCTTATTATTAATATACTAGAACTTATAATATATTAATAACCATAAGTGTCTTATTTCTCTCATTATAGTCTATCCAAGTTCATGATGCCATGCAACCCAAATGGACCATGCCGGGTCGGGTCAAGTCTTACCAATTATAGTTATGGACTTAGACATTAATCCAACAATACCATCCTAACTACCAGGATGCAAACATAGCAAAGCAATAACATAACAACGATACCCGGATTACAATCCGATAAAGGGCCGGCCTTGGTGCCGTAGACCCTGTCGGTATAGTGAGGATAACTCACCTGCAACTGCTGACTGAAAAGATAAGACCAAGCTGCTCCGACCACTGACACTATCTCCACCACTAGACAACACCAAAACATTGAACTCAAAACAAATGCCAACAATTACCAAAATGCCCCTGGAAGTCAACTGGTCAAGCCTTGGTCAAGGTCAAAGTCAAAGTCAACCTCCTGACTGACTCTACTCGCCGAGTCAACCCGCTGACTCATCGAGTCCCTATGCTCAGAACTTCCCAATCCGCAACTCAACTCGCCGAGTCCAACAACCCTGAGTCCTTTCTCACTCAACTCACCGAGTCATCCCTTGACTCACCGATTCACAGCTTAACCAGAAAAAGGTTAGGACCTCATGATCAGACTCGCCGAGTCCAAGAACAGACTCGCCGAGTCCAAGGCTATCTTCAACCAACTCGCCAAGTTGTTCTTCCAACTCGTCGAGTTCTTGCCTATCTTCATGCTACTCGCCAAGTATACCCTTGTGACTCGCCGAGTACCCTTAGGTCTTAATCCATACAGAGGCTTTCCAAGCCATGCAGATGATCCAAACCATAGATCTACCCTTCTACAAACCATCCATCACGTAAAGTGGCAAACTTTACGTGAATCCAAAGAGATCTAGGCATATAACACTCTAGGGTTAGGGTTTGGGACAAGATGGCTTCACCAATCACTTAAGAACGGGGACTTTAATGCACTCTAGAACTTCTCCATTCCAGATCCGAGGTAGCAACCTCAGATCTGACCTCCAAACTCAAAATATCACAAGCTATGCTCTCCAAAAACTCCAAAATGATGAATAACCGCCCAATCAACGAAATAATACCTCAAAAGAAAGCTCCAACAGAAGAGAAATCCAAATCCTTGCAAAGCCCCTTGCTCCAAGCCTCTTAACTCCCTAAGGTCTCTTCCAAAAACATTTCTCCAAGGTCCAAATGCTCTCAAAATCACTCACAAACGCGCATTAGGGTTTTCTGGACTTCAAGGGAGAGTAAGGAGGCTGGGGAGAGGGTATAATGTCCTTTATATAGGGCTCAACCCCCGAAATTAGGGTTTTCTTCACACAGCACCAACTCGTTGAGTCCAGCCGCCGACTCACCGAGTTGGCCACTTAACACGCGACCAGAATTGCGACCCTACTCGCCGAGTCCACCCATGGACTCGCCGAGTTGCCCATTCACATTTTCACTTTGAACCCTGAACTTTCACTCCTGAACTCGAGATGTTACAATTCTCCCCCACTTAAATTAGGCTTCGTCCTCGAAGCTTGCGGCACACAACTCCAGAACTACTCTCGCAATGCACCACCTGACATTAACCAGACCAGGTTCCTCAAAACATAACCATCGAAACCCAAAACCCAACTTTCCCCTTGCGGTGTCCTGATACCACACCTATCAACCGAGTACCACTCCATGATACTTCACTTGCTCCAGATCACAACAATCACTTGCCTCATACAAGCTAGAAATAACTCTGAACCACCGGGATCCCGACCCGTTACCACACTGCTATCATTTCTCCTTGACATACATATCTTTCACCGAATTCACTGCTGTGACAACCGTCAATTTCCGGTCAATTCAAAGTCAACTGAAGTCAACAAGTCAAACCATTCGACTCAATTTGCCCGTGAGTACTAGAGTTTACGTTATGTAATTTCTAAACAACTCGCTATTCTAATGAGAGATCATGAATCGAAAAGTGCGTACATCTAGATCTCCTTAACCTAAAAACTGTGGTAAGTGACGAACCAAACCGATAAAACAATGTTGCATACTCATCAGGAGTGTGTAAGATCCTTAAACAAGGCTTAACAGGGTTTACGAACCTTGCAATGCGAAGCCGGACACTCGCATTTGCCACACACGAACCCTCTCTCAATCGTTTTCACTCTATCTCTCTTTATCTAGAATCTCTCCCAAACCTCCCCACGTATGTCAAATCTCTCCCAAATCTCTCTAAGTATGTGAAATCGCTCCCAAATCTCTCTTTGTATGAGAAATCTCTCTAAGAGTATGAAATCTCTCCCAAATCTCTCCAAGAATGTGAAATCTCTCCCAAAACTCTCTTTGTATGAGAAATCTCTCCAAGAATGTGAAATCTCTCCCAAAACTCTCTTGTATGAGAAATCTCTCCAATAATATGAAATCTCTCCCAAATATCTCTTTGTATGAGAAATCTCTCCAAGAATATGAAATCTCTCCCAAATCTCTCTCAAAAATTCCCGTAACTTTTTGAAGTCATTCGGGTCATTCCGAGCCTTAACCAGATCAAAAACGACTTGAATCGGGGTAAAAACGAATAAAATAGGCTTAAGGACCCGAAACCCTCTTAGGACCCGAAAGTCCTCTTAGGGACCGAGACCAAGAAGACCTGAACCCGAAGGCTCCAGGAAGAATCGAACCCGAAGGTCCTCTCATGGCCGAACCTCGCATACACCCACCCGAACCCGAGACTACTGTTCATTTCGGGTCTGACCACCTTCGCTTCTAAGACTTCGGACTGAGCCTTCGCCTTCGCCTCTCACTTCTGGTTCGCCCCATTTCGCTTCTGGCTCGGCATCAGTAGGGACCGAACCTCGGCCTAGGACCGAGAGGTCTCGCTGGAAGTTATTTTTCTCCCGGTTTTCGTCTAGTTTTGCGTTTTAGGCCCGTTTTTAATTGTTTTAACATGGGATTTTCACCAAAAACTTTATTTTAACATATAAGACCCTTTAATTAATGATTAATCATGTTTTTAAGGATAAAACCTTATCCAAGAAGAGTGGGTGAAGTACAAAGGTGGAGTGTTGACTTTCCTTTATTCTATGACACAAGCAACCACCCATACCCACTCATGTCACTATTCCCCACCAGCCCTTACCTAGTCACTTCATTGTACTTTTTCCACCTTTTTTCCAACCTCACAATTGGTCAAAGGCTAGAAAAGTCCCCTCTCTCCTCACACTTCATTCATTCTCTCATTTTTCCACCAATAATCACACTCCAAACTCTCTCATCTTTCTCTCTCAATTTTGAGAACTTCAAGGCATACTCCAAGGCTTTTCTCCTTCATTTAGTAAGTATCATCCTCTTTCTTATGATTATTACACATCCTCCTACTCAAAATTATAGGTTGCTTACACAAACATCATCATATTTGTTAGATCTTCGAATCTTCAAGTGATTCTTCAAGTGTTCTTGAGTTGGACACTTCTCTCCTTCAACACTCATCTACTGAAACTACTCAAGGTGAGTTCATACCCCTACATTTTCATGTTTTCTCAAGTTTTTAGGGGGGGGGGGGGGAATACAAGTTAAAACACCAAGAACATAACTAAAATTTTCTAACAGCTTTCATCAGAAAAGTTGGACTCCATTCACAGACTGTTTTGGACAACTTAAACATTTTTGTTTGAAAAAATGTTTTAGGTGTAAGTAGTTCCAGTTATTATCTTTAAAATGACTACTTGCACATCTCCATACGATTTGTCTACAATTTATGGTGATTTTTACAAAACTGCCTATCATTTCAAACACCAATCCGGACCAGTCTGTGATTATGGACTATTTCACCCAAGTTGGAGGTTATTAAAAATCATGATAAAAATTATGAGTAAACTAGACACATTTTGGGAACTCTCAGAATTTACGGATTTAGTTTTCGACTTCGTATGATTTTTCTATGACTTTTCTAAAACAGCGCAGGAAGGTTAAATTTAGTTAACAGCATATAAATTTCATAACACTATGTATTATGTTGAGCAAAGTGTATAACAATAAGTTCTAAATATTGAATGTGTTTCCTTGATAGTTTATCATCATAAACTGAAACTTAGTCATTCATAATAAGATTATTCATTCATTTAGAACACGTATATTAATCTATAACAAGCATAGTTTATGGATTCCTAACACAAATGCGTTTTCATAAAAGAGTTCTTATACATTACAAACGTTTTGGGATAAACTATAATAGGTATGGTTTATGTTTCCATTAACACAACAAACACATTTCGGAAGGTTTTATTCCCACAGAAAAAGGTTTTACACTCATGCACACCACACGTAAACTTGTTAACCTAAATTGTGAGACAATCTCTTCTGTACGTTCGAGTGCGGAATCTAAATTCCTGATAGTTATAATCAGAGTCTCCTGGAGGGAGAACGTGATAATTGTGTATAGATCTATATTGGGTTAGACACCCCACACCAGAGCTGCTTGCAACAGCTAGACCGGCAGGTCTGAGGTGACAAGTGTCATTTCAGTTTCGCGACGCCTGAGAAACGTCGTGGCAGGTTTATTCAGTCATCAGTATGATTATAGCGACTCACATAGGGATTTAACAACATAAAGTTTACAGGGATTTTCATGAATCAAAAGGGGGTTTTATGTCGATTTAAAATCACTTTTTATATCAATAATTACAGATATTATGGTATATTTTCAGTTTTGGTATTTAAGACCACACATCATTTATTTTGGGATTTTTCTCAAATCAGAAAGGGTTTTACGCCAATTTAAAACCACATTTATATCCTTAAGTATGACAAATACTTGTTCATTTTCGGACCTGACATTTAGGACCACATAACTTTTATAAGGAAAATATTGGATTTTTCTTGGTAACATACATCTCTTTACAAAGATCGATTTTCAAACTCTTACTGTGAAAAACTTATGAACTCACCAACCTTTGTGTTGACACTTTTCAAAACTACTTGTATTCTCAGGAATTCAGTGAAACAGGAAATCAACAATGTTTTGAGGATGGGACGATAAGTCGTCAAACAGTTCATTTTGTATCATAATGTAATTAATTCGAATCATGTAAACATATACTTTGGTGTAACTTTTTCAATTATATTTATGATGGTTGTATTTACTTTGAGCACTATTATACTCGTTGTTGTGATACTCTACATGAAGTCCTCCACCCCCAGACGTTTCCGCCATCCTTGGTTTGGGGGTGTGACAGATTGGTATCAGAGCATTGTTTATAGTGAACTAAGTATATCGAACCACATAAGATATACAAACTATAAATGCATTGGGACTAAGGTCTCTGATTTAATGTTTTTAAAGCAATTATACTTTTAGAAATAAATAGTTTCTTGTTAAAAGTATACATGCATGCATACATACTAAGGTCAGCATCATTCCAGGACAAAGCAAAAGTAATGATTGTTGAATATCACAGGTAAGCTCGGGGATGTATGGTCAGTCTTGGGAGTGGCATAGCCTGATCAACTATGCTGGTCCGAAGAGTGATTAGCACATGCCCAAGAATGTTTGTGATATGGCGACAAGTCTAAAAACTTACCGACACTACCACAATGAGAACATTAGAACAGAACATGAGTTTAAAATACTATAGGAGTATTTTGTAATATCATATCTTATATGAAAACTAAATAGATCCTTAATAATAGGTCTATAGTCCGTAAGTGGATACTCTAAGGTTATACATAACTTAGAAATCATAGACTTAGAATTGGTGGTCATTCCCTCACTTCCTTTTCCTTGTTTGGATATGGACCTAGGGTAGGATCCCTTATTCGATGGTCTGTCATATCTTGTTATATGTAATTAGTATGCACTATTTCATTATAGAAGTAACTAATAAGGATCACCCCCTATAAGTAATTAATTATAGAGTTAGACGCCTAGTAATCATCTCTTCCACTCTTATTCTCGCAAGTACAACATAGCAAGATCCTACTTACCGGACAACCCCTACTTTCACAATCCGAACCCGAGAAATGGTGAATGGTTATGAGGAGAATCAGAAGCGGAACTGGAGGTAATCAATCCTCCATGCATAGCAAGGGTTTCCGCGAACCGTTTCGACTACATCGAACCTGTGCCCCGTTGGGCAATCGTGATCGAGGGTTGAATGTCGATAGCAATGACAACAACCACCATGTGGAGACCAACGAGGGTGCTATGACCTCATCCACGGGGGACCGACTGACAGAGCCCTCCCGGCGAAGACCCGACAGATCGCGAACATCGGGGATTAAAGCAGATAGACTACAACCCGAGTCTAGAAACTGCGCGCTACTACAGGCCCTACTGTCTCACGTACCCAAGACTCGGAAAGAGACTACTATTTCGGAGACCAACTCTCTGTTTAGGACCTTATCGCCACTCGGGCAGAGGCGAGAGAGTAACGGGGTAGACACACGACATTCAAAGAGAGGAGGATTGCAGCAAGCATCGATTGACAGAACTGCAAGGTGCATCGACTTTGCCTCAGGCATCGCAAGGGACGGATCGTCGTAAGTAGAGTTCATACCGCTCACAAGACCTTGTAAATTAGGTTCGTGAGTATGCGTTGGTGCTACTCTATTCTAGTCTTAAGCACGACACTGTGATTTAAGCGGTCATACTAAACAAGAGATCTAGTTGCTATCAAAACTTTTCCATGCACAGATGTGAGGTAAACCTACATCTAGGTCAAAAATTTTCACCAAAACCAGAATTACTACAGTCATATTAACAAGATGGGCTTAGGACATACCTAACAGACTCGAAGGTCTATTTAGCCTTAATTATATAACTAAGCATACATCAATTGGTCATAATAAGGACCTAGCTTGGGTCAAGTTACAAGGTTTCACTTGGATACTGAACTACTAAAAATTCATGGGTTTACCATATAAAGACTCCCGTTTTGAACAGTTTTCAGAACGCCCCTAACAACCGAAATATGTTATAAATTAAACTGAGATCGATAAACTTAGTTAGAAAACTCGTAACGTATAGCCATTCTAAAGACTTGTTACCGTCTCTCCCCTTAACCCTTATGATTGAGGGGATGCTTTCTTTGTAGACCCATGGGGTGCGATTGTTCAGGAACTAATACACCGGGTCCCATCAAAACTCCTCAGCCAAGTGTGCTCGGACAAACATGATTCTAAGATGACTAAAGCATAACGCCCGTATGAAACCTACTCCTACCCACTGCCATAACCCCGTCTCGGGAACATTAGCAGAAACACTAAGAATAGTACATCAATGTGCCTAAATTTATATATATGAATATAAATCGTAAGAATGCACTTGAGATAATTATCCCCACTAACGAAGTCATCTTTCATCGTGGAACAGAGCTATGTCTTCACCAAGGGGAAATCAACCAACTAGCAAGGCGCCAACCCTGCAGATAGATTCTGGTACTTTTCAGGCTGCAGTCACGGCAACCGTGGCAGCCGTCATGGTGCAGTTCAATTTTAACAACGCCAACAGAAATGGAAGTGGTACTGACAATATAGATTGTGGTAACAATCAGGAACACCAACGGGTGTCTGCCAGCGAAAATACCTCAGGCCACAAACCTACGAACAAGAAGAGAACGTTTTGGAACATGAAAGAGCGCCACCAATCTCAAAGATCCACTAAAAGACAACAAACCATGGCCACCCCTACCATTACAACAGCAGTCATGACACATGCCTCGACACTAGCCACGAGGTCAGCCATCCAAACGCCGGCCAGACCATATAATGGATCACTCCCAAAGTGTAACCAATGTGGCTTCCATCACAATGGGGCTTGCTGGGAGATGCACTGTAAAAACTGCAATAAGAAAGGGCACACCGTCCGTTTCTGTAAGGCCCCGACCCAACATCTCCCTTCAATCACCAGCACCAAGCTAGACCCAGTATGCTACTTATGCGGTGAAACGGGACACTTCAAGAGAGAGTGTCCAACCGAGAAGAATGACGGGGGATCAGGAGGAGTGTGATGAACACACCAGCAGGAGCAGCAGGGAACCATATTAGGACTTTTTTAATGTGACCAACGACAAAAACGTTTAAGTACCATATGTTTTTAATGAATTCGGTATGCTTGCTAAAGTCACCGTCTTTCTAAAAAGTAGTTAAAATACTCTCTCGTTCAAATCAAACCAAAGACATTCATATATGACCTTAGGATCATTACCTGTAAGATGTGATGACTTTGTTCATACATCGGGGTTAATTATAATCAAAATACTGAAGTCTTGAAACAAATAATTCCATCCTAACTCCTATTCCGTGTCTAGTAGTAAGAATTGAGTGGGGTCACCCACTCGACGATTGTACCAACATCAACTTACATACGACGTTCATATACTACTCGATCGTAGGGAAACCTGTCAGGGATCATGATATCAAGTATCATTACTGACTATCGAAACACACCCACTACCAGTGCTAGACATTGTGGTATGAATCATCTACAGTAAATAATAACGTCAAACGAATCGGAGCACCTTGAAAAGAAACACGAGATACTCTATCACTATAGTGATCTCTTCTTATGAATACAGCTTAACGCATGCTATTTAAAAAGATATTGTTGTCATCATCTAATTTTGATAATATAGCCCTCATCTTCCTGATTTAACGACTACAAAAGAACCCTTCACCTAACCCACTGAATATCGGAATCTTTGTCTCCCACAAACGCGTCCAACACGGATCTCCGGATCATCTCTCGTTGTGGAACTCCGAAACACGCACCAGAGGGGTGTTATACTTCCCAAAACCTTATCACATGTATTTACAGGAGACCTTCGGGAATGTCACGCATGTAGCAAACAAGGTTCAAGCACAGAAGCTTGGGACAGATATGGTACGAGTCCTACCATGAGCTTCGGGCCAAGGTTGCCCAGAAGGACGAGTAAATGTCCTACCATCCCAAAAGGCCTAGTCGCGTAAACCAAACCCACATGCTTCCTACCGAGCTACAAGAACTGTCAGGTCAAACCTGTCGAACTACTCAACAATGAAATTGAAGAACCAAGCTTCTCACCCTGGAAAGCTCTGGTCTTATTCTTCAAATAGAAAGGCAAATTGCTCGCAGTTCCACCGACTTTAGAGGCCCCGACAATATCTCCATTAGAAACCTTTACTATCTGCCTCACATAAACGAATAGGTCGACCAAACACAAGGAACGAGGTACCCTTCAGGAATTGGACCTGAGACCTGAATATCACCAGTCGCGAGTATTGGGGAAGGATGTCCAAGGACAATCCTCCAAATTCGATACGGACACTGCAAGTCCGTAGTAATACCCCTCGGATAGGACCAGCCCGCTCGCAGTATTCATGAATGTAATGAATAGGAAATGCCATTCTTACTAAATCAGTTCGTCATTGTCATTATAAACGACTTGCTTATCTACCCTCGTAGTAAGAAGGAAACCAAGGAGAACAGCTGCAACAAACCGCGGAAACAATATGATCAAAGAAACCTTACCTGAAGTTCTCTAGATACGAGTTTTGGAATTGAGGTGTCAATTTCCTAAGACACATCATTATCAAGGTGGAAATTATTAAGGACCCTTTCAATTAATCAAAACCGTTGAGAAACAGTCAACACCAAAGGCGTCAACATGAATACGCCAAAATTCTGGGTCTCGCTGACGTACCGTCTTAGTTCCTTTGGAACTTCTCGTAAATTATGGAAACCCCTTGCGACCTTGACCCTGAACTGGCTCTAGCATCCTTGGGTTGGGACGACCCAACACACTGACGAAACCTCCAAACACCCCCCCCATGATGAATTTCCACTACATACATAATTCCTTGATCAAAATCAAACTGTAAATCCAAGACTCTATCCCTACATCCCTTCTGAGCCTCTTGGATCTACACCCTCGGAATTCCTTCCGTGACCTCAATAGACATCCAACCCGGATGTGATTCCATACCACTGCCGCAAACACACTCCTCAATAACCATAATTGGAACACCCCAATCACACCTCCGCACTACTACTTTCACTTCCATGAACTTACACTCCCTCTCGGAGCTACATTTCTTTCTCTTTCCTTACCAAGGAAATCTACTTGGCCGCCTTGTCACTACAACAAGTGCCACAGTGCTCACCCAATACTACACCATTCCCTTATAGCATAACCGCTATCCCATTCACCACACATTCTCTGAATCCGCTCGCAAAGACTCTCGAGTCCATGCATGTCACACCACAAAACCGAAACGACGGAAACGTTCTGGGGTAGATGACGTCATGTCAAGTATCACAACATATGCAGTATAGTAATCAAAGTACAACAACCATTGCATTAATAGTAATAGTTTTACATAAGTTACATTTTATAGCAACATCAAAGTAATACAGAAACTAGTATAGATGCAGCTCGGTTCTAGGCTGGCTTCACAAAAGCTCCCGGGTGTACCTGTCTCTTGCTGACCTGAGAATACAAGTTATTTTGAAAGCGAGTATAAAAATTTTTATAAATGCAGGTGAGTTCATAAGTATTTAGTTTCATTTGTGTAAGTAAGCATTTTATTCAAAATAACTTCATGAAAAGTAGTAGTTTAGAATCTACGGTGTATTAGCATCCTTTCCAGAAAATCCTATATTTTCTAAATAAAAGCAGTCTTCTACCAAGACTCGACAGAGTTATGTTTTAAAGAGTAATTTTCCCTTAAATACTATCATTACCAAAATACGGTATTTGACTATAAAGAAAGTAGGAGAATATCACTAGTAAAATACTAGGGGAAAATAACATATGCCTCAGTAGTTATACTGCTGACTAAGGCAAAAGAAATCATAGACTCTAGGAGAGTATCGCATGAATGATACACCTGGCTCAGTCTAACAAAAGGAAACACAGACCCCAGACGGTATCAAATGAACGATATGGCTAGCAAGGTCCAAAACAATGAAACACAGACCCCAGACAGTATCAAATGAACGATATAGCTAGCAAGGTCTAAAACAAAGAAACACAGACCCCAGACAATATCAAATGAACGGTACAACTAGCAAGGTCTAAAACAAAGGGAAATCCTAAGTGGGTTGTTTCAAGAATACAATGTTAAATTCTCGTTACCTTAAGGCCATGAATTATAAGGTAAACATGGAGATACTCGTAACCATACTGATTGACACTAGAGTACTTGACGCCTTGCAAGCATCAGAATAAATGTGACATTTGTCACCCCTTGGCTTGGTAGGCCGTGGATTGTAGCTAGCAGTCAGGGTGCGGGAGTGTCAGTCCCATATAGATCTATACACACAATGCCCGCTCTCCCTACAGGAGACTCTGGTTACCAACTTGACAACGGGGAAATCCGTGTCCTGAAGATGCATCTCGTATACTGAATTCTGATGTAGGTACTGGACTAATGATAGAGACTCATAAATGAACTGACTCCTTTGGAATTCTCGTACTAGAAAGAGTAAATAGAGCTTCCTAACTATTCTTATAATAGTTACTAGTGTCTCTGATCTATGAATGACGAGTGGGAGGATGCCCTTGCTACCCAAGGGAATTGAACTGGCCGATGGAAACCTTTATGTCAGTATATGTATACATGATATATAACTAATGTTTAAACGACCTTCGGACGGATAACTGATACCCACCAGACCACATCCCAACGAGGAAAAGGAAATAGGGTGAACTAGCCTTCCTAAGTCTTTCAAACATTATTTATATAACTATACAAGTACAGGCATGCATCTAACGAAAGATCTATGAATGATGGATGGAGGGATGCCCTTGCTATCCAAGGAAAATGAACTGGTCGATGAAAACCTTTATGTCTATATGTGTATACATGATATATAACTAATGTTTAAACGACCTTCGGACGGATAATCGTTACCCACCAGACCACATCCAACGAGGAAAAGGAAATAGGGCGGACTAGCCTTCATAAGTCTTTTAAACATTATTTATATAACTATACCAATACAGGCATGCATTTAACTAAATAAAAGCATAGAAGAAAACATTGATGAAACTTTGGAAAAACCTTTACTCATAAGAAATTTATGACTTAATGTCAGTTTGTAAAACACGTTCTGAAAACGATTTGATAAAACAGTTTTAGGTGAAGAGAACCTTTGAGAAAACCCTTAACAAGAAAGTTTGACTTGATGTCATTCTAATAAACAAACTTTGAAAACCTTAAGTTGGATAAAATAATATAACATGCAAAAATCCATTTTGCTATACAGTTATCAATCACACGTGATTGATATAATCACTGTATGGATCAACTTGTATTCCCCCTATAAAAGTAGTTAAAATCATTAAAAGGTTCATTTAGGGGTATGAACTTACCTGTTGTAAGTGGATCAGATGGAGGTGCCGGTTGGGTGCTCGGTGTCAAGTGAAGACTTGAACACACTTAGTGACCTAGTAACATAGGAAGGCATATGTTTACATACAATTAGTGTTTATAATACTAATTAAACACGTATAAGCTTCCTAGTGTGCGGAAAACACTTTGGTCAAGTGCTAGGAGGCTATTGAGTTGCAAATAAGGAAGTGTATGGCCTAGTTAGGGAGTTTACTCTTCAAGAGTAAACTCTTTATAGAGTCTATGACCCTAAGACCATATCCCCATGAGTTTACGGCCGTAAACTCATGGGTGGTGTGCTCTTGGATGATTTAAGGTCTTATCTCACTCATAGAATTAGGCAAGGTCCAAATATAAGGCATATGAAGGGGTTTAAGGCTCCTAATGGACCATTTAAGGAGTTTACGGCTGTAAACAAGGAGTTTACGGCCGTAAACTCTCACTTGGTCATTTCCTTCATGAATTTAGGCCTTAAATGATAGAGTCTAAAGTTCTAAGCATTTTTCCAAGTCAAATGGGGAAGTTAGGGCATCATTTGGCCACTTTTGGGGAGTTTACGGCTCATGGACCAATCCTTGGGGGGTTTACCGCCGTAAACTCCTAGGTCCTTTGTTTAATTGATGTTTAAATCCCCTACTTCGTTTTTGGTTGATTCTAGACATTTTCCAAAGCCATAGGAGGTGTTTGAGGGCAATTCTAACACCTTTATAGGTGTTCACGGCCCATGAAGAGGGGTTTACGGTCTAAGAGTGTTCTTGGGCCATAAACTCAAGTTTACTCTTCATATGATAAGGTTTTGGTGTTCTAAGCTCGTACATGCAAGTCTACAAGTCATATCTAAGCCCTAGGAGTGATTTGGAAGGGTTTTGGGGCTTCAAAACCCCACTTATGGGTGTTTACGGTCCAAGAGTGTTCTTGGCCCGTAAACACATGATTTGGTCACTTTTGGATGTCTTAAACACGAATTTGCATGCTAAATAAGCTACACAACAAGTTAGGATAGATTACCTATGATTTTGGAGCTCGAAATGGACGTTTTTGGATCGAAAGCAAGTGGTAGAGAGAGAGAGTGTAGAGAGAGAGAGAGAGACAGAGAGAGAGAGAGTGAAAAGTCTCAAATGGAGTCCACTCACCCTTATATAGGGGTTTGGGTTTGTGGCTCGATGGAAATCTACCCGATACTGACGTTAAACGGGGCTTTTGGTCGCACCCAATTAAATGGTCGTATTTCAACTTGGTTGTAACTAATATTTTTCAAAGGGATGTTGAGGGTGTTTCTAATGTGTTCCAACCCTTAAGAAGTCATAATAAAAAGTCCCAGATTAATTAACCTAATCCAAAAAGGTTAACGGACGATTTAGCAAAGCGGGTTTCATTAACGGTCGATGAGGTTAAAAATGATGGGATAAATTTCGGGTTGTCACATCATCCCCCCGTTAGAGGGAATTTTGTCCCGAAATTTGGGTTTAGGCAAGGAAATGGTATGAACAATTGGGTAGAGGTATGAGGTTACTTCCTATTCGGTTGGTCTTCGCACTCCCAGGTGAACTCTGGCCTTTGCTTGGCATTCTAACAAGCCTTCACTTAAGGGATAGGGATTCCCTTTTGTTTAGTTAGCGATTCCTACAGGTGTGTCTACAAAGTTAGGGTTCCCAATGGTTCCTATCAAGATGAGTGGGATACAAAGAGTGACGTCGGGCAAACACTTCTCAAGTCTAAGAAGTGGGTTGATTTGGGTGAAACTTATGGAATTCCAGAAAGTAGTCGTGGTCTGACGAGGGTTGGACCAATCTTTGTAAAGAATCTCGGATGGTCCTAAGCTCTCGGAAGGGTAGAGCTTTTCGGTACATAGAACATAGTGTACTTCTATGGCGAGATCATCACTGGTGTGATCGCCACTCAGAAGTTCCAAACGTTCTCTCACACTGGGAGTGTAGTCCTTCAGATTGGTTCTTAGAAAGCTCGGGTTGTCCTTGGATTCGTGTTTCCTGTCGGTTGGCTTTCAGAGGTTTTTATGGATCATCGGATGAGTTGGATGTCTACGGTATCTGTTTGCTGCAGGGAGACTATCTCAATCCTGTGCAAAATGAACCTGCACTTCTGATCCTTGAGATGTTTGTCACGGAAACTCTCAGGGTTGGTGAGAAAGGGTTTTACCAGACGATTGTTTAGAAAGTTTTTAAACTTTACATTATCGTCTAGTTAGCGCTTTCACAATATGATTCCTAACGGGAAAGAATCATGCTCTTACTTGCCTTGCTGTTTCATAGACAGCAAGCTCTGCTCAGGGCTAACTCAATCCTTAGAGATTTTCTGAAGTGTTGGACCATCTCGGGAGGTGGTTCTACCATCTCTGCGAGAGATAGTATTCCTGGAACACCTACCAGTCTTAATGAATCTCTAAGACATGCCCTAATCTCCAAGGTGTCGGTTTATTTTCAGTTGTAGAAAAGTGCGTGCTCTAGTATAACCCATCGACTAACACCTAGACTGGTGTCAAGTCTATAATCTCTTCGGGATTTGGGTTATAAGGCTTAACGCAACCTACTGTCGCACCTTATTCAAGTATTCTTGGCTGCGGAGGCTATCCTGTGGTTCCTGGCATTCTAGTATTCACTTCGGAGAATGTAGTCTATCGTCTACAGGGCGACGGTGACTTCTTCCATGCGAGGAGGCGGAGTGTCCTAGGCACTACTCGTCGGTAACAGGGTGGACGAAGTGCCTGAGTAGTGCGAGCATCTTCTTCAACTACTCTTCTAGGGGTTCTGATTTTTCTTGATTTAGGTTTGGTCTAGAGGTATAGGGGTTCGTCACTCGGAACATCTAATCTCATCATCCACTCTTCTCAAGGTTTAACTTATTGCAGCTTTCGGATTTCCGGGATATCCGCTGAGATGCTTAATTCGGGGGATTAAGCGTGAATGGATGGTCGTAGTCAATGTCCTTGACTCTTACGACTCAGATTTCTTTACCAACCGAGGGTGTTAGCTACAATGTTGGCTAAACCGGGATGACAACAAATTTCGGATTTGTGGTCATTATAGTAGCTCAACCCGCAGTGGTTCTCTTGACTCTAGTTCCTATTCTAAGGGATAGGATGAAGGGTTTTACTATAAGGTTCGTGTTAAGGCTCATACTTGGGTTAACCACTAATACTAGGTGTATGCAAGCCGTATATGATTGAGGTCGGCAGGATGTTCAATTGTGCGACTCCACCCCAGACCCACAACCCAACGAGGAACAAGGAATAGGGAGGAAGCACACATCTTAAATCTTTTTGATCTCAATTATATGCCACTCTAATGCATATACTCAGTTATAGTAGTCAGTCCCATGAGTTCTATCCTTTAGCTTCACAAACCTGATTGCAAGGTGCAAAGGGTCTTTTTGGGGAATCTACAGAGTAGTTTTCGGGTGGTTATCGTCTTCTGGAATACCTGCAGTGTCTTTTGCTTCGGTTACTATATGCCTAAGAAGGGTTGGTTAACAGCGCGCGGTACCCTTCTCTTGGGTACTTCGGAAGGTTTGAGATGAGAGGGACGACTGACGGATCGCATTAGGTTTTATTATTTTTAGGTTCGGAAGAACCTTTATTTGCCAAAATGGCTATGGTGAAAGTTCTTTTTATGCAGCACTAGGAATTTACACATGGTTGCACTAAGTCAAACCATGATTGATAGGGGCGTCGAAGTTGGCATACATCGACATGATATAGAATGAGGGTTGATAGAGCCGTGTGCTGAACGGGGACACAAGTTCTAGGCGTCTCGGGTTTCATCCTGTGTATCACTATCGCGGATACTTGGACCGATAGAGTCGACGCGGAACTATAGAGGGTCCTGAGTGTTTCTGAATAGGGTACCTTTCATGTATGTATTCTCACGAGGCCATTCTATAATCGCCTAACATATACTAGTCATGTATAATTAAGGTGGGGAGGACTGTTGACTGAGCGACTCCGCCCTAAATCCACAACCAAACGAGGAACAGGAAATGAGGCAGCATCACTCACTCTAGGTCTATCCATCTTAATTATACATGGCCTTACTGTATATATCGAACCATTATAGCTTTACCTGATGAAATTTTAAATTTTATAACAGTGCTGCGACTTTCGCCTTAACGGGGGAGTAATTACATTTAGGATTAGTCTTTTAGTGTTTTCGGTTAGTTATCTGAGATTGAGAGACGTACCAAAATCTACCGGTTTCCTTGATGCTTCTCCCTAGGCATTTAGAGTTAGACTCCTCCTGCGCCATTGTCGTTTCCTTCAGTTGGGCAATCCCTCTTGAAGTGTCCAATCTCACCGCATAGACGGCAAACTGGATTGGTCATCACATTGGTGGTTGATGTAATGAACTCAATCAGGGTTCTACAGACGCGAGTGGTATGCCCCTTCATGTTGCAGCTAGTACAATAGAGTTCCCGACATATACCATGGTGATGGTAGCTACACTTGCTGCAGTAGGGAAGGTTTCCTAGATATGGTCTCCTAGGTGTCAGGATGGAAGGGTTGGCAGGGCTATTGACTGTCTCAGCTCGTTGCCCTTCGAAAGGTCCTTGAGTCGGGGTACTTCCTTCCTCGTTCTTGAACTTTCTCTTCAGTGGAGTTGGTTGAGGTTCTTGAGTGGCTGGGTACAGAGGTGTTGGTTGCTGCTGTCTATTGCTAGGATCAGGAATATCGATAGGGATCTTGCTAACATTGGCGTTGTTAGCATTCAGTTGAGCCATGACAGCTGCTACGGCTGCCGAGACTGCAGCTTGGAACGTAGCTTCATCGAATAGGAGAGTAGGTTTCTTGCCAGCGGATTGGTTACGCTTCTTTGAAGGCATGGTTTTCCTACACGGAAAGGAACACAAGATTATGAGAGACGATGGTTAACCCTGGACGTATCTATCCTTACTATATTAGGCATAAATTTTTCCCGCGCCTCGGATGTTGGTTGGCTGAGTGCCGACCTACATCCCTATGATGTAGTCAGGGTATTCAAGGTAGGAGTAAGAGTATCTGAAATCCATAAGATGGGAATCGTTCCTACTAAGTTATCTTGATGCTGGAAAGTTTCACTCTCCGGCTTTGGAAAGATTTGAGGGGAGTTCGGAACGAAAATCACAGAAGAAAAGGCTCATGAAGACTTATGGCTAAACATCCTCAATCGAGGTTTTTAGATTCGATCTAATCGTATTACTTGCGACGGGAAAAGGCGATTTACCTAAAACATAGTGTGAGTAGTGTGACCACTAACTCACTAAATTATATTACTTTATGGGTGTATTAGCACGACCAATACGAGGAAAAGACACTTATCGGGTTCCATGTACTGGCTCCCTCTGTCAACCTCATATCCTTGACTGAGACCGGCGTTGGTTTTCTTCAGATAGATACCTAGGGTTGTCTTCTCATATAGAGATATTGAATTTCTACTCTGCCTTACTTCCGATTCTGACTCTGGGTATCATCACTTCATGATGGATGACTGGAAATCTCGGAAGTTTAGGCGAATTTCCAACCGATGTCCCTAAAAAGGTATAGGCACTTGGTGGTTTCAATAGTCTCGTCTAGTCTCGTCTTGGTCCATTTATTTCCGAACTGGACATCTTCTCAATGAAGCTCTTCTGGGTCTGAATCAACTCTTCTGTCGGACACTGAAGTGGATAGGGTTTTTCTACAAGGTTCGTGCGAGAATGGAAATGTCTAAAGAATCCTAAAAGATTATTAACATTTCACTGGGTGATCCATATCGAGTCCTGTTACAATTACATAGGGTACACAAATCATATATAGCTTAGATCCGACAGGCCTTCGAATATGTGATACTACTCTGTATCCACATCCCAACGAGGAAAAGGAAGTAGAGCGAAACCACACATTCTTAGTCTATGGGATCCTTATTATATATAACCTTGGGAGTATACCCTCTGTAATCGTAGGTATATCAATAAGGATCTTTTTAGTTCTTCACACAAGGTTATCCATGGATCCTAAAATACCCATATGGTATTTTAATTTCTTGTTTGATTCTTAACTTCTGAATATGATTCTCGGATTAATGTGAGTCTTTTAGTATTCCAAAATACTCCCATAGTATTTTAAACTTTATGTTTGGCTCTCGCATTCCTAGTTGGTAAGTTTCAGACCTGTTGCAACACCACTATCACTCCCAAGCACACGTTCATCGCATCTCGAACAAATGTAGTTGATCAGGTTACATTTATTCCAACTTATGATTACATAACTGCCCAGGTATGACGGTAATGCTCAACATCCGAAGGCTTTTAGTCTTGTTCTTCTTGTGATACTTTGTTCAAGTGTTTAGATTCTGGATGTTCTTATACTTTGGGAAAATATGGTTATATTTTAAAGTATAATTCTTGGTCAGAGTGTTTTTATCCCTATGTATTTATAGCCTGTATATCTTTTATGAATTGATATACTGAGCTCACTATAAACAAGGCTCTGATACCAATCTGTCACACCCCAAAACCGGAACGGCGGAAACGTTCCGGGGTGGATGACGTCACGTCAAGTATCACAACATATGCAATATAGTAATCAAAGTATAACAACCATTGCATTAATAGTAATAGTTTTACATAAGTTACATTTTATAGCAACATCAAAGTAATACCGAAACTAGTATAGATGCAGCTCAGTTCTAGGCTGGCTTCACAAAAGCTCCCAGGTGTACCTGTCTATTGCTGACCTGAGAATACAAGTTATTTTGAAAGCGAGTATCAGCATTTCTATAAATGCTGGTGAGTTAATAAGTATTTAGTGTCATTTGTGTAAGTAAGCATTTTATTCAAAATAACTTTATGAAAAGTAGTAGTTTAGAATCTACGGTGTATTATCGTCCTTTCCAGAAAATCCTATATTTTCTCAATAAAAGCAGTCTTCTACCAAGACTCGACAGAGTTATGTTTTAAAGAGTAATTTTCCCTTAAATACTATCATTACCAAAATACGGTATTTGACTGTAAAGAAAGTAGGAGAATATCACTAGTAAAATACTAGGGGAAAATAACATATGCCTCAGCAGTTATACTGCTGACTAAGGCAAAAGAAATCATAGACTCCAGGAGAGTATCGCATGAATGATACGCCTGGCTCAGTCTAACAAAAGGAAACACAGACCCCAGACAGTATCAAATGAACGATATGGCTAGCAAGGTCCAAAACAATGAAACACAGACCCCAGACAGTATCAAATGAACGATACAGCTAGAAAGGTCTAAAACAAAGAAACACAGACCCCAGACAGTATCAAATGAACGATACAGCTAGCAAGGTCTAAAACAAAGGGAAATCCTAAGTGGGTTGTTTCAAGAATACAATGTTAAATTCTTGTTACCTTAAGGCCATGAATTATAAGGTAAACATGGAGATACTCGTAACCAAACTGATTGACACTAGAGTACTTGACGCCCTGCAAGCGTCGGAATAAATGTGACATTTGTCACCCCTTGGCTTGGTAGGCCGTGGACTATAGCTAGCAGTCAGGGTGCGGGAGTGTCAGTCCCGTATAGATCTATACACACAATGCCCGCTCTCCCTACAGGAGACTCTGGTTACCAACTTGACAATGGGGAAATCCGTGTCTTGAAGATGCGTCTCGTATATTGAATTCTGATGTAGGTACTGGACTAATGATAGAGACTCACAAATGAACTGACTCCTTTGAAATTCTCGTACTAGAAAGAGTAAATAGAGCTTCCTAACTATTCCTATAATAGTTACTAGTGTCTCTGATCTATGAATGACAAGTGTGAGGATGCCCTTGCTACCCAAGGGAATTGAACTGGCCGATGGAAACCTTTATGTCCGTATATGTATACATGATATATAACTAATGTTTAAACGACCTTCAGACGGATAACCGATACCCACCAGACCACATCCTAACGAGGAAAAGGAAATAGGGTGAACTAGCCTTCCTAAGTCTTTCAAACATTATTTATATAACTATACAAGTACAGGCATGCATCTAACGAAAGATATATGAATGATGGATGGAGGGATACCCTTGCTATCCAAGGGAAATGAACTGGTCGATGAAAACCTTTATGACTATAAGTGTATACATGATATATAACTAATGTTTAAACGACCTTCGGACGGATAACCGTTACCCACCAGACCACATCCCAACGAGGAAAAGGAAATAGGGCGGACTAGCCTTCCTAAGTATTTTAAATATTATTTATATAACTATACCAATATAGGCATGGATTTAACTAAATAAAAGCATAGAAGAAAACATTGATGAAACTTTGGAAAAACCTTTACTCATAAGAAATTTATGACTTAATGTCAGTTTGTAAAACACGTTCTGAAAATGATTTGATAAAACAGTTTTAGGTGAAGAGAACCTTTGAGAAAACCTTTAACAAGAAAGTTCGACTTGATGTCATTCTAATGAACAAACTTTGAAAACCTTAAGCTGGATAAAATAGTATAACATGCAAAAATCCATTTTGCTATACAGTTATCAATCACATGTGATTGATATAAATCACTGTATAGATCAACTTGTATTCCTCCCTATAAAAGCAGTTAAAATCATTAATAGGTCCATTCAGGGGTATGAACTCACCTGTTGTAAGTGGATCGGATGGAGGTGCCGGTTGGGTGCTCGGTGTCAAGTGAAGACTTGAACACACTTAGTGACCTAGTAACATATGAATGCATATGTTTACATACAATTAGTGTTTATAATACTAATTAAACACGTATAAGCTTCCTAGTGTGCGGAAAACACTTTGGTCAAGTGCTAGGAGGCTATTGGGTTGCAAATAAGGGAGTGTATGGCCTAGTTAGGGAGTTTACTCTTCAAGAGTAAACTCTTTATAGAGTTTACGGCCCTAAGACCATATCCCTATGAGTTTATGGCCGTAAACTCATGGGTGGTGTGCTCTTGGATGATTTAAGGTCTTATCTCACTCATAGAATTAGGCTAGGTCCAAATATAAGGCATATGAAGGGGTTTAAGGCTCCAAATGGACCATTTAAGGAGTTTACGGCTGTAAACAAGGAGTTTACGGCCATAAACTCTCACTTGGTCATTTCCTTCATGAATTTAGGCCTTAAATGATAGAGTCTAAAGTTCTAAGCATTTTTCCAAGTCAAATGGGGAAGTTAGGGCATCATTTGGCCACTTTTGGGGAGTTTACGGCTCATGGACCAATCCTTGGGGGGTTTACCGCCGTAAACTCCTAGGTCCTTTGTTTAATTGATGTTTAAATCCCCTACTTCGTTTTTGGTTGATTCTAGACATTTTCCAAAGCCATAGGAGGTGTTTGAGGGCAATTCTAACACCTTTATAGGTGTTCACGGCCCATGAAGAGGGGTTTACGGTCTAAGAGTGTTCTTGGGCCATAAACTCAAGTTTACTCTTCATATGATAAGGTTTTGGTGTTCTAAGCTCGTACATGCAAGTCTACAAGTCATATCTAAGCCCTAGGAGTGATTTGGAAGGGTTTTGGGGCTTCAAAACCCCACTTATGGGTGTTTACGGTCCAAGAGTGTTCTTGGCCCGTAAACACATGATTTGGTCACTTTTGGATGTCTTAAACACGAATTTGCATGCTAAATAAGCTACACAACAAGTTAGGATAGATTACCTATGATTTTGGAGCTCGAAATGGACGTTTTTGGATCGAAAGCAAGTAGTAGAGAGAGAGAGAGTGTAGAGAGAGAGAGAGAGTGAAAAGTCTCAAATGGAGCCCACTCACCCTTATATAGGGGTTTGGGTTTGTGGCTCGGTGGAAATCTACCCGATACTGACGTTAAACGGGGCTTTTGGTCGCACCCGATTAAATGGTCGTATTTCAACTTGGTTGTAACTAATATTTTTCAAAGGAATATTGAGGGTGTTTCTAATGTGTTCCAACCCTTAAGAAGTCATAATAATAAGTCCCAGATTAATTAACCTAATCCAAAAAGGTTAACGGACGATTTAGCAAAGCGGGTTTCATTAACGGTCGATGAGGTTAAAAATGACGGGATAAATTTCGGGTTGTCACATCATCCCCCCGTTAGAGGGAATTTTGTCCCGAAATTTGGGTTTAGGCAAGGAAATGGTATGAACAATTGGGTAGAGGTATGAGGTTACTTCCTATTCGGTTGGTCTTCGCACTCCCAGGTGAACTCTGGCCTTTGCTTGGCATTCTAACAAGCCTTCACTTAAGGGATATGGATTCCGTTTTGTTTAGTTAGCGATTCCTACAGGTGTGTCTACAAAGTTAGGGTTCCCAATGGTTCCTATCAAGATGAGTGGGATACAAAGAGTGACGTCGGGCAAACACTTCTCAAGTCTAAGAAGTGGGTTGATTTGGGTGAAACTTATGGAATTCCAGAAAGTAGTCGTGGTCTGACGAGGGTTGGACCAATCTTTGTAAAGAATCTCGGATGGTCCTAAGCTCTCGGAAGGGTAGAGATTTTCGGTACATAGAACATAGTGTACTTCTATGGCGAGATCATCACTGGTGTGATCGCCACTCAGAAGTTCCAAACGTTCTCTCACACTGGGAGTGTAGTCCTTCAGATTGGTTCTTAGAAAGCTCGGGTTGTCCTTGGATTCGTGTTTCCTGTCGGTTGGCTTTCAGAGGTTTTTATGGATCATCGGATGAGTTGGATGTCTACGGTATCTGTTTGCTGCAGGGAGACTATCTCAATCCTGTGCAAAATGAACCTGCACTTCTGATCCTTGAGATGTTTGTCACGGAAACTCTCAGGGTTGGTGAGAAAGGGTTTTACCAGACGATTGTTTAGAAAGTTTTTAAACTTTACATTATCGTCTAGTTAGCGCTTTCACAATATGATTCCTAACGGGAAAGAATCATGCTCTTACTTGCTTTGCTGTTTCATAGACAGCAAGCTCTGCTCAGGGCTAACTCAATCCTTAGAGATTTTCTGAAGTGTTGGACCATCTCGGGAGGTGGTTCTACCATCTCTGCGAGAGATAGTATTCCTGGAACACCTACCAGTCTTAATGAATCTCTAAGACATGCCCTAATCTCCAAGGTGTCGGTTTATTTTCAGTTGTAGAAAAGTGCGTGCTCTAGTATAACCCATCGACTAACACCTAGACTGGTGTCAAGTCTATAATCTCTTCGGGATTTGGGTTATAAGGCTTAACGCAACCTACTGTCGCACCTTATTCAAGTATTCTTGGCTGCGGAGGCTATCCTGTGGTTCCTGGCATTCTAGTATTCACTTCGGAGAATGTAGTCTATCGTCTACAGGGCGACGGTGACTTCTTCCATGCGAGGAGGCGGAGTGTCCTAGGCACTACTCGTCGGTAACAGGGTGGACGAAGTGCCTGAGTAGTGCGAGCATCTTCTTCAACTACTCTTCTAGGGGTTCTGGGTTTTCTTGATTTAGGTTAGGTCTAGAGGTATAGGGGTTCGTCACTCGGAACATCTAATCTCCTCATCCACTCTTCTCAAGGTTTAACTTATTGCAGCTTTCGGATTTCCGGGATATCCGCTGAGATGCTTAATTCGGGGGATTAAGCGTGAATGGATGGTCGTAGTCAATGTCCTTGACTCTTAGGACTCAGATTTCTTTACCAACCGAGGGTGTTAGCTACGATGTTGGCTAAACCGGGATGACAACAAATTTCGGATTTGTGGTCATTATAGTAGCTCAACCCGCAGTGGTTCTCTTGACTCTAGTTCCTATTCTAAGGGATAGGATGAAGGGTTTTACTATAAGGTTCGTGTTAAGGCTCATACTTGGGTTAACCACTAATAATAGGTGTATGTAAGCCGTATATGATTGAGGTCGGCAGGATGTTCAGTTGTGCGACTCGATCCCAGACCCACAACCCAACGAGGAACAAGGAATAGGGAGGAAGCACACATCTTAAATCTTTTTGATCTCAATTATATGCCACTCTAATGCATATACTCAGTTATAGTAGTCAGTCCCATGAGTTCTATCCTTTAGCTTCACAAACCTGATTGCAAGGTGCAAAGGGTCTTTTTGGGGAATCTACAGAGTAGTTTTCGGGTGGTTATCGTCTTCTGGAATACCTGCAGTGTCTTTTGCTTCGGTTACTATATGCCTAAGAAGGGTTGGTTAACAGCGCGCGGTACCCTTCTCCTGGGTACTTCGGAAGGTTTGAGATGAGAGGGACGACTGACGGATCGCATTAGGTTTTATTATTTTTAGGTTCGGAAGAACCTTTATTTGCCAAAATGGCTATGGTGAAAGTTCTTTTTATGCAGCACTAGGAATTTACACATGGTTGCACTAAGTCAAACCATGATTGATAGGGGCGTCGAAGTTGGCATACATCGACATGATATAGAATGAGGGTTGATAGAGCCGTGTGCTGAACGGGGACACAAGTTCTAGGCGTCTCGGGTTTCATCCTGTGTATCACTATCGCGGATACTTGGACCGATAGAGTCGACGCGGAACTATAGAGGGTCCTGAGTGTTTCTGAATAGGGTACCTTTCATGTATGTATTCTCACGAGGCCATTCTATAATCGCCTAACATATACTAGTCATGTATAATTAAGGTGGGGAGGACTGTTGACTGAGCGACTCCGCCCTAAATCCACAACCAAACGAGGAACAGGAAATGAGGCAGCATCACTCACTCTAGGTCTATCCATCTTAATTATACATGGCCTTACTGTATATATCGAGCCATTATAGCTTTACCTGATGAAATTTTAAATTTTATAACAGTGCTGCGACTTTCGCCTTAACGGGGGAGTAATTACATTTAGGATTAGTCTTTTAGTGTTTTCGGTTAGTTATCTGAGATTGAGAGACGTACCAAAATCTACCGGTTTCCTTGATGCTTCTCCCTAGGCATTTAGAGTTAGACTCCTCCTGCGCCATTGTCGTTTCCTTCAGTTGGGCAATCCCTCTTGAAGTGTCCAATCTCACCGCATAGACGGCAAACTGGATTGGTCATCACATTGGTGGTTGATGTAATGAACTCAATCAGGGTTCTACAGACGCGAGTGGTATGCCCCTTCATGTTGCAGCTAGTACAATAGAGTTCCCGACATATACCATGGTGATGGTAGCTACACTTGCTGCAGTAGGGAAGGTTTCCTAGATATGGTCTCCTAGGTGTCAGGATGGAAGGGTTGGCAGGGCTATTGACTGTCTCAGCTCGTTGCCCTTCAAAAGGTCCTTGAGCCGAGGTACTTCCTTCCTCGTTCTTGAACTTTCTCTTCAGTGGAGTTGGTTGAGGTTCTTGAGTGGCTGGGTACGGAGGTGTTGGTTGCTGCTGTCTATTGCTAGGATCAGGAATCCCGATAGGGCTCTTGCTAACATTGGCATTGTTAGCATTTAGTTGAGCCATGACAGCTGCTACGGCTGCCAAGACTGCAGCTTGGAATGTAGCTTCATCGAATAGGAGAGTAGGTTTCTTGCCAGTGGATTGGTTACGCTTCTTTGGAGGCATGGTTTTCCTACACGGAAAGGAACACAAGATGATGAGAGACGATAGTTAACCCTGGACGTATCTATCCTTACTATATTAGGCATAAATTTTTCCCGCACCTCGGATGTTGGTTGGCTGAGTGCCGACCTACATCCCTATGATGTAGTCAGGGTGTTCGAGGTAGGAGTAAGAGTATCTGAAATCCATAAGTCGGGAATCGTTCCTACTAAGTTATCTTTATGCTGGAAAGGTTCACTCTCCGGCTTTGGAAAGATTTGAGGGGAGTTCGGAACGAAAATCACAGAAGAAAAGGCTCATGAAGACTTATGGCTAAACATCCTCAATCGAGGTTTTTAGATTCGATCTAATCGTATTACTTACGACGGGAAAAGGCTATTTACCTAAAACATAGTGTGAGTAGTGTAACCACTAACTCACTAAATTATATTATTTTATGGGTGTATTAGCACGACCAATACGAGGAAAAGACACTTATCGGGTTCCATGTACTGGCTCCCTCTGTCTACCTCATATCCTTGACTGAGACCGGCGTTGGTTTTCTTCAGATAGATACCTAGGGTTGTCTTCTCATATATACATATTGAATTTCTACTCCGCCTTACTTCCGATTCTGACTCTGGGTGTCATCACTTCATGATGGATGACTTGAAATCTCGGAAGTTTAGGCGAATTTCCCACCGATGTCCCTAAAAAGGTATAGGCACTTGGTGGTTTCAATAGTCTCGTCTTGGTCCATTTATTTCCGAACTGGACATCTTCTCAATGAACCTCTTCTGGGTCAGAATCAACTCTTCTGTCAGACACTGAAGTTGACAGGGTTTTTCTACAGGGTTCGTGCGGGAATGGAAATGTCTAAAGAATCCTAAAAGATTATTAACATTTCACTGGCTGATCCATATCGAGTCCTGCTACAATTACATAGGGTACACAAATCATATATAGCTTAGATCCGATAGGCCTTCAAATATGTGATACTACTCTGTATCCACATCCCAACGAGGAAAAGGAAGTAGAGCGAAACCACACATTCTTAGTCTATGGGATCCTTATTATATATAACCTTGGGAGTATACCCTCTGTAATCGTAGGTATATCAATAAGGATCTTTTTAGTTCTTCACACAAGGTTATCCATGGATCCTAAAATACCCATATGGTATTTTAATTTCTTGTTTGATTCTTAACTTCTGAATATGATTCTCGGATAAATATGAGCCTTTTAGTATTCCAAAATACTCCCATAGTATTTTAAACTTTATGTTTGGCTCTCGCATTCCTAGTTGGTAAGTTTCAGACCTATTGCAACACCACTATCACTCCCAAGCACACGTTCATCGCATCTCGAACGAATGTAGTTGATTAGGTTACATTTATTCCAACTTTTGATTACATAACTGCCCAGGTTTGACGGTAATGCTCAACATCCGAAGGCTTTTATTCTTGTTCTTCTTGTGATACTTTGTTCAAGTGTTTAGATTCTGGATGTTCTTATACTTTGGAAAAATATGGTTATATTTTAAAGTATAATTCTTGGTCAGAGTGTTTTTATCCCTATGTATTTATAGCCTGTATATCTTTTATGAATTGATATACTGAGCTCACTATAAACAAGGCTCTGATACCAATCTGTCACACCCCAAAACCGGAACGGCGGAAACGTTCTGGGGTGGATGACGTCACGTCAAGTATCACAACATATGCAGTATAGTAATCAAAGTATAACAACCATTGCATTTATAGTAATAGTTTTACATAAGTTACATTTTATAGCAACATCAAAGTAATACCGAAACTAGTATAGATGCAGCTCAGTTCTAGGCTGGCATCACAAAAGCTCCCAGGTGTACCTGTCTATTCCTGACCTGAGAATACAAGTTATTTTGAAAGCGAGTATCAACATTTTTATAAATGCTGGTGAGTTTATAAGTATTTAGTGTCATTTGTGTAAGTAAGCATTTTATTCAAAATAACTTTATGAAAAGTAGTAGTTTAGAATCTACGGTGTATTATCGTCCTTTCCAGAAAATCCTATATTTTCTAAATAAAAGCAGTCTTCTACCAAGACTCGACGAAGTTATGTTTTAAAGAGTAATTTTCCCTTAAATACTATCATTACCAAAATACGATATTTAACTGTAAAGAAAGTAGGAAAATATCACTAGTAAAATACTAGGGGAAAATAACATATGCCTCAACAGTTATACTGCTGACTAAGGCAAAAGAAATCATAGACTCCAGGAGAGTATTGCATGAATGATACGCCTGGCCCAGTCTAACAAAAGGAAACACAGACCCCAGACGGTATCAAATGAACGATATGGCTAGCAAGGTCCAAAACAATGAAACACAGACCCCAGACAGTATCAAATGAACGATACAACTAGAAAGGTCTAAAACAAAGAAACACAGACCCCAGACAGTATCAAATGAACGATACAGCTAGCAAGGTCTAAAACAAAGGGAAATCCTAAGTGGGTTGTTTCAAGAATACAATGTTAAATTCTTGTTACCTTAAGGCCATGAATTATAAGGTAAACATGGAGATACTCGTAACCAAACTGATTGACACTAGAGTACTTGACGCCCTGCAAGCGTCGGAATAAATGTGACATTTGTCACCCCTTGGCTTGGTAGGCCGTGGACTATAGCTAGCAGTCAGGGTGCGGGAGTGTCAGTCCCGTATAGATCTATACACACAATGCCCGCTCTCCCTACAGGAGACTCTGGTTACCAACTTGACAATGGGGAAATCCGTGTCCTGAAGATGCGTCTCGTATATTGAATTCTGATGTAGGTACTGGACTAATGATAGAGACTCACAAATGAACTGACTCCTTTGGAATTCTCGTACTAGAAAGAGTAAATAGAGCTTCCTAACTATTCCTATAATAGTTACTAGTGTCTCTGATCTATTAATGACGAGTGTGAGGATGCCCTTGCTACCCAAGGGAATTGAACTGGCCGATGGAAACCTTTATGTCCGTATATGTATACATGATATATAACTAATGTTTAAACGACCTTCGGATGGATAACCGATACCCACCATACCACATCCTAACGAGGAAAAGGAAATAGGGCGAACTAGCCTTCCTAAGTCTGTCAAACATTATTTATATAACTATACAAGTACAGGCATGCATCTAACGAAAGATCTATGTATGATGGATGGAGGGATGCCCTTGCTATCCAAGGGAAAAGATCTGGTCGGTGAAAACCTTTATGTCTATACGTGAATACATGATATATAACTAATGTAACATCCCGGATTCCTAGGTAGTATTCATTTATTTATTT